>NC_138528.1:115487406-116227726 GCF_964234715.1 Podarcis melisellensis | reverse complement strand
GAGCGTAAAAAACAACGCTTGGCCCAAATCAGAGAGGAGAAGAAGAGAAAAGAGGAAGAGCGAAAGAAAAAGGAAGTAAGAACTTTTCAAATTACATCTGTGAGATGATTGTATCCCAGCTTAATATATTGAGATAAATAAACAAAGGAGCTTTATTCACCTGCTTCACTCCTCCCTACATGTGAGGAGGCCAAGGTTTTGTTTAAGCTCACAGAAGCACATACATATAATGCTAAATTGTGGTTTAGCATTTGTGTGATCCAAGCATGTGTGTTACATGCTAAAAAAATAATTGAAAATAGCTTCATTCTTTTAACTGGATATTCATTAAAATGTATGTTATCTGATGACTATGTAGTGGATGAAAGATGACAGCTATGTGGCACGTTGGGTGAGGAAGAAGCTATCTGCATCTGTACTGTTATCATGAAGCTTGGCTTTGTACTCCAAGCATGGTCTTACTTCTGTCCTGTTCATAGACTGCTCCAGTAGCAGCTTAGTTTAGTAGCCATCAGGTTATGAGAACACTACCTGGCATGGCTCATCCTCCTGTAAGGGAAGGTTTTTCTCTAGCGGCATTACCAAAGGCAGTTCATTTATTCTTCGAGGCATTTTAATGCTGTGGTATGCTTGTGCAACAGCATTTGCATTCTGAAGTATTAAGATCGTAAAAAGAAAGAAAAAACTGTCCAGCATTCTTCTCTGGGATGGCTCAGTCAGTTGAGCCTGAGACACTTAATATCAGGGTTGTGGGTTTGAGGCCCATGTTGGGTAAAAGATTCTTGCATTAGACTAGATGATCCTTGCAGTCCCTGCCAACTCTACAATTCTATGATACTCGTATTCCTTTGGCATGCCAATATTGGGTATGTATGGTGTAATTGGACCCTATGGTAATGATTTAGCAATACTGGAAAAAATTAAAAATCCATATTTAAACCATTCTAATCAGTGTTGTACTATTTTTGGAATTAAAAAATCCATATTTAAACCATTCTAATCAGTGTTGTACTATTTTTGGAATTTTGGTGTACAAGCACAGGAAAACTGTTCAAAGTGGAAATATTTTGTTAAGACCCAAAGACAAGGACAGTATCTAAAATCACCTTAAATCATTCTGGTTTAATCTTAAGTTGACTTTTTTATGTTTAGTAAATAAAATTAGTGTGTTATGGTTAGAATTTTGGATTAGAACCAAGAAGACTAAGATTTAAACTCCTGAACAGCTATAAATTTCACCTGCCTGACGTTGAGCCATTTATTATCTCTCAGCCGAACTTGCCTCACAGGGTTTTTTAAAAAGGAAGGAGAGTGACATATGCCAGTTTGAGGCCCTTGGAGAAAAGATGCCTTATATATGTATTAAATAAAAATAAGAATGCAGTGCCATTTTTGTACTTTCTTGATCTTTAGCCAGTTACTTTGCAGTCTTCATATACTGGGAAATTGGAAGTTGGTACAAACACTGCCTTAAGTGCACAATTGGCAGAGATGATGTGTAGGTTTTTGACAAGCAGCTGGTATGAATCTTGGCTCTATTTCAGCAAAGCATTTAAGATCTGCTGAAGTTAAGCTTTGATGAACCAACAATCTTGAATGTAACTTCTGTGTAGTTGAACTGTACAGTTGTCAGATATCTCAGAGCACTATGTGATTGAACAATCCAGATAAGTCAATTAGAAGCTACATTTTTTCTCAGTACAATGCAAGACTATGGTTACAGAAAAGTAGCTGGCTGTTTTCTAATGGTTCTGTTTGATACAACTCGCTTTTTGATAAATATATAATATCCCGGATCTTTGAATTTGCATAAATCTCTGGAATGCAAAGGCTAACATCAATATCTTTAAAGTATTCACTAACGTTAAATGCCATAGCTGGCGATTAGGATTGAGACCATTTAGATGAGCTTTTTCTTGTAGATTTGGCATTAAAAAAGAAACAAACAACGTCCAGAAATCACAGAGTGGGGGTGGATTTTTTAAAAATATTGGCAGTTTTATATTTACTCATTAACATAGAAATCATATTTTTTCACACCTGCCACAGACTTGGTTGATATTTTCATTGAGCTATATCCTCCTGACGTTGACTGATTTTAGGGTAGACCCTTAGGCCATTTGTTGGTCTTCGGGAACTTGCTACAGTAATAAGCTTAAGTTCCTACCCCTATCCACATTTGCCTTGCTCTGTGTTGTGACCAAGAAATGGCTAGAGCAGGCACAATTCTTCCTCACTGACTTTATCAGTGAAATATAGATGCAATTAATATTACATGTATCCCATTTCTATGAAATGAAGTAATTTTTCTTTTAAAACCTTTTCCTTGCACATAAAACAAGTGGTATGTGAAAGTATGCACTGTCACATAACTTGTTATTTTTTTAAAAAAAATATAGACTGATCAGAAGAAAGAAGCTCTTCCTGTACAAGATGAGTCTGACCTTGAAAAGAAGAGACGGGAAGCTGAAGCCTTGCTTCAGAGCATGGGTTTAACGCCAGATGCTCCTATGGGTAAGAGTTATAAAGAAAATTTATCATGAATATCTCTCACCACCACCTTAGTGGTACTTCTATTAGCATGAAAGTTGTTACTCACATATGCATGTATCTGTTGTATGTTCATTATTGCCACAGCTTTTCTTGTGATGCTTCTCGTAACTTATTGCTTATATCTGATTTTAAATATGGCCATACGCAGATAAGTATAATTTGATCATTTATTGTTACAATATTTAGAGCATAATCCCAGAGCTTTAAAATTGTCCTATAAAACTAAATGCTAAAGTATCTGAGATATGAAAGTAATATGAAGGCATCCAAAGCTGGATTTGTTTAATTTATTCACACTATATTTCTAAAATATAAAAAATGTAATGTATGGATTGGGTGCAGGGTTCCCCAGAGAGGCTTCCTCTGGAAGAATGGTGGCGGTGGCTTTTTTTTGTCCATTTCTCCCTTTGCCCAGTACCCTCCCATGACACTTCCCATGATGTTCCGGAGGGTCTCCTGGCCTGGCAGAACAGTTCTGCTGGGTGAAATTGGAGGAAATTGCCTCTTTCCTTCCTCTTATGGGAGTATCCCATGAGTGGAGTTCTGCTTGTGGGAATTCAAGATTCAAGCCAACGTTTCTGTTATTTCTTAAAGTACCCTTTAAAAAAGTGTTCAAGCAGGATGTCTTAAACTATCTGCGGATTTAGCAAGTAGAAACAGGAATATCTTCCTAAACTGAACATATATTTGTAGTTAATATTACAGATGCCATAATGCTTAAAGGAGAGTATTTTCAAAGTACTTCTAGTAATTTTCCTTTTAAGTTGCTAAAACTTTTAATTGTTTCTTTTAAGCTATCTGTAGGCATATAAAAGGGACGCAGGTGGCGCTGTGGGTTAAAGCCTCAGCGCCTAGGACTTGCCGATCGAAAGGTCGGCGGTTCGAATCCCTGCGGCGGGGTGCGCTCCCGCTGCTCGGTCCCAGCGCCTGCCAACCTAGCAGTTCGAAAGCACCTCCGGGTGCAAGTAGATAAATAGGGACCGCTTACCAGCGGGAAGGTAAACGGCGTTTCCGTGTGCAGCTCTGGCTCACCAGAGCAGCGATGTCACGCTGGCCACGTGACCCGGAAGTGTCTCCGGACAGCGCTGGCCCCTGGCCTCTTAAGTGAGATGGGCGCACAACCCCAGAGTCTGTCAAGACTGGCCCGTATGGGCAGGGGTACCTTTACCTTTACCTTTAGGCATATAAAAAGGAGACGATAACTCTGCCACAAGGGGGCATTGTAACATTGCAAAAGATTAGATAAAAAGCCTACCCTGCATAGATATGATACTTTTTCAGTTCTTCTCTTGGAATAGGGCAGCTTCCTAACCAATACAAAATATATATTTTGTCCACATGTACCTTCCTTCCGCATCAAACACTGAGAGCCAGTATTTCCCAAACACAACATCCATCCTTTTGCCTTGTCGGCAAACGAAAAGGCGCCTCTTCTGCGGCCCAGGTGGGTTGGTGATCCTTAAGGGCTGCATACTCTGGCAGAAGATTGTGAGGGGCCCAGTATCCCCTGGTTCTTGATCCTCCTGCAGTCTTCGATCCACCACTCCGTCAGTGAACATCAGGAGGGAGAGGGATGAATTAGCATATGACCCATAGAACACCCACGTGCCGCTTTGGTGGTGTAATTGGTGATGTAATTCTTGGGCAGCAGTCCATAGCACCCTGTCACAAGTGAAGAGCCATAAATCCAGCCTTTGCTGGTGGTGACCTGCTCCACAGGAGACATGAAGTCCCTTGGGACAAGCTCCAGCTCATCATCGTTCTGCGGGGTGTATGGGTAGATCACCTGGAGGGTCTCATGATTGGCAAATCTAAGATCCTAGGAGAATATTCCAGCCATCCAGTCGCAGCCCAGCTTGACATCTATGCTCTGAGCTAACTTATCGAGCATTGGCAAGGGGCTGGCTTGGAAGTGATAGGCCAGTGTGACGTGGAGCTACTTCTTGTGGGGTTCCCCGTGAACATCGGCTTTAGAAGTGGCTTCCATAGCAAAGTCTGCAGCAAATTTATTGAGGACCTCGGTGCTGTCCTCCTTGACAACGTGATTCCTTGGATGTGATTCCTTGACTCCCTGGATGTGAGGGCGATCTGGCTGCAACATAAACATTTTTAGTGCAGTAGTATAACCGAGGCAGCCTCCTTTTGTTTATGTCTACTTTTCAAGCTAATGTACACTGGTACCTCGGGTTACATACGCTTCAGGTTACATACGCTTCAGGTTACATACGCTTCAGGTTACACGCTCCACTAACCCTGAAATAGTGCTTCAGGTTAAGAACTTTGCTTCAGGATAAGAACAGAAATCGGGCTCCGGCGGCGCAGCCGCTGGAGGAGGCCCCATTAGCTAAAGCGGTGCTTCAGGTTAAGAACAGTTTCAGGTTAAGAACGGACCTCCAGAACGAATTAAGTACTTAACCCGAGGTACCACTGTATTTCCAAATACCAAATAGCCTTTAATACTGCTGATGGGAATATTTTGAAAAGGAAAAGACACTAGTAGAACTTGGTAGCCATACTTTTATCAAATATAACTTCATTGGCGCTTTTGTTGGAAACTGCTTCCAAAATTTCAGGGCTGGTGGTGCAGGAAGGACCTTAATCTTTGGTGCTCCTGTGAAGATTATCATATTTGGCACTGGATCGTAACTGACCATACCATTTTATTAACAGGAGTAAGTCCTATTTTGTTCAGTTGGGCTTAGTCACCAGTTTTGTTATGCTTTGATCATTTTGATTTAATGTTTGAATTGGCAAACTCTCCTTGTTGTTCAAAAAACGATGAGCTAATTTTATTATTATTTATTAATTTTATTAATCGGCTGCTAATTCACGCAGGTGGCGCTGTGTGTTAAAGCCTCAGCGCCTAGGACTTGCTGATCGAAAGGTCGGCGGTTCGAATCCCTGCGGCGGGGTGCGCTCCCGTTGCTCGGTCCCAGCGCCTGCCAACCTAGCAGTTCGAAAGCACCTCCGGGTGCAAGTAGATAAATAGGGACCGCTTACCAGCGGGAAGGTAAACGGCGTTTCCGTGTGCGGCTCTGGCTCGCCAGAGCAGCGATGTCACGCTGGCCACGTGACCCGGAAGTGTCTCCGGAC
Source organism: Podarcis melisellensis (assembly GCF_964234715.1). NCBI lineage: Eukaryota > Metazoa > Chordata > Lepidosauria > Squamata > Lacertidae > Podarcis > Podarcis melisellensis. The sequence continues at coordinate 116,222,080 of NC_138528.1, read as the reverse complement.
AGCGCTGGCCCCTGGCCTCTTAAGTGAGATGGGCGCACAACCCCAGAGTCTGTCAAGACTGGCCCGTACGGGCAGGGGTACCTTTACCTTTACCTTTAATTCAGCTTAAGTAGAGTATGTTCAGTTTTGCGTCATTAACAGACCAGTTCTAATTGTATTTATGAGGTAAATAGTAATAGGCTTCTGAGGTGGTAGGACAGATTAAACCACTTCAGACTATAGGTGAGTGATCACATTTTTAAAATACTTCCTGATCATTAAAGGGAAAGACATGCAGATGGAAAGCACCCTCACTGTGGAGTGGTCTGAACAGCAGGGAAATTCTTGCATAGGGGAGCATTTAAAATTCATGGGTTGTGCCCAAGTTGTTCTGTTCATGCAAGGAATTTCACTTGTGCAGTAGAAGACTCCCTCCACAAAATAATCGGCTTTAGGGGTCCAACTTTCTGGAGCAGACTTGGGAGCGTGAGGTGCATGTGGGGAGAGGAGTTGGAAGAGAATTTTTGTTGTACAAGTGGAAGTCGTCGTGTGAATGTGATAACATTTTTGGGCACAACTCCATGTTTCCGATCTGTTGTCTGCAGTGGTTTAAAATCTATTCTACCACTCTCTACTCTGGCTCAGGTCTCACTGAATTGGAAGCTATTTGCTTCCTAATCAATATTACATGTAAACTACTTTATTGGAGGAAATACTATAGTTTCCTCTAATAGAAAAAGGCACCTACAATATTTGAAGGTTCTAAACCAGAGCTTTCGAAACCTTTCATATTGATGACACACTTTTTAGACATGCATCATTTCATGACACAGTAATTCAGTTTTACTAGCAAACAGGAGGTTAAACTAACCACTTTCCAGCTGCCCTGGAAGGAGTGTGGGGAGCTTTTGTGCGACACACCTACACACACTGTCGCAACATACAGTTTAGAAAGCTCTGTTCTAAACCATCATACTGTTTAACAACCAATAGATGGCAGTAGCAACTAGTTAAAAACATAACAAAGAACTTGATTCAGCATGCCCCTCTTAGAATAATCAAATAATGGTTTGTGTCTGTCTCCAGGACTAAGTGTTAGTGCATATTCTTTTAAAATAACATGAAAATAGCAGTTCATTAAAAAACAATGTTTTGATTTTACTAGTCCTATAGAAGGATTAATGTGTTTTATTAAAAATACCTTTCCATTTCCAAGGCTTATATTTTCATATTTTGAAGACACTGAGCAGTGACGAGTAGCAAGGCATATGATTTTTAATATAGTGCTGTAGGATAAGACATTCTGTCCTTCCCCTTTCTGAAAATATTTCTTATAATCAGCAATTATATCTGCAATTGGAACACTTTTAATTCCTTTGTATAATTCAAATAAGAAATCTGTACATCAGTTCAACTGCATCAGCATAATGTTTATCGATTGACTGGCTTTTGAGTTTCCCTTTCACAATCAGAACTGCCTGAGATTTACCATGTGGGTTATGGGAGATGGGGGGAAAACTTTATTTGTCAATGCCACCTTCCCTTTCTATTTTGGAGGGTCCCCAAATCCTCCAGAGTAGCTTTTCTGGGGTCAACAGAACAAAGAACGAGTCTGAAAATTGCCTCTCCTTCCTCCAGCAGAAGCATCCTGTAAGCTGAATTCTTCTCATGGAAACTCTGAATCCAGCTCAATACATACTCCCATTTATCCTCAGTGAAAACAAAATTACTTATTGTGGGGATATTTGGCTCTGAAAAATGCAGATCTGGATAAAAACCAATGTAGAGTCATTAAAACTTGTACATCTTTATTGGATGTTGCACAAGCATAATTCATTGATAGGCACATGTTTTAGGTTGCATGCTGCTGCTTCCCATTTTACCATTCCAGTTGCACTAAATTTGAATCACAAAATGTTGTAAACAAACTTCCCTTTTAAGGTGAGGCTTTTAAAAATATAATGTTAAGAACTTATAAATCGAGGTTTGGCTGAAGAGAACAAACTGTTTTCAGTAAATAATTACAAGTTTAAACTGTGTTTTGGAGAAGAGCTTGTTTTATGACTCCTCACCCCCGCTCCAATAATAATTGGTATTATAAGATATAACAACCCCAAATTCATTGTGTAAATTTTAATAACATATTTCAGTTTCTGAATAACAGTTTTTTAGCAAAGTTTTAAACTGTAGAATCCTTATTATCCCAGCATTTTGTATAAAGTATACTTGCTACATAACCCCAAAATGCATTAAATGCTAAAAACTGCATGAGTCTCCAGCATGATATGTTAACATTGTCTTTTCCCCTTTTTTCTATTATTCATTTTCATCCATTTTATTTTATTTTTTGTTTACCATCACTTTTTTAATGCTTCCATGTTAAATTAATTTGGAAACATCCTAAGCTGTGCAACCTCTACGACTAGTAACAGCGGATACCTGTCTGTTTCACTATTTAGTCCCTCCTCCTATGTCTCCATCTTCGAAATCTGTGAGCACACCAAGTGAGGCTGGAAGCCAAGATTCTGGTGATGGTGCTGTTGGTTCTAGGTATGTTTTCTTAAAAGATTTCCGGATTAAATATGTTGGGGTCTCAAAAATGCAGTACAGTATTAAAATTGACAAGTGTTAACATTACTGAAAAAATAATTTTCTGCTTTAAAGGTATGGCACAAGCTCTCCAAACATGTCATAGGACCCAGCAGAACCCTCTCCTCAGAATGAGAGGCTGGTGTGATTTCCTATTTCCCCATCTAGCCTTCTCTTTCTAGTCCAGGTCTCTACCCAAGAACGTACTTTAAAGTTTACCAAAACTCTTGGATGACATCTTTGGTTACAGAGGAAGGGATAGATGAGGAAGTGGGCAGTGTGCCAGCATCTGGTTCTAAGTAATGAGCAATTTCCATATACTAAGGAGGGAGGGATTGTACCATATTTTTAATTCTAAAATACTTTAATAAATCACATAGCCAGTGTTTATCCAATGCTGCACCCCAGTTCATTGTTTCTTGCTACTTGTTTTTAAATTCAACTTATTACTCTGTATGCTCAAATATATCTCTCAGGAATGTTCTGATAGTTATTCATTTTACCCTGGGATTGCTATATCATCACTAGTGGGGGGTGCACACACGTACAGACATGCTTATGCGCTGAGCATTGGTATTTTGAGCAGATGTCAAGATCATCAGTGCCATGAGTCAGGTTAAACTGGCCTACATTAGGGTGTAAATTATCTCCCTGAAGAGCCCAGTCTCTTCCTAAAAATCAGTATTGTGAGAATTTAGGATTGGCTTTCTTGGCTGTATCCATGTACATGGAACATACAGTCTTAAGTTGAAATGGAAGTATCATTTCACTACTAGATATTGTCTCCTGGTGGGTCACCAGTAAGAGAAACTGTGTCATTCTGTATTAATTCATATGGTCATAGATAGCCTTAGTTTACCATCAACATGTGGTTGGGTGCAGTCATGTGCAGATGGAAATCACTTGTAGTGTAGTAGTTCAGTTGTGACTGTGGGCTTCATTTCTGCCATTTAAAAAACTTACTTTGTTTTGGAAAAAAAAAGAAAAATGATGGTATATCTGACCTGAGCCCTCAAAATAGGGTAGAGTTCCACTTTCTATTGGAAAATAAGGAAGTGTATCTTTAGGTTGAGCACCTAGGGGACAGAACGTATACTTTGTAAATTCCACAATCATCTGGCAATGAGGGAGCCACAGTAGCACCAGTCCTTCATGTGCCAGAAGGATTGCATGAGAATTTCTGGATCATACAGGAGAAGCCCATCTGGTGGCTTCTCCTGCGTAGTTTGGGGATTCTCGTATTACATTTGGTGGGGCATAAAAGAGCAGCTGTGCTTCTGTGACTTCCCTGCCATGAGAATTATATGAATACCAAGTCTTCCATCATGGGCTTCACCCAATAAATGGTGAAGCCATAGACACAACTGTGTCTATGGATGGGTGGAACACAGTTTCATTCACACAGTGTGAATAACACTTTCTCTCCTCACCCCTGGAGCTCCCTGCACTGCTCTGGAGAGTTGAGGGACCCTTCAGAGCAGATGCAGGGGGGTGCAGGGGCCAGGAGAGGAAGGGGATGTTCTGTTCTGTGAGTTATATCCAGTGGTGGTGCAAATGGAAGAAATCTTGTACCTATACCTGTATGTATGTATGTGTTGGTTGGACCACAGCCTGGTCCCAGGGGGTTAAGAGTTAACTCCAGATGTATGTTCTTCCATACAAAGCTGCCCGAGTCCTAAGATTGCCTTCAGATGCCCTGTTCTCCATCCTTCCAGCAGCAGTACAGGGCCTTTTTGGCTATGGTACCAAAACTAGAATTTCTTCCCTGGGAAAACCATTAGGTTCCCTTTTGTCTGCTTTAGGCAAGTTTTGAAGATTTATTCATTCAGGTGAATTTTTAATGTTAGCGCTCTGCTATTTTGTAAACTTGTTATTCTTTCGTTGCACTTCTACATTATTAATATTTTGTTGGATTGCTGGTGATTTTATTTTTGTGTGCTGCTTTGGTGCATCCTGTTGTAGAAAAGAGGGGTATGAATGAAATTTAATAAACAATTGGAGTAATAAATTTATAGTGAACAGTAGACCAGTTATTTTAATGCAACATCTATCTGAAATGATTTTCGAGTTTCATGAAAGCAACTTAATTACTTATCAGAAGACAAACTTATTTATTCAGAATTTTGAATGTGGTTAGTCATTAGAACGTCTGATATGTGTGCTTATTTATATTTGCTTTGTTTTTCTAGCATTCTAGCATTTTCTAGCATTTTAGTAGGCCACAAGACTAAAATGTATATAATTTTATTTATGTAGGTTAAAGCTAATGCTTGGTATGTTACTCTTATATACTATATAGTTGCAACTTGAAATATTTCCCAAATGGTTGTTGTCTTAAACCTACTTACAAGAAAGTAAATCTCAAATTCAGCAGACTTACTTCTGAGTAAACATAGTTAGTACTGCGCTGCTTAACTTGCTGAATGCTGCAACATTGGCTGTCTTGAGTTGGCTTTAAATTAAATGACATAAGCCCAAGGCAGTGCTTAACCCATAATTATAGCAATGTCACATCTTGGAAACACTAGCAGCAGTATATCCCAGTGGAAAAGTGCTTTTTCCTGCACCCAAAGGTTTATGTGTTGACTCATTTCCTTTACCAATATGACAATTTCCTGAACATATTTAATGCTTCGGGCAAGATCACAGTATGTTAACAAACTGGATCTCGGGTGACACCACTAAATCTATGTAGCTGTATAGTGTTAATAAACTCTTAAGATAAGTCAAAGCTTATCCTTGACTGAATGCATCTCTAAATACAGGGGCTGTCACCTATTTAAAGAAGTGTTAGGTGATTCAGTGTATAACTTTTAAATTTGCATACATTTGCATGTGTATAAAAGATCTGAGGGTAAAGAACCCTGCTCTTTGTTAGGACCTGATGCAACACATGCACATCTATCTAAGAAAAGCCATTTCTTCCGTGTGGGAAATAAGGGGGGGGGTGTCTTCTAAGGAAATACCTACCTTCCACAGGTGTTGAATTAAAATCTTATATTTAAATTAAAAACAATAACACTTTTTAAAACCTCAGTTTTAGCCGAGTAAAAAGGTTTTAATTAGTCTTACTGATTGATCAACAGAATGCTGTCGCTCTACTAATTGTTCTGAACTGTATGTTTCTATTTTAATTGGTATGATGCATGTATTGTTGTAGTAGCGCTGAATGTCCACTCAATTTCCACTAACTGATATTTCTGGCACTTTTAAAATATCTGAAGCCATGATATTATTGTAGCTTCCAATAGCTTTTAACATTTAATAGAATGTATTTGCTTCACTAATCTCTGGCCTTTTTTGCTAATGCTGCATGGTTGTTCTTCAACCTGTGTTGTCAGGACGCTGCATTGGGATACTGATCCATCAGTTCTACAGCTTCACTCTGATTCCGATCTGGGGTATAGCAGAGATTTTTTTTTTATCTTCCATCTTTGTTGTAATGATTGTCTTTTATATAACCCAAATTATTTCACGTCTTAAAATATAATATGTAAAACAATTTTAGCTATGCGTTTAAGGTTGCATCCAGATCATTAAGTGAAAGTGATGTATGATGTGCAGTTTATTGATCATCAGCTTCCACAAACTGTATGTTAAACCGGAAAAAGGTTTTGTGTTTGGGGAGAGCTGTTCGTTATATGACTGAACAAATTTGATCTGGTGCATGTACATTTCTGGATTGCAACCTCTGAATTTATATTCAGCATCTTAATGCAACTAATTTTCTAAAGACTTTTAATTTACTAATATACTAAATATTCTTGTAATTTTTTTTTTAATGACTTTATGACATCCATGTCAAGTCGTTAGTCATGAATGCCTTGTCTAAGTCTACATACCTTTGATAAAGCAATAATACTGGTCTTACAGGATTATTGAGATAATGTATGTGGCTTGCTTTGGGCACTTTGGGGGGAAAATATGTTGTATTTTTATAATAAGGGAAGAGGGCCAGTAATTTTGGGCGTTTGCCTTACTCATTGAGTGAAAACATAGGCGTTAATGTACATACATCTAGATCAGGGGTGGCTAGCCTATAGGCTGGATCAAGTGCTCCAAAATTTTTGGCAGTGAAAGTAAGTTTTAAAGTAGACTCAGAGCTGGGCCTTGGATAGAGAGCTCCTTGAGGAGGGATGCAAATTGTTCCCTTCACACAATCAGATTGGTCATTTGATGACCTGGGAAGGAGCAGTAACCTTCCTCAACTAGTCTGCACAGATCAGACGAGAAGGAGGGACTGTGTGCTGGTTTGCAGGTGAGAGGTGCTTGCAAGTGTGGGGTGGTTGTACTCTCTTGGCCATACACACCACTGGCATGCAGCCCCTGGAAGGTTTGTCAAGGGTGAATATGACCCTTAGCCAAAAAATGTTAGCCACTCCTGATCTCGGTCAAATAGTTCCCTGGGAATTTTGCCAATTGGTGATTGATGAGGTATTGCAACATATTGTTTTATTAACTGCATTATATTATTTCAAGATGGTAACACAGTTTTCTGCAAGTTAAATTGCAGTTGTGTTGCATTGGCACAGAATTTACACATTTTACATTGGCTTGGTCCAGAGGCATGCTGTTCAAATGAAGTGGGCAGAATGTGGCTTTCCCATCCCTAAAAAACTTCTCATGGGGGCTGGAGTACACTACTGAATGGAGTGGACTGCAGCACGGGAATCTGAGGAGGTTCCTACTGTTGTTTATGGAGGAAATTTGTTTAAAACTCAGTGCATACCAGTTATATGGGCTAGCGTTTCTGCCATCTGAAAAAGCAGCATAACAAACAAATCAGTTTCTTGACATTTTATTTACTTTCCTTTGTTTCCCCTTCTGTGCTGTCTTTTTATTTTAAAATAAAAAGATGTATAATTCAGCAATAGTTAAATTTAATACTTGTTTTATAGAGATGATGGATTGTCTGACTTTCCACAAATTTGTTCTGTGTAAGTTGCATGAATTGTAGTTGCATTATAACTTTCTCCATCATTTTTTTTTAGACGTGGACCTATTAAACTTGCAATGTCTAAAATTACACAAGTTGACTTTCCTCCTCGAGAAATGGTCACATACACAAAGGAGACCCAAACACCAGTTATGACTCAGCCAAAAGAAGGTGAATATGACTTACTCTTCCTATTCCTTTGTTTTAAAAACCCCGCATGAAGAGGGTGAGATGGGTCATGCCACAGGGGAAAATTCCAAAACTTATTTTGTGAAAATACAGGAATAGAAATGTTTGCAGGACAAGAAATTACTATTTTTGCATGTGACTTTGGGGTTTGATAGAATATTGGCTTATTCGTTAGATGATCTGTTCCTTAACTCTACAAGTTGCATCCAGATTTGGGACTTTTTTAGGCTCCATGGACTGAATCCTAATCAAAATTTATTCTCATGGGCCAGAATTGACAGGTGTGCAGGGCTGCTCACTTGTCAATCACCTGGTGTCACAATGTTGTTGGGTGATTGAGCCATTTGAAGTTCTGAAGTTAGGGCTGTGAAAACCTGATCCAAAGAGTTGAAGGAGGAGAATCTTTCTAGAACAGTGTGAGGGGCTGCAATAGGAAAGAGCACTTGGTGAAAATCACTGATCCACCATCTTCCTCCAGCAAGGAGTCTCCACTGGATCCTGGTTTCCTATGAGCAGAATGAGCCCTTTCAATTGTGGAGGGCACATCTGGATCCGACCCTACTTATTTTAACGACGTTCTCTTTTATCAAATTAAAATATATCCTTCAAAGATGAATAATACTTTTTGTTTCTTTTACATAAGGTGTAAACAGTGGAACTAATTATGATAACGAATGCAAAGAAGGCAATTACATATAACAGTGAGAGCCAGGCACTGTGACTTTTCTGAAGCTCTTGTTACAATGCAGTGTTCGAAACTCCCATTGTTCTAGGCGCATTTTGTGACAGGGAATTTCATTAGCGCAAGCAGTTTCTGAGCTGTGGGCGCAATACTGTGTCTAAGATTTCAGATTAAAAGGAGGACCTTTTTCTGCCCCACTACTTCCAGCTACTCTCTGGAGAAGAGACCCTCTTAATAATATTGGGGGTGAGCATGGGAAGGACTAGACCATGTGAAAAATGAACATAATATTTTAGCTGCAGATCATTCCTTTTCAGCTTTGTATTGTTATAAAAAAGCACACCTAGACGTTCTGTTGTTTCGCCAATAACCTAGGTTTAAGGTGCCATTTAGCTCCTAGCTTTCATATCTCAGTTTCTAATGCTGTTACAGTGCCTCTGGGAGCCTAATGGGCAAGCCATATGCTAAATTGAACAGTGCGTTTCTTCTTTGGCAATGGGAAATGCTGCAGCAAAAACTAGAAAGTATCAAAACTCTTTAAGTTCATATGGTCCTTGCCTGTGCATACACATGACTTTGGCTTAAGCCTTGTATGGCTGTGACAACATGAGGAACGGAGGAACAGAAAAGTGTATTTGCTAGTATGTTTGGCTATATAATTCAAGGAATAAAAGTTTCTGCTGTATATCTACAGTCTTTGATGCCCTGTCTTTTAGTTCAAAGAATTTACAAAGTGAGTTTTAATGAAAGGAAACATACTTAGGATTTCAGCTTTAAAAGAAGACAGGCTAGCTCAAACTGCATCTGTAGAAAATGTTGTTTAATGAAGACACTTCTATAGTTTTGACTTCATTTGGTTCTGTAGCTAGAGTTTTCATTTAGAGGTATAAGGTCATGTGCTTTCTCCATCATTGAGACATCTGCTTAATTGGGTGCAGTTTAATTCCATGATGATAGTTTTCTTCTGCTTGTCTCATGTGAGCAGATCTGACTTGAGTATATGAATACCAAGAGTGATGGTTCGTTTTCTTTTTCATGAAGTTGAGTTTGGCTGAACTAGTTTTCAGTCAGAATTACAAATGAAATTGATCCTTGGCCATGCTGTAATTTCATGCAAAAACAAACAAATTGTGCAAATGTCCACCCTTAGAGGTTACAGATGGGACATGGTACTATCTTTCTTTATCTTCCATAGAAAACCTAGGAAGCAGCATCGGTGCATTAAGATGCACATCGTGCCCAGTGTGTGGGGAACTTGTAGAATTGGGTACAGAAGTAAAGATCCATCTCTTTCTGGAATCTGAAAATGATTAGAAAAGTCATGGAGGATAGGTTCATTAGTGATCATCTCATGCTCAGTGTTCGTATGTCTGTGACTGTTGGATGCCAGAAATGAACAACTGGAGAGAAATCACTCCATAATTGCTCTATTCTATACACATCCTCAAGCATCCATTTCTAGACACCGTTGGAGACAGAATGTTGGGCAGATGGGCTATTGGTCTAGCCCAGTATGACAATACTTATGTTCTTAACCACAGCCTGTCCATCTAATTCTTCTTAGAGTGCTCCCACAGTAAAATAACATTTCTGGATAGAATACTGTGTGTTAACCGAAACTTGCGTATCTTCTTCCAGCTATGTGCTTTTGAAATAGGATTCAATAATCCCAGAATATGAGCAAACAATTCCAAAGCAGTGAGAGAATAAAAGGTGGCGCAGATACTTGTTTCTCTTAATTGCCAGTGCCAAGTTCTGTTGTAGAATAGTCAAGTGAGCTCAAAATACAGTATAGTATAACGTTGATCTCCTCCCAATCCATCTTTCTGCTGTTTGCTTTGAACTGAAAAGTACATAAGGGATACATGTCCAGGTTACGATAGTCACTAGAGATTTGGGTGTTGATGTTTATCTTTGGGGAATACAGAGTGACTTCAGATGGCCTGCCAGTTATTCACTTATATCAGTAAGAGTCAGATACTGTTGAATGAAAACCTGTAGTTTTCATAGTAGTTCTTATAACCTGTAGTTCTTATAGTGTTACTGATGGGTGTCACTGTCAGTACTTTGATGTTCAGAACTTCTAAAATAATGAGAAAAGAAAGAAATAAGGCAAATTGTGCTGCTCTTTACATCCATATTAAGCAATACAGTTCAGATTCAACAACTTTTCTCACCATCACTGAGACACTGAGGCAGAGAATGTTTTTCTGTTAAGGACTGCTTAATCTGGTAGCAGGGACCAGAGCCAGAAATGGATAGAGTTTGTTTCATTGCAGGATTCCATAATGCGCTCTCTGTCTCTGTATCACTGTCTGGAAGGCTGCAGGTTCCCTACTGCTATTTCTGATTTAAAAAATAAAATCATGTTTTGATATTGTCAAACTTTGTATGTCTTAGCTATATGAATTCAATATGTGGGCTTGTGTAATAAAAATAATGTCTGAACAGCACAACACTTCCCAAGTGGAACTGTTTTTAAGAGATATTTTTGACTTCGTACCTGCCTAAAATATAAAATGAAATACAGATGGCAAATGTGATCTGAAGACACCTTCAGCTTAACAAAAGCCACCCATTTCACAGATGATTTAACTTTGATTAACCTACACTGCAGCAACAGATTACACAGGCAACTGGAACTTCACTCTTGAGTGTTATTGCTGGGTGCTGTCTAATTTACAGCCCTGCTTTTCTTTCCATCTCGCCAAAATACATCACAATTTTGATGTTAACGCAAAGTAAGAATTCACTGGTTCATTAAACTTGAATTTACCATTCATTGACAAGGGATTTGGCATTTTAAGAAGTAACTACTACTTTTACACATATTTAATGCTTGCCTTATAACCTTAGATCCTCTGTCAAGGGAAAAACACAGAATTAACCACTTAGCATAGTGTAATGAATATTCATCAATAAAATGATTTGACATACAGCTCCACTTCTCATTGTTATGTTCTTATGTGGCTATTAAAAGTTTTTAGTGAAAGGTTTAAAAGAATGTGAAATAATCCTAGATAGGGAATAATAAATAGGCTAAAATAACAAAAGAAGTGAGGCTGGAAATAGGAACTCCTCAAGAATTTGACTTGAACAAAATCCAGAACGAGTACAGCTGCCCTTGTCATCTAATAGATGAAGAATGGTCTACTCTATTTAATGCAGTCATACTTTAATTCATACATTGACCTAGTTTGCATGTCACGTTAAACCATAGTTTAAAATGACCAATAATTCATATAAATGAGCAACATCCTAGTGCGCCCTCCTCAGAAGTTCCCCACCCCACCTCTTGTGTCTCTGAATGAAGCAAGTCAAAGTCTGGCATCCATGTCTTCCAAAATTGGGTTCTGTTTTTTTCTCCTCAAACTAACCCTACTGTTCATGGTTTGCTTGGAAGAAGAATGATCCCAGGTTCAGATAACATGACATTCTAGACTCTGGTGCATTAAGAGCTGCTGAGCAGCCTGCACTAGCTAACCTGTGGCCCTTCAGATTTGTGGACTAAAGCTCCTTATCGGCTCCAGACAGCTTGACTAATCGTCAGGTATGGTGGAGTTGTAGCCCAGCAGCATGTGGGGCAGCACACAGGATAGCCACCCCTTTTAAATGATTGTTTACCGCTGGCATCTTGTATGCCACCTTCCGGCAACTCCTGCAGCCAAGCTGGTGCCAAACATACTGCTCTGCTTTCCTTTGGACCACATCAGTGATGCCGAGAGGTCTTGTTTTCTGGGCAGCCCAGGACTTCAATTTACACTGTCCAGGCTTGCACCTCAGAGAGGTGACTACAGTGCTGCTAACACAGCTAAAATAACACAGGATGCAGCAGGTACAAGTTACTGGTCTCTGCAGCCACAGCAGGCACTGTGATTCTCCAGCAGTTTGACTTCACCCCCAGAAGCACACTCCATTGTCTCTTGAGATAGACTGATGCCAACCAGAAAAGAATGTAGAATAGCCAACATGGTAACATCCAGGTATTTTGGACTGCAATTCCCAAGGTGCCTGACTCTTTGTCATGCTGGCAAGGGCTAATGGGAGTTATAGTCCACAACTTCTGGAGTGCACAACTTTAGCTACCCCTTGCTTAATGTGTCAGGCAAACTGGGCTATCATACTGCACTACTATATTTGAATACATTGGATGTTAAAGAGGGGTGGCAAGCCTTGGTCATTACGAGATTGACTTCCCAGATAATATGCTTTTGGGGGAATGTATGTTAGTGAGAAGAAATAGTTGTACAGCTTTGGGTCTGTTTGCATAACCTGTTCACAATATGGTGGTTTTATTTTTGCCATCAGTGTTCACTGCTTTATGAAGTAACAAACAGAAAATCAGTTCTTATACCTGAGGTGCCTACAATCTAAAATTCAACAACCGGGGAGGAGATGTAAGTAAGAATGAGGGTGGGAGGACATGTGCTCATGTACACGTATTTAAGCTTAGTTTTAGCAGGAATTTAAAGCTAAAGGTTGATCAAAAACCTTCACCAAAGAGTTGTATTTTGAGGCAAAGGTTGAATGAAGGGGGATGTGTGCTGTTACACAGATGTTATGGACAGAAAGAGTACCAAGAGAGAAGGCAAACTTGTTTAAAGGACCAGTGACATTTGGATGACCATGCATGGCAGAGATGGAGAAGCAAAGGCAGTAGGCAGGGGTGTTTTGTAAGATGCGGGCAGATCAACAGAAGACTATGGATTGCCTGTTTTTTGTTTATTACTACTTTCTAAAACATTTATTAGCCACTCTTCAGTCTTAGCTTGCAAAGTGGAATACAGCATTGGACATAAAATGCAGTAAATATAAGAAAATAACAATCACAAGTTGTAGGAGTTAAAAGTCCAGTGGAAAAGAAGGGCAGACAACATAAAATTCTTTGGCAAATAACTTTTCAGCAGGTGCAGAAAGGGTTGTGAAGACACCACCCGAGCCTGCCTTGGAAAGGTTCCCCAGTTGAAAAGGCCTCCTCTCCCATTGCTACCTACCTAACTTCAGATATCAGAGGGATATGGAGCAGGTTCATGCAAGAGCAGGTGATCCTTGAAGTATGCTGTCAGACTCATTTTGCCATCAGCCCAAATGGAAAATAATAGTGACCCAACTCACAGGAGTCAGAGAATTACAGGATATGTGTGGCTGTTTTATCATTGCTTGCATTTTGCCCTTTACTATTTTGTTTGCTTTGAAAGTAAGTAATTTGTGTTGGATGCAGAAGATGGCAGGAAGCTGATGTGGGAATTTGAGGAGGTAATGGAAGAGGTGAATTACTTTGGCAGTAGACTGCTGGATAGAGTTGAGACGGCTGAAGCGGAATAATTGAAAGCCAGAGAGGACAAGGTTGCAGTAGTCAAGGCAAGAGAAACCTGGGGTGTGAACTAGACTTTTCATCAAAGGGGAAAGAATTTTGATGAATTCATGGAATCATAGAACTGTAGAGCTGGATCTTAGCATCTAGTCCAATCCCTTCAGTGGAGGAATATTTTGCCCAACGTGGGGCTCCCACCCCTGAGATTAAGAAGTTCCTGCTCCACCAACTGAGCTATGCTCAGGTGTATCAAGTATGTATCAAGGATGAGGGGCCTGTTGTTAGACTCTAAATTCTATTATTTGGCTAATGCCAGGGGTGATGGGAGTTGTAGTCCATCACATCTGGAGGACCACAGGTTCTCCATCCCTGGTCTGCATTTTCACAGTGCTGTACAGGAGAAGACAACTCAATTTGGCAAGTTAACTGATTATAGGGAGCAATGGAGAGGCAGTGAGGAGTTTAAAATGTGATCCCCATTGTACCACTCACAAGGATATCTTTCACCTTGGTGAAAAATGGACAGAGGGGTCATCTCTGACATCATGTTGAGCTTCAGAGGCACTTGGAAAACAGCGGGTACTGCTTCCAAGTGCCAGAGGCTTAGTACAACGCCAGGGAGAGTTTTATCCCCAAGTTGGGGAGGGCATTCATGGCAACCAGAAATTTGTTACTAGATGCTAAAGTCAGCTAAAACTTGTAGAACAGCAGAAGGAATAATTGAAATCAATCCTTTTACGCTGCAATGGTGGAATTACGGAATGAGTTGTATGTAGATAGCAGCTTGAAGTGAAGTAACATTTCTGTTTCTATTTTGTTTGCTATGAGTGTTAATAAAAACTAGGTTAAGGGGAAACTGTCTTCTGGCTACACTGTGGTTGGTTTGATTCCACTGCCAGTATGCTATTAAGTAATCTAATGTGACCATAATAGGGTGAAAGTTCCCTGTCATCTATATGGTGGCACATACGTACATCTAAAAATACGGTGTCTTAACTGGAGATGAGAAACTGCTCCAGTGCATCTAATGTATATTTAAGTAATTGCTGTTATAACATATCTAGCGCTGGAATGCAGCAATAGTAATTCCTAGAGACTGACAGCAAATGTAGAGTATTACGTGAGAATGAGTTTGGATCTTGTTTGCATAATATGTGCCATCTACGCTGAAAATGTGAAAAGGGAGGGGCAACTAGCGACAAGATCTCTTCTCTGTAATATTTGTAAAGGATGAGGTCACTTAGGCACTAAAGGGCTGACCATTTGCATTTAACAAGGATTTGACTTCTGTCACTGAAAATGGTACTTAGGAATCAGAGTGCTATGACAGAGCTGGGAGGCTGGAGTTTAATTTTAGTTTTATGGCATTAAAGCTTGAAACAACTTAGAAAGGGTGAGGGGGAATGCATGCTTTGTAGTCTCAGTGGCATTGTTTGCCGCAGCAAGTCTGCATGCAAAGGAAAAAATCCATGCTTAATTCAACCAAATTATTTAATCCAATCATTGTCTTGTAATTTGCTATTTGCAGTGCTTCATCTATTAAATGAAAATTAAGCATTTATCAATTTTCCCTACACCAGTGCTTGGGGAGAAATCTTGTTTGAGGCACACGGCACAGAATCGCTCAGTTATCCAGTTTTCTGATTAATAGTCCATTGTATGTACAAATTCATCTTAAAAGGAGCAGTGTCTTTCTGCTTCTCTGTGTGATTATTTTGCCCAGAAAAGCTTTCATTTTTTTTAAGTAGCACAAAAGCTGTAATTGGCATGCTTTGTAAGGAAATGTCAATGTGCAAGAGAGTGGAGATCACTAAGAATTCTTTTACGCGTTCTTTCCCCTTTGCACCACCGCCTCCTCAGCAGGGTCACTGAGATCACTAGCTTTTCTTGAAATGGCCATTTTCACTGGCAGGTGCATTATACCCTGTATTTTCAGATTGTTTTTCCATTCTGAATGTTTGGCAGGTTGATTGCTCTGGCTGCATTGACGGAGAAAGGGCTGACAAATGCGGTTGGGCTGGCTGAAAAGACAGTGATTACTGTTTTCCTTTGTGGCTGATTGAGGCCCTTGAAAGGAAAGATTTTAACCTTCACCATTTGGTTCAGAAGTATGAGCATATATTGAAATCATTCATGCCATTTATCCTAGTTCTGTAAACTTGTCAGAACGTAAAAATCGCTCAATTTCATATAATGTGGGATTGGCATACGTCATTATCATTTTGATTAAGTTGGAGTTTGTATTATTGTGTGTTATATAGTGTCATTTAAAGCATTTGTTCCTTCAGGTATGGATATATTTTTATTGCCTAAACTAGGGAATTGGGAATGTTTTTTTCCTCTCCTAGATCTTGCTTCAGCCTATCACTATGTGTGTGGTTTGGCAGCTGGTAGGCCCTACAAGCTGTATTTTTGTTTGCAGGGTAAAGGCTTGTCTGTAGACCTCCTGGAGAGCTAGTAATTGCACAGGCTTGCCATTGGAGAAAAAACATGATTGGAAGCAGTCAGGCAGAAAAATGCTGTGCCATCCCATTGCCACCTCAGAGCAGGGAGAGACAATCCCAGCAGTACCATCTGGTTGCTGCTGTCTAGTCAGCTGGCCTGGCTGCTGGGACCAGAGCTTGGCAGCTGGTTCCCATCTCTTGACCAGTCTTCGTTTTTTTTTATCCCCCATAGGTGACTTTGAACATGGGTCACAGGGATGGCTGCAACAAACACGTCCCTGTTGAATCCTGCCTCATTACTTGTGACGAGGCGTGCTGCCTTTCTCTTGCAGACAGATGACATAGTTCTTTAACCCAAAAAGAAAAGAAAAAAAGTCTTTTGAGAAACCTACCCCTGGAAACAGAGAAGGAAAAGGCAGTTGCAATGTATATGCTGTAACACTTGCAGTTTTGAAAGTTGTGTTTTAGGGTGTCCTAATTCAAAGTAATGCAAAAAAGAAATAAAGTAAAAAGCAGGCTTCTCAGTATTCCAGAACATCAGCAGCACGTTATTTGTTGCAATTAAGGAACAACACATTTTGCTTTTTAAATTCTCATTGGCAAACATGATAAGGATAATGAGGCTTGCATTTGGAATGACAGAAAATAAAATGTAATCTGTCTGTGCTATTATCTTTAGGAAAATTTGCTTCTCCGACTAGCATCCTGAAAACTAATGTAAGCCATCTTTCCTGTATGAAAAAACCATTAGACACTGATGGTTCTATATCACAAGGAAGCAGCGACTCTGTGGGCTATTTAAGACACTTGATTTCTTTATTCAGCAGCATTAATATGTCAGCACGTTACATAAAACTGTGGTTGCATATGCTGTCTTGAATGACAAATGCTGGGTAGAGGTTAGGAATTCAAAATTGAAATCTCTGAATAGTTTCTGGGAGGTTTTACTGTAGATTGCACAGGCTTACATTTTGTGAATTTGTTGTGAAAATTGTGGTATGTCCAGCTTACTGTCATCTCCTTTAATAAGTGCAATTCCTGAATTAAACTATTGCATTCTAGCAAAAAAGCTGCTTTAGGTAGAATATATAATATATACACAAAACTGTTTTGCCTGACATAGCATTGCACAGTGCTCAGAATGTTGACAACCTTGCTCTTTTCAGATGAAGAAGATGAAGATGATGCAGTGGTACAAAAACCACCAGTTGAGCCTGAAGAAGAAAAAACATTGAAAAAGGAGGAGGAGGAGGAAGGTACAAATGTATCATAACACATTTAAACTATTGCTCAACTTTGTGTCTCTCTTTAATAGGTGCAGAATTATAAAGAAGGTTTATATAATAATATAAATACAGTGTGTGAAGATTTTTTTTAATGTACAGAACTTAAATAATTGTTTTTAAAATCTGAACATACACTTATTTTAAAGATTAGAATGATTTTATTTGTAGTCTGCCATCTAAAAATAAAGCTCCAAATCTGTTTCCCCCAGTTGCCCCTCATGAACTGACAGAAGAGGAAAAGCAACAAATTTTGCATTCTGAAGAATTTTTGAGCTTCTTCGACCAATCAACAAGAATTGTGGAAAGAGCTCTTTCTGAGCAAATTAACATTTTCTTTGACTACAGTGGGCGAGACCTGGAAGAGAAAGAAGGGTAATATGGGAATCTTACAAATGTGTTGCTAGGTTTGTTTTAATCTTACTGAAAGTGATCCTAAGTCTGCCCTCTTCAATTGTTCTTGCAGAGAAATTCAGGCAGGTGCTAAACTGTCCCTAAACAGACAGTTTTTTGATGAGCGTTGGTCAAAGCATCGTGTTGTTAGTTGCTTGGACTGGTCATCTCAGGTAACAATAACACTTCATTAAAAACCATTCTTCTAGAAACTCTTTAGCAGACGTTATTCTCATTTACCTGCAGTTGCAGTGTCATCGTGTTTATTTAATGCACAGTTGCTTAATTCATTGCGCAAAAAGAAAGAATAATGTGCAGAAGGCATTGCTAAGGCGTAACAGAAGTGTATGAGTTGCAAAACTGAGCAGTCTGCATATATCAAAATAGAAGACAACTCTTCCGTGTCTACTGGTTCTGAATTGTTGGTTTAATTTTGAAATTGCTATTCTAGCTGTAGCTGTCTAGTTAACAAGGTTGACCTTAGTAGCTTAATTTTAAGTCATATGATAATTGAAGTTGGCTGATCTTACCTCTGTAAGCAACAATCTTCCCTTTTGTTCTCAATTACTTTTTGAATCCAGTATCCAGAGTTGCTGGTAGCCTCTTACAACAACAACGAAGATGCTCCTCATGAACCTGATGGGGTGGCCCTTGTGTGGAACATGAAGTACAAAAAAACAACTCCAGAGTATGTCTTTCATTGCCAGGTATGATGTGACTTCCTGCCTTGCCAGACTAAGAATTTTATGTTAATGAATGTGGACATGAGCCGCCTTCTACTTGTCAGCATAATGATTTCATTGGGCAGGCCTGAACTTTAAACCGCTTGTGTTTGCAAATACATGTCAACATCTGAGGAATCCATTAATCCTTTTTAAAGGTTCGTCTATAGCAAGCAGCCTTTCTAACACCATTTGGATTATTTAAGTGTGTTGCAGTTCTGTATTTCGTATTCTGAATGGATAAAAGGAAGCTTCTTTTGTGTGTCAAATGCAAGGAGATGTTTTAAGAACTGTGGTCTTAAAATGTGCGACGAGACCTGTGAATAAAAATGTTCGTAGCCCGAGGATTTAAAGCAAGCTAAGTTAAAACACATGTTTTCAGGCGGAAAAACTGAGATCCAGTTTTTTAAAAAATGGGTTGGTGGAAAGTTAAAAATGTACTAGTCTAGTTTGCTATTGTGTTTTTCAAAATCTCACAATTCTGAAACTTCACAAACCATTGCTAAAATGTAATGTGATATTGTAACATCATTCTATTGTAACATCATTCTAATGTGATATTGTAACATCATTCTAAAGGTTTCAGTAACAATTGAAATATAGAAAAAGCATTTACTTTTCTTTTTTGCCGTTACAGTCAGCAGTGATGTCGGCTACATTTGCAAAATTTCATCCAAATTTGGTGGTTGGTGGCACATACTCAGGACAAATTGTGCTATGGGATAATCGCAGCAATAAGCGAACACCAGTTCAGAGAACTCCCCTTTCAGCTGCTGCTCACACGGTAGGGAATGGAATATCAATCCCCCCCCCCCAAATTACTTCCTTATTCTCAAATTAACCCATTAATGTAGGATGAGTAGTGATATCTGTTACTATGTTTTGAAGGCTGCAAACAATAAGCATTCATATTTTGCAGCATTCTATGTTAAAAAATATTCTATGTAAGGCTCTTATATTAGAAACCTTTTTTTAAAGTTAGGTCTTCACGTGCTTGTTTTTATTAAATTCTTCAGATAATCAGATACAAATTCAGCTACCCTTTCTCCCCCAAAGGCAACCCACCACTGAATATTGCTCAGCCCTAAAGTATTCCCACTTATCCACGTGTGCTTTCTCCAGTTTCCAAGTGCTCTCTACATTTATTAGTATTAGACATGACGTTGTATCTGTAACTGTCCATTTGTACCCACATCCATATTCAGAGGCATATTAGTTCTACTAGGAAAACATTGAGCTGTAGAAGTTACTAATTATGCTTTCAACACAGCCTGTCTGACCAAGGAGCTCACTTAGCTATGTTCTGTGCTTTGTGACCATTGATAAAGTATATAATACTTTTTAAGGACTTATAGCAACTCCTTTCAATGCCCCCCCATCTCCTTTAGTTGCATTTTAACCTATGCTCAGTCCCTTCTTCATCACAGCTTTTGTTTGCCACTCTTCCCTCCGCCCCACTGCCCCAATAAATGGCATAGTTAACTCTTGACAGCACCGTTTGTGCTTTCAGCTAAATTTGTAACACTACAGAAGGGCTAGGCACCTTGCACACGAAACTCAAACCCCTGTTGGGGAGCATCTGTGGAAAGTGAGCTAGGTACCCAGATAATCTTGTCTATTTTCTCAAATGTCATTTTAAAAGCTAAATTTTGCACTTGCGCTAAGTTGTCTGTAAATTACCCTGACGAAACATTGCTAATCTACGTGGCCCACTTCTGCTTTAGCATCCTGTGTATTGTGTGAATGTGGTGGGGACTCAGAATGCCCATAACCTTATCAGCATCTCGACTGATGGAAAAATCTGCTCGTGGAGTCTGGATATGCTTTCGCAGCCACAGGTAAAACAATCAAACGCTGCTTCTATGTGATCCGTGTGCAGTCTCACACCAGAGTTCTGTGCATGTGCAGAAAATAATTTTAGAACATTAGCATTTTGATGGGATTGGCTTCTCCCATTTGCAAGGTGCACGTTCAGCTCTGCTTTTACTGCACCATGACAGTGTCACCAAGGGACTTTTTCTCCTGTTAGCAATTACCTTAGTCTTGCTTGGCGAACAAAACATTTTGGTTGGTTCTGTCTATATATTTTGTAGTTTGCACTTCGTTTTAAAATTTGGTTTGCTTTTCCTCGCGTGCCTCACGACACCCCTCCAGCCTGTTTTGCGGAATCAAATGCTTGACTTCTTAATTGCAAATGATAATTTCATGGTATCTTGCAGGTCAGTAATGAGGATCAGATCCTTGCATGCCGCACTCCTTGGACTCCTTGTAAAAGTGGGATATAAATTTATAGCATAGGTAGCCATGTGAAAAGGGCACAATTTATATAATTCATATGTTAAGCCAAGGATGGCTGGGGGCAGAATTCCTGCATTGCAAGGGGTTGGACTAAATGACCCTCAGGATCCCTTCCAACTCTAAGTGTAGATCTTAGGTCCTCCAGGACGTTCTGAGAAAACAGGGCCATGCCCTGTTTTTATGCAGTTCGTGCATTTTTATTGTATCAAATGCTTTAAACGTGAGAATAAGAATGCAGCAAGATTCAAAAAATGTTTCTTTGGAAACTAGTATCAAAAAATCCTACTTGATTCTTGGCAGAAAGTTCTCAGCAAACCGGAAAGATTTGTATGTGATATTTTTCTCCCCAGGATAGCATGGAGCTAGTTCACAAGCAATCCAAGGCTGTAGCTGTCACTTGTATGTCTTTCCCTGTTGGTGATGTCAACAACTTTGTCGTTGGAAGTGAGGAAGGCTCTGTGTACACAGCATGTCGCCATGGCAGGTGAATAGAAACTGGGACCCCTGTTTTTAAAGGATGACGGCCCTTCTTATTATGTTCTGTAAGATAAAGCAGGTTTGAGGTAGTTCCCCAACAGTTATATGGGCAATTGTGTATAAACAATGCAGAGTATTCTTTCACGTTCCAGAAAGCCTCTTATTGGCATAAATATTTCCCTTATTCTGGATAAAATGGCTTTAGAATTATGTAATGGGAGATGAAGTTTAGCCATCATTCTGGTCATTTGAATCATGGCACAACATCCCAGACCCTCACTTCTGTAGATAATTGTACAGTAGTATCACGCACCAATCTTAAATTGGGTAGCATGTCTCCTGCTGTTCAATCTGTTTTGAAATTGTCTGGCTGTATCTTATCAATTGCTTTCTTAAATGAAATTGAGGCTCCAGTCTCAGCTCAGACACACACCAGCCCTTCCTTTATTGCACTTTGGGTTAAAGCTAACCAAAATTGGTGGTTCTTCCATTTAATCAATATTGATACTATTGGGAATGCCCTGGTTTCAGACTGAAAATTGACCCAGGAACATGTGCATATTTCTGAAAGTTATGTGCACGGCAACGTCTTCATTTTTGTGGCCCAAATATTTACTTTCTGTGAGAGAATTAATCAGATGGCATAGCACTTCTTAAGCACTGTTTTGTATCTTGAGGTGGCATATTTCCCCAAGGTTTATTTAATATGTGATTTTAAAATTCTGAGGTATGTAGCTATATTCAGGGGCACTTCTGCAACGCCACTACAAGGAAAAATTGCAGCCTTTGGGGTTTTTTTTATTTCGAGAAAAGGCAAGTCAGAGGTGACAAGAAAGAAGTTTTTGAAATTTTGCAGGGCACAGAGAAAGTAGATGGACAAGTAGACACAGGGGCGCCGACTTATAAAAAATATTGGGGGGGCGGGGGCCCATACCGACTTATAAAAAATATTGGGGGGGCCCAAGACCTCCAAACCGCTGCTGCTGGGGGAATGAAAGGGGCGAGGCCCGGGCTGCCCCAACCTTAAGTGAAGCTGTGAGGGCCCGCCCTTTGCGGCAGCCGATTGGCTGCCGCCGTGGGCGGTGAATATTAATGAGCTAGGGGGAATCCCCGCTTCTCTCGGGGCTGACGCCAGCCCTGCGAGATCGTTGATGGGTCGAGAGCCCGCAACCCCACCCCCTCTCTAGATCGGGAGTGGCTTTGTTTTAACTCATTACTGAATGTATTTTAAAAGGTAACTATCGTCAAACAAGGAAAATAAAAAATACCAACATAATTTTGTGATTTTACAAAGCATAATATAACTAATAATTTTCTTAAACGAATGGGGCCCCCCTCAGGCCCCATGGAGTCGGCGCCTATGAGTAGACAAGTAGATTAGACCATGTGGGCATTCAATGAAGCTGAATGTTGGAAGATTCGGGGCAGATAAAAGAAAGTGCTTCTTTACACAGTGCGTAGTTAAACTATAGAACTCTCTCCCGCAGAGGGCAGTTGATGGCCACCAACTCGAATGGCTTTAAAAGAGAATTAGACATATTCATGGAGAAGGCTGTCAGTGACTACTGAGCATGATGGCTGTGCGCTGCCTTCACAATTGAAGGCAGTATCCTTCTGAAGGCCAGTTGGTGGAAGCCACAGGAAGGGAGAATGCTCTTGTGCTCTTCCTGTGTTCTTATGACTATTAGTAGTGTACAGTGGAACCTCGGTTTTCGAACGTAATCCATTCCGGAAGACCGTTCAACTTCTGAAATGTTTGAAAACTGAAAGCGGAAGCCTTGATATGATAGGGAAACACAAAATGGAAGCCTCGTGGCACGTTCGGCTTCCGAAAATTGTTCAAAAAGCAAAGCAGTTACTTCCAGGTTTTTGGAGTTCGAAAGCCAAAACGTTTGACTTTCGAGACGCTCAAAAACTGAGATTCCAGTGTATTGATTTTGAAAGGGCAAACATCTATTGGGTAAGCATATGTTTATTAAGTTCCTACCCTATCATTTAAAAAATGTATCTCAAATT
Organism: Podarcis melisellensis; assembly: GCF_964234715.1. Taxonomy (NCBI): domain Eukaryota; kingdom Metazoa; phylum Chordata; class Lepidosauria; order Squamata; family Lacertidae; genus Podarcis; species Podarcis melisellensis. The sequence goes on along the minus strand of NC_138528.1, from coordinate 116,198,758 downwards.
ATTTACGATTTTGTTGTTCTTGTTCGTAAGAAAATTCATTCCTGTGTGTGTGTGTGTGTGTCTCTTGCAACAGCAAAGCTGGAATCAGCGAGATGTTTGAAGGTCACCAAGGACCTATCACAGGGATCAATTGCCATGCAGCGGTTGGACCTGTAGACTTTTCCCATCTTTTTGTCACTTCTTCTTTTGACTGGACTGTAAAGCTTTGGACTACTAAGGTATCTGAACTTGAGACGTCTAATTGTCTCAATTTATTGAGGAAACAATGTAAGCCACAGTCCCATCTGTTGGCCTGTATAGGCAACCATCATGTAAACAGTAATGTGGGACCGCATTAGTTCTGTTGACAATGGTGATAGGAATATCTGTTTTCAGTATCTCTCCTGTAATGCATTTAGACATAAATTCATTCATCCTTTTTTAAAAAAATACCTTGTTCATATTGGGCTGAGGTAATTCATATGAACATGGATCTTCCCACCATCTCCTACAACCTCTTGCTGAGGCTCTCCATGGCTCTGCTGAACTTTGGCATGTCATATTTCTCATCATCAAATACTGTGCATGCATATATATATATATATATATATATATATATATATATATATATATATAATTAAGCAAAGATGAAAATGTGCAAAGCAAGAAAATACTAAATTATATTACATTGCAGTTTCAGAAGCACACAGTTCATATAATCCTATTATCAGCAGTAAGTTGCAGTTAGACCTTAACATTTGAGAATTACAATCTTTGTAACACTGATAGATGCTAGCTTCACAGAAATCTGAGGTTGCTTAGAAATGGATCCAGTCTGCTTTATGTCAAATGGTATCACCAAATAAAATAAAACTGAAGAGTTTAAAGTCCTATGTTAGACCACGTTCTTTCTACCTGACGGCAATATTTGCAGAGGTAAAACTGAGGTTGTTTTCATTTTACTTGGCCACAAGATTTATTATTTTTTGTGGGAAAAGGTTCTCTGGCCAACCTTTTCCTTGCTTTGTTCAAAATTAATCACACTGCTACATTAGTTGCCGACAATGTGGATGAGAGATGTTTATATACCGTATTTTTCCACCTATAAGATGCCCCCATGTATAAGATGCCCTCTATTTTTGGGGACTCCAATTTAAGAAAATGGGGGGAGATGGCCCCCGTGTATAAGAGGCCCCAAATTTTGGACATTATTTTTTAGGGGGGGGGACCTAGTCTTAGACATGGAAAAATACAGTACTTGGTCTTATTTACCTTGCTAGCTTTTGTTTTCTGAATCGTGAAATACATCAATTTGTGTGTTTTTCTTTTCCTTCAGAACAACAAGCCTCTGTACTCATTTGAAGACAACGCAGACTATGTTTACGATGTGATGTGGTCACCCACCCACCCTGCCCTCTTTGCCTGTGTGGATGGAATGGGAAGGCTTGACCTATGGAATCTCAACAACGATACTGAGGTAGGATCAGATTATATTGGCTATTCCAAATCTGAAAATAAGTTCACCAGCCTTAAAACAAACTTGTGATCTTTTAGTAACTGCAGCCCATCTTTTGTACATACATTTTAAAGTTCTTTTGCCTTCCCATCCTATTTACAAGACTGGTTAGGAGAATCCTGCCCAGTGTATGCATATTCCTTTCCCTTGGCCACCGCACTTGGAGTACAGTGGGCCCATATTCTGTGAGGTCAGAGACCACTGTAAATAACAAGAAAAGGAATGCACTTAAATTGATGCGCCATCTCTTATTTGTACTTGCTGGAACGTTGGCTAAGATCAGCTTCTTGCATTTATTGTACTCCCAGGTATCTTATCTCCTGAGTGAAGACAGGTTCTTTGTGCATCGCTCATCATGACACCATAAGACGGTTGAAAAACCTCTCACTACAGCTTCATGAATCTACCCACTGATTTGTTAGTGCTCTTACAACAGCATAATAATGTAGCACCAACACTGTGTTGGGCACAGTACAAAACCCAAACGTGATGCTGCCATTGAGTGCTTTAAGTACTGCTTTAATATTACTTTTGTGCAGGGAACCCACCACACTTAACTGATGTATAGGTGATGATTGGCTGTACTAAAGTAATTTTTGCCCATGCACTTCACATTCAACACACATAGACAAGGTTTTATCCAAAGGAGGAGGGACACAGTAAGTTGGAACTGTCATCTTTAAAGGCTTGGAGCTCTAATTCCTATCATTACCAACATTCCTCTTCTGAATGTTCACATCTGCATCACGTAAATTTTAAACTTTTGAAAGGTATAATGTGTTCCTTCATACGGTATTTTGTTCCTGCAACATAAGGAACAGCCGGCACACTTCAGTGTCTGTATTGCCATCTTAATATTTGTGATGAAGGTTAAGAAAGTTTGAAAGATACTATAAGTCCAGTTGAAACATGGTATGTTTTTAAAACTGGTATAGGTGCCAACAGCAAGCATTACTGTGGAAGGTAATCCTGCCCTAAACCGCGTGCGATGGACAAATTCAGGACGTGAGATTGCTGTCGGAGATTCAGAAGGACAAATAATAATTTACGATGTGGGAGAGGTAGGTAACTTCCAAGTGCTTCCAAAGTAAAAATGATGTCTTACATTATTTTACTTAAGTCCAATAATAAAAGGCACTTATTTGGGTCAGGGGGCCATAGTTCTTTCACTGCAGATGCCAGTGTGCATTTACGTTTCTGCATACAAAGATACAATGTTAAGATATGTAGTATCTTATGTATTTTATGTAGTAGTAAGAATTTTGGATGTGTCTAGTTTTGTTACGGGGTGGGGGGGACTTCAGCCCCTCACCCCAACGGTCTTTCGCCAGTCCCTATTGCCAGGGAGGGCTGCTCATCCATACTTCCCTTTGGGGTTAGGCAGTTGTTTGGTGGAGGGCGAGATGGCAATAATCAGTAGGCCAAAGGTTTGGACAAGCTGGTGCTCTTGTGAATCAGGGTAGCACAATGGCTTGAGTCCAAGCATGCCCTTCCACTAGCACAGGTGTGGACAACCTCTTGGACTTGCCCTGCAGGCTTTCCCATTGGGGCCCCAAGGCTATTTTAGCCATGCCACACACACACACCCCACATCAAGTGTAGGGCAGGCAAAGACCCGGCTCAGCCAGAAGGCATTTGCAAGCACTGCCCTTTGCAAAGGGCATTAAAAGACCCAATTATCGGATGATTGATGAGTTTTGCAAAGCCCTTTTAGAGCTTCTCACAAGATCTGACCGTCAGCTGATGTTTGGGCTTTGCAGAGTTTTTTTGTGGTTGTGCATTTGCCCGCATGGTTTGATTTCAAACCATGAAGGCAAAAGGCCACTTGATGCCATTGTGACAGGTGATTGGTGGGTGGCCTTGTCAAATTGGCCTGCAAGAAGTGGGGGTGTGTGTGTGTAAAGATTTGGCCCAGTGGTCGGATCCAGTTCTCCAACCCTGATCCTAGCAGATAGTTCTTCGTGCTGCTACACAGGTTATTTCTGACCTAGCAGAAGAGTGTTGCATTAGAAGTGTGACCCGAATTCCAGAGAAATTCCTTCATTTGTACACTTTCTTAAGACCATTTTACAGCCCACTGCGGTTAATAAGCTACAGCCTATATTTTCCTTTTTCACCATGTTTCTCACACTTTAATAGAAGCCCTGTTGCATTCAGGTGCTGCACTATGAAAAGTCTAGTGCTTGAACAAGGGCTTCTTCACAATCCTTTGGATTCAAGCTGATGAGTTTAATTTTCATACGTCCACTGATGTCCCCATATAACTATTTCTCCACAGCAAATTGCGGTTCCCCGAAATGATGAATGGACCCGTTTTGGTCGAACTTTAGCAGAAATTAATGCCAACAGAGCTGATGCAGAAGAGGAGGCAGCAACCCGAATCCCTTCCTAGGTTGTTGAAGTGGGGGGTCTCGCTGTGAATTTGGGGATTGGTTATAGAGGGCTTCAGAATAGTAGCATGTGTTAAGTATGCGGCTGAACTTGACATTTAAAATGTGGAGTAAACTGTGGAGTCGACAAGTGTATAAAGATCAGTGAAATTGATCTTGCAAAGTTGCTTTTTAATCCTTGAATCACCACCCTTAATCTGATAGATATAATTTATTATTTACCCTGACTTGGCAAGGTGTATGTTCTACTGAAACACTAACCACGTTGAATATTTAAAGTTCAACTTTCAATGGCTTTCATTGGTTCAACTTTCAATATAACTATTTCAGAGCAATTTAAGTTCTGTAAGTTTCTGAACAAGAGCTTTTCCAAGTCAAACTGACAGGCTACGCTGTGGACATCAATCTCTGGGGCACTGGGAAAGCGTTATGGCTATAGTACTCTTAATGGCTTAGATTTGTGCATGCATCTGTTCACAGTAACCTTTATCCTAATTATTATATAATAGGCTCCAGGCTACAGTGGTAGGTCATGTATATGACTAAAAAAATCTGTAAACCCTTTTTTGTAATGGAAACTTTCTAAAATACCTGCTAAGTACTTTCGATTTTTTTGTTTGTTACATTTCTGCAGTAGAGTAAGAATTCTTTATAAATAAACATTACATGGCCTCTTTTCTCAGAAGCATCTGTTTAAAGACTTGTTTTTCAAGAGTTTGCATTTTCAGAGGTTTGTGCAGGGGCAGGGGTGAGGGGCTGCAGGAAAATAATTAACTTACAAACTCCATTTCTTTTTAAAAAAAGTATCTTGTGCCTATAATAAAAATGGATTTGGGATTTATTTTGTAATTCTTCAGTTTACTTGATATTGCTCATGTAACAGTTCTTTAAACTAAAGCAAAAAGAATGCGCACATGAGGCAATTCATACTTTCAAAAGCAACCTGTCCATTTTTTCTCTAGGACTATGTAGTAGGTGCGGTATTCTCTTACCATCACATAAGATCAGTGTAAAGTTCCACATTATTTGATTTATTTTTTGCACATCAGTTTCTTTCCTATGCAACAATACGATATACATTTTTAATTGTTTCTGAAATATCTGCCTATAGGCTTGAAGCTATTTTTTAAGGATTCTGGATTATATTATTTTTAGTTGACTTTTTACTCCCATAGGTAAAAAAAGCATGCTGTTTCTACTGATGAATACTACTCAGAAAATCCAATTACCAATTCTGATATTAAATTCTTGGTTATTCTACCAAAGAGGTGATCTTTCTATTGTGACATTACATTAAAGGCTGTATGATTACTGGAGAATAATGATCACTACTTTTTCTCCTATTTTATAGAGGAACAAGCCTTGCTGCAGCAAAGCCAGCATGACTTCTGCTAGGACAAATCCTGTCTCTCTAACCTGTTGAGAGTGCTTTGACTGTCAACAAGCATGGGTGGAGGGGATCTGATTGACACAGTGTACTTAGACTTTAAAAAAGCTTTTGACAAGGTGAGTGAGCTTAGCAGTCATGTCATAAAAGGAGAGGTCCTTTTGTGGATGAGGAGTTGGTTAAGTAGCAGGAAGTAGATAATATTAGTAAATTGAGTTTACTAATCTTGAACAGAGAGATACAGAAAGTAGCGTTCCCCAAGGATTCGTATTCGTGCTTTTAAACTTATACATAAATGACCTAGAGGTAGGGGTGAGCTGTGAAGGGGCTGTGGCGATCACACAGGATCCCCGGACGTTTCACTGTCTATTGATCCCTGTGCCACCACTTTATTTCTCGCTGCCACCACCCAGGCCCTACCTGGTACAATACCGAGTCCAGTCAGGGTTAAATTGGAACATAAACTTCTGTTTATTTATTGCAGTTTAACAACCGTGTGGTTTCATAAACGGTATTGCTCAATTACAATCATGGGGTGCCTATCCAGACCTGTAACTTCCGTTACCTGCTCTCACTCACTAAACCACCTCTCAGATTTTTACTTGTCTTCCTAGCTCCTAACTGTTCCTGACTCAGCTTATTTCACTACACTAACTCAACCTACCCACAGACTATCTCAATTCACTCCCACTCCAACCAACCACCCAACTCCCAACGAACTCCCCCTTTGCCCCTCCCAGAGCTGGTTTTATAGTCCCTCTGACTCCAGCCCCTGGGTCCTGATTGGGTAACCTGTTTAACTATTTCACCTCCAGCACTCTCATATGTTAACGTTAAAACTGTGGAACTCACTCCCACATGAGGCAGTGATGGCCACCAAATGAAATGGTTTTAAAAGAGGATTAGGCAAATTCATGGAGGAGAGGGCTATCCTAGCTCCTAGCCCTGATGGCTATGCTCTGCCTCCTCCACCAAAGCCTGTATCCTGAATACCAGTTGCTGGGGGAGGGAGTTTGCACCATTTCTTCCCAGCAAACATTTTCATCTTTTTGCATTTCTTCACCTCTTGCTGTCTTGCAGACTATGGCAAGGTTGTCCAAAAGGATAACTTAATCCGTTTGCTTCCTACGGAGGAATTCAGCTTAGAACACAAAAAGAACCCTGTCATTCTTGGTTTTAATAAATTTTATTGTCACATGATTTTTAATAAAACACTTTCCAAAACATTCTGTACATTTCAAACTATTTAGAACCGCAACACCTGTTTCTACAAATGCAGTTGCATTTCAATGCCATGATAATGTCTCTGTACAAAGTTGTACAATATGTACAGTAACATGGAGTGCAAGCTGTGCTAAGCCAAGCCCTAGTTACTTATTCTACGCATAGAACTTAAAGCTTGAATCGGTCTCCCGTGTGCAAATGATTAGCTGTGTTTTGGATAGAAAGGAGTGATTCGATGTCGGTGCTCCATTCAGCTAGAGCATCATGCAGCTGACTGGAGGAGCAGAGCCACGGCTGTAGCTCTCTGTCCATGGCACTACTTTTTAATCTGGCTCAGGAGGGAGCGGCTGCTTTGGGCTGCGCTGAAACGGCACCTGATTTAAACTTTGGAAGAGAGAGGCCAAATTTGTTCTCTATCCCAGCAAAAGTAGCTGTTGCAAGTCGATATCCACCTATGTGGTCGGGATTAGCAGGAGGAAGGCCGGAGATTCGAGACTTGGGTGTAGGTTCTGAGCCGGAGGGTTTGCTGGTAAGGAGGCAAAAAGAAAATTATTCAGGTTTCATCAGCATAATGCTATTTCTTTAAGGCAGGGGTGGGAAACCTGCGGGGCAAATCTTGACCTCCCTGGGAGTCCAATATGGCCTGTAAGGCAATTTCCCCATGGAGGGGGTGTTTCAGTTCTGCTCTGGGTACTGCTTTGCTAGCATGTTCCCTGTGGGGAACGTGCTGCTGAAGCAACCACACTATTGCAAATCAAATTCAACAGGTGAAACCACCCCCACCCCAGTCACCTGACAGAATCGTAGAGCTGGGAGGGGACACCAAGGGTCATCTAGTCCAACCCCCTGCAATGCAGGAATCTCAGCCAAAGCATCCATGACAGATGGCTCCGTCCACCTGTCAAAGTTAGCCCACGGGCAAATAAAGATTTGGACCACCAGCCCATACAGGTTCCCTGCCCATACCTGAAGCGTTACACTCATGATCTCAGCTCATCCATGCATCTTTTTGTCAGTTTTGAACAGTGCTGAGCATGGCTGGGCATGAATCTAGATCAGGTACTCAGAGCTGATCCAACAGATCACTCACTAGGGAATGCATATGCAGATCTGAAATAGCTAGGACTGGGTCAGGTGTTGTTCACTGGGCTTTTTCTCTCCCCATGAAACACCTTTTTGCATGGTGGCTTACATCAACCAAGGCCTGAATCTTTTTAACAGCCGACACCACAGGGTTCTTCTAGGATTATTCGTATATACCTTGAATGCCACCAGCCAAGGGCAGTAAATTGGCCATAAGCTTTGACTTGGATTCTGACTCTTAGTTTAAGAGTCAGACCATTAGGTCCAGTTGTGGCCTGACCATTAGGTCCAGTTGTGGCCGACTCTGGGGTTGCGGTGCTCATCTCGATTTGTTGGCCGAGGGAGCCGGCATACAGCTTCCGGCTCATGTGGCCAGCATGACTAAGCCGCTTCTGGTGAACCAGAGCAGCGCACGGAAACGCCATTTACCTTCCCGCCAGAGCGGTACCTATTTATCTACTTGCACTCTGACGTGCTTTTGAACTGCTAGGTTGGCAGGAGCAGGGACTGAGCAACAGGAGCTCACCCCGTCATGGGGATTCGAACCGCCGTCCTTCTGATCGGCAAGTCCTAGGCTCTCGCGCCACCCGCGTCCCAGTGGACTCTTAGTTTAAAAGTGCAGAAATTCTAAGCTTGAAGGGAGAAAAGCTGAGGAACTGCTGGATGGTGCAGACACTTCTCCACCAACCCTGATCATTGACTATGCTGGCTGGGGCTGAGTTGGAGTCCAACAATGACAACATATGGATGGCCACAGATTCCCTATATTTCTTGTAGCACATCACCTGCCTGTTCTGTGTCACAGTGCCTCAACCTTACAGTAAGACCAGTAATGAAAACCAGAGTGTTGAAGAGTAAAGATTATATTCTAGGTTGCTGTACTCTCCTGTTTATATTTAGAAACACAATTTAATCTAAATGTACCAGGCCATTTTTCACCAACCAAGAAGGGATGGTTCCCCAGCTTCCATCATCCTTGCCCATGCTGGCTGAGGCTGATGAAAGTTGCAAGCTGAACATTGTATCACGGGCCACAGGTTCCCTGCGCTTGGTTTAGAGCAGGCTTCCTCCACCTCGGCCCTCCAGATGTTTTGAGACTACAATTCCCATCATCCCTGACCACTGGTCCTGCTAGCTAGGGATCATGGGAGTTGTAGGCCAAAAACATCTGGAGGGCTGAGGTTGAGGAAGCCTGGTTTAGAGGATGGTAAACTGTACTTACATGCCTCCAAAATCAACATAGAGCCAGCGCTGCAAAAGTTCATAGGTCACTAGAGTGACGCCAAACTGGGGTGAAGATCTGAACACTCGTGCTGTTGAACAGAATAAGCACAAGCTTTACTGAGCAGGTATTTAAATGGTTGCGAGCCTTGGGACTCTCTAGTCTTCTTTAAATTAAAACAGAAGTTACAAACATACCCACACACCCCACCTCTTTTCCTTACCTGCGGCTCCTTTCCAGAAAGCTGCGGGGCCTTCTTCTCGAAGTATCTTTCCAAAGCAGTCAACAACTCCATTGTACGTCGTCTGACCAGCGCGAGCCGCCACTTGCAGTCTCGTCTTGATGACATCAGCAGGGGTCACCAAGGAAGCAGCAGGCACACCTTTTCAGGAGAAATGAGTGTTTAGTTTAAGACAGAGACGGGCAGAAACATTTCTAACGCCAAAGAATATGAATACGAAAAACGGCTGAAGTCGCATTTGTAACAAAACCAAAAGCCAACGGGAGCAGCTTCTTTCCTCTTGTGCAGCTTAACGCTTTATGCCAGAGTACATTCAATATAATTATAATAATAGTTTATTATTTACATGCCGCCCTTCTGACTGGGTGGCCCCAGGCGCTCTGGGCACCTTTCAACAAGTGAAAAAAAATGAAACGCAGTAAATCATCAAACATTAAAAACTTCCCGATACATGGTTGCCTTCACATCTTCTCAAAGTCAGATAGTTGTTTATTTCCTTGGCATTTGATGGGAGGGCCTTCCACAGGGTGGGTGCCACTACCGAGAAGGCCCTCTCCTGGTTCCCTGTAACCTCACTTCTCGCAGGGAGGGAACCGCCAAAAGCCCTCAGAGATGGACCTTAGTGTCCAAGCTCAACGATGGGGGTAGAGCTGTTTAGGGCTTCAAATACCCATGTGGCGAAATGTACTCTGGCATAAAGCGTGAAGCTGGTAAATAACCCATACACAAAATCACATAATCAGCAATGATCGGACGCCATGCATTATGCCTGTCTGAATGGCAACGGGCCTGACAGATCCAGCAAAGAAAGGATCCCGGAAAGAAAGGAAAGAAGGGCTGCACCATAAAATTGCTTTCTGCTTCAAATAAATGCTTATGTGAACTATTTTAATGGCTTCTTCAAACAAGTTGCAGATGAAGTGAATTTTGGCTCTCCCAAAAGAATGATTTTGAATTTCAACCTCCTAAAACACACTCTTGTTCTATATACGATGTCAGCTCCTTCCCAAATGAAGGAAAACCAGACAAGATAATTTTTATAAACTCGCCTCTCTCTGTTTCCTTGAGATTTTAAACGCCAAGCCTCCCACATTGAGAGCTTTGAAACAATTGCAACTCCCCTATCGAGGCCAAGAGTACAAATTTGACTACAAGTTGCTGAGCTGCATTAAGCTGTTTATCCACATTATGCAAATGTAATTAGCTCTCGTCAAAATTACACTACCTCCCACCAAGGATAAAAGTGATCAAATTTAGATTAAGCTAGATACAATAGTGTATTAGCTTCCTATCCTTGGCTCCGATGAATATTAACGATTGCTAGGAAAGGGGACAGGTATGGCAAGTGGGGGGGGGGGAGAGGTATGTGAGAGAAGGGGAGCTGTCTGCAAATCACGCCGTAAAATGTTACCTGCGATAGCACCAGCTGCAAGCAGATTAAATCCTCCCACGCGGCCATTTTCATCTGCAAGCATCAGTTTACAGTGAGCGTACACAGGAAAATAGATTGCAGAAAAGGGAATATCTCGGAGGAAACATGCTTTGGCACCCTGTCACGTGAATAAGGGGGGGAAAGTGCAAACAAGTTATAGACACACAGGATAAATTCAAACTGCCTCTACACACAAGGCTCGGGGACTATCCAGGCGCAAAGAGGGGATCTGGATGACTCCCCAGCCTCAGCCCTGAGATGTGGACAACACCGGTTTGAAGCAGCCTTGTGGTTCTGTCTAGAGTATAGGTACATTATGCTATACCCTGGGGTCCAGCCTTTTTGGTGGTGGCACCCTGGCTGGGGAATTTCTTCCCTCCTGAGATTCAATTGGCGCTCAATTGCCAATGTTCCAATGCCAATTTAAAAACATGCTTCTTTTCCTAGGCTTTTACTGGCGATTGCTCTTGAGTCGAGCGCTTTCGCTGCGGGTGTATTTGATGCCAAATCACGGGCGCTTCGCCAAGGATGTCCCAGTACGTTTCTGAGCACAATTCAAAGTGTTGGTGCTGACCTTTAAAGCCCTAAACAGCCTCGGTCCAGTATACTTGAGGAAGCGTCTCCACCCCGATCATCCAGCCCGGACACTGAGGTCTGGCTCCGAAGGCCTTCTGGTGGTTCCCTCCCTGCGAGAAGTGAGGTTACAGGGAACCAGGCAGAGGGCCTTCTCGGTAGTGGTGCCTGCCCTATGGAATGCCCTCCCAGCAGATGTCAAGGCAATAAACAACTATTTTACTTTTAAATAACAACTGAATGTGGCCCTGTTTAGGGAGGTTTTTAATGTCTGACGCTGTATTGTTTTTAATATTTGGTTGGAAGCCACCCAGAGTGGCTGGGGAAACCCAGCCAGGTGGGCAGGGTATAAATAATAAATTTATCATCATCATCATCATCATCATTAAATCAAAAGATTGCAACATTTTAAGTACTGGATGCATTTTTGTATATCTCAATATATTTATTTTCTTGGGTTCGTGAAAGTGAGGGCAGGGGAAATGCAATGAATGAAAGACATGCTTGCATTCCCTCCCCCTCCACCTGCCACGTCTGAACAGGAACATCTTGGCTGAGAAAATGCTATTGTGGCTCCAACTGAGGGTGCAGGGCTCTTTACAATGCGGGCAAGCAAAGAAAGCTGAACGTGGATGAGCAAGAAAAGACTCGATGCTCAGACTGTATGAGTCCTTGGCTGCAAGATCTATTGGAGATGCTCAAAGACTTTTAAGTACCACCAATCACCCACAGCCGTCAGACTGAAAAAGGAGAACCACCACTTTGGTCGAAAGCCAGAATGCTTTCTTGTGTGGCAGTGTGTGCAGTGGAAGAAGGCATCTCTGGGCTTCGTTTATGGCCACTGTCCTTCTGAATTCTATGGGCAGGAGAGTCTACTTGTGATGATCCAACTGATACCTCCTATCACCAGTATGTAGCAACCTCTCTACTGCCGCCCCTGGAAACAGGCTCAGCGCCAACAGCAAAATCGGTAGATCATGAGACTCTTAATTTCAGGGTCATGGGTTCGAGTCTCACATGGGGCAAAAGATTCCTGCAGTGCAGGGGGTTGGACTAGATGACCCTCGTGGTCCCAACAGTACAATTCTATGATTCTAATGGTCAAGTCCATTAGCACAGCTTGTAGCAGTGGAATCAAAGCCATGCACATTGTCTTTGTGCCCCCCACCTCCTTTAAATCCCCAAATGATTTATAATCTGCCTCCTAAATCCATTCACTCAATTCAAATTAATCTGGGATTCATTTTTAGCAACCCACTCACACCCTCTTTTAAGACTCATGTGTGGTTTACAAGGAAAGGGTGACAAGGAACAATACCAGCCACCCAACTGCAGTGAAATCTTGCTCCGTGTATTAAAACATCTTTAGGAAAATGCTATAGCTATGCAGTTCCTGATGTCCTAACTTCTGGACGGAAGCTGTCACTCCAGACCCAAATTCTGTGCACAAAGAAACGCGTTAACACTGTTTCTCGGGAGCCCAGCTGCCTGCATCTGCTGAATTTACGTATTAGTCTCTTGCCGTCATGAAGGGTGTCGGAAGAAATAGTCTTCCGAGTTTAAGAAAACTAATAGCTTCCGCTCCATTACCTCTGATCTGTAATGATGGAAGTAAGTAGACCTGCAGGGAAAGGATCTGTTTACTGGCATTCTGCTAAAACTACCGTACGGTATGGGCCTCGCTGGGTTGGTTGCGGGTTTTATTCCTCCCCCCTCCCTTCACAAAACGAATTCATTATTGACAAATCCCATCACTTAACTTCTTAAAGATCTGAATTCTGCTCAACTACACTACTGTTTCGCCGCCGCCGTGTGATTAAGACAAAGAGAGCAGCCCGCTGTGAATGTAACAATAGAGATAGTGGAGACACAAAATAAATGCTAAGGCTATGTGGGCTGCCATAATAAACACAAAAGGGAAAGGAGAGGAAACTTTTTCTCCCTCTACAACACACCCCACCACCTCTTCCCACTGAAACGATCTGTGCCAGAAGCCAGCGGGTCCCCAGAGCCATGACTCCCTACGGCTCGGGATAAAAGCCCGTGGAAGAAAGCGAGGGAGTGTTTTTGTACATCCCACTGCCACTAATATAAATGTGGGTTTCTCTCCATTTTCAACCATGGGGCTACCCTGCAGGCAGAGATTGTTTTCAAATTTGAAAAGATTTACACACACACACACACAAATTTGAGCGAGTGGAATGCAGAAAGAGAGAAAATATACACCTTGTAAAGACCGAAAAGCCCCAAGTCCTTTAGAACGGTGAGGGCTCTAACTTTCGGCCCTGTGGTGATTTCTCCTGCCACTTGCAGCCGAATCTTGACAATCTCCAGGGGATTCGTGAAGATGACCTGAGACCCTCCTGCCTGCGAGAGCAAAACACAACACAATGTTAAGCGATTTCACCCCCAAAGAACCCCCAAATCCACACTTGATCTTTCCAACTCGCATCCACATTGACTATCGGGCAACGGCTTTAGGCAACTTAAGGTTTGCTTCGCTAGCTGATATTCTAGGGATCAGAGCTGCTACAGTTTTTGCAATTGATGAATATTGAGAAGGCATTCAAAAGTGGGGCATCACAAGGAGGGTGGGGAACCACCGACATCCACTCTCAGCCTCCTGCTTTTATTCCGATAGTCCTCTGCCTAGCTGGTTCTGTAGGCCGTGTTTTAGTTCAGAAGACAAATATTCCCCAGCCCCTAAGCCAATCCTGTAACTTGAATAAGCTGAAAAGCAGTATAAAATCTGTGTCAACCATCACAGAATGTACAGAGTGTTGAATACACTGACCTGCCTTTTTAATTTATATAAATGCGTTTATATGGTGTTTGTACATTGTGTCACATGCAAGCAGCGGTGGAGCAAGCTGATTGGGCGCCTTGGGTGGCGCACATGCCCTGCGACCTGGGGCGGGGCCAGCCACCTGTGGGGCGGGGCGAGCCGGGACAGGATGCTCTGTGGGGCCTCAGAGGAGTCTGCCTGTCTCCTCCTGCTCAGCTGCCCTACAACTGAGGGGGAGGCAGCGGGCGGACCGTTTGGGGCTGTGTGGAGCCTGTGGCGACCCAAGCCACCGCGTCACCCCCAGGAGAGACACGTGGCTCGGGCGCGCTCCAGGCCCCACGGTGAGTGCCGCCCAGCATTTTGTCACCCGCCCCCTCAGTGGTGACACCCAGGGCGGCCTGCCCCCACCACACACACCCTTCCTCCGCCCCTGCGTGCAAGGGAAGCAACGAGTAAAAATTAACAGTGACAACAACAATAATATCAAATCAATCTTTATTACAGTCCAGACACCCAACAAATCGTTACAAAGCAATGCACGATTCATACAGCCTACCTCCAGGTTAAACAAGCATTTTGTTCAAAAGATAGGGATCATTGGTTCTTGCAACCACCAATAAAAACTTTACCACTGCTAATGTTCTAGCATTTGTCCGGTCTTCCAACAGGAACCTGACATGGTAAGCCTCTGATTTTCCTGGGAAAGGTACCAGCAAGGGTGATATCAGTTCAGGCCTGGCTTGCTCATATTTTGCACAGTGCAGCAAAATATGTTTTATGGAATCAGTGTCTTGAGCACACGAGCAAAGTCTGTCCTGGTAGGGACCTCCTCTCAACCTGCCATCCAACACTGCAGAAGGAAAGACGTTTAGTCTGGCTTTGGTGAAAAGCCTTCTATAATTTGGTACTGTCAGGTTTTGAATGTAAGATGTTAACTTAGAGACATGCCCATATTGTACTCCTGCTGCCAGCGGACTACAGACTGTGTGTGATTGAGATCGCAAGTCACTGTGTGCATTGTCCCATAATCTTTGCTTTAAAACCTTTTGGGCGCCTTCATAAGCCAGGTAATACAGTTGGGGGGGGGGGTGACAGACCAGTAGAGGTGGCTTTTCTAGCCATGGTTTTCTGCCATTTGCTGACAAACTCCTCATTGGTCAGGTGTTGGTACAAACCCTTCTCTAGATCAGTGTTTCCCAAACGTTTTTGGGCAACGGCACACCTGTTTACTGAAAAAAAATCTCGCGGCACACCACCATTAAAGCCCCGCCCCGTGACGTCAGCGCGCAGCGTCACGCCGGGAGGGACGCACAAAAGTGAAAGTTTTTTCCCTCCCCCTTGCTGGGGAACCTCCAAGCTTTGGGGGTGGGAGGAGGCAGCAGAGCGAGGGACTGAGGGACGGCGGCAACTGAGGCGGCGGCGGCTGAGGCAGAGCTGGGAAGGGGGTTTCCAGGGGACACGGCAGCTCCTCGAAAGGCTTCTCTCAGCTGCGCTCAATCCGCCTCGGAGAGGATTTCCCCTCCGGTCCCATGCGTTCGTTTGGGGCATCGCTCCGGCTGCTCCCTCTCCCGCCGCGCAGGAGCGATGCCTCTCTCTGGCTCTCCCTCCGCGCAGGCTGAGGGAGGGAGGGAGGGGCGCGTGTGACCCGTCTCTGCTGGGAGACCAAACCCAGCGAGGCAGAGTCGCGCGGAGGCGCCCAGGCAGCGCTGCCGGCTGGGAGGAGGAGCGCCAGGCAGCAGCAGGAGGCGCGGCCTCTCCTCGCCGCCGCCGCCCCGCCTCTCGCCGCCCGACTCGCCCGCCTCCCTCCAGGCATCTCGCGGCACACGAGGCAACGTCTCACGGCACACTCGTGTGCCGCGGAACACCGGTTGGGAAACACTGCTCTAGATGAAACACTGAAATCCTGAGCCAATGTTTTAGGACAGCCCACCATGCTTTAGTTGAAATTGCAATAATAAACAAATGTCTATTATGCCGTGCTTTCCTTCTTCTTGGTACAGAACAAATAAGCAGGTTTTTCAGTCAGTAGGTGGAAAGCCGGAGAGCAGCTCACCCAGTCTTAGTGGGGTTTGCAATTTTGCACACAGCCTAACACAGGAAAGCGCATTCTGAAAGCGCAGACAACCAGAGGAACGTGACTGGCTAGCTGCTGCTGATGTCACAGCAGCAGCAGAAGTGCAGTTCACTAGCCCAAACCACCAACAGCCATGGCAAAATGACAGGTAAAGAAGGAAGAGCATTTCACTAGGAGGTGGTGAGGCTGTGGCAACCAGCACTGTGCAAGTACACGGCTGCTGAATATCATTGCCAAAAAAATTATTGGTTTTCACAATATTATAAACAAACACACAAGACAAACAAACAAAACAAACATAAATCATAGCCTTATTAAAAATCACAGTTATTAACTTTGTTAAGTGACTTCCTCGCTTCCCCTTGGTTGAATTTCATTGCATGTCCTTTTAACGGTTTTCCAAATCCCAATTTTTATGAAATTTAACTTAAACATTAACATCCTTAAATCTTCACCTTGTAGAATTAAACATATTAATTCATCACTTAACATAAATAAAATCCTAAGCCTATTAAGTATCTGCAAGCTATTTCCAGTTAGTTTAACTTAACAAATTTAACTAAATAATCATTAAATTTATTCCATTCTTCAGGAAGGAGGGGCAGACTATCAATGCCATCAAGGGCGACCCTCCACTCAGCCCCTGGACTCTTGCTCATCGATAGACTTCCTCCACTAACATGGAACAAAAGACTACAGGGGAATAAAAGACAAGGGTGAAAAGGCCCGGCTATCACTGCGCCTTCCGTCAGCTTTGACCGGTGGCCCCACTGGGACCTTCTCTGGACAGGGAAAACCTAACTTCTCTTGCCTATGTTCTGGCAACCTCTAGGCTGGATCACTGCAATATGTGGGGCTGGCCTTGAAGCGAGTTCAGAAAGTGAAGCTGCTGCAGAGTCCACAGTTGGACTGTCGACTGCGCAGGACAGCCCAAACGTAGAGCACCAATTCTGGCACGACCGCACTGGCTACCGAATAGTTTCCAGGCTTGGTTCAAAGGGCAGGTTTTGCTCCCGATACTTCGCCGCCAGCCTCTCCCAACAAGAACCAGCCGTCCAAACTCTGCAATCATCACCTGAGGCCCTTCTGTGCTCTGCAAGAGGTATGTAGGATGGCAACACAACAGCAGGCTTTGATTCGTATAAATGTGCATTTTAGGTTTTTAATGGGAGAGTTGGCTGTTTCAGCGTTTCTACTGCATTGTAAGTCGCTTTGGGTCATTTCTGCAAGCAAAGTGACTAAGAAATATAAATAAGTACCATCGCTGCTGGAAGGGAGCATTAATTGCTGTTGTGCTTGTCAGCGTTTAATGATTTTGAGTGATGGCAAAAGGTGAGCTGAATGAAAATTGGCTTTTGCTACTGTAAATAATTGGCAGGGCTCTTAGGCTTGACTAGGAGAGCTTTTTACCATTTAAAATAGGAAATTCATTGTTTCAGAGTGAATAATGGGCACACCTCCATTACCACATCTGTTACAGTAAAAAATTATATATTTTTTTTAAAAAGAAAAGGTGCGGGGGAAGACACAGACAGAAACAGATTGATATTACCAGTTTCCCCAGCCTGGGTGTGACACAAATTCAACAGCTGTCAAGTTGTTTTATATTTCATTAGCAAGAGCGCAAGCCCCGTCCCTCACAGGAGGTTTGCTGCATGAACTGCTCTCTCCCAAGTTGTGCGTTTTAACCTCAGACATTCACCAAGCGGCATTTCAAAATTTCACAGGGCGATTCAACGTGACAGTTTCGCTCCAGAAGCATGTAAACGTACTGGGAAGTGACATGTTTAGACTTTCCCTCGGCCCGCTATAGGTTTAACCATCCTTCACTTCTGGAAAAAGTGCAGGGGTCATCGTGGGACAGACGGCTGGACCGATCCGCCTACTCGGAAGGGCTTGTCTGCCTTTACCAAAATTAAACCTGGATGTGATGCTGGCTGCGACACTTTGTTTTAAAATTATAATAATAGGCTCTGGGAAATTGGGGGGGGGGAGATTTTCACCAGCACAGCACCACAAAAGAAGAAATTTAAAACTCTTTCCCCCCACAACCATGATCTCTCCGCAAAATGCCCCCGTGTGGCTATCGGCAGTGTCATATATCCCTGCCATCTCTCCCTTGACATAGGTCATCCTAAGGGCAACCAAGGCAGTTTCAGGGCCTAAAAAGGTAAAAGCTAAAGGATCCCTGGATGGTTAAGTCCATTCAAAGGTGACTATGGGGTGCGGCGCTCATCTCGCTTTCAGGCCAAGCACCCACCCACCCATCACGATTTGCAAATATTGCTAGGTCAAAAATTACGAAGCCAAATTCATAATTTTGGTTTTGGACAATATCTCGCCCAGCCCTAGTTGTGAGCATTGTAGCCAGCAGTTTGTTTGAGTTGTGTAACTGATGACACACACTGATAGCATAAGCATTTTGCAAAATATTTTCTCTTCCCCTCCCATTAGAAAAAACAAGGCAAAACTGACTTGAAAGGTGTAGATTTGTTCACTGAGTCATTAATGATATTTCTTGTAGAAATCTCTCTCTCTCTCTTTAAAAAAGAAATAGAAATTGAATTTGGCCAGACTAGTCATTTGAGATTGGTTCACCAGAGTTTACTGTGGTGCCTGTATATACGGGAAATTCTGTTTTGTAAGGCATTGTTTTGTTTTTATTTTTAATCTTTTAGAAATTAGAGTTCCTGCAGGGCTAGCAAAATAACCCTGTAAAAAAAGTCAAATAGATCAATTCATAAACATTTTTATTTTCGAAGGAGAGGGAGGGAGAAGCCAATCACGGCCCAATTAACCTCCCTAGTTCCTTTCGTGGAAAGCGGTTGAAATGGTGTTTTGCATGTACACAAACAGCAGTAAGCTCTTTAAAGGGACAGGATTTCAGAAAAATGCAGCTTTGACTGATGGAACCTGTATCAGTAGCTTCAGGTTTTTTGGGCTTCAGAACCGTGTTGATGGCCTGAGAAGCACAATGTAGCTTATTTCTTTTAATTAAAATGCACGATCTTGTCTAAGGCTCTGTGATGAGGCCACAGTCCTAGGCTGTCATGTGTGAGGTCAGAGGGGAAACGCACAGAAAATATTGCAAATTCCGACTTCAGCCAATTGCCCCACCGCCGAGTCCCTCACAGTGAACTTTCAAAGCACCTCCGAAAATGTGTACACGTCTTTCCTGCCTGTGCACATGACTAAGTGTGCGGCCACAAGTCCTGCACACAAAACTATTCTGTGTGTCCCAAAATACATACCCCAAAAGTTGGCAGGACTGCCTGCTCTAACAGCAACCGTCAGCTGCTTGAGGGACTTCAAGGACTTGGGCTCATTCTCCTACCTATTCCAGGAGGTGACTGGTGGTGTCAACACTTAAGTCCTGTGGATGTGGACTGAAGATGCACACATCTCCAAGTACTTGAGTGCAAGGATTCGGCCGCAAGAACTGCAGCACACAGAGGGCTGCACTGAACAATGTCATGTTACCAGGCCAAGTTCAAAGTTGGCATAGGCCTATCTGCTTTGCTGCTATAGACCAGTTTACTTCAAGGATTGCCTTAAATGTGTCCCCTTGTTCACTTTGGTCTGTGGAACTCGCACTTTTACAAATGCCACACAATGCCTGTTCTGCATCTGCGACGAGTCATTCCTTCAGTGTGGCAGCATCTGTGCTCTGGAACTCCCTGCCACTTGACGGTAGGCAGGTGTGGCTTCTCTATTTATTTATTTTTACACACTGGATGAAAAGGTTTTAATTTCAGCAAGCTTATCCAGACACACAAGTTAGTTACACTTATTTTAAAAGCTTCACTGATTTTACCTTGGTTTTTAAAGATGGTTTTATGCATCTTTGATACTGGTGAATTGGAAAAATAAAAATGCGGCTCCCTTCTATGATTGAAGATTTATACAAACTCGCAACATATGAACATCTTGCATATAAACGAAGACTTGCCATGGACAAATTCAATGATATTCAATGATAGGAATCCATTCTTACAAATACTGTAATAGGTTAAGATCTGTTGAAGTACAATAACAACATTGTAAAGTATACAGTTGTCGGTGTCCCCCCCCCCTTTATTTTCCTTTCTACACAGGTTCCGTTTCTCCTTTTCTCTCTTTTATTTATGTCTCACCATGTTTAGTGCACTTTTAATTATGTACTTTTTGAACTTTAAAAAAAGATGTTTAAAATCATTTTTAAAAAAGATGGCTTTATGCATACTTGTTTTTAACTGGCTTACATGTTTTAGTCATGTTGCATACGGAAGCTCGGGGGAATTTATTTTTCAGCGACATGTTTATGGATTTTCTAAAGAAACAGATAAAGCCATTGCACTAGCAGAAACACTTCTTTCTGTGTAGATGGATTTTTTCATTCTGCCCCCGCCCCAAACTGCCCCTTAATCTGCTCTGGGGGAGGGGTGTCCCCATACACTCAGGAGCAGATTTAGGTAAGTGCGGGGGATGGGGGGAGAGGGAGGGGAAGTTCCATTGCATGAGAGTAAGCCATTCTCATTGTGCAATGACTTGACTGGATTAATTCGGAAGCCCCAAACTTTCCATCCTGGATCAGTGGCTGAACTGTGGAATAATTTGTTCCAGAGTTCCATTCCTTATATTAAGTGATGATCAGTGAAGGTATTTTGTTAAGGTGGAACTGGAACCCCTCTGAACAAGGTAAAGGTAAAGGACCCCTGGACGGTTAAGTCCAGTCAAAGGCGACTATGGGGTTGCGACACTCATCTCGCTTTCAGGCCAAGGGAGCTGGTGTTTGTCCAGAGGCAGCTTTCCGGGTCATGTAGCCAGCAGGACTAAACCGCTTCTGGTGCAATGGAACACTGACGGAAGCCAGAGCGTAAGGAAACGCCATTTACTTTCCCGCCGCAGCGATACCTATTTATCTACTTGCACTGGTATGCTTTCAAACTGCCAGGTTGGCAGGAGCTGGGACAGAGCAACAGGAGCTCACCCCGTCGCAGGGATTTGAACCGCCGACCTTCCGACCGGCAAGCCCAAGTGGTTCAGTGGTTTAGACCACAGTGCCACCCGCATCCCTATCCCTCTGGAGAAACATGACTTGACTCAGGCTCTGTGCAGCATGTAGCATAACACTGGCACTCAACAGATGCCCCACTGTAGTAATGGCTATGGTAGCAGCATGGGTGTTATCACTGTTTTAGAAACTGAAATTTATTAAGGAGGGGAGACCAAGGAAACTTGGTTCCAAACCCTCAGCGGGGAGGGGGCGGAACACCCTGGAAAAAAGAACCTATGTAGAGATTCTGAGAGCGCATTGGCATGGCTCATGAACGGCCCCATTCAAATACACTGTTCAAATAATAAGTCCGATACAAGCCCAGCTATTTGCACAAACAGAAAACGGTTCCTAAATTATGACAGACACCTTTTGGGGCAGCAACATGACAAATTCAATCCTGAATGGAGGTTATTCATACAGATCAGGAGTAGGAACAATTCAAGCTCCCTTGCTTAACCTTAACGTCATGTAAAATAAAGTCTCCACGAGGAGCAAATGCAAAAAAACTCAAGCTGACAGCAAAGGTTATGAGAGAAGAGATGCAGTCTGAGATCCCACAGCAAACACCTTTTGACATGCCAGAGGCGGAAGGAAATGCACAAGTGACCCTGGAAGAGGAGACCTCTTGCCCTTTCCAATTCCACCCGTGAGGCACAAGACACAAAGGGGGAAGGGGGGGAGGTGCCTCGGCCCAGCCCCCAACACCCGCTTCCTCTTGCTGAAAACAGACAGCGTCCCAGACCAAAACTTTTCCCCACACTGAAAACATTGTCCTTTGACGTAGACTGCTCTTAGGAGACGACTTCTAGGTGTTCGCACTCCCTTCTCCCAGCTAAGCTCCAAAAATTTGTGCTAACTTTCTCAGGCAAGTGTGCATTAAGCGCCCTCTGCTTTTAGGGATCTTGGGGAATTTTTTCCCCCAGCACATCACTCCATCCTCACAATGGGGCTTCTTACAAAAAAGGATGCACGGTCAACTGTGTGCCCTGGGACTCTCCTTGCAGCCTGACAAGTACAGTGGTACCTCGGGTTACAGACGTTTCAGGTTACAGACTCCGCTAACCCAGAAATAGTACCTTGGGTCAAGAACTTTGCTTCAGGATGAGAACAGAAATCATGCAGCAGCAGCAGGAGGCCCCATTAGCTTAAGTGGTATCTCAGGTTAAGAACAGTTTCAGGTTAAGAACGGACCTCCAGAACGAATTAAGTACTAAACCCGAGGTACCACTGTATATGGAACGATGCTGTGAAAGTAATAAAGTCCCTGCCTCCCTTTCTTCCTGTTTCTTAAAAACAGAAGCACACAGGGGAGATAGCTAGGTGATTCCACTTCTGTACAGCCGACGTCGGTCAGCTACATCATTCCCCCCCCCCAGTTCCGATGGGGGTGCCCACTCCTGGTAGGGTCAAACCTGGCCACGGTCCTACATGCATCACTTACCATTCGGCTGCACTAGAATCACACACGACGTGAGGCTGCCTTTGAAAAGCATTTAGGAGCTTTGATACATGAGGAATGCAGGTGCTAAAATCTCAACTGGGGCAAGGTGCTGGGATCATGTGGCCCCTTTTATTGCGCCAGCTGTTTCAGAGTGCAATTTAGGGTGCTTTGTTGTTGTTTAGTCATGTCCAACTCTTCGTGACCCCATGGACCAGAGCACACCAGGCACTCCCGTCTTCCACTGCCTCCCACAGTTTGGTCAAACTCATGCTGGTAGCTTCGAGAACACTGTCCAACCATCTCGTCCTCTGTCGTCCCCTTCCCAACATCAGGGTCTTTTCCAGGGAGTCTTCTCTTCTCATAAGGTGGCCAAAGTATTGGAGCCTCAGCTTCACGATCTGTCCTTCCAGTGAGCACTCAGGGCTGATTTCCTTCAGAATGGATAGGTTTGATCTTCTTGCAGTCCATGGGACTCTCAAGGGTCTCCTCCAGCACCATAATTCAAAAGCATCAATTCTTCGGCGATCAGCCTTCTTTATGGTCCAGCTCTCACTTCCATACATCACTACTGGGAAAACCATGGCTTTAACTATACGGACCTTTATTGGCAAGGTGATGTCTCAGCTTTAGGGTGCTAGTTATTGCCTATAAGAAGCCCTAAAATGCCCTGGGACCAAGAAGAGAAGACTTTCTTTTAAACAGATTTTTATTTTTTAAAAAAACACAGCTTTACTGGGGAAGCGCTCAAACATTTGCCTTTCTGCAACGTGTTGGCTCAGAGACATTTGTGCAGGTAGTGCTGTTATTTTAGTACTTGGGGCAGAGGATGTGCAATTCAGAGCCAGAAAACTTTTAGGATTCCTCCTCTGCTACCCAAGGGGAGCATCACAGCTTGGTGGCAGAGCAAAGTTCCTGGGTTCAAACCCCAACATCTCCACATACGGCTGGGAAATACATCTTTCTGAGATGCTCTGCCAGTCAGAGTAAGCAATGATGAGCTCAGCTTTTGATGTTCAAATGTTCTCGGTGTGAACGACGGACTACACTTCAGTTTAAAATGCCTTGAGCAAAAAGGGACAGAGGTAGCGCTTAATGAAGACTTGCCCATGCTAGAAACATGTTTTGGTACAAAACGATATTAAGTTAGTAACCCTAATAATCAAAGTTCATTACCGAAACAGAAATCGCTACGATTCCTTACTGAACACATGTCTCAGCAGGGGGGGAAATAGCCTAATGAATGCATACCTGAAAACATCCTCAAGCAATTTTTTTTAAAAAGGAACTCAAGTCTAATTTAAAATGTGCATACATTTTCAAAAAATTATACTGCCGTTAGGCTGTGTGGGCTTCCTCATGAAACCACAGCAGCCCCCAGCAGTTTATAGCTGACTTGGGGGGGGAGTGGGGGGGAGAGAAGTCAGCAGATGTGTCAGGCCTTTGAATTACATTTATTTGCGGGGTTGAGGGGTCTCTTCCATATAACTGTAGCTGCTCTAATGGGCCTTCAAAAGCGAGATTAGGTTCTCTCTGGGGTATGGCTATAACTCGCTCAGTTGTTGCCTTTCCCAAACGTGGGTTTGTACGCTGACAAGCGAAGGCTGGGGTATCTACAGGGCTGCCATTTCTAATCAGGGAGAAGTAAGAACAGCATCACTCCAGGGCTGCCTCTTTGAATTCGGAGTTTGCAGAGGTCAACAGCCTCATTGCCCATGGTTTTGGTGACAAGCTGAAGAGATTTCCATCCAGCCTGTTCAACTGGAAGGTATTAAGAGTTCCCAGATCCAAACCCAGGAGGGCTCCTGCCTTTGGCCACAGCTGCACCATACATCTAAAGCATTATTACAGCACTTGGGCAGAATCCTGGGCGCTGCGGTTTGTTAAGGGCGCTGAAAGTTGTTAGGAGAGCCCTATTCCTCTCACAGAGGTACAGTTCCCAGAGTTCCCTGGGAAGAGGGACTGGTGTTTAAACCACTCAGCTCTGTGACGGGAATACAGTCGTACCTTGGAATCCATTCCAGAAGTCCGTTCGACTTCCAAAACATTTGGAAACCAAAGTGCGGCTTCTGATTGGCTGCAGGAAGCTCCTGCAGCCAATCAGAAGCCCCGTCAGACGTTCGGCTTCCAAAAATGGTTCGCAAACCAGAACAGTCACTTCTGGGTTTGCAGCGTTCAGGAGCCCAAACTAAGCTGTTTGAAAACCAAGGTACGACGGTAGCTCTCAGCACCCTTCTCAAACCATGGAGCCCAGGATTCATTGGGGAGAAGCAGGGTTGCTTAAAGTGGCGTAATAGTGCTCTACATATATGGTTCAGGTGTGGCCTTTTAGATGTGCTTGTTGTTGTTGTTGTTGTTTAGTCGTTTCTGACTCTTCGTGACCCCATGGACCAGAGCATGCCAGGCACTCCTGTCTTCCACTGCCTCCCGCAGTTTGGTCAAACTCATGCTGGTAGCTTCGAGAACACTGTCCAACCATCTCGTCCTCTGTCGTCCCCTTCTCCTTGTGCCCTCCATCTTTCCCAACATCAGGGTCTTTGCCAGGGAGTCTTCTCTTCTCATGAGGTGGCCAAAGTATTGGAGCCTCAGCTTCAGGATCCGTCCTTCCAGTGAACACTCAGGGCTGATTTCCTTCAGAATGGATCGGTTTGATCTTCTTGCAGTCCACAGGACTCTCAAGAGTCTCCTCCAGCACCAGAATTCAAAAGCATCAATTCTTCGGCGACCAGCCTTCTTTATGGTCCAGCTCTCACTTCCATACATCACTACTGGGAAAACCATAGCTTTAACTATACGGACCTTTGTCGGCTTAGAATGGATAATAACATTAAGCACAACCGAGTCTATTGTTTCACCAAAGTGAGGACAGAAGCTACATAGGAAGACAGATGCTTTTCAACTCAACTCTTTAAAAAGGTACTAAAATCACTATGATGTGGCGAACCATCCTGACCTTTACGTACAAAGGGTGATATACAAATAAATAGTAAACAATAAAAATGCAATACCTTTGCAGGGTCCGGGTTTGAGAATTCAACAGGGACCTTCCCCAAACGCTTTAAGAAGAGCAAGCCAAGGCTGAGCGTGTATTTGGAAAATTAACCCATGGTGAAATTGGGCTAAGTGTGCTCACCAAAAGCAGTCAGCATTCATTCAAACGGCTGTAGGTGCTCTGAGAAACAGATTACCTGCCTCCAGCCTTTGCATCAGTTACTCTCCAAACTTTTTTTTTGGGGGGGGGGAACATTTCTGGTTCCTGAAGGGGACAATAGAACTGAGGTGGGCAGAAAGAGCAGCTGCCCTTCAGTAAGAAATGTGTTAGAGTGGAACTCCTTGCATTTCAATAAGATTCAAGCTGCACTGGAATCAATGCGTCCTGGAAAATGTCAGTGATATATTGTTCTGAGAAGGACAGCAGCTCAGTCAGTGGTGGAGCATTCGCTTTGCACCCAAAAGGTCTCAGGCTCAACCCCTTGCTTCTGCAGGTAGGGCTGGGAGAGACCCGTGTCTGAAGCCTTGGACAGCTGCTGCCAGTCAGTGTAGACGACAATGGACTTGATGGACTGACTCGGCACAAGGCAGCTTCCTCTATACAATGTACAATGGAACACTTCAAACTCCCACTGATTTCACTGGGACAGAATTAGGCACCTGCTTAACTCTCCCCCATGGAAATCAATGGAGCTCATCAATGGCCGTGCATTTACCATATTTTTCGCTCCATAAGACGCACCTAGTTTTTAGAGGGGGAATGCAAGGAACAAAATATTCTTTAAAGGGAGCACTGAGCAGAACCTGTATGCATCCCAGGCCCTGCTCAGCGCTCCCTTTCAGGAGCTGCATGGAGCGTGTGTGTGGCGCTTGCAGGCTTTTCCCCAAGGAGGCTGAAAAGCCCCCAAGCACCACACACACGCTCTGTGCAGCTCTTGGGGGCTTTTGCAGGAGGTGGAGGAAAAGACAGAGCTGCGCGCTCTGTCCCTTCCCCCACCTCCCGCAATAGCCACACGCTAAGCCAGAAGCCAGGACAGCAAGCGGGATCGCTGCGCAGAGATCCCTCTTGCTGTCCTGGCTTATGGGATAGCCGCGCGTAGCCTCTCCCAGGCAGCAGGATGAAGGCTCCCCCAAGAGCCGCGCTCCCTTTTCCCTCCTCGGGGAAAAGCCCCCAAGAGCCGCACACACGCTCCAAGCGGCTCTTTAAAGGGAGCGCTGAGCAGAGCCTCCCGCCTGCATTCGCTCCATAAGAGACACACACATTTCCCCTTACTTTTTAGGAGGAGGAAAGTGTGTCTTATAGAGCAAAAAATACAGTACATTGTTACTTACATAAATGTCCTCTTGATTAAAAAAAACAACAACAACTGGAGCCAGATAAATCCTGTTGCAAGCAGACAACGGATTTGCTCTGCAGGAGATAAATAAAGCTCCTCTCCACCTTTCAGACAAAAGGAACTCTTCTGCCAAAAAACCGAGAGAGCTCTACATCTCTCTCTCTCTCTCTCTCTATATATATATATATACAGCCGTGGCTTTCTCACGGTCATTTTCTCCAGCCGATGTTGACAATCAGAGCTGTTCTGTGGGGGAAAACAACCTGACATTTCTAACAACAGGTCTGTGCTGATGGCAGTAATGTAAAGAGATGCCCTGCTTTGCTATAACCTGCTCCATGTAGCAGCCAGCAGTGGAAAAGGTGTCAACAAAAAGGGACAAACAGCACCAAAATTGCGGCAGCTCTTCCCATGACACGGCGATAAAATTGTTATGTGTCAGCAGTCATTTTAATATGGGGACAAAGTGGGAAAGGTGTGCTCCTTCCCACGGCAGGGATACTTACGCAACCTCCCGCAAGGATCTCTGCATACAGTGGAATGGAACCGTCTCTCTGCGTGAATTTGTCTCTGACGAAGTCATTGACCTAACAGAAAGACATAATTAATACCAGCAGGCCCCAATTCCACCTTCCTCGTCTACAGTTTTATTCAGGAGATCTAAAAAACAATATTTGGATATTTGGATTTGATATCTGGAATCCATTCTGACAAATTCTGTAATAGGTTAAGATCTGGTGAAGTACAGTAACAACCTGGTAAAGTAAATGGGTTTTGGGTTCTCCTCACTTCCTCCCGTTATTTTCTCTTCTACACAGGTTCTGTTTCTCTTTCTCTTTTTCTCTCTTTTATTTACGTCTCACCATGTTTAGTGCACATATAATTATGTACTTTTTGAACTTTCAATGAAGTTTTTTTTAAAAAAAGGAGATCTAAAAACAAGTGTGGCAGTTCCCGGAGCAGAGATATCAGCTGAGAAACGTTTTGGGTGTTCTACAAAAATAAATACTTCTCCCCCCAAAAAGAAGAAAGCAGTGCAAAAGTGTCGAGTTATCCTCACTTTAAAATATCTTTATGTTCACGTTTTTAATACTGCATTTGGATTTGTATGTACGTTGGGAGCTGCTTTTGAGGAGCGTCTCCTCCAAAAACTGGATCGAAAACCCTCTAAAGAAAATTATTTAAAAATAAATATACTCACTGTAAGCTTAATGGCTTTTTCTGGAGCGACACCAATGAGCTGTGGGAGCAACCCTAGACAAATGGAGCAAATGTATCACAATTAGACACGCTCAAGTTTGCTGGCACGACGTCTAGGGTGCTTTGCCCTTAAACAGCCTAACACATCCATTTCCCCACAGAGGTTTTCCTTTGACATCAATGATGTTTCTACATATGGAGCTGGCCGTTCCACTATGTGCCCATTGCGCCGTTTTGCAACTGAGCATTTCAAGGCTTCTTTCAGGGCTTGCTGGCGCTGCATTTTCCTAAGTCTATTGCCCGATATCAGCTGCCTGCTATGAACTGAAATCAGCTTTATTGCTGCTGAGTTATTCCCAAACGCCTCTTGCGGGATGCTCAGAGCATGCAGTGTGCCTTTCTTTTAACCGCAAGATGCTGCTCCTTGTCGATTTGATCAATCGGCAATCAGTCACTAGGTGGTTTCATTCATTCCCAATCAAGTCCTGCCGCTTTTTACTTCTTATTTAAACTGCCGCTTGGAAACAAAATTGAAATGCCAGGACGTCTAGCGAGCTCCGTAGACACTCCAGTCAAGCGTCATTATATACACAGTCAGGCAATACCATTTCCTATAGTTAACCTAATTCATAAGAGAAAGACAGTGGCTTGGATCCAGAGAAGTGCAAGTGAAAGGAAACTTGAAGAAAGTTCTATTCCCACCCACCCATTCCCCATTCTTCACTCTGAATTCCCTGAATGGCGTGGGATGGAGATCCATGCGATGGTCACCTCCAGGCTTGACTACTGTAATTCGCTCTACGCGGGGCTGCCCTTGGATCTGTCCCAAAAACTCCAGCAGGTGCAGAATGCTGCAGCCAGGCTCCTCACAGGGTCTCTGCCATGGGAGCATATTCACCCAGTGCTTTTCCAGCTGCACTGGCTCACAGTGGAGTACAGGGTCAGATTTAAGGTGCTGGTTTTGACCTTTAAAGCCCTTCACGGCCTAGGACCCACATACCTACGGGACCGCCTCTCCCGGTATGCCCCACGGAGAGCCTCAAGGTCCATAAATGACAACATCCTAGTGGTCCCGGGCCCTAAGGAAGTCAAATTAGCTTCAACAAGAGCCAGGGCCTTTTCAACACTGGCTCCGGCCTGGTGGAACGCTCTGCCTCATGAGACCAGGGCCCTGCAGGATCTGATTTCTTTCTGCAGGGCCTGTAAGACAGAGTTGTTCCGACTGGCCTTTGGCTTAGAATTAGCCTGATCCCCTCCCCCTCTTTCCTTTCCTTTCCTTTCTCCTCCTGTGATGAGGCTGCATTTTAACATTTTAATGTTTTACTGTTTCAATATTTTAATGTTGTATTCTAATCTTGTTTTTAGTTGTATTCATTCAACTTGTTTTATTATTGCTTGTTAGCCGCCCTGAGCACAGCCTTGGCTGGGGAGGGCGGGGTATAAATAAAAATTATTATTATTACTATTGGAAATCACCCAAAGTTGGACTGAGCTCCAGGCACGTAAGACGCTTCCACTTCATTTTCAGTAACTTCCTCTTTTCTAACGCAACACACTTTCCTCCACTCCCATACCATTCTGGCGCTCTGGGGAATGTTCATGGGATGTGAAGGGGCTAGGAGAAAGCAGAAAAAATCTCCTCCCATGAGTTTCCTCCTGTGTGCAGTTCTCAATATCCAGGCCGACACTATCTACATCTACACACAACGCTCTCTTTTCACTAACTAAAAGAAAATAACTTCTAAGACCAATGCAACTGTCTACTTTGTTACTTACATCGTTAAAATGGAGAGACAGAGGTTTTAAGCACTAGGAGGAAAAGTTAGTGTTAAGTTACAAAAGAAGATGAAGTCGCTGGATTTTTTTCCCCAGTTAAATGCAATGTGAGGCTATCAGCACCAAAACACATACATACTTGCACCTGTTTAAATATAGATTGTTTGTCAAGCGAAGTTTCTTTGGGTATAACATAGTCGCAGGTTGAGAACCAGGAATTTTGGGGTGGCCAGGCCATAGGGTACACTGGAAGTCAATGTGAAACAGCAAAAACATGAATTAAGTGCTGCCTAGTGTATTTTATTTAATGGATTTGTTTTAATAAAATGAAATGGGGATGGGACATTTTAAGTGTCATGTGCTTGAATGTTTATTTTTTTTCCCGTTTCTGTGACACCGGACTCTCTGCCCAGAAAAGGTGAGTGATGGGAACAGGTTTGACGACCTATGAGCTCCTTTCCTGCCCTGCAATAATTGGCGGGTACTTTTCCAGCAGCAGACCTGTTTAAGAAAACAGATCAGCAGAGGGCAGCCTT
The DNA here is from genome assembly GCF_964234715.1 of Podarcis melisellensis. Lineage (NCBI taxonomy): Eukaryota > Metazoa > Chordata > Lepidosauria > Squamata > Lacertidae > Podarcis > Podarcis melisellensis. The sequence continues at coordinate 116,168,536 of NC_138528.1, read as the reverse complement.
CGCTCGCTTGGCTTTAGACGAAGCATCTTGCCACTTTTAATCCAGTCCCTTTCCAACCTAGACAGCAGGCGCACATGTTACCTGTCTCCCTGCCGTCGCCCTGGCCCAACTTTCGCAAAAGCTGACAGAACTGTAATAAAGTGCTGATTCACCCCACTGCCGTTTCAAGGGAAATGAAGTTAATCGGCCGAGCGGCCTGCAAGCCGACTGCCGGAAGAGCAGGCCGATTCTGTGCAATGAGGCCGTTTCACCGCTAGCAGGAAGAACCGCGGGTTGTTCACACCCTTGCGTCAGCAGTGGCAACAGAATGCCATTCTCTGCAGTAGCTCTCGCTGCTTAAAAGCCATGTGGGGTTTACCTTCCACACCACGCAACTCCCTTCTCCTAAGAAGCCCAAATCAAATGTGCGTGTGGTACCTACACACGCACGGACGCAGATCAGCAGCTAATGTATGCCGTAGCTTAGTTTCTTTCAACGCAGTCCTTTTTGTCTGAGGCTTTACAGACTTATTATGCTGGGGGAAAGGTAGTTATTAAACACACAAAGGGCGGTTGACAACAAGAAAAAGAAATGCCGATCTCCCAGCCTGAGTCTCTGATCCCCTATTAAAAGGATATTTAGCACAGTAGTGCCTACCGCTAAAGGAACTAATAGACAGTAACACCTGGAGGCACTCCTCCCACCACCATTAATACACAGCTAAATACAGCGCATGTGTGCGCGCACAAACACACATATACAGGATCAACGGCTACGAGTCATGATGCCTACATACAATCTTCAGGATCAGAGGCAGCAGCGTGTCTCAGAATACCAGCTGCTGGGGAAGATCAGCAAGAGAGAGAGAACGCTCTCATGTCTTGCAGATGGACTTCCCATCAGCAATTGGTTGGTGCAACTGCAGAAAACAAGGACAGGGGACTGGATCAGGGTTTCCCTCCCTTTTACCTTCCCAAATGTGGGTCTCCCAGCTGTTTTTGGACTACAACTCCCATCGTCCCTAGCTAGCAGGGCCAGTGGTCAGGGATGATGGGAACTGTAATCCAAAAACAGCCGGAGACCCAAGTTTGGGAAACCCAGGACAAGATGGACCTGTGATCCGATCCAACACAGGGCTCTTCTTACACATTCTCGTCCTCTTGACTTATACAGGCACACATAGACACACACACTGTACTTCACGCAGTCTTAGAGCAGATTCACCCTTTACATGTACAAAAACTGCATGGCGAAATACACATGTGGCGCTATCATCTGGGCAGAGGAAAAGGAATCCGGACCGGCTTCCGTCCTGACTGCAAAGGCACAGAGTCACTTTGCTGAATGTCAAACCCGTGTAATTTTTCTGCCTGAGCTTTAAAGTATGAACAGAGTAATAAATTCTGCAATGAACCATCATGGAGGCTTAGACTGTAGGTAAGACCTGGTTCTGGAGTTTGTTTCCAGGATGTCGAAATCCTAGGAAATAAGATTTGTCAGGCAACCTTGGGCCAGTCATTGCCTCTTATCTTAACTGACCTCACAGGGTTATTGTGAGGGGAGAACGGAGAGGAGGGGAACAACACACACACCACGTCTTGCAGGAGAAGGCGGCATATAAATGTATGTAATAAATAAAATAAGTAACTTAAGATGTGTGTGCACATGAAAGCACAAAAAAGCACCTAACAGATATTAATCTATACAGCACCTTCAAGGTACACAGTTTGAGAGTTTTGCAGTTTTATAAGCCAAGAAGTACCCAACACACACAAACACAGCTCCCTATTCCTCAAGAGTTTCCTTGCGCTGTTTAGGCACCGGAACAAAAGCCATTAAAAAGTCAACCGCGGGTGTATTGGACTGATGCGTTTCATCTGCTCACCTCTGTACAGGCCAAAAGCGCCTTCGTAACGCAGAACTTTCTTGAAACAATCAAAGCTGTTTTTGTACATCAGCTCTCCCACCACGGAGCCGGTTGTGCGCTGGTTCTGCATGCGCGTCTTCACCAGATCAATAGGGTAGACGGCGGTAGCTCCTACGGCTGCAAACCAAAAGACAACAAAAGTTTTATATTCCACTTTCTCACTGTGCCCACACAAAACATGCTAGTGTAGGTTAAGTGCCGCCTCCTTCTGCTCTTGTTTTTAGGTTTGTTGCGATTGCTTTCATCTGGAGTGTGGATTTTAGCTGTGTTCACTCTCTAATTTTATTTGTGCACTGCTCGGAGAGGTGTTTTGTTTTTTTAAGCAAGCGGTTTATAAATCTTCTAAATAAATTAATAAATAATTATGAGATATATGAATGGTGTTACAGGAGCCCAGAGACATAAAGGACTTTGATGGAGAACAGAGTGAAATGTAGCACTTAGGACAGGAAAAATATGAAGGACCATAGAAGATAACTCCTAAGGGCAAAGGGGTCTTTGCGCCCCTCCATAAAATATTTGAGAGGGCACCTGCCCCAAATTTATGGTCATTGCTATTCAAATGGTGTACATGCACCGCGTCATGTGATCAATTATGCAGGACAGGGCTTACCTGCCTCCCTCCATATTTTATTCAAGTTGGCACCCCTGTGAAGGACACTCTGCTTATGCCCATGGAACTCTTACCCACAGTCCTGGGTGGGAGCGTGGGGTAATTAGGATGGCCTGGTAATCTGCATATGTTCTCCATTCATACTTCACATTTTCCAGGGCTGAATTCTGATGTGGAAAAACCGGCTTAACCACTCAAGCCTTTGCCTAAAAATGAAGCTCAGATCGCAAAGCATTCCTTCCAACCTCACTGCTGAACAGCCCTGGGGATGGGGAGATAATTCTCTGGAAATGTTTGCATTTTGCAGGAAAGTTCTCTGGGCAGAGGGAAGCCCTGCTTTTCCTTGCTGAAGAGAAGCCAATACTGAAAAATGTGGCCTAGCTGTCAGGGTGTCTCAAACGATTAGGAGACTGATGGATGCAGGCCTTCCAAACAACAACAAAAATCATCTCGTTACAGAGGCTCATTAAGCTGGAGATACGCAACATCCTGCATTCCCCTTTCACCCTAGTCCCAAACAGTTGCTGTTCTCTGCAGCGGAAGGAGTACAATTCAGCTTAAAACGGCAACTGCTCAGGTGGGTATGAAAATCTACAGTAAACAGAATACAGACTATCTGCTGGAGCACATGGAGCACACATAGGTGTGTTTCATGGCCTCTTGCTATGCCCCTTTCATAATATTGTTTTGCAATATTATCATAAATCAGTAGTTGACTAATGTCTCTATATACCGTATTTTTCCTTTTATAAGTCGCTCCAATGTATTTTGGGGGACTCCAAATTAAGAAAGCACCCCTCAGCACTACCCGTGTATAAGACGAGCCCCCATTTTAAACCTAATTTTTTGGTAAAAAAACCCACCCAGGTCTTACACATGAAAAAATACGGTAAGTCTCAACCAAATTATATACCAAAAATGAAACAAGGGAGCAGGAAAAATGCGATGTCTTCAGCCTCTTTATTAAAGACACTGTATTTGTCCCCGGCCTTCGTTTCTCTTTCTGAGTTTGGTATCAATCCCATCAAATATAATTAAGAGGGGAGTCCAAGGCTATATCTGAGAAGTCTGTCGTTCTGCAAGTTTTGCTCCAAAGACTGTCTGGAGCCTGTAGTGCCAAGGTCATGTTCTGTCAGGACTTCTGATCATAGGCTTGGGCTTTTTTTTTTTTATAAGTAACAATAAAGAGCTCTCTTCAGAGCTCCACCATTCCTACCCTGGGGGTGGGAGGGACAATGAACTCCAACTTAGCTGATCTGCAAGCAGCCCGGCTAGATAATATTACAGCAATCCCAGCTTGAAAACAGCACACAGAGACATGTCACTCACCTCCAGCAATTGAGCCCAGAGTGAACCTGTAAGCCGACTCAGCTACCTGGAGCCAGACAGGTCTGCCCAGATCACCGTAAGATTGCTGTGAGTGAAGAACGGGGGTCGGTGGAGCGGGGGGGGGGGGAGAGGGAGGGACAGAGAATAAGACATGAAATTGGGCAAAAAAAACCCAAAATGCTGTTATGAGAACTGAAAGCAGCTGTGCACTGAGCTTTAAGTAAGAATAAAAATGATCAGGCAGCTCTCTTAAACACATTAACCGGGGGTGTACTTCTAAGGATTGCACTTCCATCTCTCGCACATCCCAGAGACGGCGCAACTGAAAAACTGATTTGTGAAGATGCACACGGAGAACAATGACTTTCTCTCGTTCCCACGTTTACAAGATATACTGCTAGGTAATGCTCAGCACTCAAATGCCCTTTTGCGTGCAACGCGATTTAAAGTCTGTGCTCATGGAACGCGGGAACCAAGGCACTATTGGATTTTATGGGGAAAACCAGATGTGGATGAATTAAAAACTGCAGGCCTGCTGAAGCATTTCCAGCTGACATTTCTCCTGTACTCCATGCACTGTTTTTCATTTATACTTCACTGGCTACTAACCATGCTTGGGTTGTAGCAAAACTCAAGTTTGCTCCCCTCCGCCTCTGAAACAGTCTTTAAACCAGAAGCTTCTGTTTTAGAATAACCACTGTTTAGCATTTTGCCCGAACACTAGTAAAGGTAAAGGGACCCCTGACCATTAGGTCCAGTCGTGGTCGACTCTGGGAATGCGGTGCTCATCTCACTTTATTGGCCGAGGGAGCCAGCGTACAGCTTCCGGGTCATGTGGCCAGCATGACTAAGCCACTTTTGGTGAACCAGAGCAGCGCACAGAAATGCTGTTTACCTTCCCGCCAGAGTGGTACCTATTTATCTACTTGCACTTTGACATGCTTTCAAACTGCTAGGTTGGCAGGAGCAGGGAGCTCACCCCGTCGCAGGGATTTGAACCGCTGACCTTCTGATCAGCACGTCCTAGGCTCTGTGGTTTAACCCACAGCGCCACCCACGTCCCTCTTACTAAACTGAACACTAAACTGTGGTTAATCTATGGTTGGTTGAAAGATTAACCATCATTCAGGTTCAGACGTGACAACAAGCCGAAATTAGATGAAAAGGGAATTGAATGCCTCTAAGTTCTTCCTCCCTACCACGCCAAAGGAGGATTAGGAGGGAATCCATGGCTCACTGCCAACCATCCTCATATTGCTAAACCATAGTTTACCATTATGTGTGAACTCAGCCTGTGTTTCTTCATTTCCTTGAAATCCTCATGAAATCCTAGCAAAACTGTGCTCTGAGGCGAGTCCTAAGCATACGTCACCCTGAGCCTGTCTTCTCCTCCCTTCTAATGGAAATATAACTTTAAGCCTATTTATGAAGGCGCTTACTATACCCCGCCACGCGCCTGGATTCACATAGCATATGCAAATTAGTATAATTAATGCTATGGCTTTCAGAGCATGAATATTTATAAATAGAAAATTACTGTCACTGGCATCACTCCGTGAAGCCACTGTACACAGATATTTAGCAGCTAGACAAAAGAAAATCTTTCCGTGAGAATATCAGCCACAACTATGATTGAAAGACTGGCAGCGTCCCCTTCTTTTATCTTTGCCAACTGGGCGGAAAGGGTATGTTAATAAAAATGTTTTAAAAGTTGTGACTTCCGTTATCTAAGATTGCTCTCTGCAGCCAAATTCCCCTTGCACAGATCACCCTCTTCATTAGTCTAATGACCTGTTCTCATGCACTGCTGTGCTGACATGGCACTGCAGGGCATAGAGGTCCCAACACTAGACATTGCCTCCTTCTCCCCTTAGGAACATAGGACCTTATACAGAGTCAGACAACTCATCCATCTAGCTCAGTATTTGCTTACTCTGACTGGCAGTGTATATCTCGTGTTTCAGGCTGGGAACATCACCAGCCCTGCCTGGAATGAGACTGGGGGAGGGAGTGAACCAGTGCTGCCTCGCCTCCTTACTGGCCACCGGATGAAGAATAATAATAAGAAGAAGAGTTTGGATTTGATATCCCGCTTTATCACTACCCGAAGGAGTCTCAAAGCAGCTAACATTCTCCTTTCCCTTCCTCCCCTACAACAAACACTCTGTGAGGTGAGTGAGGCTGAGAGACTTCAGAGAAGTGTGACTAGCCCAAGGTCACCCAGCAGCTGCATGTGGAGGAGCGGGGAAGCGAACCCGGTTCACCAGATTACGAGTCTACCGCTCTTAACCACTACACCACACTGGCTCTCCACTGCACTCACACTGAATGAGGCTCTCCACTGTCATCTCACTTCTGAGAAAGGCACTCTGGGAGAAGTGGCTGGGAGAAGGCCAGTGGATTGGGAATTATAGGGATAGAACTACCTAAATTGTACAGAAATTTATTCACGTACGAGACTACAGCGGCAAGAATGTCACTTGCCCCAAATTGGAAAGAAGAAGAAGACACAGCAAAGAAAGAATGGATACAAAAACTTATGGAATATGCAGAAATGGTGAAACTTACCAGTAGAATAAGAAAGCAAAATAACAAACTTTTTATAAAAGAAGGGAAATGGTTTATTGAATATTGACAAATTGTAAACAGATAAAAACAATGGCAAGATAATTGTACGGTGGTACCTTGGTTCTCAAACGGCTTAGTCGCCGAACAGATCGGCTCCCGAACACCGCAAACCCGGAAATAAGTGTTCCAGTTTGCAAACATTTTCCAGAAGCCAAATGTCCAATGCGGCTTCCGCTTGAGTGCCGGAAGCTCCTGCAGCCAATTGGAAGCCGTGCCATTAACAGTTCCGGGAGTCGAACGGACTTCTGGAATGGATTAAGTTCGAGAACCAAGGTAGCACTGTAATAACCTGCAGCTACATAAGAGCATATATTTAAAGAAGATAAATAAACGAGTAAGTTAAGTTAATTTGGATATGCAGAAGATATTAAAAATAAATTTAAGGAACTGCAGAAAGAGGGGGAACGATGTCTAGTTTTAAAATGTCAAAAAGGACTGTAAAATCAAGGAAATGTATATATCTGAAAAGTATAAATAAGGTTTTGGGTTTGTTTTTTAAAGGAGAGGGCCAGGGGCTGGAAAGACTTTTAGAACTTTGTAGAGCTTTACAAAACAAATTACGTTCAATACGCCTTTCTAACCATCATGTCAATGAAGCTGAGATATTTTAGTTTCTTGGGCTCCATGATCACTGCAGATGGTGACAGCAGTCACGAAATTAAAAGACGCCTGCTTATTGGGAGAAAAGCAATGACAAACCTAGACAGCATCTTAAAAAGCAGAGACATCACCTTGCCAACAAAGGTCTGTATAGTTAAAGCTATGGTTTTCCAAGTAGTGATGTATGGAAGTGAGAGCTGGACCATAAAGAAGGCTGGTTGCCAAAGAATTGATGCTTTTGAATTCTGGTGCTGGAGGAGACTCTTGAGAGTCCCATGGACTGCAAGAAGATCAAACCTATCCATTCTTAAGGAAATCAGCCCTGAGTGCTCACTGGAAGGACAGATCCTGAAGCTGAGGCTCCAATACTTTGGCCACCTCATGAGAAGAGAAGACTCCCTGGAAAAGACCCTGATGTTGGGAAAGATGGAGGGCACAAGGAGAAGGGGACAGCAGAGGACGAGGTGGTTGCACAGTGTTCTCAAAGCTACCAATATGAGCCTGACCAAACTGCGGGAGGCAGTGGAAGACAGAAGTACCTGGCATGCTCTGGTCCATGGGGTCACGAAGAGTCGGACACGACTAAACGACAACAAACCATCACGTCCACCCATGGTGCGGGGCGCTCTTCGTTAGAATTTGCCACCGCTAATGTGGCAGCAAGAAGAGGAGTAAGAGTGGGGGAAGGAGAAGGACAGTGACGCCACTTCTGTTACGAGATGAAGGATGGAGTAGTGCAGAGAGGAGGGAGGAGGACAAAGCTTAATTCTACCAAGGATGCTTCTTTCCTTGAACCTTCACTGAGGTTCAAACCGAAATGTAGGCTGTAGAAGTCTTTTTTTCGCTGATATAATCTGATCATCCAAAGACTGAGTCTGGCCCAAGTAATGTTAAATCTTTGATTGTTCCCCAAACACAGAAGATTCCAGGAAGGCCTGTATTTCTTAGCAGGTGACAATTCATTAAGGCTGCAAAATATGCAACCCCTTCTTTTCAAGAGAATTTCCATTCATTTTAAGCAGGGCTACTTTAAAGCAGCGTTTTTCCAGCAGCCCAAAGTTTGAGTTAATTAAAAAAAATAAAAAATAAAAATCCTGTTGCTATGGAGACAAGGGCTAAAAACAATCAAACCACATAAAGAAAATTCAATAAATTAGTCTAGCCAAACAGTCCTGGTCAATCTCCACGAGGGATAATTAGTCCAAGAAATCTTTCATGTGGTGATTGTAAAAGAAAAAAAATAAAAAATCAACAAAGACAAAGTGGCATTATCAGGCAAGAGAAGGAAATAAGCCGAAATATCAGAGACAAGTTAATTTCGAAAATGAGCTTTAACACAAAACAATCCAGATAATGCAGTGATTTGCAAACAGCGAAATCCACAGACAAGGCCTCATCAAATAATCTGACTAGACTGTGCTTTTCCTCCAGAAACAATTCAATACATGGCAGCTTGTGCAAGCATCCAGATTTGTACTTTTTAAAAGGATTTGTTTCGGGTGTATTTCTTTCTTTTTCAACAAAGTATTCATTTTTAACATAGTTTCACAAACCTAAAACACAAATGTAAGAGTCTGAAGGCAACAATATTCTGAAAGGCCAGAGCAACAGCCAGCTATTTTGTTATGATAATGAGCAACTGCTTTGGAATGCTGTGCTGCAGCATAGAGGTCCCCATGTCACAAGAAGGTTGTGTCTGTTTCCTTCAAAGTGCCTTTTTTCAGGCCATTTTTTTTAAAAAACAAAACAAATGTTTGGTGGAAGAGGTGTTGCAAGAACTGCTGAAAAGGATGGGACACACACAGACCAAAGGGAGTCCTGGTTAAATCACCACCTCTCAGGCCAAGCACTTTCTATTTCACGGAACAGTTTTTAAAAAATCATTTTGATGGTTTGACAAGGGCTGTTTTCAGAAGGGTGGAAAACTTTCCCCAAAACTGCAGTGCGCTCATGCGTCCATGGACTGAGCAAATATACATATGGATATCATGGGAAAGATTTCAAAATTATAATCTCAGAAGCCCTAGCTTAAAGCCATAACCGCGACACGCTTACTGGGATTGGCTGGCTTCCATATTTTCTTGAAGGTACCTACCTGCCTCTGAAGTTCTGCCAAGTTGTAAGGCAACGCTCCTTCAGCCAAGGGGGCTATTCTCTCAATGTCTGCCAGCGTCAAGCGTCTGCAATTCAAGACCAGGGAAAAGAAATCCCTGTTAAATGTAGCAGCAAGCCCAAACCCATCAGGCACATTTCAGACTACCAAACCTCACCCTATAGAGCTTTGGACCCTGCCAGGATATTAAATCATGGTTTGAAGTTGACTTAATGCCCTGGCTTATTCCAAAAACATAGTTTCTCAAGTTCTGATGAAACAAGAAACTATGGTTGTTTGAGGCTTCCTGGTTTAAGTTACAGGGAACCAGGCAGAGGGCCTTCTCGGTAGTGGCGCCCACCCTGTGGAACACCCTCCCACCAGATGTCAAAGGAAAAAACAACTACCAGACTTTTAGGAGACATCTGAAGGCAGCCCTCTTTAGGGAAGCTTTTAATATCTGAAGGACCATTGTATTGAAGCCGCCTAGAGTGGCTGGGGGAACCCAGACAGATAGGCGGGGTATACAAAATTATTATTATTATTATTGTTGTTGTTGTTGTTGTTGTTCATGCAAAGAGTCTCCTTGCATGAGCAAAAGGTTCATTCATATCTTGATTTATTAACCTGAGCTATTATTGCCCAAACTCTCCCATCGAATACTCATCCCTGTACACAGAAAACTAGCACATCACAGGGAAGGATTTCATGCAGAAATATGGAGAACTGAATTTCAGATTGGAAAAAAAAATGAGAAATGGATAGAACTACAATGGACAGATTCTTCCATCCCTACTTGGAGGCTTTCTTTTTTGACTATGTGATTCCTAGTCCAGTTTGCATTTTTACTAAGCAAAGTTTTTTGTTTTCTCATTCACGCCAAAGGGGAAAACCTAAGGCTTGTGAGCCCATTAAACGGTCCTTTTTCAAGCCACAACAAGATTCTACAGTCAACCTTCTCTGAAATATACCAGTTTTTATATTTGCAAAGAGCTATTGCAGTGGCAGCTTAGTTCCTGAACAGCTTAGCTGCGGAACAAATCGGCTCCTGAACGCTACAAACCCGGAAGTAAGTGTTCCGGTTTGTGAACGTTTTTGGGAAGCCGAACATCTGACGCAGCTTCTGTTGAGTGCAGGAAGCTCCTGCAGCCAATTGGAAGCTGTACCTTGGTTTTCGAACGGTTTCAGGAGTCGAACCCACTCCCGGAACGGATTAAGTTTGAGAACCAAGGTACCACTGCCCTAAAAAATGTAATCTCCCACTTGCAATCCGAAATTACACATCCACAAAGCATATTTTATTTGATTTGGCTGCATTTACAGTGGTGCCTCGCAAGACGCAATTAATCCGTTCCGTGAGGCTCTTCGTATAGCGGTTTTTTCGTCTTGCGAAGCAAGCCCATTGACAGCTTAGCGGATTAGCGCTATTAGCGGCTTTTAGCGCTCAGCTGTTAAGCGGCTTATCAGTGGATCAGCTGATAAGCGGCTTAGCAGTTTAGGAAAGGGGGGGGGAGGGAAAAAACCCGCAGGAACTCGCAAGACATTTTCGTCTTGCGAAGCAAGCCCATAAAGAAATTCATTTTGCGAAGCGCTCCAAAACGGAAAACCCTTTCGTCCAGCGGATTTTCCGTCTTGTGAGGCGTTCGTCTTGCAGGGCACCACTGTATATCCAGACTTTCTTCCAAGGAGCTCATGGCAGCACCCCTGGTTCCTCCCTTCATTTTATCATCACAACAACCCCGTGAGATAAGTAAGACTGACCCAGTGTTACCCAGTAAGCTTCATGATGGCTGAGTAGGAACCTGAACCCATGTGCAGTCCTCCATGTGCATAAAGTAATAAAAGACTGAACCATAGCTGTCAACTTTCAGATTTGAAAATAAGGGATCAGCAGCCTCAAAAACAAGGGGTCAGCAGCCTCACCTGTCCCGGGGACAGTCTACAGGATATCTAACAATCTGTGATAGCAGCGAGAAGCAGTGGGAAACGGCGCTGGAATAAGGGAATTTCCTGACAAAAAAGGGAAGGTTGACAGCTATGGACTGAACATACACTGGAAACTTTTACCCTCAAAAGCAAGGGAGGGAACTGCGGTACCCAGGTGTATGAGTGCACAGATATAGGCATATGTTGCCCTAGCCCCATGTCACACTGCATATACGCTGAGTGGCACACACACAGCATCTCAAGACCACACCGTGTGCACAGAATTTCAGTCCCACAGTTGTCAATTAAAAAAAACCACACACAACAACGACCTCCATCTAATGACAACACTCTAGAAACATTAATATTACAAAGAAGTTAAGATTACCCTGAGGCATTATACAAATCGGAGAGCTGAAAAAGGATATCGATCTCCAAAGGTGTAACTTGTCCAAATTTGATTGCAGACTGAGAGAACTCCTCTGTTTTAAAGCAATGGGTTAAAACAAAAAACACAAACTAATTATGCATAATTTATTGGAACTTTTAAATACACAATCTACAGTTTGGCTTAACGTTAAGGGAGCTAGGTCCAAAGACCAGGGTGAAATGAACACAGTTTGCTCTAAAATTTGTTAGATTTTTGAGATCCAATCGCATAATTTTGCCCTGGACATACTTTTCCTAATCACAAATGGATTGCAGCTCTTCAGTAGGGAGAGAAAAGTACACTGCATATGGTCAGAGGCACTCTCTTCTAGAGCTCTGCTCTAAAATATCCAAGACCAGACCCAGCCATTGAAAAAGAAAGAACTGGATACCGACTCAAATTAAGTTTAAGGGGCTACATGTCCAAGAGGAGTCCTTATCTAATTGTATTTCCATTTACTAGAATACAGAAAAAGCAGGCAGCCTACGTGGACCTTTTACAGATCACGCTATCATGAGTATTTGCCAATCTGTTATCGTTGGTAGTATTTCACTTTTCCAATTCCCTGCCACAAGAATTCTCACTGCTGTAATTACATACATGAACATCCTTTCCTTATTTCTAACATTGGTACCTTCCATCCTTTGTTCCTCCCTGTGAGATCTTACAACCCCAAAATAGGTTTACTGTGACTCTAGTTTTTAGCTCTAAATTTCTATGTATTTTTACCGTTTGATTTAATGCATATTTTGTATTGTAAGTTGCTCCCTTGGGGGCTCTTGTAGTTAAGAGGCAGGGTATAAGTTTGCAAATAAACAATTGACCTTGACAGAGCATGGACTGTTGCCTTAAGTCAGGCATAGGCAAACTCGGCCCTCCAGATGTTTTGGGACTACAATTCCCATCATCCCTGACCACTGGTCCTGTTAGCTAGGGATCATGGGAGTTGTAGTCCCAAAACACCTGGAGGGCCAAGTTTGTCTATGCCTGCCTTAAGTCAACAATCTTTTGCAGCTGCTGAAGTTCTGATGTGGTAATGAAGCTCTTCAGCCCATTCATTTCAAGGGATGGGGGATATTACATGGGCTCCATGCATGGGGAAGCTTGCTCACTTAGGTGATATGTGTCATAGATACTTGATAAGCTGCTTTACATCAGGTCAGACTGACTGGCCAGTGCTCCCCCAGGTCTCAGGTGGAGGTGTTTCCCATTGCCAGCTACCTGGTCCTCCAAACTGTGGACTGAATACAAAACTTCAGCAGGCAAACTAGATGCTCTATCAATGAGTAACAGGGGCCAAATATTGCTCCAGCTTCAGTAATCTCAAGTTTATGGCATACAATGCTTTACCTTTTGTAACCTCGACATCTTTTCTAGCACCTGCAATGAGGCTGTATATCTTTCGAACAAGTTCCATGTTGTTCAGCAAGGCATTGAAAGCGTTGAAATACGAAAAGCTGACTTGGTGAGAAATGGAGCCACCTGCAGCCTGGGTGGAAAGAAAATATATGTATATATATTTGTATGTTTCAGTTTCTGGAAATACCTGCACACAGGGGACTGCAGGGGGAGAGTAAGAGAAAAAGACTTCATTAGCTATAGCTAGACCTCCACCAATTGCTGGAAGAATTCTTATTTCTTCTATCTGCTCATTTATGTTATTGCCTTCTTTCTAGTAAGCCCCACCAGGAAAATCCTTATGGAGGTCACAAAATCTTGCCTGGGCAACGGATGATCCCAAATCTGCAATTTTTGAGAACCTGAATCTCAGTCCTCATTCCCTGTGTCCCATGCTTCCTGATACTTACTGAAACCAAGTTCTCCTCCACAAAAGGAGTGAGCATGTGTGGACGAATTGTAGCCATGATGCTGCCAAAATCCAGGCCGGTAATCGTGCCTGTTTTGTTCTTATCTTTCAGTGCAAACGCTTGCCGGGCATGTTCTGACTGCAGCTCCTGAAATAATATGATAAGAAATGATATACTGAGAGCTTTGTTCTAAATACCCATCGTACTGAAGCCCAGAATCTACACATGGATGCATACTGAAATAAAAACCAGCAGAAGTCAGTACAGATCAGTGCTCTGTCCCACACTTTTGGAAAAGCTGTTGCTGCAAATAGCCTGAAGACAGCCCAGTCCATAATGAGTTATTAATCCATACTGACATGACCATCACTGCGTATGGCACACAAGGCTATCCATTACCTTGGATATCCAATCACAACACATCCAATCACAACAAGGCTATCCAATCACAACAATACAAACACAACACATAGGCTAATAGTAGAGAATATATAATAGAATAATGATATCATTTAAATTATAGGAACAAGCCAATCAAAGTTCATATGTACAATATAACAAAGAGGTAGCGAGGACCATCAAGCCGTGTGTTCCAAAACAGATGCCTAAGGACAGTCTCACAATAGTCTTTTCCAAAGTTTTAACAGAAGACGTCTCAAAAGTTTCTAAAGTAAAGTCTCTCAATAGTCTCTCAAAAGTTTCAACGGAAACAAAGCCTCAAAAGGACAGTGTCTCCGGAATAATACTAATGTTTCGTAATAGTCTTCATCAGGTGGAAATAAGATACAAGGCATACAACCAATGAATGATAACAATTAATACCAACTGGATTGTGTCCAACGGAGTCAACTGATAGCTCAAGGATATCCGCCTGAGCAACAGGACTCTCTCTACATTTCTTGTATCCCTCCAGTTCTGCACTGGAGGGCTGGTGGGACCCCCAGAACAGATGGAGGAGCTCAGGTGGTGGACAAGGAGAGGAAGTCCTATTGAGCAGGCAGAAGTCCTTGTGCTAATTGGATGACTTCATTAGATACAACTGTTTGACTCAAAACTGGACTCTCACAGATAAGACTTGCAAGCTTACCTTTGTTAATTTTCAATACAAGGTTCTAGTTTTTAGGATGGCTGTGGCAGTGTTTAGTGAAGTCTCAGAAGCTAGTAAATAGCACATTATCCAGCAGAAATTTATGGTTGTGAGGAAGAGCCCCTGACACACACACCCCTCCCTGAGGTCAGCGGATTGCTGAACAAATGATCCAAGAGATACAAACTTTCATAATTTACACCAGTTTTAGAACTCAACGTGTTCGGCAAAGAATTTTATCCAGGGGCTGTTTTACAGGGTGAGAAAGCAATCCAAACATAGCAGCAGTACAACCCAATATTTTTCTGAGTTGTATCCAATGCTAGGAGGTGGTTTGCTAAATTACTTAGCGGGGTCCCCCCCCCTTTATTTCATGCTGGCTTGTGTTCTTGGACCAACTGAATATGCACATGGCAAAGCAACCTTGTGAAAATCAGTCATCACAAGAACATCAGCAATCTGGATGCCACCATGTTCCTTTTTTCATATCATGTTGGGCAAACCACTGAAAATCATTTAGGATCAGGGTGTCAGAAAACTACTTTATTCTTATCATGATATTGTGAGGTGGACCAAGTTGTTATAACCACAGCAGCACATTTTGTTTAAAGGGATAGAAACTGTGAAGGTAGCCACAACTGTATTTTGATTAGCAAGTCCTTTAAGGTTAGAGTAAGGGCAGCAAAAGATCAAGAGAATAAACAAAAGCAGCACAAGAGAACAACATCCTTTTTATTCACAAAAGCTGGCCTGATGATGCACACAAATCAAATCTTACCAACTCTTTACTGCAATATCCCTTTGCAAACAAAGAAATAGAGGACAACTAAAGCCTACAAGTCAATGGAAAAATATTTTTAAAATAACTTTTTTTCAGATCTAACAGTCTCAAACTGTTTTCCAAAATCAACTCGATCCAATCCAAATTGGATACAATATGGAAAGCAATCCCAAGTTCAACGGCTGAAAGTCCACTTAATGCAATGAAAAATGGCAAATGCATTTTGACTTTCATCTTCCACCGTGGCTGTTTTACAACCCACAATCTTCATCTGCGAGATACATATATCTGGAGTGGGGTGGGGGGAGAGTCATTCATAGTTTATTGGCCAAGATAAAAGCTTTTAGCTTCTATGAAGGTTTAAAATATTGGATCCTTTGTGAGCATAAAGCTGGGCTGCATCTCTACTTTGCAAACATTTGTTGAGCACAAGGAGAAGGAACCCATCATTACAGTACAGGAAACTAAGCAACTGACCTGCAAAAACTGAGTAAATTCCGAGTATGTCAGGTGTTTCTTTCTGTTGTGGCCAAAGTGCAATCGAATGAACTCGCAGTCCCAATTGAAAGGGATGTGATGGTGAATAACGGTCTGCCCAAATATTTCTTTTACATTTTCTTTGAAAACAAAGAGGGGGAAAGGGGAGAAAGGAAATTAATTAGGAAAAGAGAGAAAGATAAACCCTACTGAAAATTCTTCAAACAGAAAATGAAAACCATAATTCTAGAAGAGCCAAGCAAACAGGGAAACACTTTTTTTTTACAACTTCAAGTTAGAGAGCTGTTTATCTTTCTAGAGTGAAAACACACTTTGTATAGAATAGATTTTAATACTACTTGTGTATTAATACTATGTAGATCTTCAAGATCCATGATTTTGCCTTATTCAGTTTTAATTAAGAAGCAATTTATTTCCTTTATTAGAAATACCTGGTGCTTTGCATGCTGATATAAAATCATTGCTGTGTTCCTTGATTCTGCGTGTCAAATTAAGACCTCATTGAAAGGCAATGAATACCTGTACTCAAAATACACCATAATATTTCACAGACTATGCACGGCGTGATTGAGACTTGATTGAGACTTGTGTGAATGCAACTATTAAAGACAGGTATAAGAATAGGGTCATTATCATTACAGAAAATATGTTAACTATTTCAGATCATTGCCCCAACTGTGACTCTGGCAGAGAATATCTTAACCAGGGAGAAGCCCTTTTCAGGCATTCAGGCACATCTATATGTGCATAGGACCCCCTTTGGACCAATGCCAATAATGTGTTTAATGTGTGTGTGGCCAATCCGCATTTCAGTGTCAAGGGGGTGGGGCTAGTTCGCTCATACATAAGATCGTCCGACATGAAAAGATTCATACTGAACACTTAAAGAGAGCATGTCAACGTTTAAGATGCTTTCAGCATGTTCAGACATTTCCAGTGCATCCTTATCATGCCTACTCAGAAGGAAGTCCTCACTCAGAGCTTTCCAAACTTTTCACGTTGGCGACACACTTTTTAGACAGGCATCATTTTGCGACACAGTAACTCAGTTTTGCTAGCAAAAAAGGACCCCTGGACGGTTAAGTCCAGTCAAAGGCAACTATGGGGTTGCGGCGCTCACCTTGCTTTCAGGCCGAGGGAGCCGGTGTTTGTCCACAGTGAGCTTTCCAGGTCATGTGGCCAGCATGACTAAACCGCTTCTGGTGCAACGGGACACCGTGACGGAAAACAGAGCACACGGAAACGCCCTTTACTTTCCCGCCACAATGGTACCTATTTATCTACTCGCACTGGCATGCTTTCAAACTGCTAGGTTGGCAGGAGCTGGGACAGAGCAACGGGAGCTCACCCCATTGCAGGGATTCGAACCGCCCAACTTCCAATTGGCAAGCCCAGGAGGCTCAGTGGTTTAGACCCCAGTGCCACCTGCGTCCCTTTTGCTAGCAAACGGGAGGAATGTGGGGGACGTTTGCGCAACACACGAATATGTCGCGACACACAGTTTGGATCATTTATTTATTTATTTGTACCCAGCCCATCTGGTTGGGTTTCCCCAGCCACTCTGGACGGCTTCCAACAAAGATTAAAAATACATTAAAATGTCACACATTAAAAACTTCCCTAAGCTCTGTGACCTAATGAATTCAATGGGGTTTATTCCCTGTTGAGTGGGATTGCACTCTAAATTACTAGCAAGAAATCTCAAACTTGCTAAGTGTTTTGGAAGCACGTATTTTGTTTATCTCTTCGTGTCCTAACCAGATAATACCTGAACCAAGACGCATCACATCTCTCTCTTCTGGATATAGAGAACCTGGGAATGTGACTTATACTGACTCAGACCATTGGTCCATTTAGCTCAGTATTGTCCAAGCTCTTCAGGATTTCAGGCAGGAAGTCTCTCTTCCACCCCTCTCACAATGATGTCAGGTGATTGGTGCTTTGACGTCCCAAAGTTGGGACGTCAAAGCACCATGCACAACCAATTCAGGAGGCTTCAGCTCTGGCCTCTATTGGCTGATGGGTGGTAGAGGCCAAAGCCTGCTTTCCCTTGCCAATGTGCAATCAGGAGCGCACTTGAAGGCTCCCAGTTATGCATTGGCAACCACATATTACCTCAGGTATAAGGCCATGGTGTATCCAAGAAGAAGAAGAGTTTGGATTTGATATCCCGATTTATCACTACCCGAAGGAGTCTCGAAGCAGCTAACATTCTCCTTTCCCTTCCTCCCCCACAACAAACACTCTGTGAGGTGAGTGGGGCTGAGAGACTTCAGAGAAGTGTGACTGGCCCAAGGTCACCCAGCAGCTGCATGTGGAGGAGCGGAGACGTGAACCCGATTCACCAGAGGTCCGCGAAGCCTGGGCGCGCTGAGCTCAGCGCGCGCAGGCTTCGGCATGCAGGCAAGTCTCCACAAGCAGCGGGAGCGCTCCCACTGCTTGTGGAGAGGTCCGCGAAGCCTGGGCGCGCTGATCTCAGCGCGCGCAGGCTTCGGCATGCTGGCAACTCTCTGCAAGCAGCGGGAGCCCAGCGCTGGGCTCCCGCTGCTTGCGGAGAGGTGTGCGAAGCCTGGAGAGCATGAGGGGTCGGTGCGCACCGACCCCTCTCACTCTCCAGGCTTCAGAGAAAGCCTGCATTCGCACCATAGGACGCACACACATTTCCCCTTCATTTTTGGAGGGGGAAAAGTGTGTCCTATGGTGCGAAAAATACGGTAGATGTTCCTCTCCTCTCGTGTGGAGGGGGTTAGAAAGAGGCTGAACCCCTGAATGAATTCTCTCCAGTGAAACATCTCAAAAGCTCCAGTAGACATCTGTTAAAACTGCATAGGGCAGACAGCATAGCATTTTCACTTTCCACAGAATACCTGTGAATTGTATGTACATTAGTTTTAAAACGACATCTCTCCATTTTTTATCCTTTTAAACTTTGCATTCAAAGGGCAAATAATAGATAATTTAAGTCTGTGGGGAGCTGATGTTAACTGAAGGAGGGAATTGTTGCAATGACCTTCTCGACCCTGCCAGCCCTCTAATCATAGATTTTGAAAGGCCTGGCTTTAAAATTCCAATTCCTTAATTTAATTACCCATATTGTGCAAGAAGAAAAATTACATTATTTGATTGCTATTAATATACATTAAGTAACCAAATCCCTACAGAGCAGAAGAGTGGAGAGATAAGCTACAGCTCCTATCAAGCAGAAACTTATTCCTAAGAAAGATGCAAACCTTTAATTTAAAGTCAAAATTATATATATCACAACAGGGTGCCTTTACCAACATGCTATATATAGCATTTATGTTACAATTAAGTACCATATCCCAGTCACAACAATAACAATTTATCTGTAGCCGGCTTGCACAATGGGACAATGTATCTGCTACAAGATACCCCATGGTATTAAGGCTGCAATCCTGCACTCCTTTACATGGGAGTAAGCTCCACTAAACTCTATGGGACTTACATCTGAGTACACCAAGAGCAGTACAAATAAAGAACATTTTCATACTGCAAAATGGATTTTAGAGAATGCCCAACTATTTTAGGAATATTTAAAAAAATATGTTTATACTTTCCTTTCCTTCTTTACATCAACGTCCATTCCCAGAAGAGAATAAGGACAATTCCATTATGGCAATTCCAAAAAATGAGATATAGTTTCTTATCCACAGCTGAAGCTTTAGGCAGTTACAATGCAGGCAATTCAATGCCAGGCGATATGCAAGAGAAATCCAAAACCCATGTATACCAGTAACTTCCGGAAAGCCACTACAAAGTGAACCAGGCAAATTATTTGGGAAAATCTTCTCTTTAGAAAACTTAATTGATCTCTGGATAGAAAGAAGATAAAGTCCCTACCAGAGAAGAATGGCAGATTAAGCTGATGGATTATGCCAAAATGGCTAAAATGGCCAGAAGAATCAGAATCAATAAAAGACCAAAATTTTAGTAAGGAATGGGGAAAATAATAATTTATCTTAAAAACCATTGCAAACAGCTAGTAGGATTGGAATAACACTTGAAGTTTAATGGGAATTTTGGACACAATGGAGAGGTAAAAGATTTGGATTATCATAAAAAGATGCAGGAGGAAATGATTGACAATAGGACCCACAAAGGGGAGGAGGGGAGTCCAGGAGATTCTTTGGAATCTTGTTTTTGTGTTGTATGTGATTATAGAACTTTAATCTGAAAAACCAAATATATTTTTTTTAAAAAAAGGAAGTGCGAATTAAATAGGTTCACCTGCAAATGTGAACTGAATTAAATTTATCCCCCATCTCTACAGAACTTTATCTTTATCAAAGCTAAAGGATAATGTATTTGTTTTCATTAAAGTTGTTGTTTTTTTAACTGAATTGAAAGGGGGTGAGGAACCATTAAGTTTAAAGGGATTTTCTTGCCTCTCCAGGGCAAGAGCAAGTTATGGTGGGCAGACAAGAGGAGCTGGACAGCCAGACGTACTTCCTCCCCATTCCCCATAATGCTCTGAAGGTTGTGTACACCAAAGGGAAACGGAGAGAGGAACAGCCCCCTACTGAGATCAATGCAGGGTGATTCTCGCATCAGAGAATCTTATCTAGTCATCTCCTTTACCTGCCTGGGAGATTGACTTGTTTCCACTGGAGCAAGGTCGGTCAGCCCTGGAAGGGAGCCTTCCATCTTCCAGCAGACCGGCTGCTCCCCTCTTTCCTACGCCTTTCCACTCAGCGCCATTCCCACCCCACTCAGCCACCATCCATCTCCTCCCCACCACCAGTGCTCACTGCTTTCAGGCGAGCTCACTGACACCTCCAGGTGACACAGTTCCTGGGCGCTGTCCGCGGTGGAGCCAGGTGCACAATGCAAGAGGGGCTTGGCACATGGCCCTGCAGGTCTTGGCTACGGCAGAGTATTGCGCCGCGCACCTCCTTTAAGCTGTCAATCTGGAAGCTCTTTGGAAGATAAAAGGAGGCGATATACACACTGCAATTCCTCGCCCTCCTCTTTGGGCAAAATGCTTGCAAATTGATTGAGGGAGGGAAGGATCGTACTGCAGATTGCCTCCTTTAAACCGGCAAAGTGCTTGCGAACTGACAGGTTAAAGGAGGTAATCAACAATGAGATGATGTGCAGCTGAGCACCCACCCCGCCCCTAATTAGCGTGCAAGTGCTTTGCCTGCTTAATGGAAAAGCAAAGCAATCCAGACTGATCAGGATCACCGGAGTCCAAGAAAACATGTCTCTCACTCGTCACTCAGCTACATTGGTCCTCATAAAAGTCACCTATACTTGCTAGGTGCTCCCTGATTGGTTGGATCGAAGCAGCACCTGGGGAGGGGCAGGGCGGGGCGGGGCGCAGGCAATGGATATGAACAGTGGAGAAGAAATGGTGCCCTCCACCCTGCAGGACTTAATTCAGTTGAGTATTATTTCCAAATTAGCTATAGGCTACAAGAAAAAGTCATCCCCTCCTGGCAAATAGAAGAGGGGGAAATGGAGGCAGTGAGAGATTTTACTTTCTTGGGCTCCATGATCACTGCAGATGGTGACAGCAGTCACGGAATTAAAAGACACCTGCTTCTTGGGAGAAAAGCAATGACAAACCTAGACAGCATCTTAAAAAGCAGAGACATCACCTTGCCAACAAAGGTCCGTATACTTAAAGCTATGGTTTTCCCAGTAGTGATGTATGGAAGTGAGAGCTGGACCATAAAGAAGGCTGATCGCCGAAGAATTGATGCTTTTGAATTATGGTGCTGGAGGAGACTCTTGAGAGTCCCATGGACTGCAAGAAGATCAAACCTCTCCATTCTTAAGGCCTGAGTGCTCACTGGAAGGACAGATCCTGAAGCTGAGGCTCCAATACTTTGGCCACTTCATGAGAAGAGAAGACTCCCTGGAAAAGACCCTGATGTTGGGAAAGATGGAGGGCACAAGGAGAACGGGGCGACAGAGGACGAGATGGCTGGACAGTGTTCTCGAAACTACTAACATGAGTTTGACCAAACTGTGGGAGGCAGTGGAAGACAGGAGTGCCTGGCGTGCTCTGGTCCATGGGGTCACGAAGAGTAGGACACGACTAAACAACAACACAAGAAAAAGTGCCATTACACCTCATGGGTTGAAAATGTGTTCAGGTGAACCCTCAGCCAGCATCAAGTCTATCTCACAAAGAAATCTAGCTAGCAGTGGCTGGAAGGAAACAAATTTTGCAGCAACTATTTTAGGAATGTTCAGCCAATGATTATGCAATGAGCCACAGTAATCACATTGTGTGGTTGCATAAGGTTTCTATGTGTGTGCGGCAGCCGGATCTTTGAAGAAAATGAAGAAAAAAGAAGGGTTAGTTAGTTACTAGAATCTCAAAGTACGTATTTATTTGGGGGTAGATTTCTGGGACACACGCCAGAACTATAGTTCCTACCTTCCCGCACTGCTTTAGGAAATATCTTTAGCGCTCTTACCAAAGGTCACTTCGCCATTGCCACTCTTGTCGAACAACTGAAAAGCAACGATGAACATTGAATCTGGTGTGCATAGGACGGATTCAAACGCCAAAAACTCTTGATAGGAGATCAACCTACACATCAGAAGAAACCACAAATTTCAGATTGGGGGGGTAGTGGAGAGAGGAAAAAGAGACCAGCAAAATAAGATCTAGTGAAAATTCCAACACTGTTGCGCTTTACAACACTGAATGTAAAAAATTAACCCACAATTAAGAACACCTCTGCCACCCCATTGCTCCTTGGAGAGCATTCTGGGCCCATAAGCAGTATCAGATCTACCATCTGGGTCTAGAATGGTATCTGAAGACGTGTGCATACACACGAAAGCTCATACCAATAACAAACTTCGCTGGTCTCTAAGGTGCTACTGGAAGGAATTTTTTTATTTTGTTTAGAATGGTTAAGGTGCAGTTAACCAGTCATTGGAACACCGCCAATCCAAATTTCTGGGCAAAATCCTGGGGCTGCCAAATTGTGTGCCATATGCAGCCATGTGTCTGGAAACTGGACAAGGGCTGCTGGAAACCAAAGCGTGGCTCACAACTATAAAATTCTGGCTCTGCCTACATTTCATGACCGATCCATCTTCTTTAACTCTCCACATGCTGGCGGAATCCCACCACTCCAAATGGTTAACTTGCATTGAGAGCAAAATCAGAAAATGTGATCTATCACTTGAGTTGCTGCTTATGCTCCCACCATAATTGGAATCATTCCAGACAATCAAGCACAGAATCCTAGAGAGTGAATTCCAAACCCTTAGCAATGCAGCCAATAAAACCTGTTCCCTATTGGGGTTGGGAATCCCACCCTCATTTTGGCCAGGACACTCCATATTTACATCACCTTTACATCACCCACCTCCACAAAACCGGCCTCAAAAAACGTTGCCGACCCCTACCATAGGTCCTAAGAGCCATTTTTGTCTGGACAGTTTTATCCTAAAGTATCTCCTACTATGTTTTGTTCTCTGTGTTGTTTTCTGATCCATGTATATGATGCACTTTCTCTATGCAAATAAAGTTGATTGATTGATTGATTGATTGATTGATTGAATGGTTAAGACGACTCAATGGTCTGCCATTAACAAAACGAAGAGAAACTTTTCTGAGTCATTTTGAATTACATTTAAAATACTCCTATGATTAAATCCAACAGGAAGAAATGGAGTATAAGAAAGGAACGTAGATTTTCACTAATTTAGTCAAGGATGAAGGAAAGCTGTGCATCTGATCATACTGAATTAGCACAGGATTGATGCTGTCAGTTCTTCTTTATAAGAAATGTTGCATTTTGGAAAGTAACATGAACAGCTGTCTATGTTATGAACAGGTCAATGACAACCACTAATCAAAAGACATGCAACAACAGGCAACGGAAGCCTGGGTATAAATTCTAAACTACAGCATTTTAAATCACACACTGAGTTGATTCCGACATTATCCTCACATTGAGGATACATTAAGATCCTTGTTGCCCCATCTCACATGGCTTCCACTGCAAAGCAAACAATGTTCAAAATCAAAGGCGGGGCAACAAGGTTTTTGCACCTCTTACAGCAATCGTGACAGCGGGGGTAGCCAATGTAGCGTTAGGATATAGTTCCATTCCACCTTAAAAGGGTCAGGCATGACAGTTGTGTATCACATGCCTGTTTACTCCCAGCACTGTCTGCTGGGAACTTCCGTTGTCTGTAGCTTTTGTGTTACTGCTGTTTTGCAGGACACGAAGGGATGCAGACATGTTTTTTCCTTTGTTCCTGAACTATGCTCAATAAATGCTGTAGATATGCTTGCACATCTGCCTCTGTCCGCCTCTTTTGCAGAGAGGTGATTTACACACTCTGCTAACAGAGCGTGCAAAGGTCTCTAAATGTATCTGAGACTCGTGTTGCCGTTTGATGCTGTTCCAAGGAAGACTGGCCGCCGGTGATCGTCCGGAGCCAGCTGGGCGTCTGCCTGACGCCCCGGTCTTCCCAGCAGTATTCCAACACGTAGTGCCTCCACAGATGTTATAGAATCATAGAATCATAGAAGAGTTGGAAGAGACCACAAGGGCCATCGAGTCCAACCCCTTGCCAAGCAGGAAACACCATCAGAGCACTCCTGACATATGGTTGTCAAGCCTCTGCTTAAAGACCTCCAAAGAAGGAGACTCCACCACACTCCTGGGCAGCAAATTCCACTGTCAAACAGCTCTTACTGTCAGGAAGTTCTTCCTAATGTTTAGGTGGAATCTTCTTTCTTGTAGTTTGGATCCGTTGCTCCGTGTCCGCTTCTCTGGAGCAGCAGAAAACAACCTTTCTCCCTCCTCTATGTGACATCCTTTTATATATTTGAACATGGCTATCATATCACCCCTTAACCTCCTCTTCTCCAGGCTAAACATGCCCAGCTCCCTTAGCCGTTCCTCATAAGGCATCGTTTCCAGGCCTTTGACCATTTGGGTTGCCCTCCTCTGGACACGTTCCAGTTTGTCAGTGTCCTTCTTGAACTGTGGTGCCCAGAACTGGACACAGTACTCCAGGTGAGGTCTGACCAGAGCAGAATACAGTGGCACTATTACTTCCCTTGATCTAGATGCAATACTTCTATTGATGCAGCCCAGAATTGCATTGGCTTTTTTAGCTGCCGCGTCACACTGTTGGCTCATGTCAAGTTTGTGGTCAACCAAGACTCCTAGATCCTTTTCACATGTACTGCTCTCAAGCCAGGTGTCACCCATCTTGTATTTGTTGCTGCATACAACTCCCATCAGTCCCAGACAGCAGAGTCCAAGGGACAAGGGTGATAGGAACTGTAGTCCAACAACATCTGGAGGGTACCACGTTGCCCAACCTTGAGTTGGTGCCTCTTTTGAAATGGTCACTTAACGCTTCGAAAAGCCATGGCTTCAGGGGCGAAAGCAGATGAGGAGAAAGGCTACGGTTTTGCATCCATTGTAGACAAAGGACATTCAGCATATGCACACTTTGGCAGAGCTGCACGGGGCTTGCCACAAATAATAATAAAAAATAGCAGATACTAAACCAGAGCAGTAAGGGAAACAACAGCATTCAGAATAATATCAGGGGTCATATGTGCACACAAAATAACCCTAAAGAATATAAGGGGCTTTTAATTTCACATAAATGAAAATCGGACATTTAGCAAAAAGAAAAAGAAAAAATAGAGGGTGGGGAGAATATTGCTTTTTTTTTGTTTTAACAGCAACCTTTAATTGTCTCTCTATCACTGCTCTCCGATGGCCCCAGTGGCCACTGCTCCCATGTATGTTTACTTGTTGGCTATTGTCCAACAACATTGGCACTTCCCTGCTAAAATAAATTTGGAGACCCACAGAAAGAGACCAGAGAAGGGGAGGCAGGGCAAGGCTGCTCTGAAACCAAGTGGGTTAAAAGGCTACGTTTGAGAAGAGTGGACATTCTGTGAAAGCAATTTAAGCAACAAAGAATATTGTCCATAAGTAATGTTTTAAAAGCGCTGTACAGCATGACCTTCTCTTGATTAGGCAAATCGTTTCTTGCCGCATATAGCGATTAGTGTCTCTCTCCCTAATAGATCACGTTTTGGAGGAGCCCTTCTTGGTTTGATGTGTGGGAGTTAGAGAGACCTCCTGCTACAAAGGTCACGTGACATTTCCTCCCTTTCCTAAGCCTGGATTCGGAGGACCCCAGAATCAAAGTCTCTGACTAGGAACCTGATATAAAAAGGGAAACAGAACTTCTCCAGAGCAGTTGTAAATGAGCAAGTGAACTGATTGCATCATTTCCTCCTTTGTGAGCCAGGCTTCAGGGTCAATCCCCACATTCTATGGCAACTCGATGCTCTATTCTATACAACTCGATGCTCTTTCCGTCGTTCCATCTGTGCAAGCAATGCAGTTTGGCAGATGGAGCCTGGGCTGTTCTTGGGGTTATTCTGACCGCCCCAGAGTCAATTTTGGGGGAGGAAGAAGGGGGGAAGCCCCATTGTGAAGGGCATCTGCTGATGAGACTGGTTAGGTGAATCCTGCCCAATATCTAAAAGACTGCCACAAAGTGTTCTTCCCTATATTTTTCCTCCTGGTCTCCTCATAGCAGGCTTGGGGAAAAACCTGACATGTTAAAATCAATCACTTGGAACGTATGGAAACAATCCAAAGATGGTGCTTCATGTCCACGGATCAAAACCACGCCAGAGATCATAGAATTGTAGAGCTGAAAGGGACCCTGAAGATCCTCTAGTCCAACCCCCTGCAATACAGGAATACGCAGCTGTCCCATACGGGGATCAAACCTGCAAGCTTGGTGTTATCAGCACCACGCTGATAACCAGCGGAGCTATCCAGGCTGTGCATGCTACTGTCTTGGTCATTTTTGCTACTGTAGTTCTGGCAGCAGAAGAGTTGATTGGCTTGTAAAACCAAAAAGATGGTAGCCTCTTCGGCCCTGGGAGGAAACTTCCAAGAGAAAGCTATGCCTGCGTGCAGTTCTCACCTTCGGATTGTAGCCTAAACACCATAATTTCCAGTCAATTGTTAGGAATGTAATGGTTGGTTCCTCACCCATCCTTTGTCTGATCTGCCACTCCTGCTAACAGCTGCACCGTTTGAGGATTGAAATGGGGGTCTGTATACAGTCCCAGGTATCTCTGCACGAAGTCGCCTGGCGTCATGTAATGCTCTCCATCTTGTTCGACAGTGGCATACTACAGCAAAGACAAAAAAGGACATAGCAATTGTCTAAATTGTTAGTATTTGTTTCAGAGTAGGCAATAGCCCAATACATCTCCCGGTATGTTTCCGAGCACAATTCAAAGTGTTGGTGCTGACCTTTAAAAGCCCTAAACGGCCTGAGCCCTGTATACCTGAAGGAGTGTCTCCACCCCCATCGTTCAGCCCGGACACTGAGGTCCAGCTCCGAGGGCCTTCTGGCGGTTTCCTCTCTGCGAGAAGTGAGGTTGCAGGGAACCAGGCAGAGGGCCTTCTCGGTAGTGGCGCCCACCCTGTGGAACGCCCTCCCATCAGATGTCAAGGAAATAAACAACTACCTGACTTTCAGAAGACATCTGAAGGCAGCCCTGTTTAGGGAGGTTTTTAATGTTTGATGTTTTATTGTGTTTTTAATATTTGTTGGGAGCCATCCAGAGTGGCTGGGGAAACCCAACCAGATGGGCGAGGTATGTAAGAAAGCATGTATGTATGTATAAATTATTATTATTACTACTACAGACTACAGTGGTACCTTGGGTTAAGTACTTAATTCATTCTGGGTGACCATTCTTAACCTGAAACTGTTCTTAACCTGAAGCACCATTTTAGCTAATGGGGCCTCCTGCTGCCGCTGTGCCGCCGGAGCCCGGTTTCTGTTCTCATCCTGAAGCACTATTTCTGGGTTAGCGGAGTGTGTAACCTGAAGCGGATGTAACCTGAAGCAGATGTAACCCGAGGTACCACTGTACAATAACTAATAAAAAATTATGGCATCTAAAGAAGCTTTTGTGCATGTGCAAAGTACAGTGGTACCTCTGGATGCGAACGGCATCCATTCTGGAGCCCCGTTCGCATCCTGAAGCGAACGCAACCCACGTATGCAGGTCGCAATTCACCGCTTCCACGCATGCGCGTGACATCATTTTGAGCGTCTGCGCATGCGCGAGCGGCGAAACCCAGAAGTATCACGTTCCGTTACTTCCTGGTCGCTGCAGAGCATAACCTGAAAATGCTCCACCTGAAGCATATTTAACCCGAGGTATGACTGTACTTCCACTCACAAGCTGAGTTTCACGGAAGTTCCCTTTCAGTAGCAGTGGTGTTAAACTTTAAAGTCCTTAACAGCTTGAAACCTGGGAACCTTCTTCCATACATTCCTCCCTGCATGCTCCAACCATCATCCAAGGCCCTGCTCCAGGTCAGACTTTGTTAGGAGAGGCTGGTGTCAACTAGGATTAGGGCTATTCTCTGCTGTGGAGTCCACTCTGTGGAATTGCTTTGCCAAACAAGTGCATTAGACCTCAGCAGTGTACTATGGGCAACTGGTCAAGACATGGCTCTGTACTAGGTAAAGGTAAAGGGACCCCTGACCATTAGGTCCAGTCATGGCCGACTCTGGAGCTGCGGCGCTCATCTCGCTTTATTGGCTGAGGGAGCCGGCGTACAACTTCCAGGTCATGTGGCCAGCAATACTAAGCCACTTCTGGCAAACCAGAGCAGCACACAGAAACGCCGTTTGCCTTCCCGCTGGAGCAGTACCTATTTATCTACTTGCACTTTGACGTGCTTTCGAACTGCTAGGTTGGCAGGAGCAGGGACCGAGCAACGGGAGCTCACCCCATCGTGGGGATTTGAACTGCCGACCTTCTGATCGGCAAGTCCTAGGCTCTGTGGTTTAACCCACAGCGCCACCCGTGTCCCTGACTCTGTACTAGTTGCTGGTAATTACAAGTGGCAAGTGTGCTGTTGCATTTAAGCTCTGTTTGAGACATTGGGTTGGCCATTCCGAGAACAGAAGCCTTGGGCCCTTGGTCTGATCCAGGAGGGCTCTCTTTGCGTTCTTAAAAAAAGGATTTCAGCTGACTAATTTGTTTATTTGTGCCAGGGCTTTTCAGTAACACTTTCCTGGTGGACATAAGCTGAACTATCTCCCACCAAAGAGGGACAGACTACTCTAGCCACTGGTAAGACGTGAAATAAGTGTTGTTGTATTCAAGTGTCATTGAGTTCTAGCTGGAAATTGAGCTGAAAAGTAAAACAATTCTCTATTTTCCACAGGTAAAATTCTGCACTGCTAACTAATGAAAACACTCTGAGAAAAGGTCATAAGATTTAGAATGGTGTTGGAAACCATACAAATTGCTGGAGCCTGAGAAAATAATTAAGCCATTTGTGTGCAACATATTTGGTACAGATTTGCGTCAGCCAGCTTTTAATCATCTTATTAGCACACTGACTAAAAAATCTATTGTTTTATAAGGTAATAATTGTTTATTTGGTGCTTTTTTATATACTCGTTTGTATTCTGCTTTCAAAATTAATTTGTGTGCATAATTGCTCCAAAGCAGCTCACAAGTCAAAAAACAAGACAAATATAGCAAACAAAAAAAATTAAATCTCCATAAAACTGTAGAAATATAAGTTAGTGAAATTGATCATAACAATCCTTCTGAATAGATGTTTTCAGAGCGCAATCACAAAGAGGAAAGAGGAGGCCTTGTAAATCTTCCTAAGAAATAAGATTCACAGTGTAAGATTCATAGTAGAAAATTATTTATCTAATGAAGGCTTACAGCCTGAAATATAGTTGTCATATATGAAATATGTTTTATTATACAATCTGACAATTAAATAGCATTTTATATCTTATCTTAGGTTGTCCAACATCACAACAACAAAAATAAGAAAATTCTTATGTGAACGAGACTCAAATTGGTTTCTGAAATTTCCTTTAATGCAATAGGACTGACTTCTAACTAAAAGGGTTTGGGGGCCAAATCAAAACAAGAAAATTAACCATAAAAAAACCAACAATAACTCTGCAACTATTTAAAATGTTAAAAATCAGCTTCCAGAAATCCTACCAAAAAAAAAAAATCAGGGAGGGGGAGTTTACATTTTTAACATTCGATTCCTCTCCTCTTTCTTTCCCTGAAACTATTTAGGATTTTAGGACTTTTACAGTCACCAAACCAGGGTAGTCTCCGAAGTAACAACCTCCCCTGTTGTGCAGCTTCTACTGAAGTGAATTGCAAGTTGTACTTCTTTAGCAACGCATTGTGGGCATTTATTCATCTACTTATTTATAGATGTAACCGAAGTCAGGGTTCCCATGCAGATGAAATATTAAGACACTTAACAGCACAAATGGTTGAGGCGCCAAGAAAAGCATGGCTTATCGGGGGGGGGGGGAGTTCTATCATGTTCTTATTATTTATTGTTTGTGAGCCGCTTTGGGATTCATTCGAATGAAAAACGAAATAGAAATAAAAGTAAAATTTTTAAAATGGCAGACTTGAGGGGAGGAAAAGATTCAGCAATGTGTGTATGTTGGATACAGAGGTACACAGGCAAATCTCACAGGCAGCAACAGACTGGCAAGCCTGACTCTTTAGGGCATAGGGCAGGCATAGGCAAACTCAGCCCTCCAGATGTTTTGGGACTACAGTTCCCATCATCCCTGACCACTGGTCCCGTTAGCTAGGGATCATGAGAGTTGTAATCCCAAAACATATGGAGGGCCGAGTTTGCCTATGCCTGGCATAGGGTAACCATAGGTTTCAGACACTTGCCACAGCCCCAAGAAGGGAGAGGACACCCAGAGTCAACAGTCTAAAGAGGAGGCAGTTTTGATATCGCTTTAAAGCAGCCTTCCCAAAACTGGTGCTCTCCAGATGTTTTGGAATACAATTCCCATCAGCCCCAGTCAACATGCATGCTGAGGCTGATGGGAAGGCACCAGCTTGGGAAAGGTTGCTTTGAATTGTTATGGTGCGAGGGAAGCCTGAACTTTCTAAACGGACTGCTTAAGAAAGCTCTCAAGTGTGTATTATTAGACTAAAGGATCTAGATGTTGCCTTTGTCACAAGAAGGAGACAGCTATAAATCACAGAGCAATAGGTGTGTGTGTGTGTGTGTGTGTGTGTGTGTGTGTGTGTGTAAGAGAGAGAGAGAGAGAGAGAGAGTGTACAGAAAGGGTTTGTTTGTTTGTTTGTTTGTTTGTTTAAAAAATGATATTTTCCATTTATTTTATCCTTATTCAGATCAGCTCTGTATTGTGCCTATATGCAGCTTTTCATAACAATTCCTCAATCCTGCCATTTACTTTAACACACAAATTCCAAAGGCTGGACAAAACATAATATTTAATCATCACATGAAAAGTACCGATTTCCTTTCAAATGTTTCTGACCTCACTTCAGGAATCCCAATCACCAAGGCATGCATCCCACTTCACTTCAACTTTTGATCCAACTCGACAGGTATTAGGCATAATAAATTGCACTTCATAAGACACATCACGGATATACAGAGAAATTGACATAAATATTACATTCGGGGCAAAAAAAGTGAGCACATGAGCTCTTGTTTGATTTGATTTGATATTTGTATTCTGCTTTTCCAGCAACAAATGTTGAGCTCAAAGCGACTCATAATACGGTAATCACAATAGCATTAAAAAAACACTGCCATCACTTTAATATCAAACACAATAGCATATAAAGCAAACAGCAGCAACAAGTTCATCAAAGTTTGCTCCTGACTGCTTTAAACTCCCTCCCCCCCGTTTCAGGTGTATATATATTTGCATCTGAGCATTATACTTGGACTGTTTCTCCCCTAATGAAACTTGTTACCCTTTAATGGGCCACAAAGTTCTTTGCTGTGGCAGACCAAGACGGCTGGCTACCCCTCTGGAAATGGTCATATGAACTGGGTTTCACTTAATGATCTTCACCTTCACTTGCCTCCATTTCCAAGGGTAGCCAAATTTAGGCAGGAATGCACACCCTTTAGGGATCACAGCATTGCATAATCAAAAGAGCAAGAGAGAACTGACCCGTGAAACCTGCTGTGGTTTCAGCACAAGGCGCTTTGTATTTTGACGCAATGGATCGAGTTGCAAGGAATTACAAACAAGGTCGCTCCCAGCTGCGATACTGAGAAATTCAAACCTGCACATCACACCGAGTCATGAATAAGTCGATAAACACATAGGCACAATTAAAAGCACGGCCCAGCCAAAATGAAAAAAACAAATCCGAACTCCCCTTGATTTCAACGGAAGAGGTAAGCATGTGCACACTGCAATAAATCGGTTTAGAAGTGCATAACTTTAGCTGTATTAAAACACATTGCTAATGTTCTGATCTTTCAGAAATAAGGAACTAAATTAGTATCATTTGAAACTTTGGCAATGCATTGTCATACATTTAAAGCACATGACTTCTCACAAAAAAGTCCCATGAATTGGTGTTTACTCCTCTAAGAGCTACAATTCCCAGCACCCTTAGCAAACTACAGTTCCCATGATTCTTTAAATGCACTGAATTTATGGTGCATACACAGCCTTATATTCTTGTTTTGACACCTACTGCCTCAAATGCAGATTTGCTTATCTGCAAATGGAAGTAGAAGAGTTTTCACTTCAGCAGACAGAAGGAGGGGAGGCAATTTTGGCTGGTCGTCCTTCCCACCGCAGCCCACCACTACTGTCTACCACCTTCTGGACCCCACCAAACACACTCTGGAGCAGATTTTGGAGGAGTACAGGGGGCTCAACGAGAAAAATCATCAAAAGGTGCCTCCATTTCTTCCCTGCACCCCAGTTCTGAAAGCAGGAGCAACCTGAGTTCCAGAAGACATCTCTCCATTTAAGTCACTACATGTTATTTACTTTACACCAATACAGAAGAGCGATGAAATACATATCTACATATTAGGCAGTACCATTAAGAATATGCTATGGGGTGCAGACATAAAATGGGAAATACTGCATGTAAAAGGACATGCTATCTTAAAAATGCTTTCCTATGCAGCTGTGCAACCCTCCGGAGTTAATAAAAATATAGACCCCAGAGCAATTTAAGCTGTGCAAATCTCAGGTAGGGAGAATACCTATCTTTCTCTGAAGCCTCTTAGATCTGAGGGTGGAGGAGTGTTGCTTTTTTTCTGTTCAAGGCCGCATTCCCTCTGTGGGGTAATCTCTGTGGGCTGGTGCTGGGCAGGGCCAGAGCCAAAAGTGTGTGTGTGGGGGTCCCCATTCTTTCTCCCTTCCCCTCTCCTAAACAGGCTGCTGGGGGAGACAGAACACTTTTCCCAGAGGACTGAACTGATCACCTGAGGAGGGTTTCTGAAATTTGGCCAAGAAATTAAGCTGAGGACCACTGATTCCCCTCCCACACCAGATCTACAGAAACACCCTGTGGTCACTCCATCTGCCTAGCGTGTGAAGAGGAAAGTCAGGCTGGTGGCCTCATTGGGTCCTAATCCCAATGCCACTGACGTGTCACTTCCAGGATCACGCTGAGCATAGCAAAGAATGAGAGAGCCCTTTGCAGAAATGCATGCCCCATTTTCCAGCATACCAAGAAAGCATGGGAAATGACTAAAGCTAAAAATATAGAACTCTGACAACATCAAAAAACAGTCGCTTACCTTCAAAAATATGT
This sequence comes from Podarcis melisellensis, assembly GCF_964234715.1. Classification (NCBI taxonomy): domain Eukaryota; kingdom Metazoa; phylum Chordata; class Lepidosauria; order Squamata; family Lacertidae; genus Podarcis; species Podarcis melisellensis. The sequence continues at coordinate 116,135,199 of NC_138528.1, read as the reverse complement.
TGCGAAGCTCATTAGGATCTGCTCTCCGGGTTGTTTGAACCTACAAAACCAAGAAGGAAGGGGGAAGGTTAATGCTCCGCTTGTCGGGTTACTCATCTACCAAAGAGGGAAACCTGAACTGCAATCTATGCAGATAAAGAGTAATAAATATCAAGTCTCTTATCTAAATGATAGAGCGAGTGCCAGACATTCAGACACATGTTTATGTTGCTGAACAGTAAAACAATTGCAAGCCTCATGACAGCTGTCAAACTCGGGAGGAACTGCCAGGGAAAGAGAAACAGAGCCTACTAACTCAAGAAGAAAACTAAAACAACAGATAATGAAGCTAAGAAGATAAAACAGAAGTGTTCCCATCAGAAAAGAGTTTTGCTCTCCTACAAAGAAGTCACAACAAGAGTGAAGGCATATTGTGCATGCCAGAAAGCGCAAGTAGCCCTCTGCAAATAAACTAACCTCCCCCACCCCCGGAACAAGATCCGGTAGCCATTGCAATTTAGCATGTGCAATAGAATATCATGTATTACTTTGCATGTGGTGTGTTCTTGGAGATGAATTACAACACTCTTAAAACCTACATAGGACCTCTGATCCCCAGACTGACCTCTAGCAAACCTTGGGTGGAGCAGGCACACCTATGACCTTATCTAGCCCAATTAACAGTCCCTTTCCTCATGTCACTCTCCTCCTTTTAACACTGCTTAACTGCTGTATGGCTATACCTCAAAAAGACAGGCCTTTCTAAGAAACTGCATAAGTGCTAGACAAGGAGAGAGCTCCACCTTACCTCCCACACCTACAGAAAGATGGAATGCAAAGCATTTACTTGCCCATGCAGCCTCCTGTCCCAGGAAGTGTGACATAACAAGCTCTATTTTACATCGGTAGAGGGAAAAGGCTTCCTTCCTTCCCTGTCTTCAAGGATATCACAGGCCTTACAAGGCCTCCGCTATCCTCAGGCCTAAGTCGCTTAGCGAGGGCAAAGCCTTGTTTTTATTTTTTAACACATACCTCAGAGTTCATCGGCACACTCTGCAGTTAATCATTCCAAAATAAGCACAACCCAAACACTGCATGGATGATTGAAGGCCTCCTTTATCCATGCACTAATAGCCCACGGCTGTGTACATATTCCCAGCTTAAAATGCAGCCTGGTTATTCTTTTTCTCAATTCAGAGCAAAACTGGTTTGGCAGCCGGGGTGGGGAGAGAATGCATCAAAATGCAGTATTTCATAAGAAACAACTGGACAGATATGGATTGCGGCTACCGTTGTGTGTACATTACTTCCCAAACCAGTGCTGGGGGGAGTGCCCTGGATGCAGACCAGATAGAAGTGTATACACAGATCGCTGAAGAATATTATGGGAACAGCATAGGCTGCAATCCTAACCCCACTTACTTGGAGGTAAGGCCCATTGAAGCCTTAGGCCCGATTTGGATTACAGCCTAATTTAGCACTCCCTGGTGTGAACTCCATGCTGAGCTCCCAAAGAGAGAAAACAAGCCCAGATTCATTCGAACTGAGTGAGTGAATTTAGGGTGCAAATCATTGGGGGGATTTAAAGGGATGGGGGCACAAAAGCATCCCTAACTTGCCCTGCTTTGATCAGCTGCACCAATGGGCTTGACCACAGAGTCACAGAACTGCAGAGTTGGAAAAGGGGGACCCTGAGGATCCTCTAGTCCTACCCCTTACAATGCAGGGATCTCGCCTAAAATCCTACATAGCTTAGTTGAGATAGGGAAAACAGGGCTTTTGCTGGGAGAGATGCTTCGCAGGACTGTGGACCAGGCAAACAAGAGGGACTATGACCCCCCACATCTTTCCCCTCATGGCTACCTACCCTGCCAAGCACCTCACCCCACCCACTTTTTGACCAGTCTGAGGTAACAAACATCCCACTGCTCCCAGTTACTCAGAAGCCCATTTCACACATGCGAACTGAGGGGGAAAGATGAATCCACCAGTGGCAAGATTGAGCCCAGATAGGGCAATGGGAAACCGGCTGTTAATAGGGATTTTTGAGACACCCTTGGCAATTAGATAGATGGAAAGATATGGATAGATAGATAGATAGATAGATCCATGATCTATCTATCTATTCTATGCCCTCCTGGGGCTCCTTCCCTTGTCGCTAGGGGCGCCTTTCAGCCGCCCTCACGCCGCCCTTGCCAACATTTGGGGGGGAACCCCCTTCCCCGCCCTTGCCGCCACTGTGGCCTCGAGGCGGAAGGGGGCCCGGCCCCCCACATCCACCCACCCGCGCGCGCGCCGCGACCCCACTTCCCCGCGCAGCCGCCCACGCAAACCGGCTGCTGCTGTTGCTGCCGCCGCCGCGCTTATTTGCAGGAAGCCGAGAGGAGGAGAGTCACCTTGACCGCCATGCTGAGCTCGGGGAAGTGGATGGTGGTGGAAAAGGAGGAGGGCAGGAGGAGGAGTCTCCGGGAGAGACACCCCGCCCGGCGCACGGCGGCCTCAGCCGGGGCCTATGTTAATCAGGATCCACGGCCGAGCTTCGGAGCTTGTCCCGCCGTGACCCCGTTGCCAGGGCCGCCGCCGCCGCCGCGGCCTGCGCCGTTCTAGAAGGCACGCCGGCGCGGCAGGCTAAGCGCCGCATTCTGACGAGCGCAGCCGCGCCATAGAAGAGCAAAGGCGGAGGGAGCTGGGCGGCGGCGGGGTGGGAGAGAGAGAGAGAGAGAGAGAGAGACCGACCAGCCCCGAAATTGTTATTTTTTCCCTTTGCTTTTCTGTCTCTTCCCCACCGGCTTGCCAAGGGAAGCCTTAGCAGTAGTGGCTGCCGTGGGGAGGAATCTCCGCGCTGCCGGTCCTCCCTCTTGGAGGCAGGAGACTGGGAATAGCAAGCGGGGCGAGAGATCGTTGTCCTTCTCTCGGGACTTCCCATCCATAGGAGCCCATTCCTAGGGGCCGAGGAGTCTTCTGCCACCCCACCCCCCAAAATGATAGATAGATAGATAGATAGATAGATAGATAGATAGATAGATAGATAGAGGATGGTGGATTTATATCATATCAATCATATCATATCATATCATATTGGACCAGGCCCCCCTAAGTTGATGGGCATTGCCATTCAATAGTGCGCAGTGCAACGCTTCAGATGATTGATTATGCGGGACGGGGCTTATACCTGGGCTGCCCCCCCCCAAAAAAACACAAATACTCCTCCCAAAATATTCCCTGTTCCCATCCTGTTTTTAATATTTGTATTTTATTAAGGTGGTTTCAGTTAAAAAGAAATAAAGTGATGGGGAGGAGAAGGAAAAGTGACAGAGAAGCAACAAAATCCTATATACCCTTTTAAAATGTGGCTCTTTTCAGGGTGGGGTGTTATTGGGTTGTTGTTCTTATTCTGATTATATATGTTGTGATCTTTCCGCCCTGAGACCTCAGGGTATAGCGTGGTATATAAACTCAATAAATAAACAACAACAAAGATAACATATGAAAATGAAAACATACCCCCCAAAAGCAATATACAATATTTCCATATGTTCCTGTATAAATTGGTATAGTGTTATTGTCCTAGTGCTTATGTAAATGCTAATAGCGTACTACGTTTTGTATAAACTCATTCCAAATGTTATCATGTTTATCCTCCCAAATGTTATCGTATCATGTTCCCATCCTAGGGTGGCTGCTGGGAGACCAGGGTGAGGGGCTGGATAAAGACTTGGGACTTCTCCTGTGTATGTGTGTTTAACTCTCAATAATGCCAACAAGCACAAGTCCAAAAGCCCAGGGAGGAGCCAGGGACAAACATGTGCAGGCTGTGCCATCAGTTGGCTACAGGTGTGGCTGGATGTTTTTAGTTTGGACCAAAATCGGGGTGGCTGGTGGTGTCTCCACACGCCCCTCCCCAAGAAAAGTGGAGTGGTGCATTTTTGCTCACCCTTCCAAGCTGCCACTACATTTTCCCTTGGAAAACAAGTCCCACCTCTTGAAATCTCTTTATAATAGAACTGTAGAGTTGAAATGAATCCCAAGTGTCATCTAGTCCAATTCCCTGCAATGCAAAATTCTCAGCTAAAGCATCCATGACATGAAAAAAATGTTGAGATATACATTTATTAAGAAACCAGAGACCTTTCTTCTTGGAATAACAGGTTTGGAATTGCCCAAGAAAGATGTTAGACTGTTTTTGTATGCCACAACTGCAGCAAGAATTTTGTTAGCTAAGAACTGGAAAACACAAGAAGTCCCAACAGTGGAGGAATGGCAGCTGAAGATGATGGACTTTTTGGAGCTAGCCGACCTGACTGGAAGAGTCCGCGACCAGAAGGAGGAGGAATACCAAGAGGAATAGATATAATTTAAAGACTATTTAGTTAAATATGTTAAGATAATTTAATTGGAAAAACTTTCAAATACCAGATAGGCTTAGGATTTAAATATGTAATGTTAGAGATTAATATGTTTAATGTTAAAATAGAAAGAAAGAAAGAAAGATGTTAAGTGATTAAGTTAATTTTATGAGAAAATTGGTTTTGGATAATGATATACACTGAAATTCAGCCAGGGGGATTCGAGGAAGTCACTTAACATGTTACTAATTTTGGATTAAGTACATTTAAGATTTATGTTTGTTTGTCTGTTTAATTTTTTTTGGAAAATCAAAAAGAAAAATATGGAAAAAAAATAAAGCATCCATGACAGATGGCCATCCAACGTCCAAGGAAGGAGGAAGGGAGGATTTATTATTTATTTGTACTTATATCTTCCCCTTTGTCAAATGAGCCCAAAGCTGGATACATATGCATATATACACACACAAACATGGCCTTTGAGCCAATGGGCTATTGCTTGTTCATTGAGACCTCCGGGTATAGGGTGGTATATAAATTCAACAAATAATAATAATAATTTAACTCAGAAATAAGTAATAATTCCCCATTCTCCAACCAAGTATGAACACAGGATATAGCTGAAACACATGGAGAAATGTGTCTGTTGTGCAGCTATCATCCCTTGTTCCTGTTTGTTTTTGCAGCTGTTATTGATCCTAGCTATTCATGTACATATAAATACGGATGACCCAGATCTGGAACATTGGTCAAAAAATTGTATCAGGCAAAGGACATGTCCTCTTTTAATCCTCTGTCCCTTTGGCTTTTCTTGACTATGAAATGGTCTGAGGATTGCAATTCTGGGACAGTGAAGCAAAAGCCCCAAAAGTGAAATTGGGATGGGAATTATAATCCCAAACATCTGGAGGGCCGGAGTTTGCCTATGCCTGGGCTAGATAATGGACCAATAGTATGAGTCGTAAGGCAGCTCCTTTGTTCATATGTTTGGGATCCCAGCCACCCAAATTGCTTAAGCAGTTTGTGAATCATAGTCTAATATTTCCTACAAACACCTTGGTTTCTTCAATCACAAATGCTCCGGTTACTAAAGTCTTTTGTGTGTGTCTGGCAAAAGCTCAAGTTCTCTGCAGTAGAAAAGCTCCTTTGTTATCACAGCTCATTAATTTTGCTAGATCACTGGGTAAGGTAAGTAGGTGATGAATGGAAACTTCTGAACTGTAAAAAACAAGAGCAGCCATCCTTTGCGACTTCCAGGTCTTCAGTCTCTGGTGACCTAATGGGGGTGGGGGGTGGGGAAGAGATTCCTTTGGCTTTAATCAAAGGCGTGCTTTCAATGTTATTTTTATTTGCTGGCTGTATGTAAGGATGACTTCACTCAAAGCTGAGCCGATAAATCAAGAAATTTGAGAGAAATACAGTATCAATCCATAGATATAGAAGGAATTATTTTCAGTAGATTGATGGCACTGGGAGGAAATGCTGACATCCCCTCTTGCTCTACCCACACAGCTGCAACATGCTGTAGGAAAATTAATTTATTATTATTATTATTATTATTATTATTATTATTATTATTATTTACTATTTATACCCTGCCCATCTGGCTGGGCCTCCCCAGCCACTCTGGGTGGCTTCCAACAAAACACTAAAATACAATAACCTATTAAACATTAAAAGCTTCCCTAAACAGGGCTGCCTTCAGATGTCTTCTAAAAGTTTGGTAGTTATTTTTCTGTTTGATATCTGGTGGGAGGGCGTTCCACAGGGCGGGTGCCACTACCGAGAAGGCTCTCTGCCTGGTTCCATGTATTTCAGCTAACTCAGGATTCCAGCTAACTCTCCATCCAGTCTGTAATAAAATCTGCCCTCATTCCCTTATGGGGGACACAAGAGCCCTTATAGAGTCCTTTGTAGGTTCTCCACCGGTAGGAGAAAATAACAGAGGCCAACCAGAGAATATTGAGAAGCAAAGCGGCTAGTAAGCCTGATCTTTATTGAACTGTTGCAACAGGGTGCTCCCTCACACGCAGGAAAGGAGGAGGACCCAGAACAAAGGTGTGCCTGCCCTTATATAGACATTTTAAATTGCCTTCCCTGGAACTGAAGACCACCCCTCCATACATCATACCTACATCACAGAAAAGGTGGTCTACAACAGAAATTTGAATGTTGTTGTTTTTCCTTTCTGTCAGGTTATCTGATAATGCCTTATCTGATTGCCTTTCCTGGTAGTCTGGCCATTCCTTTGAGATGGTGATTTCCCAATTCCTGAGGCAATGGGAAGGTTCCCTCACCCCCTCCCTCCTTGCAGAGAAAACATTTGGTCAGTTGGGATTCAAAATGGTTTCAGGACGGTCTTCCTGTGCTGCTCCAGACATGTGGTCCACATATCCATATACGCACCTTTATGAACATTTATATATATATGAACACACATATATATAAGACTTTAATTTTTTTATTTCAAGTTGCAGCACACCCACAGAAGCAGGTCAATGGTTGGATATGTGGCTAAATATCTACAGTGGTACCTTGGTTCTCAAACTTAATCTGTTCCAGAAGTCCGTTCCAAAACCAAGGTGTGCTTTCCCATAGAAAGTAATGCAAAACAGATTAATCCGTTCCAGACTTTTAAAAACAACCCTAAATCAGCAATTTAACATGAATTTTACTATCTAACGAGACCATTGATCCATAAAATGAAAGCAATAATCAATGTACTGTACTATAAAACAAATAAGACAGTATTGTAGATGATAAAAATTAAAATGATTTTTTTTCTTACCTGCACTGATAATAGTCATTGTTTGGATGGGTGGCTTTTATCCATTTCCACAGTAACATAATCAATCAATCATTAGCTGAACTGGGTTCCACACAGTCACAAAAACAAATTAACCGAAAAAGCAAAAAAACAACAACGCAAAATAAATAGAAAAAACGAAAGTGCCAAACTTAATCCATTCTGGAAGTCCATATGACTTTCGAAATGTTCGAAAACAAGGCACAGCTTCTGATTGGTGCAGGTGCCCTGGAAACAATAGCCGACAGCCGCATCAGACATTTGGCTTCCGAAAAACGTTCGAAAACCAGAACACTTATTTCTGGGTTTTCGGCATTTGTCTTACATTGTGCACACTTAGAACAGTGCAAGGGGGCACTAAGGTTAAAGGCACATTGCACAAAGTGCCTCTGAAAAAATATTGGAAGAGCCGATTGCTGGTACTTCTCTTATTTTGAATCTGCCTCAAGGCTACACTCACAGAGGGCCCAGCAGGATCCTGATCTTTAATTCTTCCAGCTGGGGAATCAGGGGTGCCAGCTTAAATAAAATATTGGGTGGGGCAGGTAAGTCCCACCCTGCATAATCGATCACAAGACGTGGCACATGCATGCTGTTTGAATGGCAATGCTCATCAACTTTGGGGGCACCCAGCCCCCTCAAATATTTTATTCGGGGGGCTGAAGGGACATTGGCCCCTAGCAGTGGCATAGCGTGGGGGTGCAGGGGGGGCCGGCCGCACTGGGCGCAACATCTGGGGGTTAGGGTTAGGGGGCACAAATCCACAGGTTAGGGGGCGCAAATCCACAGGTTAGGGGGCGCAAATTACTTGCCTTGCCCCAGGTGCTGACAACCCACGCTACGCCACTGGCCCCTAGGAGTTGGTCTCTATGTGGGGAATGCACCCCAGACAGGAACATAAAGAAGGGAAAATCTTCTCTTTCAAGTAAGATGACTGTGTATTATTATTATTATTATTATTAGTAGTAGTAGTAGTAGTAGTAGTAGTATACCGCCTTTCAACCGTACATCTCAGGGTGGTTCACAACTGTCAGGGAACTGCCATCGGCTCAGAGGCGAGAGATGGAAGGGCAGTTGTGTTATAGGGAGCCTCGGAAAATCTTGTGAAGCAGTTTCTCTTCTGGCGAGGAGGAAAGCCCCTCCTCCAGTGGAGAAGAGGTGCACGGACCAGAGGATGCTAGGGAGAGCCTTAACACTGAGCCTGAGCAAGGCGGAGAGGCAGGAAGTGCGCCTTTGCCAGCGCCCATTCTGCGCAGTAGTCTTTGGCGCAGGGAGGGGCGGAAAAGGCTGGGGGTGACGAAACATTTATGCTGGGGGAGGTACAAAAACCGACCACCCCCGGATTCTGCTAGTGATCGAGCCGGACATGAACTTACAACACCCTTCACTGTAAATAGTTTGCACCAAGAATAAAGCTTGTAAAAGACAGGTTGGAGTTTTGCCTGGTTACTCTCGAGCAACCATAACAGCATCTGACAACAGCATTAAAACACCAGATAAGAAAACCATAAAAATTATAAGAACAAAACCAAACCAATAACCCACCCTCCTCCTCCATGTCTCCGCCCTGCTGCATTAAACAACACAAAGTGCATTGCCTAACTCTGGATTGGCTAACTAAACCTTCCTTCCTCTCTTCCTCAGCAAACGGTAGCAGTGTCTCCACGCAAGGGAAACAAAGGTACACAAATTCTCACCCGAATGCCACCCAGAGCTCCTTTGGGAGGATGGGTGGGCTATAATATAGATTGAGTAAATGAATAAAAAATAAGGCCCACTGCTGCTGTTTGTGGTTGAAGATGCATGGTTCCTTTCGCAATGTAGGACCACAGCCTGGCAATGCATAACTAAAGTAGCAGTCACCTGTTGCTGTGATGAACCAGGCAGGCAGGCATAGAGGAGGGTATGAAAAGCAGACCCCAGAGAGTCAAGTTAATGATGGTGGGGTTGCGTGTGTAGATAGGATGGCAGAGGACTAGGCGATGCAAAACAACATGGGTAATGTGAGGGCCAAGTGAGTGGCCTCACGCTGTAGGTCAGGGAGGGGTAGCCTAACACGGTGCACCCCAGATGATGTGTACTTCAACTCCCATCACTCCTCTGCACTAGCCATGCTGACTGAGGCTAAACTAATCAAACACCACCTGGAGATGCCCCTGATGTAGGCACAGCCTTTTCTAGTGGGCTGCCACATATAGCTGGGGTGCCAACTTGAATAAAATGTTGTGGGAGCACAGTTAAGCCCAGCCCCACATAATCAATCACATGATGCAATGTACACTCACCATTTGAATGGGAATGCCCATCAATTTTGTGTGGGCCCGGCCCCCTCAAATATTTTATTGTGGGTGCCAAAGACCCCACAGACCCTAGGAGTTGGTACCTATAAAATCCAGAGTCTATGCCTGTGACTACCTGCCTGCCTGCCTATGAAACTTGTCCTATCCCACAGGTCTAGTTTTTGGACTCTTCAGACAGTCTGGGTGTGACTGGGTCTTGGGTTTTTTGTGGCATCTGGGGCAAGGCAAATGCCCCATGGTCTTTATCTTATTTTTGTTGCTGACTGGATAGCAAGCTTGGTGATGTTTAGGATTGTCCTGTATGCACAATTAACATCACATTCTAGATTTTAGTCACGTTAGGGGAGATTTTATGCACTAACAAATTTAAATAATAAAAACATTAGTTACAGAAAACCCCCCCAAAACAACCAACCACTTGGAAACTGTGTGTTTCTTGATTTACACCGTTATCGTCCCCAGCTCATTTTTCGCTTTGAAAAGCTATGCATTCCATGTTAACAGTCTTGTTACTGAAATATTCAGCATTCATTATTACCCTCATTTGTTACTTGTTATTTAATTCTGTTACCTGTGATTGGGATATTATCCTGTAGTATCAAGTGTGTTATTACACTAGATTGGTAGTTCTGAATGGAGCTGATGTTTAAAATAGCTTTGACTGTTTAGCATACACATTAAACACTAACTTCAGCTTTATCAAACTGCTTCCAGACATGTGATTAACTCTTTAAAGAGCCAAAATAGGCAAACTAGACAAGCAGAAAAATATGAGATCTTCTGAATCTGATTTGTTTTGGTCTAGCGTGCTGTTTTTGAATATTGTTGTTGTTGTTGCTATAGGGAACCGCAAATCTCTATCGATAGAGAATCCTAGTCCGTTTGTGACCTCTTTTTCTTATAGTTTGTGACCTGGGGGTTTGCAGTAGGTTGAGAGACTTTTATAATTCTGCAAACCTCCAGCCTACTTGTATGTTGGACAGCGCCCTTCTGGCAACATAATACAGTCATACCTCGGGATAAATACACTTCAGGATAAGTATTTTCGGGTTGGGTTGCACTCCACGGTGACCTGGGAGTAACGGAGTGGGTTTTGCCGTTCGTGCATGCGCAGACGGTCAAAATGACCTCACACGCATGCGCAGAAGTGGCGAAACACAACCCACACATGCGCTGTCGCATCTTACGTTCTGTTCAGGATGTGAACAGGGCTCCGGAACGGATCCCGTTCGAATCCTGAGGTACCACTGTATGCAAAGTGCTTTACAGTAGTTTTCCCCACCGGGGGGGCCATATTCTCCCCACCCCCGTATATTCCAAGGGGGCCACATGTGAAAATTGCATAAATGGGGGTCCATGTCACACAGGACTAGGGGGCCACAGAGGGAAATGAAAAGTGAAGAAAACAGAGAAGTGACCGAGAAAATAAAACAGAAAAGTGAAGAAAACAGAAAACAGAGAAGTAGAGTGAACAGAGAAATTACCGTGCTTCCCAGTGGATGGAGTGCCACATACACTCTGCGGCTATGTCACTTCTGCTTCCTTCTCCCTTCCACTTCTGAACTCTGTCGCTGTGTGCACCAAACTGTCCGAATCTTGTTTGTCACGGGCAAGGTGTGTGGCTGCAGCAATGTTAGTGTGTGGGGTGCTGTTTCTTTGTGTAAGTATTATTGTGAAAGGAGGTATTCAGGTGCATGAAAGGGTGACTCAGCCCAATGTAGAATTGCCTTAACATAACAGACAGAGGTGATCTTCGATTATCCCTCACAGCAACAGAACCGGATATAAGAAAGCAAGGCCAGCCCACCTGTGAAGAAGCTGCCTCAGCCATCCTGGCCAGGCCTGTGTCCTGGGAATAGCCCTCCTGACAGATGATTTGGACTGGAGCCACAGTGTGGAAAGAAAGGATGAGATTGCCTATGTGGTGCGCCAAGACCCCACTCACACTGCTCCTATGAGGAGATCTGTTTGATTGGGATATTTCCTGTTTGTGGGTGATGTGGTTTGTTTGTATATAAACCTGTGGTCAGTGCTATTTTTCTAGGAAAAGATGTGCCGGAAATCATAACAAACACCTCCCTTGTTCTATTAGAATGGCAATGGTGCCCACCTGAGAGGTGACGGAATGGAGTTTCTGCAAGCTCTGGCTGAAGAAAACCCCACCCTATGGTGATGTTTGGCAGGGTGCTGTCTCCCTCTGTGCCGTTATTTCCATTTTGTTTCCATCAGCCCAAAGAAAAGACTTGCAGTCTGCCTTTTCCCACAACCAGCTGCTGAAGGCACATTTAAGGCATTTCTATTTTTTTACAATTAAAACAGCTCTTTTGCACAGACATGCATTCGCACAAAAGAGCAGTATTAAGAATAAAAAAAGTTTCCCTTGCAGGTTCTGGTCCATTGTCTCCTATGACAGACGGGTGTCAACGGATTCATTTTGTTGTTGCTGATCATGGGTTTGCAGATACATTTGATAAATTCGGTTTAAATGCGAACTAAAGCGAATTTCTCCCATCCCTACTGGTGTGAAGAAGAGCAGCTATTTCCAAAGCCCATCGCATTTTAGAAGACCGCTCTCTCTCTATCTCTTGCATAGCCCGGCGTACAGCCCAAGAGGGCGGAGCGTTGGAAGGGAGCTGGGCGGAGCTATGCAAATAAGCCCTTGGGAACGGAGTTCTGCGCGAAGGTCAGCGCCCGACCGTGCAGGAAGGGCGCTTCCCAGAACGCCGCGCATGCGCCGGCGCTCCTAACGTTTTGCCCCGCGTCTCTCCTCTCCAGCCTGGAGCCTAGAGAGAACGGAAGTGCGTGCGTGTGCGTCCCTCCTCCGCGACGCCGTTTCCGGCGTGTGGGCGCGCGGCTTGATTCGCTCAGTTGGGCTGGCTCGGAGGGCTTCGCTTGGCGCCCGAGGCCGCCGTTGCCGCCGCCGCCGCTTCGGAAATGGCGGGTAAGCGGGTCATGGCGGGAGAGAAAGAGAGGCTGGCCGGCTGCTTGGGTTAGGCCTCCCTGAGGCAAGGCGTGAGCTGGAAGTGGCCCCCGTCCCGTCCAAGTAGCCCCGGGAAGCTGTGCTCTCTGCTGCGCGGGAAAACGGCTGCCGGTTACCCGGGTGGGTTGGTTTCTCCCCCTCTGACTGGGAAAAATGCCTCCGCTTTGGGGCTGCCTCCGAACCCGGCCCTGAAATTCGCGGCCGCCTCGAAGTTCACTCGGGACCCGTTGCCATGGGTGGGTGGGTGGGGGGAACTGCCATGGGGTGCGACGTGGGGTGGGGGGCATCCCCACCCTGTCAGGCACTGACGGCCTGTCAGGAAAGTAAAGGACGAAGCATGGGCACTGCGGTTCGCTTGCGTTTCGACAGGTGGGTCTGGACCCGTTCCTAAAACGGGTCCCCTGTCGCTGTGCCAGAATTAAGCGCCCCTTCCTCCCCCTTGAAAAAAAATAAAATATTTGAAGGGCGGAGATGCGCAGCCCCATGCCTTGCTGTGAGATTGCTTCTGTTCTGAAGTGCTGCAGCCGCCCGACCTCTTGTGCAGCTAGCAGTTTTATTCTAACTTTGGGCACGTCTTTTTTCCCTTTCTGAATCGGCAAGGTGGTTGTACCCATGCTGATTTAAAGATAGAGGCTTTCTATGTACTGCTTGATATTTGGAGCCTTAGGGTAGAATCATAGAATTGTAGAGTTGGAAAAGGACCACGAGTTCAACCCCCTGCAATGCAGGAATTTTTTGCCTACCATGGACTTGAACCCACGACCCTAAGATTAAGAGTCTCATGCTTTACTGACTGAGCTATCCCAGAGGTAGGAATTAAAGGCAAGTTGCATTGGCCAGAAATCAAACCTGGGCCTCCTGCATGGCAGGCAAGAATTCTACCACTGAACCACCAATGTCCTTGGTATGCAATTTTGTCTGTGACTAGCTCAAAAATATTATTATTGTGTTAAGTGCATGGGTTAATATGCAACTAAATCATACTCTGAATAGGTCGGCTAAATTGGTGGACTTAGGTTAGTTAAGTCCACTTATCTAGTATGACTAACACTACGTATCACCCACAGAACATAATATTTCTGGGGCAGATTGCCATGATCATTTGAAATTACTGAGATGGACATCATTTGCATGCTTAATAGTAAACCCAGTTGAACACAGTGAGTGGGATTCACCTAACCTGTGAATTAGGTGAAGCCCAGTGGAAGCCCCACACAAGACTTCTGCTTGCCCAACGAAGCTTTTCCCCCCAGCCCCCCTCCAAAATTGGCTTGGGGTGAACCTGGAGAACACCCCCCCAAAAAAACAGCGCATAGGGGAACAGAGGGAAGATTGTTCCATCTGGCAAGCTGCAATTCTTGCCCAGATGGACCGGTTGGTTGAGTTCCCCTCAGCAGGATTTAATTTTAAGTAAACATGTACAGTCATACCTTGGGTTGAATATGCTTCATGTTGAGCGCATTCGAGTTGCGCTCTGCGGCAACCCGGAAGTAACGGAGTGCGTTACTTCTGGGTTTCGCCGCATGCGCAGACACTCAAAATAACATCATGCGCAGAAGCGGCGAAAAGCAACGTGCACGTGCGCAGACATGCCATCGCTAGTTACGTTTGCTTCTGGATTCGAACGGGGCTCCAGAACGGATCCCGTTCGCATCCCAAGGTACCACTGCATCATGTTTGGCTGCCTAGTTTACTTGGAAGTGAGTCCCATTGAAGTTGATGGGACTTGCTTTTGAATAGACATGTATAAGATTAGTCTGTTTATAAATTAAGTATATATTTTACAGTGAAATACTCTAAATTGCAGTGCAGGTGGGCAACCTTCAGTTTAGGTGCCCTCCATCACTTTCTGAAGGTGCCCCTTTCTTCCATCCCACCTGAGTTCCTTCCTTCCTATTCATTTCCTCCTTGTTTTTGAAGTCTTTCCCCCATTTATAGTTTCAGAACAATTGGAGGGGGCAGGTTTGTTGTTGTTTTAAAAAATAAACACTTTTCCTGGTTGCATAGCTAAAATAAGTCCCCCACCCCAGCTGCCTGAGAATAAATTGGTTGGTTTTTCCTTAGTGTGTGTGTATGTATACGACACACTGAAAGTTATAAAGGAATTCCTTTTACTTGCTTTTCAGAACAGTAGTTGTACTGATCTGATGTACTAAAATAAATTTCTGTGTGTACTTATGAATAACCCCATTAAACCCGTTGCAGTTTACTTCTATGTAAATTAGGATTGGGAATTCTAATCTGAGGTATCATGAAAATTGAAGCAAGGCACTATTTCTTCTGAATTAGTTAATCCAGAACACTTTTGTTTCTGACACTGCCTATGTTTGTCTTTGCGGACTGCCAGCAGCAGCCTCCCAACAGATTACCGTATTTTTCGCACCATAGGACGCACCGGACAATAGGACGCACCTTGTTTTAGAGGGGGGAGAACAAGGGAAAAAAATTCTTCCTCTCTCTGCCCAGCACCCCTTCAGCGAAGCGGCAGGAGGCGCTGCGCAGAGAGTGGGAGAATTTTCCCTCTCTTGTTTTCCCGCTCTAAAACAAGGTGCCCTTTAAGGTGCGTTCAGGCGGCTACATTGGAAGCCTGGAGAGCGAGAGGGGTCGGTGCACACCGACCCCTCTCACTCTCCAGGCTTCAGGTTCCTTTCAACCTGCACTTTGGGGCTGGTGGGGGGAAGCCCACCACCAGCCCCAAAGAGCAGGTCAGGGAGCAGCGGAGAGGCGCAGCGGAGAGGCTGCTGCCATAGCCGCGCATCACCTCTCCAGCCGGGAGAGAGTAAGCCGGGCTTCTTTAGCCCCACGCGCGCTCTCCCGGCTGGAGAGGTGACGCGCGGCTATGGAGGCTCCTGCCATAGCCGCGCGTCACCTCTACAGCCGGGAGAGGGTAGTGGGGCTATGGCGTCTTCGCTCCATAGGACGCACACACATTTCCCCTTCATTTTTGACAGGGAAAAAGTGCGTCCTATAGAGCGAAAAATACGGTAATCCTGAGGGAATGAGGAATATCCCAATCTTGCTCTAAAACATAGCTAACCAACCTGGGGCATGCATGCAGTCATGAAGGTCCTGGACTTAGTTTGTCTCCTAGGCCTGGCTATGGCATATTAGATTCCTATACTGTTCTGGCTTCTCTCTAGCTCATTAGGCTAGTGTCAAAACCACATCAGGTCATATGGGTGGAGGTTGGGAAGAAATGTGTGTACTGCAATATGTAATTGCAGTTGTATTGGAATGGTGCTCTGACATGTTGGACATGGTACATTTGTTGAAATGTTGGGCTGCTATTGCGCTAACCTTTGATCTGCTGTTGTATCCAGATTTTGAAAGCACTTAACACGCCCTTAGTGTGTTAATTATTTGAAGGTGTCTCCACACAGTAAACTAGACCACTTCCCTAAAATTAAGGATGCAGGCTTTTTTTTTTTTTTGAAGGGTGGGGGTTAAGAGCATGTGAGTGTTTTTTCTGAAACAGCAATATGCTAAATTTTAAAATCTAGGTTGCCAGAAAAAGATTCTTATTAGCTTGACTGCCATCTTGCAAGGTGGTCAAACAATTTTCATGTTTTTGTTTACTGTGTACCATCTTATCAAACTTATCAAGTTTATTTCCCCCCCTAACCATCTTCACAAGGTTTATTGTGAAGTGTTTTTTTTTAACATCTGTTCATAATTATGACAATTTTAACAGATTCTTAAAATTCAAAGCTTGAAAGTTGAGGGTGTTTTATCTCCATGTTGAATTTGTGTAATGTAATAAATTGCTGTTTCCTAAGTTAAATGAGAGTGTGAATGCCATTTTTGGTAAAATGAGTTGGGGAGAGATGTTGCCCTCAATGGAAAGCAAGCAACTGCCATCATCTAACTTATAAGAACAGCATGTGTCCTATCTTTTATGTTCTTGGGGAGCATGCTAGGTAGGAGGACACAGAGAGTTAAAGAAGTGCTGGTCTACAGGCCATAGGTTGGCTGCATTTTTTTTTTGCCCAAGGAGATGGAATTTGGGAAAGAGGACTTGAGAAAGGGGCTCATGTGGTATATAGTCCCCAGGTCACAGTGGTCAGGAAGATGGAACATTAGAGAGGGTGTCATGGTAACAGATGCTAGGCAATGGTTGTTAGGAGGGAGGAGAGGGTGTTGGGAAAAGGCAGATATTAAGAACATTGTTCGTTTATTCTAGTGTTTGTCTGGGTCGTTTGATCTGCATCCCAGATCCCTGTTCACTTTCTATCCTTGGCTTCACTGGTCATACTTACAAGGCCTCAGTCAACCTCTTTTTACATTGCTCTGCATGTAAATAGCAATTGATCCTGTCAGTTCTTTGAGGAGATACCTGCAATGCAAAGATCTGCAGATTTTGTCAAGAGTTGATACATGATTGTGTGAGACATGTAATTGAGCAAGGACTTGCAAAGGTGCAAGATTCCAGAGAATCAAGTTTGAAGAGAATGTGCATTGATATATAATTCAAAAGTTTAATTGTTATGAACAGGTGAAAACAAATGTGTGGTGTGTTATGATACTTCCTACTCTGACTACAAACACAAGGGAAAAATGAGTTAGTTAAAAGAAGCATCCAGATGTTTTACTAACTGCTTTCCAGTTCCAGGAGGAGCATGGGGAGTGTTCACGTACTGCAGTCAACACACGAAAGTGTCGCCACACACAGTTTGGAAAGCTCCAAGCTAAATAATGTATGGGAATGGCATGTACGGTATTGATAGAAGAATGCTCATCTTTGCTTATCCCTGCCAGTAACATAAGTGATAAATCAACCTTCTTTAAAAAACATGGTTGCTACTTGGGGACACAGTAATATATGTGGCAAATGGAAGAGACGATTTTGATACAACTTCATACCTTATTGTTCCAGCTAAGAGAGTTATCCACAGCCAAAACTCTAGATGACTACCTTAAACTTTATGATCTTGCTAGAATGCCTGTACGCAAACTCACAGATGCTTGGCGCCTTCCTCTAGTATACCCTACTACACTGAAGATTCATAACGATGTCAGGGTTCATTCTGGTCTTCAAAATGCTTGGTATTGATTATGTCACTGCTTTAATATTGTACCTAATAGCCTGTTTATGTAATATTATTATTACTATTATTCCGCAACCCATATAAAAAATTGTAAAACATCAGACATTAACAGTTTCCTGATACAGGGCTGCCTTCAGATGTCTTGTAAAAGTCAGATATTTCCTTGACATCTGATGGGAGGACGTTCCACAGGCGGGTGCCACTACCAAGAAGGCCCTCTGCCTGGTTCAAGGGCCAAGACCATTTAAGGCTTTAAAGGTCAGCACCAATACTTTGAATTACTGAGAGCCAATGTACGTCTTTCAGGACCAGCATTATACAGTCTCGCCGGCCACTCCCAGTCTAGCTGCTGCATTTATGAATTTTGCTTGGAGCAGAAGAAATCTTGGAGAGTGGTGACAACAGTGAACCTGCTGGTCAGCTGAGCAGAATTATAAATATTGCTCAAAATTTTGAGTGGAGATAAGAAGCTGACTCCCAAGCATATTAAACTTCCTCCACACTACCAAGCAACAAGAAGTTAGTGGAACATTACTGAAATAACTGAAAAGAGTTTGCTGTCAGAGCATGGTGATACAGCATATACAGATTTCTGTCAATCCAGGTCTTGAAGACTTGGGACGGACACTTGAAAATGGAGAACTGAAACATGTGTTGATGCTTCTCTGTATCCTACAGAGTTTTTTTGTAGATAGAAGAAAGGATGTGCAACATGTCAGTGCAAGTGTAAAAACAACAAAATGGTGTTTACTGGGGTCCCCAACCTGCGGCCCACAGAGGCCATTTAAGCAGCCCACGAACCGCCCCAGAAACTAGCCGCCCATTTGGTGAGTCCCCCTGTGCTGCACTAAACCAGCACGGCGTGGGGACTCTCTTCCACGGCTCAGGAAATTGCTTCTGCACATGCCCAGACTCCAGAAATCACATCTGTGCATGTTCATGGCACCGGAAATTGTTTCTGCGCTTGCCCAGACGCCAAAAATTGCTTCTGCGCAGGTGTGATTTTCGGTGTCTGGGCATGCACAGAGGCGATTTCCGGCACCGCGGACATGTGCAGATGCAATTTCTGGCGTCATGCTGTGCCGGCCCGGCAAGCCTTGCCAACCCTTGGTGTTTACCATGAACTGAAAATGTAACCCTAAGCAGCATGCAGAGGTTAACAGATCAGTGGACTGAACTTCAACTTCCGAGCTCTGCGGTGTGGTCACTGATCATATTTTTATATGTACCAAATGTTGTTATGGACAATGACAAACAATAATAAAAATTTTTTTGCTTGGAATTGGTATCATGGCTAATTTGATAATTCCCTTTCTGGAACTTCATTTCACGTAGTGGTATCTTATGTACCGGTGCCTTGACAGTCCACCTGGCTCATTTGTAGACCAAAAATGGTAGGCACACTCTCCTTTAACCCATGACAAAGCATTTCCTCCCCGGAGACCACTTGACAATTCCTGAGGGTCTTGGAGGACCACTTTATGATTTCTCTGTCTGTTGTAATGCACTGTTAGAGGCTATATGTGGTTCCCTTATTATTGGCCCCTTACTTAACACTGTAGTAGTGCTAAATGTAACAAACATTTTTATTATGTGTTCCTCAGCCAAGTTCTGACTTAAACCATATTTATAATTCCACTTATTTTTTTCTGTGGCATTAATGAAATAATTTTAGCAAAACCATTGGGGGGGGGAAACAAAACTCAAGACAGCTAGATTTATTTATTTATTTATTTTGAAACCCCATTTGGCAGTAGCGTTTTATTTGCCACTGAAAATGCCCTCTTCCCGTGTGGGAGAAAAATAACACTGCAGGGTTGTGCAGGAGATCTGTGACTGTTTTGTCTGAACCAATATAAATCTCAAACATGCAAGATCTTCCGTGTTAATGGATGTCATGGCAGGGCTAGGAGATGTGAACGAAATCTTGCTGTCTGAGGCACAGGATGAAAGAGGTCACATTTTTGTCTTGCAAATAAGCAGCATTCCACGGTTCTGCATGGCATGGCAAGTGTGGCATTGCCCTCTGGCAAAGGGCAATATGCTTAAAGTATTAGCCTAGCTCAATCAATAGAGCATGAGACTCTTAATCTCAGGGTCATGGGTCGAGCTCCACTTTGGACAGTGAGATTCATGGATTGCAGGGGGATGAACCAAATGGCCCTCGTCCCTTTCAACTCTACAATTCTATGATACTAGCCCACATGCCCCATGCATGCTTACATTGAGAGCCAATGTGTAAAGCACCTTTGCTTGATCGCCTGGGAATAATTTTTACTTGCATCAGGCAAGTAACTATTTGCCTGAATTCTAAAAGTACTGAGAACCTACAGCAGGATCTTGTGGGCCTCTTACATAGCATCTCAGGCTTACAGCTTTCCTTGTTTTGTATTAACACAACAACTCATGCTTCAAAGCACTACCTAATTCCCGTTTATTTCTCTACAGTTTTATGTTGGATAAGCCAAAATGATAACGTTATTTGAAAATGGTTTGAATTGCGGTGAGAACTTATTTAAATGTGTTTTCCTAGGGCTTTCTGCTATGGAAAAGAAATTGGCCGAGTATAAGTGTAATACAAATGAAGCAATTCACCTAAAATTAGGTAAGGTTTTGAAATTATAGCTTTGATCCTTAAGCTTGGCAATGTTTTAGGTGTTGCTTTGAGCCTCCATTTTGGAGGCTCCATTTTAGAGTTAGCAGAGCAACAGAGAACTTAGTTTGTTCACTCTTCTGTTCCTGTGTATGGGTGCATCACTGCCTAATTACTATTGCAGAAAGGAGTGAACAGAAACAACATTGATGGCATTTCACAGCGCACACTTTCCATCCTCACAACTAGCCATGTACTGAATATGTCTGAAAATTGTCTGATTGAAATTATCATGGCCTCTATCAGCACTGAACTCATGAAAGGGAGAGGCAGGTGTGGTTCATCAAATAGTGTGTTAGACCCAGCTTTAAATATCTGTTCAACTTTGAATTAGCTGGTCTTGGGGCAAGGACGTTTCCCGCTCCTCATCTGTTAAATGTTAAGTGTGTGCTGCTTGCAGAGTGGAGGACAGCATAAACCAATAACGTAATTGTCACCAAATTGCAACCTGCAGGTTACAGTCAAATTGTTTACATTGGGGGAAAACAACAACTATTGTGCGGCAATTTGCTAACATCAGTCTCCTACATCTAGGAATTGACAAAGAGTACCACACGTTAAGGCTGTTGTTAGCTATGCATTGAATTGATTTTTGTCTGGGTTTTGAATTTCACTGACAGGCTTAAACAGAGTGTAGAGAATATTCACTTTTTTATTCTTATTTATTTAAAAAATATAACTAGGCCACCTTTGGACACGTTCTGTGAAGCAGCCCTAAAATTTAATGACAAATCAAGAAATGTTAAGGAAGCATGCATTCACCTTCTCTAGGGAATTCTGGAAAAACAGCTCCCCCCCCCCCAAGTTCTGAAGAAAAGAATCCACACTTCCATCCACCAGCTAAATTAACATAAGATAGTTTTTATAATGGGATAATATTTATATTTAATGTTTAGAAAGTAAAACTATGGGATATTTTAAGTGTAGAAGGCCTGACCCCGGTAGACCTTTGAAGCAGAAGAAGGCAAGGAAGTATTAACTGGTTTGGACTTCTGTGAATTAAGTAAAACATGTTGGCAAAGCTTATAATCAGTCCTTTTTCTCATCAGTCCGTTTTCAGGAGGATTTGGAAGATGACAATACAACATTTCATCCAGAGTTCAGCCACCAAGTTTTTGGGGATGAGTAAGTGATGCAAGAAAGTGTCAGAAATAAGTTAAGAAGTTGATATTCATATTACATATTTGTACTAGTGCAGCTATTCTAGTGAGCATTTTTGTATGGCCCTATAATTTTCTGTAGTTGCAAGGTTGCAAGCCCTACCCGCTAGGGCTGGGCGATATATGGTTTTCAACATCATGATATTTCACCCGCTAAACATCATGATATACTGATATATCACGATGTCTGAAATAAGGATGGAGCTATGTAGAGGCATTGGCTGGCTTCATGGTTTTTTGCCGTATAATGATTCCTGCATAGCACATACACAAAAACATAATGATTCACGATATATCGCCAGGTCAAAAATTATGAAACTGATAACACAATGTGGACTTCAAACTGGTTTTGGACGATATATCAATATATCACCCAACCTTAGCTGACACTGACAAAAATAACACAAACTCTGCCAATGCTACAAAGTATATCCAGTCATATCTTGGGTTACAGACGCCTCAGGTTGCGTGATTTGGGGTTGCGCACCGTGCCGAACCCGGAAGTACCAGAGCGGGTTACTTCTGGGTTTTGGCACTTGCGCATGTTCAGAAGTGCTAAATCGCACTATGCGCAGAAGCGTCAAATCACATGGTGCTGCGGGTTGCGAACGTGCTTCCCACATGGATCACGTTTGCAACCCGAGCGTCCACTGTAAATGTAGCCATACATGTGTAAGGTGAAATACCTGCTGTACCTATCACTGACAAACTTGTAAATTGGGCAGATTTGTTTCATGAGACACATTTAGAGAAATGACTAGCGGTATGTTTGGGTGAATTGAAGGAATTTTTAAAGGCAACACTGAAGGCTCTGTTGTGGTAAATCCTTCAAAAATTTTAACAGTAATGACATCTATCTGTATGGGAGAAGTTAATTTTCTTGGTGGAGTTGATTAGCATTCAGCTATAACCTAATTTTTCTTTCTCCTGCAGTGAGGTTGCCTTTGGTTACAAGGGACTGAAGATTCTTTTGTACTACATTGCTGGTAACTTGTCAACACTGTTTCGCATTGATTATACATCCAAAGTTAATGAGAACTTTGACTGTGTGGAGGTAAAGTCAAACGTTCAGATGTCACCTTAGATAAATAAGTTTGCCATTGTAGCTGAACCCTTCATTTTACTCTTCTCAAGCTTTTTACGACCTCACGCTTGTTCCCAAAATCCTGCACCATTGCACTTATCACTTAAATCAGTGGAAATTATACAGATGGTGGTTTTGATCATTCAGATCCCCCCTTTTTTACATAATTCTATTGTATTTTTCCATTTCAACAACACTCAAAGCAGTATCCAACTTTGTTAAATGGCAATCCTTTCTCACAGAACCAACGGTAGTTTTCTTATCCAAAAGGAAAACTTCTCTTCCTTCAAATTGCTGCTCTTAAGATCTGCTTCTTGGCCAAAGCCTTTTCTGCATTGTTTAAAGCTCATCATACAAATTAATCCACTCTGTCTGTCTCCTTGTGTTCATAAGCACTCCAGGTTGTGGATTGGAACACTACGTCACTTTTGTGTTCTGTGTAAAGCAGGCATACGCAAACTCGGCCTTCCAGATGTTTTGGGACTACAACTCCCATCATCCCTGACCACTGGTCCTGTTAGCTAGGGATGATGGGAGTTGTAGTCCCAAAACATCTGGAGGGCCGAGTTTGCCTATGCCTGGTGTAAAGCCTAAATAAATTTCAGGAAGAGTGATATAGCAGCACCCAAGTGACTAAACATCTTTAAAGTACTTGGAATGAACACCAGTTCCTTAAAACATATATAAAAACATTTGGAATAAATTTGCAGTTCGAGTATATTTTTGCCGCTTTTAAGAGTAGCGTTGAAAATCCAGTTTGGTACACACTGAGGGAAAACAATAGCACCGCATAAAAACAGGTTTGTTTCTCCTTAAGATGTGATCTGTACAGAAATTTATCAGTGTGAGTGGTTCATTAATTAGGAGCAACAACTGTTAAAAAACATAAGCCTCGTGCAGTACAGAAGCGTTGTTTACTCATTTAAAACTGAAGGAGTCTTAATTTGCAAATATGCTGCAGAGTTTTTATTTTTATATTTTAAAGACAAACTCACCAGAGGCCGCAATTCATAAATTGCCACAGGAGTTGGTCACCCGTTGATTCTAGCTAAAGCAGATGGCTGTTTCAGAGAAATGTACCTCCTCAAAATCACAGAGAAATGTACTCCCTGAAAATCACAGTTGTTGTGACTAATTATCTGCGGCACCAGTATCATTACATCCCTTCATACAGAATCTCATTATTTATGAGTGAAATGGTTGTAACAACTCTGTAAGTTAAGTTGGTATCATTATCCCTCATATTGCAGGCTGGAGGGAGGGTCTGGGTCTAATGGAAAGATTAGGGACCATTAGGTCCAGTTGTGACCGACTCTGGGGTTGCGGCGCTCATCTCGCTTTATTGGCCGAAGGAGCCAGCGTACAGCTTCTGGGTCATGTGGCCAGCATGACTAAGCCACTCCTGGCGAACCAGAGCAGCGCACGGAAACGCTGTTTACCCCGCTGGGAAGGTACCTATTTATCTACTTGCACTTTGATGTGCTTTCGAACTGCTAGGTTGGTAGGAGCAGGGACCGAGAAACGGGAGCTCACACCGTTGTGGGGATTTGAACTGCCGACCTTCTGATCAGCAAGTCCTAGGCTCTGTGGTTTAACCCACAGTGCCACCCGTGTGTGTGTGTGTGTGTGTATATATATATTCCCAAGTTGAGCTGTATCCAAAGCAGAGGTTCTGAAGAGGCACCTGAGGCAGCCTTTACTCAAATTTGGCCCTGCTTCTTGGAAAGGCATTTGACGTGCTTTCGAACTGCTAGGTTGGCAGGAGCAGGGACTGGGCAACGGGAGCTCAACCCGTCGCAGGGATTCGAACCGCTGACCTTCTGATTGGCAAGTCCTAGGCTCTGTGGTTTAACCCACAGCGCCATCTGCGTCTGCGTGGAGGGAGGGTCTGATGGAAAGCAGCACACAAAAGGCCTAGTAAGTTCTCAGCAGAGGCAAGGTTCAGTTCAGAGACTTCCTCGTTCACAACTCAGTCTGATACTGCACAATCACCAGTCATCAACATTATACTCACATTCCCAAAGAGGCCTTTCTTACTACCCACTGAGTCACCTCCCTCTCTCCTCCTCCCACTGAAATATGGTTTGAAGCAAGCATTCTGTTGTAACCAATAGCCTGGATTTCAGTGTGTGGTGCTCACAGCAACTTCTCTGGTTTTTAAGTGTGGCCACAGGCTCAAAAAGGTTTGGCAACCCTTGCACTACACCATCTCTCAACTAGCTTTCAGCTTGACTTTTAACCCAGACTTTTTGATTCTCCATTGTGTTTTTTTAAAACTCTTTTTCAGAGATTGGCTTTCTGGACTAGCATTTCTGTGATTGGTTACTCAAAGCTGGTCTTAACTAAATGTATAGCGGGGGTGCTCAAATAACATCACTGTTGTGAATTCCTGCATAAGGTGATCTGCTCAACACATTGTGGACTAATTCTCAGTTTGAATTTGCTAGATTCTCCAAATGTTGCAGTGAAATTCTCATCAGTTTAAATGCATTTACTCTGATGAGAACTTCATGGAGAAGCGTGAAAACTAGCAAATTCAAACTGAGCATTAACATGAGTTTTGAAATTTATTTATTTTTTTGGGAAAAGTTACTAATTAATGTGACCATTAACAGGTAAAAAAAATGTGAAACTGACACTGATTAGAAAGCGACTAATTCATTCATCCCTAATGTATACTTTCTGGAATTGCTTTGCAAAGGCACCTCTTCAGTATATACATCTGAAGCATTGTGTAGTTCTTCACAAAACTGCACAAAGAGAAGTAACATCTGCCACCCTGGTCTCCATCAAGAAGTTGGCTGTTTTCATGGGGCATAGACATAGCAGTTGTATGAGTGCAAAATTTGGTGTATTTTTTATTTGTGTTTAAATTATTTGGTGAAGTTCCTTCTGTGCAGCCATGTCCCGCATTTACCATTCTAGTTACGCTAAATGTCCTAATTCTAAAGTTTTAGATCCCTAAATCATCTCAAGTGTCTGCCTGAATGTAAGGCTTCCTGTTCGGCAGAATGAATACTTGCACATGTCAAGTGGAATGTCGTGGGGAAAGGGGCGTTCTTACATTCTATGATGTATCTGATACAGATTATCCCTCCCCATCTTCTGCATTTGGCCTCACTGAATTAAACACAATTGTGGTATATTAAGGCACATGTATTGAGGACGTGTATTGGGGGAAGGGGCAGCAAAGCCACATTAAGGGGCAGGTGTTAGGAGCTAGCTGCCTTGCACACCACATTAATAAACACAAACAAGGCTATTCACCAGGTTTAGCAGTACACTTCCCTCATCAGACTTCCATCCTGTTTCAAAATCGAACCGTTCAGCAAGAGGTTGGTAAAGTAGTTTACTGCATAAAAAATGTCAGCCCTATATATTTTTGAGGCTTATTCTTTTTTTCCTTACAGCTTCTTTTCCGGGGTATACCCAAACTCGTTGTTTTACTTAATGATGCCTATTCCAAGCATAAATCCCAATGAGTTCAATAGGACTTCCTACCAAATTAGTGTCTTTAGCAGTGATGGAGAACCTGTGATCCTCCAGATGCGGTTCAGTGATCTGGAGTGGTGGGAATTGGGAGTCCCTAGAACATCTGGAAGACCCCATGTTCCACACTCGTGGTTATGGCCTGAATGTGTTAATATCAGCAGGTTCAGTAATACAGCACATCTCCGATTTAAGATTTTTTTAGATAGACGTTATAACGCCACACAGTTGTTTACCAAGGCCGTATGCATTGCAGAATAACCCTCATCTTGACCACTGTTCTTGCTTTCCAATAGGAGCAGGCCGTATAGCTGCGTGTGTATTTACTGCTGCATTTCTTGTTTTTAAATCTAGCCAGTCCACAATCTTAGAAATCTGAAACGTATACATATTGGCGGGACAGGCCAAATGTAAAGAAATGTGGTGTGGACTATCATCTTTCTCCCACCACCACCACTTTACCATCTTTAATTGTTCTTTAACACATCTTTGTATACAGTTTTTCTTTCTACACTTTCTCCTTACCTACGTGTTTTTTTTCTCACTCTCTATTTTAGACTTCTAGGCCCCCTCTTTCTTGCTGTATATTCACACTCCCCCCTCCTCCAAATGCCTTTCCAAGAAGCAGGGCCAAATTTGAGTAAAGGCTGCCTCAGGTGCCTCTTCAGAACCTCTGCTTTGGATACAGCTCAACTTGGGAATATATATATATATATATATATATATATATATATATATATACACACACACACACACACACACACACACACACACACACACGGGTGGCACTGTGGGTTAAACCACAGAGCCTAGGACTTGCTGATCAGAAGGTCGGCAGTTCAAATCCCCACGACAGTGTGAGCTCCCGTTGCTCGGTCCCTGCTCCTGCCAACCTAACAGTTCGAAAGCACATCAAAGTGCAAGTAGATAAATAGGTACCTTCCCAGCGGGATAAACAGCGTTTCCGTGCGCTGCTCTGGTTCGCCAGAATCGGCTTAGTCATGCTGGCCACATGACCCAGAAGCTGTAGGCCGGCTCCCTCAGCCAATAAAGCAAGACGAGTGCCGCAACCCCAGAGTTGGCCACAACTGAACCTAATGGTCAGGGGTCCCTTTACCTTTACATATATAGCTGTGAGGTTATGCAGAGCGCTTATGCTCCACTTCTGTGGTCATTTGAAGGAAGGCCTTGTAAATCAGAGGCTGTAACTTCTAGGTAAACTTGAACCTTTATCATAATTGCCACTTCTTCACCACTGCTTATTGTCTAAAAGGAAGGCTGAGATGTTTTGTGGGAGAATTACATACTAGAATGTGCCAGGAAGAACGGGAACCCTCTTTTCTCTTGAATACTTGGATATCCACTTCCAACTTTCTCTTTGCGTACTCTTGCTTCCAACTGTTGCAAAAGATTTTATACCCCTTCATGAAACAAACTGCCTTTCAGTAGATCGGGAATAGGGAACCTGTAGCCATCAAGATTTTGCTGAACTGTAACTCCATCGTCACCTACAGTTGGTCACGCTGACTGGGTTGATATGAGCAGCATTACTGCTAGGTGGCAACCTGTCTGGGATCAAACGAACTGAGGAAGGGTGGGATATCAATTGAACCAGTAAATAAAATAACATCCTGAATGTCACAGGTACCCAACCCATGCAATAGGGAGTAGCACACAATAAGAAGTCCTTAGCAGTACTTCGGACTAGGAAAAATCTACCCAAAAGGTGTTTCTTTACATTAGGTGCATGATATGATACATAGCATAGTATGTAGTGTGTTATATTTGTAAAATATTGAGAAATAGTAACAAAGGGGTTCTATATGGGGGAATGGGAATTACCTATGACTTTCATCCACCTCTCTTCCCTGTTAAAACACACATTTAAAAAATTGCCATTCTAGCACTCCTGAATAGTTTGTTTTTTAAAAAAGTACTCTTTAGAAACTCATTTGGTATTCCTAATTTAGCCGCAGGCACGCTCTTGCTGCACCTTTACTAAATAAATTTAATATAGGAAAATGTTCTTAATTTTTATTTGAAGGTGTCTAATCAGTAGCACAAGACAAAATCAAGTGTCGTAGAGCTACTGTACAAGCCGCACATAATGGCTCTTTAGGAAGATAAGGCTGATTAAATATGAAAGTTGGTGGCACCAAAGCATTAATAATGGAGTGTGTGTTGACTGAACTCTGCCCATATTCTACATCCCCCCGATATAGCTGATAGTAAAGTATTATTCATTTGCAGGTGCATTGCTTCTGCTTAGGGGGACTCCAGTTGAAAGAACAGGAATTAGTAGTGTGTTGTATTAGCCTTTTGTAGTGTATTTTGTCCTAAGCGTCTTAATTTCCCTGTTTTGAATGCTAAGTAGCAATGGTCTTGGTTCAGAATTAATACTTATCATGCATGTAAACGGTGTGAAAGAGCTGCTTAGTAAGTTAACACAAAGTGTTCTTGTGTCAGCCCTTATGGAAATAGATACAATACAAACATTACAGCTGAACTCACGGCAAACTCCATTAAGTGAAAACCTGGACTCATTGTTGGGAGCCGGGTTTGAATAGAATGTAAGCTCATTTTGTTGAATGTAATGTCAGGCTTTTAGGGGTTGCATTGAGGGGGTTAGGGTTTTGTTAAGTTGAGACCAATTCATTAAGTTTTATTGCCTGGTGAGAAGCGGCAATACGTTATTGTGAAACTTCATCAAATATTCATGGTTAAGGAGAAGTAGTAAATGTATTCAATCAAGTGGTCTTTTGGGGGCCTGAAAGGGATTATGATGTCTGCTCAGCTGATAGTCTGTAACATTCAATTTGGCTGTTTAACAAGGCTAATCTTAATTCAGTTTTGCTTGTAAAACTTCCCCACCCTTTTGGTTAAATTGCATCAAAAAAATTCTTTGGGCAAAAGAAGTTCCTTCTCCCCCCCCCCTTGAGTCTTTAGCGCATAAATTATATTGGCTTGCCACCATGCTCCCAAGACTGTATTTTCCTGACACTTGAGTGTTTGAGCTTTTTCCTTGTATGTGTAAACCAGAATTCAGGCTGGAAAAGAGTTTGTCCTGTTGCTGCCAGTTAGTTTCTTAAATACTCTAATTTGTTTGGGTTGCTTTTGAGCAACCTTGAGGGTGTGGGATTGTATTGCACACGTGTTACTCCGAAAGAGTGATCAAAGACTGTTCACTTAAGAATTCCATATTGAATGGTAGACGTCTGCAAGAAGCAGATACAGTGGGCCTGCCCAGCCGGCATATCAGCAGACCAAAGTTGCATTGACTGCATTTAATAAGTGCACTGTGATGCCTAGTCAGGACTTAGCGGCAGGCAAGAAGGAAGGAACTCTTGAGAGTCAAGAATCTAAACTAGATTCTCCATTTTTCCTTCCTTTTAGCTTATCTAAAGTTAATGAGCTAGTGGCATTGATCATTATTGGGGTGGGGAGTGGTACACTGTCTTAAAATTTCCCTTTTCTTAGACCCTTATGGTAAAAGGCTACCAGCTTCTTTATTACTGTAATGAAATGCCAGTGCTCCAGGTTGTTGTTTTTTAAAAGAAAGGCAGAATCTGAATCTTGTGTTCGTGGAAAAGCTGTTTTCTGAAGTAAAATGCTTCAGTTTAACCTGCTATTAAACTGAAGTATCTTACCATGAGTATATTACCCAAAGCACAATGACTCATCAGGAATGTTGTCTTCCCGACTCAGCAATTAAGTTTACTTAACATGCCCACTTCTTATTCCAGTGCTGATAACATTCAAGATCCTGCTTGACCTTGTATGTTTTAAACTCCTGCCCTGCCTTACCTCAAAAGGAAGGCGACTGAAGAGCAGGCCACAACATTACTGTGTATCTGTGTCCACCCTTGTGCCCATGAGAAACGGTCTGAGGGATCAGGCTGGTTTTTTGCCTCCAATAAGGGACAGGCAGTTTCCCTGAGCACAGCTTAAACCGGGAATGCTCCAGTATAACGTATTACTGGTGGATCCCTTGAAAGAGTAGATTTGAACAATGTGATAACGGACTAGGGCAGGGGTCTGCAACCTTTAAGACAAAAAGAGCCACTTGGTCCCGTTTCCGAAGGAAAAAAAACTGGGAGCCGCCGCAAAACTCGTCATTATAAAAATAACGTTTTTGTCACTTTTTTATTATTTCTTTGTTTGACCCCTCAGAATTACTCCTCCTCATAGAAATAAACGTTAAATTAACAAGTTACCTTTTTTTGTGTGTGTGTTCTTCACTCCCCTTCAAAACAGTGACCAGCGTACATGCCCCTTACAATGTAGCGGGCGGGAAGGTGACGTCGGGACAG
Source organism: Podarcis melisellensis (assembly GCF_964234715.1). NCBI lineage: Eukaryota > Metazoa > Chordata > Lepidosauria > Squamata > Lacertidae > Podarcis > Podarcis melisellensis. Next base: position 116,105,047 of record NC_138528.1, on the reverse strand, counting down.
AGCGTGACTAACGCACGCACCGCCCCCTTGCGATGTCACAGCCAGTACAGCGCCCGCCACAGTGGGGAGTGTCGGGGCGCACAATGCGCTTCCTCACCTCGCTAGTATCCGCCCCGGAGCCGCGGCAAAGGTGTAAAAGAGCCACATGTGTCTCTGGAGCCGCAGGTTGCAGACCCCTGGACTAGGGGGTGCGTATGAATGCTCTGAGCTTTGTAAACTAAGGGCCACAAGGGGGCACCTAGTGGCAAGGGCCCATGTGTACCATTTTGTTGTGTCTGGGACAAAGACCTGTGCAAAATTTTAGGAAACCACATTGGGTGCTTTAAATAGCGCTTCAACAACCACAGGGCATAAGCACGCCACCCTATGTGAATTCTAGAAATTGTCAATTCCTTATTCTCAGTGCATCTCTCTCTCTCTCTCTCTATCTCCCCACCTCTTGTTTTCAGGCAGATGATGTGGAAAGTAAAATTAGAGAAATTGTTCCACCAGGCTTTAGCACAAGTACAGATGACTTTGTATCTCTGCTGGAAAAAGAGGTCAATTTCAAGCCGTTTGGGACATTGTTACATACATATTCTGTGCATAACGAAGAAGCTGGCGAAGACGTAAAGTATCAAATATACAAGGTAAAATGTGTGTGTTTGGTGGTGGTGGTGGGGAGAAACAGAGCCTTCCGATAGAGCTTTCATGGCAACTTTTAAGTGACCCTCCAATAATTGCTTGTGATATGTAAAACGTTGCTATTTCTCCAAGATCACTTTCAGTGTGCTAATAAAACAGTTTCCCACAGAGGTACTTTATAAGGCTCTGCGATGTGCTCTCTTCCCTTTGGTGAAGAGTTTCACCTGACTTCTCCTGGCTTTTTCCCTAGGCTGACATCACATGCCCAGGCTTTCGAGAGTATCATGAAAGGCTTCAGACCTTCTTGATGTGGTTTATTGAAACAGCTAGCTTTATTGACGTGGATGATGAAAGATGGAACTACTTTCTAGTGTAAGTACAGTTCTAAAGCAACCGTGGACCTTATTACCTCCACAAAGGCTGCATTTTAATTGTGGCTGGCCAATTATTGGGGACAGTATAATGATATTTTTCCCAGGAAAGAGAAAACTATGGTTTATCAGGCTGGAGTTTGTGTCCATTATGCTTTGCGAGACCTTGAGAATAGAGCCAAATTAAATACTGTTGTCCGTTGGAGCCCTGAATGTAGGGCTTAAACAGTAAAATGAGCTTTGCCTGTGTTTTCTTTTACTTGCCACCTATTCATCTTTATAATAGGCAAGTGCGCTGAAGTGCTGTAAAGAGGTCTGATTTATCCAAGTTGCTGCACACCAATTAAGTGAATTGTACATTCAGAACATAGCAGGTGTACCCATTGGGCCCTCACAGAGTAGCTTGCTGACACTGGAAATTCAGTCAGAGAATGGAAAAGAAAATGGACACTGCATGGGAGCGCGACTGTAATTGACCTGCTTGGCTTTCTGTTTTATCTGCAGATTTGAGCAGTATAATAAGGATGGAGCTACGCTCTTTGCGACCGTAGGCTATATGACAGTCTATAATTACTATGTGTACCCAGACAAAACCCGGCCACGTGTAAGGTAATTGGCAGCATAGCACGTGCCTTGCCTTTTATTTCAGAAGAGAGTACTGTTGAAGTTCCCAATACTTGTTTATAATTTGTGTTAATTTTGTGGGCTTTTTAAAAAAGAAATTTTAAAACTCTCGCCTGGCTTTGCATTTATTTATTTCATTGTCTTCATCTGAAATGGGGTAGAATCTCAAAACTCTTAGTGCAATTATGTTCGGAGTCTATAAGGTTTTTGTATGTAAAGCCTTATGTATGTAGAGATTGCAATTCACTGTGAATAAATCTGTAAATAAATTTTCTGGGGGCTGAGTATACTCTCTATCTCAGTGATCGAAACCCGGAAGTGATTTTTTCAGTTTTTGAACGATTTTCGGAAGCTGAACGTCCGGTGCAGCTTTTGTTGTTTCCAATTGGCTGCAGGGCGTTCCTACAGCCAATCGGAAGCTGCACCTTGGTTTCCAAACGGGTTGAAAGCATTCTGTTCAAAAACCAAGGTATGACTGTAGTTCTTATTTTTTTTGCTAAGTATTTTTTTTTCTTGTTCTATGTGTAGCCAAATGCTGATATTGCCTCCATTCCAAGGAGAAGGTCACGGGGCTCAGCTTTTAGAAACAGTTCATAGGTACTATATGTCATCCCCTGCAGTGCTTGATATAACAGGTACGTGAGATAAGAATTAATTTATATGAAATGCTGAACACTGCTTCCCTGACAGTCGGTGCCATAACTTTCTGAATTCATCTGTCAAAATTAAATGATCTTTCAAAGATTAACTTAAGCAGAGGTCAAGGTTAATGCTACCCTTCCTCACAGAAAGAACTGTGTATAATGTAATTCTTCAAATCCTTTCCTTCCTGGGAACAGTGCACCATGGAAATCCATTCCCTAGCATGAAAGGATTACCAGTTAATTAGCCATTTTTATTGCAAAGTACGCAGCTGACTTGACAAGAGATTTAGGTTTCCGGAACTCCTTGCAGAGCTTTCTTCCTTCAGGCAAAACACTAAATCAGTGAGAGACATTGGTTTACTAATCACTACAACGGTGCACTCCATTCTTAGGACCCCAGAGAGCAAATGTACGGACGTCAAAAGAATATGAACTTGGAGAATGAGAAAATTAAAGAAAAGGATATTGGAATGAACTTTTGAGGCAATGCGGAACAGAAGCTGCCCTGTGGCATTCTATGCTGTGGTATCACACCATAAGCTTCCATGGACTAGTCTACTTTGCAAGATGCCACAATACATGGCACAAGATTCTGTTTCTTGATGCAGCTGGGAATGCACAGAAGGGCCTTCTCTGTAGTGGGGCCTCTTGTTTTTGAAATGATCTCTCCTGCAGCTACATTTGTCTTCCTCGTTGAGGTTTAGACGTTGGCTAAAAACACTTCTTTGTATCCAGATCTTTCCAGTTGGATATGGTATCATTTCACCCCAAACAGCAATGTGCAGATTTGTATGTTAATTAAAGGTAAAGGGACCCCTGACAATTAGGTTCAGTCGTGACCGACTCTGGGGTTGTGGCGCTCATCTTTATTGGCCGAGGGAGCCGGCATGCAGCTTCCGGGTCATGTGGCCAGCATGACTAAACCGCTTCTGGCAAACCAGAGCAACACACTGAAACGCTGTTTACCTTCCCGCCAGAGCGGTACCTATTTATCTACTTGCACTTCGACGTGCTTTTGAACTGCTAGGTTGGCAGGAGCAGGGACCGAGCAACGGGAGCTCACCCCGTCGCGGGGATTCAAACTGCCAACCTTCTGATCGGCAAGTCCTAGGCTCTGTGGTTCAGAGGTGTTTCAGGCGTTTTCTTGAATGTATCCGCTAGCTAATTTTCTTATTACACCATCAGAAATGTATTTTGTGTAAATACAGCCTGAGCTAGTGGAGAAAGGAAGACTTCAGCACAGTGGTACCTTGGTTTTCGAACGTCTCAGAAGTCGAACGTTTCGGTTTTCGAATGCCAAAAACCTGGAAGTAAATGCTTCCGTTTTCAAATGCACCTCGGAAGTCGAACGGCTTCTGCTGATTTTTTTTTCTTTTCAATTTTCTCTATTGAATTTGCAGGCCGCCCTTTTGCACTTCGGTTTTTGAACGTTTCAGAAGTTGAATGGTCTTCTGGAACGGATTACGTTCGAAAACCGAGGTACCACTGCACTATGCTACCAGTGTGTGTGTATGTACCGTATTTCCCCCTATAGGACACACTTTTTCCCCTCCAAAAATGAAGGGGAAATGTGTGTGCATCCTATGGGGCGAATGCAGGCTTTCGCTGAAGCTTGGAGAGCGAGAGGGGTCGGTGCGCATCCCTCTATTCCCCGACCTGGTTTGGAGCCTGGCGGTGGGGAGAAGCTTGCTTCTCCCCATCGCCAGCCCCACAAGCTCGGGGGACAACGGGGCAAGCCGCTGCCCCACGGAGGCTAGGGAGGCTGTCCCTGAAGGCAGAAGAGAGAGACGGAGTGCTTCGTCTCCCTCTTCTAGCTTGGGGATGGCTTCGGGGGGAGAATAAATTTTTTCCCTCGATTTCCCCCCCAAAAAACTAGGTGCGCCCTATGGGCCGAAAAATACGGTATGTTTGTTTTTAAACCTCACCAATAAGTTAATACTAAATTAACCCTTTGGCCACAGCCTAGAGATCCTTTATGTACTGAAACGTCATTTTTTATGTTCAGTGGGAATAGAACTATTTTCTTTTAACAGCAACATGTTTTGCCACAAACTGATTTTGTGAATCCTCCAGATTTCAAAAACTCCTTGCAGTCGGATTCTTGACAGGAGTAGAAAATCCCCAGTCATGCGTAGAGCCGAGTAATGCAGTTTGTTTTGGCATGTACCTCTATGCTAGATATACCTCTAAATCTTGAATTTCAGTCTTGTTTATAATTAAAGCCCCACAGAAATTCCACATACTTCCCATCATCTATAAAAGCATTATAAAGTACAGTAATACCTCCGCAAACATCCGCCTTGTCTAGTGTCCATTCTGGCCAATGTCTGTGGCAAACCCGGAAGTACCAGAACAGGTTACTTCAGGGTTTGCTGCTTGTGCATGTGCAGAAGCTCTAAATCGCACTTCGTGCATGCGCAGAAGCAAAAACCGTACTGTGTGCGTGCGCAGATGCGGCGCTTTGCCCTGCGTCCTTTTCGGCTTGGGGCTCCAGAATGGATCCCGGTCGCAAAACCAGGTACGACTGTACCAATTGGTGACAAAGGACAAAATGTTATTTTAATTGTGCACGTCCGTAAATGGAATATTCTATCTGAATCTTTGAGCCAGAGATGTATTTACAGCTTCTCATCCTTGACAGTGCATAGAAATGAAAGTAGGCCATATGATGGCAGACAGCAGGCTTCTGCATCAATGCATGGAACATGGTGTGTCTTTTTTCTCCAATAAAACTGCTCTGAAGCAGACTTTAAATTGCCCTGTGGAATAATTTGCTAGGGTGCATGCTCTTTTCGACAGGGAGCTTGAAAGGTACGGAGAGATGAATTTCTCTTTTTCATCCATTTAGCGTTGCTGCTGTTAAGGGGAAATTGGGTTGGACAGTCAGGAGCGGGACAGGAAATTATGAAAGTGAAATGGCATTCAGAGTTATACGGTGGCAATGTGAAGGGGGCAGCAAGCTGAGTGGATTTACAAGGTAGTCAGATTTACAAAATAGTAGTTGCTTTAAGGTGAGATTGAAATAGTTAGCCCACTGATGTGCTTTTCATGAATTTGCTACTTGGTGAATTAGACCTTTTAATTATTTCATATGACAGAAACTTGATAATTTGGTAAGCCTAGTTCACATAAATTTGCAAAGATCTTAAACACTGTTTAGAGCCAGGGGCATTCAGTGCTCCCTCTTCTAATTCCCTAGCCCAGTGGTTCCCAATTAGCCAATTACTGAGAACCCCCTATTTTACAAAAGCTAAACCATGGACTTTCGAAAAATTGTGATAACTTTACGGTAGTTACGTGTGCAAAGCAATTTTTTGAAGAAAATGTGGGGGTAGCCCCTAATAAAGGATTTCAGTTATACTAAAAAAAAAAGAACATAAAATTTGTGGTATTACCATGCCAAAACGACAGAGATTTATGGACAGGAAAAGCAAATTACAAAACACTTCTCCTTTGTTCTTTTAGCTGAAGATCCGTCTGAAAATTATGTGAAACTACGAGATTTTGTATTGGTCAAACTGTGTCAGGATTTACCTTGCTTTTCTCCAGAGAAGCTCAAGCAGGGCTTCAGTCAAGATATGGTTACAGAAGCTCAACAAAAGCTGAAAGTGAATAAGGTACACGGTGCTTAAAATCTTGTATTGATGTGATGATCATCCCTGTGGGCATTGTCTTTCCACAAACAAGATGAGTCCTTCTGTTCGAAGACAGGTTCTTGACCTAATAGAGGCTGCATTAATGGGGGAGGGCATTTTTCCTGATTCGCCCTGGCAGTCCACTGTGCCCGCACCCCCCAAAAAAATCTGCTGTAGAAGAGCAGGTGGGAGGGAGGCTACAAGAGGAGAATGCTGTTGAAAACTTCTCCCCACCTCTTCATTGACGGGCTCCTTCATGAAAGGGCAGCATTGTACTCAATGTTCAATCCTACATCTAGTGCCTTAATGTTCAGAACAATTGTAAGTGAAACAAATCTCCTTTTAGTGCCTGAGTTCCCAAAGAACCAGTAGACTTAGGTAGGTTTTTGAATCCCAGCCACCGTTTCTAGAAGATATCGCATGGCTTGCATAAGTCACACCATCGTATTTTGGCTGCCAGGAACAAACTTCAGTCTGTCGTTGAACTCTGGCTTCTGTTGACTAAATGAAGTTTTGTACAGCCAGTGGGTTGTATCCAGTGTGAGCCCTACTCTTAGGTCCATTAATTCCAATGGTTCTGTACTGAGTAGAACTAGCATTGGAGGCAACCCAGTGTATTTGATCCATTGCAACAAGACACTACTGGTGGTAAAGTTCAGTACCGTATTGGGGGAATTTAGGACAATTTTCTAGGGATAAAAGTCTTAGAACTATTTGAGGGAAGTACAGGGGCACATAGAGGGAGAGTTCCATTGCCCTTGCAGAAGCCAATGCAATTCTGGGCTGCATCAATAGGAGTATAGCATCTAGATCAAGGGAAGTAATAGTGCCACTGTATTCTGCTCTGGTCAGACCTCACCTGGAGTACTGTGTCCAGTTCTGGGCACCACAGTTCAAGAAGGACACTGACAAACTGGAACGTGTCCAGAGGAGGGCAACCAAAATGGTCAAAGGCCTGGAAACGATGCCTTATGAGGAACGGCTAAGGGAGCTGGGCATGTTTAGCCTGGAGAAGAGGAGGCTAAGGGGTGATATGATAGCCATGTTCAAATATATAAAAGGATGTCACATAGAGGAGGGAGAAAGGTTGTTTTCTGCTGCTCCAGAGAAGCAGACACGGAGCAATGGATCCAAACTACAAGAAAGAAGATTCCACCTAAACATTAGGAAGAACTTCCTGACAGTAAGAGCTGTTCGACAGTGGAATTTGCTGCCAAGGAGTGTGGTGGAGTCTCCTTCTTTGGAGGTCTTTAAGCAGAGGCTTGACAACCATATGTCAGGAGTGCTCTGATGGTGTTTCCTGCTTGGCAGGGGGTTGGACTCGATGGCCCTTGTGGTCTCTTCCAACTCCATGATTCTATGAAGTCATTCCATGTGTGCAATGACATAGTTGGATAAAAACCTTGGTGTGTTCATGGATTGCCTTTGGAACAACTCAGTTTTCGCCTTGAAACGAAATATTATTACACTTGATTTTTTTAAAAATCTGGTAAAAGCAGTAGGAGTTATAAAACAGGATTGGGGTGATATTATGGACAAATAACAGCAAGATACAATCGCAGTATGTGCCAAAGAATGAAGCAAGCATTTCCCACATGTTTGATACTATTTGGTTCTTTGGTTGAGCACAAAAGAATGATGTTGATAGCCAAGTGTGAACTGAGAGGTAATTAGAATATCTGGCCAGTGAGAAACATTTACAAGAACCGGATCCTTATAAAGAAGAAACCAAGGATGGATATATAGTTTTCCTCCAAGTCAGCAAAGTTTATATGAATGGGTGTTTATAAACGAATGGAAAGGAGTAGGGTGTCAGATTCAAAGCTACAACATTTGAAGCTCTCCAGGTGAGACAATGGATAAATGTTTTTAAAATACAGTTTAAAGCGTATTACTCAGAGGAGTAATTAGGAGTTACATGTGTCAGGGTTTAAAGATAGAGGATAGGCTACACAACCTTGAAATCGTTTCTCTAAACCTTGTATAGTGACAGTTCTTGGTCTCGATTCATATGCCATTCCCCTTGTTTTTAAGCAACATACAAGACGGGTGTATGAAATTCTCCGGCTGCATGCGACAGACATGGGCAATGCAGAACAATCCAGAAGCTACAGATTGGATGTAAAAAGAAGACTGATGGGCCCTTACAAGGTGGCTTTTAACTTACATGGATATTTTAAAGCTGTTTTCATTGTAAACTGTTTATGCCAAAACTTCCGTGCATAATTATCTTTCCTTTAATGCACCTCTTTAAAGCTTTGTTTCAGTACTTTTGTTAAAGTGACAGCCAAACAATATTACTACAGATACGAAGGCGCAGAGTACTTTACATAGTCTCAATAAAACACAGCGCTAAGATAATTGTTTTGTCAGTGCAAGGATTTCTGCTTGCACAATGGGACTTTCTTCCCCGTCTTCTCTCCCCCCCCCCCCGCACACTCCCTAAATATGTTATAAGGGTCCTCCCAACCTTCTGAAGGAAAATTGAGGAGGATAGGTGGTTACACTGGTGGGGCTCATTAGAAAAATGCAGCCCTTTGAGTTTGATTTCTGATCTCTTGCCTCTTGCAACATTAGACATGTAATGGTAACAGTAAAGGTAAAGGGACCCCTGACCATTAGGTCCAGTCATGACTGACTCTGGGGTTGCGGTGCTCATCTTGCTTTATTGGCCAAGGGAGCTGGCGTACAGCTTCCGGGTCATGTAGCCAGCATGACTAAGCTGCTTCTGGCGAACCAGAGCAGCACACGAAAACGCCGTTTACCTTCCCCCTGGAGCGGTACCTATTTATCTACTTGCACTTTGGCATGCTTTCGGACTGCTAGGTTGGCAGGAGCAGGGACCGAGCATCGGGAGCTCACCCCGTCGCGGGGATTTGAACTGCCAACCTTCTGATTGGCAAGTCCTAGGCTCTGTGGTTTAACCCACAGCGCCACCCGCGTCCCTTTTAATGGTAACAGTAGCATATACCAAATACATTTAAATACAGTGGTACCTTGGTAGTTGAACAGCTTGGCTCCCAAACAAATCGGCTCCCAAACGCCGCAAACCTGGAAGTGAGTGTTCCGGTTTGCAAAGGTTTTTCGGAAGCTGAACGTCCAATGCGGCTTCCGATTGAGTGCAGGAAGCTCCTACAGCCTTGGTTTTCGAATGGTTTCGGGAGTCAAGCAGACAGCCAAGGTACCACTGTAAAGGTAGCTTCCCTTTCAGAGAGTATGTGGACAAGAGTTCTATGAGGGTTCTAAACAGATTTCCCTAGTAAAAGGAATAAACTAGCCAAAAGCAAAATTAAAAAAAATCAGTCAGTGGCCAGTATTTAGAGGCTCATGCACAAAGCATTTGAGATGCTGCACATGGGATGTTTGTGGCTGGCTTTTCCTAGCAGCAGTCCCTTCAAACGCCTTACAGCTCCAACGGGCACCCCAGTCTTCAGGAGAGTTTGAGAAGTAGAGTTGCTAGAAGAGGAAAGCTGAAAAGCCCCTCTGCATGTGTGGGAAGCAGCAGTGATTTTGCATCTTGACTAGCAACAGTTAAGTGGGCTTTTTGTACTAATAGGCTGTCTTTGAATATCTTTGAATGCTCAGCATCAGTCCTCTGAGCAAGTTGTTTCACTAAAAACGAGAAGCATTGTTTGTCATAATATTGGATAGAATTCTACAATAACTAATTATGTGGGGGTGGTCTGAAACTAGAGGATTATACTGCATGTTTTGCAGTATGGCTTAGAACCATTGCACTTGCAAATAAGCCAGTTAAATAAACCCTGCCAGACGGGTGGGGTAGAAATAATAAATTATTATTAATAATAATACTAATTTCCATGTAGGTGAAAATCATTTCCAACCTTCTGTTCCCAAAAATCTCACTTAACAGTTACTAATCCATTCATAATAACCACATAATATGAACTGTCTCTTTTAAACCAAAAAGCTGAAAGAGCTTTTCGGTTTGTGGATGAATGACGGTAGATCCTTCCAAATCGCCCTTTTCTCCCCTTGTGGGAGGATATGGAACTATTTTATCTTCCATGAATGAGAAAGCACCTTGAAGTGTGGATTTTTGTGGGGGGAAAGAGCAGGAAGGGAAAGGGTTAATATAGCCTTGTAGCCATGGGAGACCAAGTAATTTCATGCAGGTGGATGAGTGGGGTGGTGAAGGAGAGGTTGAGTGCTTTGTGCCCCGTACATAAACTAAAATGGCTGCCAGAGGTGGTAAACAGGCTAGTAACTTTTGTAGGCTTATTTACAAGGTTGTGTTATAAAGCCTCGCATCCATCGCTTGGTCAGTTTTCTGGTCAGTGTGGTCCTAATTTTGTACTCCTGATATTTTGAGAGAGATTCCGCGTTGTCAAATGTTCCTTTATATTACAGGGATACAACTTAGGGCCTCTGTAAGTAAAGAGTACCTTCAACGTTTGAAAAAAAGACACAGCATGTGGTTTAAAATGATCAAATAATTAAACTAGAAAAGAGCACCCGATGAAATGTAACATTCAAGGAGACCGAGAGGGAAAGACAAAAGAGGGGGGGGAAATCTGTTAACATCCTGTGCTACCACTCGGCTCTTTAACCATTTTGATCTGTGATCTCTAGATTTGATGCATCACTGGTTCAACACAGAAAAGTTGTGTTATATCTTTTGTAGGAGCTGAACCAAACCATAGCCATGATTAAGTCCCATTGAAAGCAAAGGAATTGGATGTGCTCATATCTGACTGTTTTTGGATTGTACCTTTTGTAGATGAAAAGCAGGGGCTTTTACCAGTAATGGCCAAACTTGGCCCTCCAGCTGTTTTGGGACTACAAGTCCCATCATCCCTAGCTAACAGGACCAGTGGTCAGGGATGATGGGAATTGTAGTCCCAAAACATCTGGGTGGCCAAGTTTGGCCATCACTGCCCTATACAGTCAACGTACAGTAAAAACATAAAAATGGAAGGGGTTGACCAGTCATTTGGAATTTCTGAGCAAGTCTTAATTTCAAGGAGCCTATGAACACAACAGGGTTTTCTGAAGGATCTGTTCCTGACACCTTGTTTAACCCAGAATGTTTTTCCAGTTACTTTTAAATAGCAATTTAGCCTTATAAGGAGCAGCATGTAGCAATTGCTGTTCATGTGTGTAAATTTCTTTTTGCCTGGTTCTTTTGTAGAAAAAGCAGAGAGAGATTGCTAAGATGAGAAGATGTTTGAGACCAGAAGAGTTGACCAACCAGTTGAACCAAATAGACATAAATTTGCAACACAAACAGTTAGAAGAAACCTTCCAGCAGCTTGTTTCGGATTATCGAAGGGTCCTAGAAAGGCTTGCTCAGGCCTGAGGATTCTCTACAGGAAGCGTGCAGATTTCCGTACATTGTGTTGTGAAATACATCACGATCACTGCTTCACTGCAAAATTTCTCGTGACATCCTAATCACTTCCAAGATGACTGGTTTTCTGTGCGTTTTCAATATTTTCTATTTTTGTGTTGTAGATTTTAAAAAGCTGTACTTAGATTTTGGGGCACTTTGCTGAAATAAAGTAGATTGAGATGCACTAATTGCAGTGTGGTCTGAGTTTTTCTATCGTACTTGAAATGTTAAGCTTACTAATTAAGGTGAAGCAGTACCATCTCAAAGTACAATTGCATAAACATCAGTGCATGCTGAAAAAGAATATAAAGATATGTGGTTGAAAGGTGGGGGAAATAAAGCATAACTTGAATATATATATTTTTGTGGATACAAAATGATGGAAATAAGTTTTCCTCCTAACCCAAATTAGATGGGAAGTCTGACACATCCCAAATCTGTTTTGAGCTCTAGCATTGTATTGTATCTGCTATATATAAACAAGCATTGCAAAGCAGAGTTCTGAACTTTATTCTGGTAGTGACTTTATCTTTCACTTACAAATGTCATTTTGTAGTACTAAGAATGCAACAACTCCAGCTATCAATACGCCATGAATGACCATTTAGTTAAATGATTTTTATCCTGCCTTTCAGCCAACAAGTCTCCCGGAGAGGCTTATATAAGATCAATGAAAACGGTGAGAAATCACTAGAACAGTAAATTGTGTACGTTTGTGTGCATGGTCTAAAAAAAACCCATCTGTTTTGGTACACCTTTAAAGATGATGACTTGTTTTGCTGTCCTCTTCTCTTGCTCACAGGATTAAGTTCTCCTGCCCTCTATGAGGAGCAGGAATGCTTGGGCCTAGATGGAAATTATGCTACAACACTTTGCCTTGCTGACTTCTCCTTGAAGAAAACACCACAAAAGGGCATCTCTGCAAAAAGTGTCACCTTTCATTGATTCTGCCTTCTTTTCCTTAGTCCTGCATTCCTTAGGAGCTGCATTTAAGACAGACAGTAGTACTGGCAGTGCTGAGGCCACAGATTGGGCTGTGTCCTTTTTTCCTATCAATAAGTCTCCAAAACACAGAGTCCAGGTCACATCCTAAGACAATCACAAGTGAGTGATGTAGACTTAATAAGCAAGGCTGCAACTCCAACTTCAGTGCAATATGTGTGTTCTTCATATCTCCTCTTTCCCAAGATTTGCTAGAGTAGATCCACTTTCTCTAAATCCTTGTGCTATTCAATGCGGATTCCGTCTCTTGAGTGGAAGCTGCAAAAACAAGTTGCAGTGCATAGTTCAGGTTAATTTTCCTGTTTCTTAAAGGTAAAGGGACCCCTGACCATTAGGTCCTGTCGTGGCGGCACTCATCACTTTATTACCTCAGGTTACCTCCGGAACGAATTAAGTACGTAACCAGAGGTACCACTGTATTACAAACTACTGGGAAGGCTGGTTTTTTTTTCCTTTGGGAAGGGGGACAATTGATTTGCATACAGTTCCAGTGAAGATCATCGTCTTCTTTTTTAATGGAATCAATTATCCAGTGACAGAGGCCTGGGCCTTGACACTCTTTCCTACGTGTCCTACATTGTCTTGGGGTGGGAGTGCGCAGGGGGGTCCGGGGACAGGAGAGAAGACAGAGAGAAAGTCTGGGTGACAGCAAAGAGAGCAGGGCTGTGGGCTGTCTGTTCCCGCAGCAGCTGGATCTTTTCTTCTGCTGGTGATCAGGGGAAATGTAATGCAGTTAACGTGCCTCAAATGCGAAGAATGTGCTCTGGTTAAGTCTACTCTGCACCGTTAGAGTAGATTAGAGCAAACATAAATGAAATCTGGTTCAATGGAAAGGGAGGGGGTGGAGATTCAGCATCTGCCACCTTTGTTCCAAGCACATTGCAATAAGCAAATGTCTCGTTTTTAAACTCCCCACCCACTGGGCAGTTGCTTTTTGGGGGGAGGCGAACTCTGATTATTAAGCATTTTTCACGAGGGTGGAGGGGGCAATCAAATCTAAAATGTATTGACTAAGTGGGGGAAAATGGTGGGGCAGTATGTTAAAAAAGCAGAAGGGCTGCATGAGTGAGAAGTGAAACACTCTTGACGAAACAGTGGAAGATGATATTAGAAATCATTGAATTGTAAGGTTGGAAGGGACCTCTAGTCCAACCTCCTGCAACGCAGAAATATGCAGTTGTCCCATACAAGGATCAATCCTGCAACCTTGGTGTTATCAGCACCACGCTCTAACCAAGTGAGCTATTGAATACCACTAGTTCCACTTGACTAAAATCAAGGGAGGTCCATGGCGCTCTGCTTCTTCCATACAAAGAACCTGACCAAAATGGTAAGTTCAGCAAATACAGTGGTACCTCAGGTTACATACACTTCAGGTTACATATGCTTCAGGTTACAGCCTCCGCTAACCCAGAAATAGTACCTCAGGTTAAGAACTTTGCTTCAGGATGAGAACAGAAATCGGGCTCTGGTGGTGCGGCGGCAGCAGGAGGCCCCATTAGCTAAAGTGGTGCTTCAGGTTAAGAACAGTTTCAGGTTAAGAACAGACCTCCAGAACGAATTAGGTACTTAACCCGAGGTACCACTGTAATGATGAGACAGGGTTCTCCAGACTTGCTTAAGGAGTGCATGGCAACCCACATACAGCTTTTCTCCTCCAACGTTTCTCCACCCTTAGCACCTGCTTTGCTTTGCTTATTAAAGGCAATTCAAAGCATCTCACATAATGAAAGCCAGAAGTGTTTCCTCTGTGCAGACAGCCATTCCCTCACCAATGGTGTTGGAAACTTAGGATACTTAAGCTAATTGCCAAATGGCACCTTAAACCTAGGTTACAGTCGCCACAATGGAATGCTTAGGCGCCTTTTTTTTATTTCCCCTTGGGGAAATTGGTTGTTGCTGCTGTTCATTTCGTTTCCGTGCCACTTTATATTTTGAAGGAATAAAAATTTCAAAGTGGTTTGCAACACATTAAAAAAATCAAATAAAACAATCCAGAATAAAACAAATTCAAGCTTCAAGGAAAATATTTCAGATCTTTCTCTAAGTGACATTTTGCTTTCCCCTAGATTTATTTATTTACCTATTTAATTTATACAGTGGTACCTCGGGTTAAGAACTTAATTCGTTCTGGAGGTCTGTTCTTAACCTGAAACTGTTCTTAACCTGAGGTACCACTTTAGCTAATGGGGCCTCCCGCTGCTGCGTGATTTCTGTTCTCATCCTGAAGCAAAGTTCTTAACCCGAGGTACTATTTCTGGTTTAGCGGAGTCTGTACCCTAAAGCATCTGTAACCTGAAGCGTCTGTAACCCGAGGTACCACTGTATAGCTGCCCCATAGCAGAAATACTCTAGGAAGCCAGGGTAGTGTAGTGGATAGACTGTGGGACTCAGACCTGGGAGATCAGGGTTCATACCCTCACTCAGTCATGAAGATCGCTGGGTGACCTTGAGCCAGTCGCAGCCTCTCAACAGGGTCATTGTAGGGCAGGCATCCCGAAACTCGGCCTTCCAGCTATTTGGGGACTACATTTCCCATCATCCCTGACCACTGGTCCTGGTAGCTAGGGATGATGGGAGTTGTAGTCACAGAACAGCTGGAGGGCCGAGTGTGGGGATGCCTGTTGTAGGGTTTAATTGAGGAAAGGGGTGAATCATGTACTCCTTGGAAAAAAGGGTGGGATATAAATGCAAGAAATAAGCTCTTCGGCTTACCTGCTTAAGAAAGCTGGAGAGGCCAGCCTGATGGAGATGTCAGCCTCCATCTGGCATCCAGAGATCTCCACATGGTTGCAAATGAACCTGCAGCAGTAGCAAAATGCACCTAGGTAAAGGGACCCCTGACTATTAGGTCCAGTCATGACCGACTCTGGGGTTGCGGCGCTCATCTCACTTTACTGGCTGAGGGAGCCGGCGTACAGCTTCCGGGTCATGTGGCCTGTATGACTAAGCCGCTTCTGGCGAACCAGAGCAGCACACGGAAACGCCGTTTACCTTCCCGCCGGAGCGGTGCCTATTTATCTACTTGCACTTTGACATGCTTTTGAACTGCTAGGTTGGCAGGAGCAGGGACCGAGCAACGGGAGCTCACCCCGTTGCAGGGATTCGAACTGCCGACCTTCTGATCGGCAAGTCCTAGGCTCTGTGGTTTAACCCACAGCACCACTTGCGTCCCTTCAAAATGCACCTAGCACCTGGCTAATTTCTAACGCTGCTCACCAGTAGGAGAGGTTCTCTTGCACCGAGGGACCGGTGCATGTTTGTTGGGATTCCATGACAGAATCCCTGACTTGAAGACCTTTCTTCCTAGAAACTACCCAGTGTAATTCAGTAACTTAATAAACTGAACCAAACAATGTAGGCGCATGTAGCCTCCAACCGACTGCACACGAAATATGAAATGGGACACAAGCTGTGAGCCAGTGGTAAAATATTTCGCAGCATGATCAGAACTGATGTTTTCTACTTTACTAAGTAAGTCACACTGACTTCAATTAGGCTCCTCTCCCCGCCCCCCTTTCACTTAAATATGCTTAGACTTTCACTTTTGTGCCCCTGAACTGGAACAATGAGTCTGATTTGGGGCGTGCGAGCGTGTGCCAAAGAAAAGCTCATCTAGAGCGGCAGCTGCAGTGTGTTCTGATTTGGGTACGAAGACGACTGCATTATAATTGTCGAAAATTGATTCCTGCCAAGCAGCCACAATGGAGCCATTAAGAAATGTGAAAACTTACACATCTCTGCTTGCAAAACCAGGGGGGCAAGGTTTCATTTTATCTTTCTGCAAAATCACACTCAACCTTCCTCAAGAAAGTCATTCTCCTTCTATTTTCCCTGAGAAGCCAAGTACCTAGAACGTCAAGTAAAGGATGTTTCAAAAAAACAACAAAAAAGTGGGGAGGAAATTACTCTATTAAACCATAGGATTCTGTTCTATCAAAAGTCTCTGAGACAAGCATCACTCGTTACCGATCTTTCTTCTCTTTGCTAATTAATGCAACGATCTGGAAATCCCCACCTGCATGCAGGAATTAGCTATAACTTCAGTATTTTTTTTTAGGGGGACCAGGTGGCGCTGTGGGTTAAACCACAGAGCCTAGGACTTGCCGATCAGAAGGTTGGCAGTTCGAATCCCCGTGACGGGGTGAGCTCCCATTGCTTGGTCCCTGCTCCTGCCAACCTAGCAGTTCGAAAGCATGTCAAGGTGCAAGTAGATAAATAGGTATCACTCCAGCGGGAAGGTAAATGGTGTTTCCGTGTGCTGCTCTGGTTCACCAGAAGCAGCTCAGACATGCTGGCCACATGACCTGGAAGCTGTATGCCGGCTCCCTCGGCCAATAAAGCGAGACTGGACCTAATGGTCAGGGGTCCCTTTACCTTTACCTTACAGTATTTTTTTAAAAGAAATGGCAAAGTTGAAGGGCATTCACCATATCTCAGTCGGTAGAGCATGAGACTCTTAAATCTCAGGGTGATGGGTTCGAGATCCACACTGGGCAATAAATAATGCGTTGCAGGGAGTTGACCTAGAAGGACCCTCATAGTCCCTTCCAACTTTTGCTGGTATTCATTTGTCTTAGGATTTGCCTTCATGGGAAAAGCCAAACTGTTAAGAGAGTTGCAGCGCCTGCTGTGGCTGTGTAGAGACTGATACCAGAGAGCCATGTTTTGTTGCAGCTGGGGCAGATGAAGGTGTCCAGTTTCACTGCTACAGGCAAGGCTTCTCCCCCCACCCAGTCAGAACTCGCTAGAACTCAGTTCAGGTAGGTGCCATTGCCATTATAAGAGAACAAGGCAGGTGCTTATGGTGAGTTCAAGCACCTCTTTTTCTAGAAAAACGGCACTGGCTACAGTTTCTCCTTTCTGTGCTCCTCCAACAGTCATTCCTCCTCTGGTCACTGCTACGGATACACAACCTTTTTGTCTCTAGGCACTGCGGTCACCCTCTCTACGATTCCAACAACCTTACAATTCCAACTCTACAGTTCTATAGAACAGATTTTTGCAGGGCATATAAAACAATTCTGTGGTTGACGCCAAGGGTTGTGCAATTTTCATTTGTTCACATGGGCGTCAAGTTACTATACTAGTAGCTTATACTAGTGCTGCCACTTTTGTTCTGGGAAAAGGGTGAGTTGGGGCACAATTATTATTTTTAAAAATTTTTTTGTTGAAGCGTCTTTCAAAGCAATCCATTGCAATCTATTGCAGCCGAACAGGATTGCCCCTCTGGAATTTGTCACACAGGCACACATGAATTTGTAAATCTGTCTGAGCTTGGCTACCCAGAGCTTAAATACATGGTCTTTCACACCCCCTTTCAAACACATGCATGGGCATAGCCAGGATTTTTTTTAGTGGGGACAAGCTTTTGTAAGCTTTTGTAAGGGAAGGGCAGAATCTTAGATTTGTATTGATTTTTCCTGATTTCTTGTGGGGGCTGCCCCCCCCCATCTCGGCTATGCCCATGAACGCATGATGCATTTGGAGAAGATCTCTAATTCATTTGGAGAGGATTAGGCGGGGGGGGGGCTGAAATAAAGGACAAAACTGCATCAGTACAGGACGTTGCATTGAAACACGGGACATTGTTATACAGGACAGGTGGCAACGCTACACCTTTGCTGAACCTTACCTGCCACCTGCCTTTGCCGCTGAGCTACAGGACCAGAGGTGCGCATGCGCCCCGCAGAGGAGGTTCGGAGGGTTTCACCTCCGCCCGCGCGAGCGCCTTTGACCCTCCCGGCCAGGTCGACGCCTGACCTTTAAAAGCGAAGGGGAGGGGAGCGGGAGGGGGGATATTTGCTCTCCGCGCCCACGTGACCCAAGACGTCTGTCCAAGATGGCGGCGCCCGGGAGCCTTGTTGACATGCTTCCGCGGCTGTTCCGGGGTAGGTGAATTCTGCGCGCTTATGGTGTTCCTGAAGGGGTTGTCCCCGCGTGTGGGGGAAAGCGCGCGAGAGGAATTGCGGGCTATACTACTGAGGGGAAGAGGAACTGCGCGCGCTTCTTTGCCTCGTGCGCACCCCTTGCAGGGGAAAGATGCCGAGGAAAGCTGCCTTTCGTTCTGAAGTGCACCATAAATAAATACATGTATGTTGTCCTCTCCCCTCCCTGTCAAGTGAGGGGGCACTTGGCCGTTTTGCATCACGGGCTCAAAAAAGTATTGGGCTGCAACGCTGTACCAGTTTGTCTGGAAGCGAGCGCCGCTGAACTCAGTAGGATTTACTTCTGAGTAGGCAGGCGCTGTGGGTTAAACCACAGAGCCTGGGACTTGCCGATCAGAAGGTCGGCGGTTCGAATCCCTGCGACGGGTTGAGCTCCCGTTGCTCGGTTCCTGCTCCTGCCAACCTAGCAGTTCGAAAGCACGTCAAAGTGCAAATAGATAAATAGGTACCGCTCCAGCGGGAAGGTAAACGGCATTTCCGTGCGCGGCTCTGGTTCGCCAGAAGTGCAGTGGCGTAGCGTGGGTTATCAGCACCCGGGGCAAGGCAAGTAATTTGCGCCTCCTAACCCGTGGATTTCCCTAACCCCCAGATGTTGCGCCCGGCCCCCCCTGCACCCCCCACGCTACGCCACTGCAGAAGTGGTTTAGTCATGCTGGCCACATGACCCGGAAGCTGTACACCTGCTCTCTCGGTCAGTAAAGCGAGATGACCGCCACAACCCCAGAGTCGGTCACGACCGGATCTAATGGTCAGGGGTCCCTTTACCTTTTAGGCAGGTATAGGAATGTGCACCAGGTTGAGATTCCCAGTTTATTTGACTGGAAAGTGGAAGGGTGGGGGGAGAGAGAAATGATATTCCAGTCCAGTTTTCTGTAGGTTTAGTGCCCTCTTTCAAAGCTGGCGACGGTATCTTCCTAGGGAACATAGCTGTCAACTTTCGGATTTGAAAATAAGGGATCAGCAGCCTCACCTGTCCCGGAGACAGCATATGGGATATCTAACAATCCGGGATAGCAGCGGAGAAGCAGCGGGAAACGGCACTGAAATAAGGGAATTTCCCGCAAAAAAAGGGAAGGTTGACAGCTATGCTAGGAAATGATGGTGTGATTTATCATATTTAGCATACCTTCATATAAACGGAATATATGAAGCTGCCATACTCAGATGGTTGGTTCATCTTGCCTCATGCAGTGCTTGCTTGAGCCTGGCAGCCTGAGGTCCTGAAGGTGGTAATGATTGTTCTTATCACTCAACTATGATCCCTACTTGGGGTTCTTGTACAAATATAGATGTGGTTAGCCTGTTGGTGTCTGATGTTTGAGTCTATCGACATTAGAAACCAAAGATGTGCATAAATAGCCTTTGACTAGTTGTCAAATTACTGCTTAAAGTGGACAGCTTCCAATATGATTTCTAAGGAGAAGTGACATAACCAGGCTTTTTTCAGCTTGTCTAGTGTGGTTAGGGCAAACAGTCTCTCCATGGCTTATATTTCACTTTATTACACTGGAGAAATAACAAGATTAGATGCATCTTTAAAGTAAGCAGATAAGATTTGGATAAATATATCATTTGTGATTTTAGCAGGCCAGAGAATAGCATTTTGTGTACCGTAAGTCAGGCAAATTATGTATTAACATTGCGAACAGGTTTTTTTGGGGGGGGGGGGCAGAAGGAGCTTCAACAACTCTGAGCACTGCACTGACAGGTTAATGAAAACTAATTTAGAAAGAAATAATGGCAAGAAATTTATTCGAATGGCTCTTTGTGGAAGTAGAAATATTGAAAAGCACCTTAAAAATTCAAAATCAAGTAGTTAGTAGTTACTAGTAGTTGCTAAGCTATCATCCCTTTGAAATGAGGGGCAATTCTTAAATGTTCTGCCATATTGTGCATTAATACCATGGCCCCAGTCCATACAAAGCCACTCTTACATTTCTTTGAAATCAACAGGGTTTAAGCTACCACACAATTATATGCATGCTTACATGGAAGAAAGTCTTATCAGTTAAATCAAACTTATTCTCAGGTAAGTGTGCATAGGATTGAGGACTTGGGTGCAATTCAAACCCTCACCCCTGACAGTGATGCCATTTCTGCATCTGTAGTCCAGCCTTTCACGGTGGCTATGGCAGAAGGCACGGGAAAGAAGGACCTGGCCAGATCTCTGCACCAACTCCAGGCTGCTGCAACCACTGGGTCTGGATCAGGCCTGATGCCAGTAGATCTTGGGCCAGCTCATCACCACCTCTTCTCCATTCTCAGAATGTCCCATTTCAGGACTTTCTGCTGGCAGGGATATTGCCAGAGCACCAGTCAGAGTCTGCTTCCTCCTGCAAAGCTGAGCAAAGAGACACCTCTACTCAATCCAACCTGGAGCAAGGGGTGGGCTTGGATTTTTTTGGTCAGTTGCAACTAGCTCCCCCCCCCCCATTGTTTGCAGAAGAGCTTTACTAGCATATCTTTGGATCGGAGCCCTAGCTTCAGGTACAATTTGGAAGGCCGAAAGGAGAAGGCCTTTGCTGAACTAACTCCCTCCCCTTAAATCAGTGTTCTTCAACCTTGGCTTCCTAGAAGCAGTTGGACTACAACTCCCATCATCCCCAGCCAGCTTAGCCAATGGCTACAGGTGATGGGAGTTGTAGTCCAGAATCATCTGGGAGCCTAAGGTTGAAAAATGCTGCCTTAAATAATGGTGCAAAATGATGGTTGTCGTTCTAGGCTGGCCTTCCCCAACTGGATGCCCTCCAAATCTGTTGGATTACAACTCCCATCATCCCTTATCATCGGCCATGCTGGGTGAAGCTGATGGGAGTTGTAGGTGGACTAGGACTTGAGGATTCTCCGCCACATGGAGCCCATGGGGTCACTTTGGGCCAGTCACTATCTCTCAGCTTAACCTACCTCACAAGGCTGTTGTGAGACTAAAATGGAGAGGGGGAGAAGCTTGTATGCCACTTTGAGCTCCTTGGAGAATAATAATAATAATCAATAATAGCTATAAATAAAATAATAAAACAAGTAAACATCCAGAGGGCACCAGTTTGGGGAAGGCTGGTCTAAGGCACTGTTATAGTCTACACTGGCATGATTGATTATGCTATTGTAGTAGATTGTAAATGTTCTAATTATGCATTGAAACAGCTCTCAAGTATTAGCAATAATTGCATCAGGGTGACACTCCCATTGCTAATAACAAAAAATCAGGATAATGCCCTTTGAAAACCATCTTAAAGGGGCACGAGAGACTGCAGTATCCTTATGTGCACTGATTTACTGATTTTGAAAAGCTAAATCATTACGAAGCAGGCACTCTTCGCATCTTCGTGTAAGTGGCTCTCAATCTTCAGAAATATTCAGTTCCTGGATAAACGCTTGATTTTATATTTGAAGTCCAAAAACAAATAGGAAGGCTATAATTTTTTTCTTCTCATTTGTGACTTCTTGAACACGAAGGCTCAGGATGTTGACCTATAAGAAAATAATCATGTTTATGAGAAGAAGTCACTTATTCAGTCAATTTCTTCTTGCCTCTGTGTTCATACTAGTGCAGGGTGATGTCTTCTGTGGCTCAAAAAGGGAAATGGAGGGGAAGGTTGTTTAAATTTTGATTTCCTGCAAAAAAAGAAGTTAAAAGTCATGTAGTCGCACTCAGTATGCATTTCTAGGTTTTATTTTTAAGAAGAGTGCCTGAATGGATTTATACAGTTTGTAGGGGGCCTTGTAATATTAGAATATCAAGCAGAACCTTATTCTGAGTGAGACTTTCGGCATTACTTTTCTTTTTTCTTTTTTACTGTACAGCACTTTCTACAATTCCTGCCACTAGGAAGGGGAAAGTGTCCCATATCGTAACATTCATGAGTGCTTTTCTGTGCCAGGAGCATGTACGTGCTTGGCAGTTGTTTTTGTAAAACTGGACCTGTATTGTATGTAGATTATTATTATTATTAATAATAATAATAATTTATTATTTATACCCTGCCCATCTGGCTGGGTTTCCCCAGCCACTCTGGGCGGCTTCCAACCGAATATTAAAAACAATACGGCGCCAGACATTAAAAACTTCCCTAAACAGGGTCATCTTCAGTTGTCTTTTAAAAGTAAAATAGTTGTTTATTGCCTTGACATCTGCTGGGAGGGCGTTCCACAGGGCAGGCGCCACTACCGAGAAGGCCCTCTGCCTGGTTCCCTGCAACCTCACTTCTCGCAGTGAGGGAATTGCCAGAAGGCCCTCGGCGCTGGACCTCAGTGTCCGGGCTGAATAATGGGGGTGGAGACGCTCCTTCAGGTATACTGGACTGAGGCCATTTAGGGCTCTATAGGTCAGCACCAACACTTTGAATTGTGCTCGGAAACGTACTGGGAGCCAATGAAAAACAACGATCCCATACAGGAAATGTTCCCAATGTTGTGCCCTCTGTCAGGGTTCCGGGAAGAGCGTTATTTCTTTTTTTGGCTATTGAATGCTTGTTCTTTGTGAAAGATTCCTCCTTTGTGCGAAGTTTCTCCATCAGCAATCTATACCTGTATGCTCATAGTTCTAAAGACATTGGGGTAGAGTAACTCAGCCTGCATCGAAGCACACCTTGATATATGAAATCCTGCAATTGTGGCGTCTTGCATAGCTATCAGTGTGCTGTGATTGTTTTCCTACCATCGGTGGCTTTGGAGGCAAAGGCAGGGGAACAGTGAGGCTCTCTGTGGACTTTTAAAAGAAGAGTGTTTTAGCTTTATTAGGGTAGTGATACACTGTGGGTTTAAATGTGTATGAGCTGTGAGGGAGGATAGGCTCTGAACTACACTTCTCATTTGCCACGCCTCACTTTTTCCCACTTCTCTTGCTGGTGCTAGACTCCACTAGTGCAAGGGAATCACTAGACTAGTGTAGATTCACTATCCTGGTGTGCTTTGCCAGAGCGGGGTGTTTGTGTTGTTGTCGCAGTGTCATTTTCCTTCTTCCCCAGCAAGTGTAACTCAGAGATTATGGATTGTGCTGCCATAAGTTTGGTTCCAATTATTAACCACAGACAAAACAACAGTGTGCATGTCTAACTCAGAAGCAAGTCCTGCTGAATTCAGTGGCACCTACTTCTGTGTAAGTGTATATAGGATTGGAGCCTTTATGCATTTGCAAATGAATACAACAATAGTGTCTGATTTGCAGGATTTCTTTTTGCCAAAGAATAAATTTGCCCTCTTCAAAATGGCATAATTGTCCATGCTCCAATATGGAAATGGAACGTACTGATACTTTAGAAAAGAGACGTGAGGAAACAGATACACTGCTTGATCCTAAATTGATTGCAATCAGTATTAAGACTGCAGCCCTCAACACATTCACATAAGTAAACGTGTTTAAGAGTGATGCAGAAGGCAACGAAAGTATGCGTACTTGTGGGGGTAAAGAGCCCCACTGAAATCAGCAATGTGGGCTCAAACTCCTGCATAGGTGCCATGGGCCTAGTGTTAAGATGCTTTCCCCTCAGCGCAGAATCTGTTGTGATGTTCCTAGTCCCTTTGACCGTCCTCTGGTATCATTACTGTGGTTTAATAGCAAACATGAAAGCTAAAGGTCCAAGCCTTCAGACAGAATCGTAGACACTGATCATAGTTGAAGTCTTTGGCTAATGGATGTGCTGATCAAAGGACGGCTCTACTTTATTCTGGGCCCTGAAATAATAGCTGAAAATGGAACCTTATTATTACATCTTGACTGTGAAGAAAATAATTAATTCAAATCTGTATTCAGCTAGCGCTGTATTTTTTTAAATGGCTGCTGATTCGCAGGCCTTATGGTTTTCCCCAAACATTTTTATTATATCCTGTGACAGGAAGTGTTTGGGTGGAAAGGGTAAAAAGTTGGGAATTTTAGATGATTTTTAATTATTCTGAACTTTTGTTACATCCTAACCCTTCCTGTCTTCCTTTCTTCCTGAGTGGGCAGCAGTCACAGTACAGTCAGGGTGGACCATTGTCTCAGCCTTGCTCATCATTCTAAAGCACATTAGGCACAGTGTTTGATATTGCCCAGGCATCAGGCACATTTTGCACCGGGCTATCGGCCAGTTGCGACCAAGTGAAGGTGTCTGGGTTCCAAGATGGTGTCTGACATCTCCACTGTTATCTATTCAGTGGTCTGTGTTTGCCTGAGCTTGAGTCTGGACTAAGGATTCTGAGCCCCTGCGTTCTCATTGATATCCAATCACAGAACATTTCAGAATTTGGGCCTCTACCATTGGCCCTTAAACTCTGAGTCATGATTCGCAGCTTGGAAGTTTAGACAGCCAATCACGTTGGGAGTAGGAGTGGCCCAGGCCTTCAGAAATGTATATAAGTGGTTGCTTTGCCCCTGTTGTCCAGTTCTGTTAATTCAATAAAGGTTATAGCTGTTATCACTGTGTCTTGCCTCATGGGAACCCTCCTACACTTCATCTACCATCTGGAGGTGCATGCCTGGAGATCCTTGGATCTTGATTGTTTTCACACACTAGCAACACATCCTGTAGAATTCTACCCATTATATTTTACCCGCGCAATAGGAATGAATTTCAGGAACCAAAAAGTCATATTGAAAAATACGACTTTCGAGCTGTCTGGCCCAAAAATGGCAACTAGGCGAATGCAACCCCGGTTTAAGGAGCCATTTGGTGCCTAGCTTATATATCTGACGCAGGTGGGATGCAGGTGGCACTGTGGGTTAAACCACAGAGCCTAGGACTTGCCGATCAGAAGGTCGGCAGTTCGAATCCCCGTGACGGGGTGAGCTCCCGTTGCTCGGTCCCTGCTCCTGACAACCTAGCAGTTCGAAAGCACGTCAAAGTGCAAGTAGATAAAGAGGTACCGCTCCGGCGGGAAGGTAAACGGCATTTCCATGTGCTGCTCTGGTTTGCCGGAAGCGGCTTAGTCATGCTGGCCACATGACCTGAAAGCTGTATGCCGGCTCCATTGGCCAGTAAAGCAAGATGAGCACTGCAACCCCAGAGTCGTCCGCGACTGGACCTAATGGTCAGGGGTCCCTTTACCTTATAGGCAGGTATAGGAATGTGCACCAGGTTGGGACTCCCAGTTTATCTGACTGGAAAGTGGAAGGGTGGGGGGAGAGAGAAGTGATATTCCAGTCCAGACCATAGCATCAACAACATAAATATGAATTTGTGTCAGGGGTCCCTTTACCTTTAACTTATATATCTGAGTTACTAACACTGATTCGGTGGGCATTTCACAGGCAAAGGCTTCTAAATGCTTAACCAAGTCCTGTGCTTGGGCTGTTCAGCTGGAGTTGGATGATAGGTTGCCTGAAGCTTATGATCTGCCAGACACATATAGAAAGGGACTGCCAAATCCAGACTTGATATTACAGCCAAAAAGAAACCATCTGTAGCACATAATATAAATTATTTGCCTGTTCTCTGCAGTTTGGGCAGCTTTAAAGGCTATATTATTTTTTCTTTGTTTGTTTTAAATTGGCTTTTAATATTGTGTTGTTATCTGATGTTAATATATTCAGATGTTTGGTTAAATAGGTTTGGTTAAACTTGCGGTATCTTACCACACATCACCTCTTAGCCCGGCTAAGTAAAAGTGGTTGCTAGCCCTTTTAAGGGAGCTGGGTGGACTGAGATGGGACGTCCTTTCTCCTCACCCACCCCAAAGCAGGTTTTTTTTGGGGGGGGGGGAATGGTTTGTGTCCAGGGAGAGGAAGTCCCACTTAGATACAGCCCATTGTATGCAGATAAGCTATAACAGTAATCAGCCAACCTCAGCAAATAGGCAATATCATTATGGGTTCTTTTTTTCATTGGTTCTACTTCATGGGACCCCGAAATAGCTACTTTTCTAACTGTCCCAGGATGTCCTGTTGTTTTCTTATTAAAAAAAAACAAGTACCATTGTATATGTTGTGAGCTTTTAATAATCCCAACTATTACATTACCATATGTGAACGTGCAGAACAATTTGCCTTTGGTCTACATGGTCTGTATCTTGCAGTTATTGCATGCTGCAGAAAGAAGTCCTTTCGTTAAGGCAGTCTGCTAATTTCATTTTTTAGTCTTCAGTTACAAGCTTCTGGCAGGTTTTCTGACCACTACTGTTACCTGGTGGCGCCGATATTTCATCAGAGTTAGACAAGCAGACTACCTGGACCTAGGCCCAGATGCCCTGTTGTAAGTGATGAACATGATCCCTTGTGTTAAGGAATTCAAGACTTATAGTGCTGGGATTCCCAAGGGAGTTGAAAGAAAACTGTGTTCAAGCATTCACTTTGTGCGTTCTCTTTGTGCTTGTTACGTACACAGCATTATGAGCTCAAGCAATTACACATCACCCCGACGAAATCCTTTTTTCAGTTATTGATCATTTATTTCAGGTAGAAAGACTCTCTTAATTTGAACGAATACAAGCCATTAAAGATGCAGATGTTGTTTAAAGATGACCTGATAATAGTGACTAAGGAAAACGTAGCTCATGTTTAGCACCATTTTTATTTATTTTTAACTCTGATAAAAATTAACACCAACATTAAGATAATACATCTCATTCCAGCAGTTTGAATGAATTTTGTTTGCTTTAAAATCTTATCTCTTAACCCTGGACCATTTGTATGTTATTGTGTTGATCTGTCTGTTTGGGTTGTATGCTGGTTTGACTTTTTAAGACTTATTGTAGATTTCATTGTATAATTGTTATATTTTTAAAATAGAGTCATCCGATGACCTAGATGACTTGTTCAGGAGGCTTCTAACAACTATAGATCAATAAATACTGCATCCTTCCTAACATTTCCTTTTACATATAGTAACTTTATGCTTACATTTTGGGATTGTTTTAAAAAATTATGTTTATCCTACATAGTGTGCCATGCTTAACTGTACTCTGTATTTATAGCATGTCATATGTTAATATGTTAAATTTGGTATACTATAGATATTGAGTGACAAGTCACTATTCAATTCTCCTGAACCGGCCCCACTGAAATGGATGGGAGCTCCATCCATTTCAGTAAAATTTGTGCATTATTCTGCTGATTAGATCTGGGTTGGATTAATAATGGTTTGGATTAGATGTCATCTAGATTCCCTCTATGGCCATGATTCAGAGGGCCTCATAAGGAACTAGATATGCTCATCAGGGCTTCTTCAGGTGCGCAGCCTGGGAGTCATTTTGGACTCACAGCTGTCCATGGAGGTGCAGGTCAATTCTGTGTCCAGGGCAGCTGTTTACCAGCTCTATCTGGTATGCAGGCTGAGACCCTACCTGCCCACGGACTGTCTCACCAGAGTGATGCATTCTCTAGTTATCTCTCACTTGGACTACTGCAATGCGCTCTATGTGGGGCTACCTTTGAAGGTGACCCGGAAGCTACAACTAATCCAGAATGTGGCAGCTAGGCTGGTGACTGGGAGCGGCCGCCGAGACCACATAACACCGGTCTTGAAAGACCTACATTGGCTCCCAGTACGTTTCTGAGCACAATTCAAAGTGTTGGTGCTGACCTTTAAAGCCCTAAACGGCCTCAGTCCAGTATACCTGAAGGAGCGTCTCCACCCCCATTGTTCTGCCCAGACACTAAGGTCCAGTGCCGAGTGCCTTCTGGCAGTTCCCTCGCTGTGAGAAGCCAAGTTACAGGGAACGAGGCAGAGGGCCTTCTCGGTAGTGGCACCTGCCCTGTGGAAAGCCCTCCCACCAGATGTCAAAGAGAAAAACAACTACCAGACTTTTAGAAGACATCTGAAGGCAGCCCTATTTAGGGAAGCTTTTAACAGACTATTGTATTTTAATATTTTGTTGGAAGCCGCCCAGAGTGGCTGGGGAAACCTAGCCAGATGGGCAGGCTATAAATAATATATTATTAATAATATTTCCATCCCTTCTTGTTCTCTTTTCCCCCCTCAACCACTCTCTGCAAATTGCAAGCCTTATTTCATATAATCATAGAATTGTAGAGTTGGAAAAAGTCCCTGAGGATCATCTAGTCCAACCCCTTGCAATGCTGGAATATGCAGCTATCTCATGGTGGGATTGAACCTGCAAACTTGGCGTTATCAGCACCATACTCTAACCAACTGAGCTATCCAGGGCTATTTGCTGCTTAGCAAGCTGCTTCGGTTTTTAATTTATCCGTTTCAGAAGTTGTTAGTAAGATGAGGAGCTATTATCTGGGAACCTCAATGAGATGCCCTCACACACAATAACAAGGATTGCTAGATGTCTGTTCACAGGGGGTGTTTAGTGCATTTAATACTAGTTAAGACAGTAGGCTTAAGAATGCTTAACCCTGTATAGGAGTGGGCTATAAATCCCTAGTTCTTGGAACTGGGATATTTGTCCCCAACTGGTGTGTGTGTGTGTGTGTGTGTGTGTGTAAAATTCATGAGCATGGGATCAAGGACCAGAAACCACCAGCTTCTGATCTTGAAATGCATACTGGGTGTTAGCAGACAAAACAATTTAACCTGCAGCCACAAAAGAGAGGTAATACTTACTTCTTTGGCAGGTTAATTAGTTTGCATTTGCAAAGTTCTTTGAAGATGAAAAGTGCTATAAAAATGTTAAATAGTATTTTATATGCTGTTCTCGAGTGGATTAACAGGTGCAGAATTAAAAGCTGGCAGTTGCCGAGAACACTTAACGATAACTTCTCTCTTTCATCTGCTAATGGTTTTAACTCCCCACCCCCACCCCGCAAAAAATATAAGAAACAGATAGAAATTTACCTAGGGTAAATATGTAAACTTCAGGAATGGCTGAGGGAATTCATTTAAAACTGGCTTTCAAAAAC
This sequence comes from Podarcis melisellensis, assembly GCF_964234715.1. NCBI lineage: Eukaryota > Metazoa > Chordata > Lepidosauria > Squamata > Lacertidae > Podarcis > Podarcis melisellensis. Next base: position 116,076,063 of record NC_138528.1, on the reverse strand, counting down.
GCAACTGAAGCATGCACTTGAGTAACCTGGCACTATTGCTTACCAATCTTGTCTATTGTTTAATAAAATCCTCTAGTCTGGGAATTTAGAGAATCGTAGAGTTGGAAGGCACCCGAAGCGTCATAAAGGCCGAGTCCCTGCAATGCAGGAATCTCAAACCTCGAAGGATGGAGAGTCCACAACCGCCTGAGGTTGGATCTGTTTGATATCGTGTCTCTTGGGGCTAGGGGGGTGGCTGTTACGTTAATAGGGCCAAGCCATTTTTATTCTTAATCATTTACATTTACAGTTTCCAGAGGGGTAACTGTCTGTGTTACGGGGGGTGGGACGACAACAACAACCCTTCAAAGAGTCTTGAGGCGCCTTAAAGATGGATTCTGTCACAATAAAATCCTTAAAGGTGCCGTAAGACTCTGTTTCTTACATCTGCTGGATTAGATGGAGCTGTGATGGTGATGGAGAAGAAGAATTTGGATTTGATATCCCGCTTTATCACTACCCGAAGGAGTCTCACAGCGGCTAACATTCTCCTTTCCCTTCCTCCCCCACAACAAACACTCTGTGAGGTGAGTGGGGCTGAGAGACTTCAGAGAAGTGTGACTGGCCCAAGGTCACCCAGCAGCTGCATGTGGAGGAGCGGAGACGCGAACCCGGTTCACCAGATTACGAGTCTACCGCTCTTAACCACTACACCACACTGGCTCTCTTGATGTGATTCTTATGGGTGCTATTAAATTTCTGCCAGCTCTGGAGGAGAGCAGACATGTCTGGGAAAGGGAAAAGCTAAGTCAGGGCAGTGTTTTCTTTTCCTTTCCGTCATGTTCTGCCACACTCGTCAATCAGGGCATGGTTCAGCTTCATCTCTTTGACCACACATCTAAATGGAGGAATATCTGCATTACATCTTCGGCAAACCAAGCGACAGCAGAGAGAGGGACAAATGGTGTCCTAACCAATCGGCCCCCTTTTCCTACCATCTCTGTCATCTTCCCCAGGCTCCTGAACGAAATAGTATGCACATGTGCCCTATAGGGGCTTGAGTCAAGGGTCAAATTATAACTTCCCAGGGTTTCTGGTCCTTGGTCCCACGACCTGCGAACCTTGAGAAGTTACAGTTTTCAGGGATTCTAGGCTGCAGGATGCTGCTAGAGTAACTTAGCTCAGCCCTCAAAATTGTTGGAAGGGCAAAAAGGCCAGAAGCGTCAATAGGCCTCATCTTAAAATGAGTTAACTTAGGCCAGGGAGGCTCTCCTGGCACCCTTATTACATATATTTAGGCACCAGGCAAAAATGTTCCTCTTCTCCCAAGCTTTTGCCTAATTAAACAATCTACACCCTTTTAAACTGGGCCGGGTGGGTATTTTTGTTTGTTTGTTTTTATATTGTAAACCACCCTGTACGCCTCAGATGAAGGGCAGTATAGGAATAATAATAATAATAATAATAATAATAATAATAATAATAATAAAAATTATGTTTTACTATGTTTTTATGTATGCTGGAAGCTGCCCACCCTGTCAGATGGGCGGGGTATAATAAAAATAAAGGAAGAAGAGGAGTTTGGATTTGATATCCCACTTTATCCCTAGCCTAAGGCGTCTCAAAGCCGCTAACAATCTCCTTTCCCTTCCTCTCCCACAACAAACACTTTGTGAGGTGAGTGAGGCTGAGAGACTTCAGAGAAGTGTATATAAAAATAATGTCTGATGCATTTCAGTTTAGCTGAGATAATATTGAATCTGGTGCAGGGAAGTTCATCTAGTACAGTCATATCTTGGATCCCAAACGCCTTGCGAGTCGAACGTTTTGGTTCCCGAACGCCGCAAACCCAGAACTGAGTGTTCCTGTTTGCAAACGTTCTTTGGAACTTGAACGTCTGACGCGGCTTGCGATTGGCTGCAGGAGCTTCTTGCAGCCAATCTGAAGCCACGCCTTGGTTTCCAAATGTTTTGGAAGTCGAACGGACTTCCAGAATGGATTCTGTTCGACTTCCGAGGTACCACTGTAATAAGATTGTCAATGACCCCTCTAAGATGGTGCCCATTTTGTGGAGCCCAAAGTGGAAAAGGAGAAGACTTTACCTGTAACTAGGAACTGGGTGGGAGAAAAGACAGGATTTTTGGTCAGGTCATCTTCCATGCCTTTTTTTTTTCTTTCTTTTTTCTTTTCTTTTTTCTTTTTGAGAGAGAGAGAGACTTTTGACTGAGGGAGAGGGCGACAATGGCTCTTCAGTTTGTGCCTTTTTCCAGTGGGGAGCGTATGGTTGGCTTTGTTCCTTAGAAGCAAGCTGTCTCTTTTTCTCCAGCCATGGCTCTGAGAGAGCTCAGAGTTTGCCTGCTGGAGAGACACTGGTGTGGGCATATCAAGCACTATATAGTGCTTTGTAGAAGACCGCTTTGATCCCAACATCAATCCAACAATTAGCGCATCTTTTATGAGAAAGACAGCGCAGTATCAGAATGGGTTGCATAAATTCCTAATATGGGATACAGCCGGGTAAAGACGATTTCACACTCTAGCGCCAATGTACTATTGAGCTTCTGCAGCAGCTATTTATGTTTATGACATCATCGCAAAAGAGGAAACGTTTTCAACGTTAAGGAGCTGTGTGAACGAACTCCAGTAGAATGGACATCCCAACATAGTTGCTGCTATTGCTGGGAATAAATGCGATCTTAACAATGTAAGAGAACCCATGGAAAAAGAAGCTAAAGACTTTGCAGATCCCATCTATAGAATATTTGGAAAGACCAGGGCAAAAAATTGCAACAAACATAAATGAACTGTTTATAAAAATTAGTCATAGAATTCTATCAAGAGATACAAACCCTCAAAATGCAGCTGTTGTTGACTTACACTATCATATACCAGAGTAGTTTTTAGAAAGTGTTTGACCTTGGAAATTAGGGGTTTATTTGGAGTATAGTTGACTTGGTCCCCTCCAGATTTTGCTGGACTCCAGTTCCCATCAGCTCCAGCTAGCATGGCGTGTTATCAGGATTGATGGGAGTTGTAATCCAGAACATCTAAAAGACACCATGCTGCCTAGCCTGCCATAACCAACCTTCTCTCTACCTGCCATTGTCGGATTTTTGTTTTGATTGTTTGCAGAGTCGTTCACCGCTTCGCAGCAGAGCATTACTGAAGTGGTGTACCCTAAAAAAAATATTAAAAAAATAAATTGCAAACTCAGTAAACCAAAGACAATAAAACAAGTCATACAATTATATGGTTATTCTTTCATAAAATAATAGGTCATGTTTTGCTCAACATCTACAATTCCCATATCCTTTGTGTGAAAAAAGAACAGGTGGCACGGCAACCCTATCTACTGCAATGCTTTCTTGCATGTATGAATCTGTCAGTGGGTTTATTACCATGTCAGTTTTGATCACAAACTCTGAGTTTTCATTTAATTTTTTCGGCCTACAGACTGAGCCATTAATTCATTGAGTTAATTGACAATGACTTTGCAACTCTGACTTTCCCACTGAACTCTGGAAAAGCTCCTGGCCTTGCCTATAAGGTCCAGATGTTGTGCTTAAACTAAAATGGCGCATGGAGGTCGAAGGGGGACTGATTTGAATACCACACCAAACTTCAGACAAGGGCAAGAGATTTGAGTCTCTAGTAAAACATGCATACTTTTGGAGCAAGGAGCAGGTCTGAGGGGAAATAATATTGTGCATATTGAACTTGAACAAGCGCCCTCTTTCGCTCCCTGTAACTGATTGTACTGCTATTACAAAGAAAGGTATTAAGAGTGATTCCGTAAAACTTTCAAATGGCCACCTCTTCCTTCCTTTGCTATTAGCTTGAGTGGCCTATAGTGTTAGAAAAGTAAAAAATGCACTTTAGTGTTTGGAAGACACACTGCCCAAGACAACTTTTGAAATAAGTGATAAGGTCAAGGAGCCGGTAGGGATCATAGCTTAAACAATTTAATATCCTCTGTCTTACACATGCACAGTCAAAACAGGTCTTTAAATAATGTTTATGCCAGTCTTGTGTGTATGGAATCAACTGCAAATAAAGTGTTTTAAGTGTGTTGCAATATACAAATGTGACACTAGATGGCGACAGTGAGCTATGGCAAATTCAATATATTTTTCAAAACGTTTTTTTAAAAAGCATTTTCACAGCATTTTTTATATGTGTGTAGATTCCACCAGAGTGAGTGTGTGTGTGTGTGTGTGTGTTTGTTTAAGTGTCCTATGAAACAAGGAGCCAAGCATATGTGTAAGGTAGAGCAGTATTAGTTTTGCCATGTTGCAGATGTAAGGAATGCAAGTGTAAACGTGGTGAAGTTTCTAGTTTATAATACAATCCTAACAATGTTTACTCAAAAGTAGGTACTTTTGAATTCAGTGGGGCTTACTCCCGGGTAAGTAGGTTTAAGATTTCAACCCCAATCTTAACTCAGTTATGTGTATTTTTTAAGAAGCCCAGGCTAATGTGAAGCAAGGTGCTGAAGAAATATGTGATTGCCTACCTATTGATCCTTAACATTAACAGCAACTGCCTTTGATGAAGGTCTGAGGATGTGTTATGAAGGCATATGGTCAGTGGCAGCTGTTGTGGTGGTTAAGAGCAGTGGAGCTACCTTCCCCAGGTCACTACAACATGGATGGGGAAACTTTTTGGATCTGCAGGTCAAGTGTGGTATGTGGTGGTGATTGGTGCTTTGACGTCCCATGCACAACCAATTCAGGAGGCTTCAGCTCTGGCCCCTTATTGGCTGATGGGTGGTAGAGGCCGAAGCCTGCCTTCCCTTGCCAATGTGCAACCAGGAGTGCACTTGAAGGCTCCCAGTTATGCATTGGCAACCACATATTACCTCAGGTATAAGGCCGTGATGCATAGCTGTCAACTTGCAGATTTGAAAATAAGGGACCAGCAGCCTTGAAAATAAGGGACCAGCAGCCAAAATAAGGGACCTGCAGCCTCACCTGTTCCAGGCACTCCAGTCTTCCTGTCCTCCTGCAGTCTGGTCAAACTCATGTTGGGTAGCTTCGAGAACACTGTCCAACCAACTTTGTAACCAGAGGTTCAACTGAATAGACTCTGAATCACATGCACCACAAGGCCTATGCAGCCTCAACTTAAGATGGCTCCCCGGCCTGGCTTTGCACTGCAAAGTTTGCAGCAGCACGTGCAACAAAATGGCATCCAGCATTCAAAAAACCTCTCAGCTTGCATTAACTAGCCACACACAAGGCATGCAAGCTCCACCCCCAGTCGTTTAAGAGCTTCTTATTGGGTGAGTAACACAGCCAAGCAACACAATTGGAGCCTCCCTCCTCCCTGGCCGGCAGGGAGGGAGGGAGAGGAGCTGCTTCCTTTGAAATTTAAGGGACATCATTTAAGGGACATCTATCAGTAAGGGACAGCGGCGGGACATGGCGCTGGAATAAGGGACTGTCCCTTCAAACAAGGGACACTTGCCAGCTATGCCGTGGTGTATCCAAGAAGAAGAAGAGTTTGGATTTTATATCCTGCTTTATTGCTACCCGAAGGAGTCTCAAAACGGCTAACATTCTTTTTTCAAAGAGGGCCAGATTTGATGAAGTGAAGGGCCGTGGGGGCCGACCAAAGTTGTTGACCTGTTTTTAGGATTGATATTGCTGAGCTTATTTTAGGGTTGAAGTTGTTGAGGTTTTTTTTAGGATTTTACCCCTTGAAATAAACTGCCACAGGGGCCAGATTAAACCATCCAGCAGGCTGGATTAGGCCCCTGAAATGGACTGGAGTTTCCGGCTTTGTGTTCTTATTTTTTCATCAGAGGAGGGAGGGAAGGAAGGAAGGAGGGATGGTCAGCACCTCTGACCATCATTTAAGTCACCCCAGGGTGTCATGGGACATTGGTTGAAAACCATCTACCTGAAGCCCTCTTCATGCTTTGCTTGTGTGAAGAGACAAAGCAAGAAGAGAGGGGTTGTGGGACTTCACTTTTGAAGTCTGGGCATAACTAGTGTGGCCTTCTGATGTGGGTTGTGGTTGTTGTTGTTTACTGAATTTATATACCACCCTATATAAAAAAGTGTGGGTGCGCTGTGGTCTAAACCACTGAACCTCTTGGGCTTGCCAGTCAGAAGGTCGGCGGTTTGAATCCCCATGATGGAGTGAGCTCCCGTTGCTCTGTCCCAGCTTCTGCCAACCTAGCAGTTCGAAAGCATACCAGTGCAAGCAAATAAATAGGTACTTCTGTGGCGGGAAGGTAAACGGCATTTCCGTGCGCTCTGTTTTCCATCACGGTGTCCCGTTGTGCCAGAAGCGGTTTAGTCATGCTGGCCACATGACCCGGAAAGCTGTCTGTGGACAAACGCCGGCTCTCTCGGCCTGAGAGCAAGATGAGCGCCGCAACCCCATAGTCACCCTTGACTGGACTTAACCATTCAGGGGTCCTTTACCTTTTTACACCCTGTACCCAGAGGTCTCAGGGCGGTTCACAGAATAAAATCAAAATATAAAACCATAAAATGCATAATAAAAAAAAACCCCAATAACCCCCGCCCTGAAAAAAACACATTTTAAAAGGGCATAGGATGTCAATCAAATCAACCATAGGCCTGGTTAAAAAGGGTACATCTTTGCCTGGCACCTAAAGGTGTACTGTATAATGTTTTTCGCTACACATGAGGTCTTCCTTGGATCCTGAGGAAACCATGTGCTTGGGGGTGGGCAAATGTCTCCCCTCCCCCCTACTCTCTACTTGCTTTCCCTCTTTACCCGAGTAAAGCGTGAAGAAGAGGGCTTAATTCTGCGCTAGTTCTCAGAAGTGGGGTGTTAATTGGGACGAGACACAGGGCAGCGAGCAACTGTGCAAGCAATCTGTGCTGCGCTCTTGCCTCAAATCATGTGCAAAACAGCAGGTGCAGGCCTACTGAGAGGCACCGTGAGCCGCAACGAGCCCCGAAACAAACGCTGATTGCCGGCCTCATTGACAAAGCACTTTCTGTAGCTGGAGCGGGCTACCCCTGCGACTGTTTCCCATTTGTTTCTTCCTGTGTACCAAAATTAGTTTCATATTGTTTGAACCGAGTGGTAATGGATTCTCCGTCATGCAAGCCCACTCCCCTTCCAACAAAGAAAAGAGCCTGATTTGGCGGAGGGAGGGGAGGGGAATGCGGCGCTGCATATCAAATACATGCTGATGATGCGGTGGGACGAAGCGCATTCCCCCCGTTTCTCTTTACACCTGTTTGGACAGAAAAGGGTCACAGAGCAGGGTCCCCAGGGAAGCCCGCTGGAGAGGTGATTAATTGCCTACCTGCTGATTAAAAGGATCCAAGCGCCTGAATTCACCCAAGCCCGTTTCCGTAGGTGTCGCTATGTGCTGCAGCACAACACTAACTGCTAAAGTTACAGGCCTTCCAAGCATCCCTATTTCTGAGGGACTGTTTACAGAAACAGTCCAGGTTTCTGATTTGATCCCGGAATGTCCCACTTTTCTTTAGGACGCCCCCATTTCCATCAGAAAAATGTTGAAGATGTGTGACCCCCGAGCCAAGGAGATAAGAAACTACGGTGGTACTTTGGGTTACATACGCTTCAGGTTACAGACTCCGCTAACCCAGAAATAGTACCTTGGGTTAAGAACTTTGCTTCAGGATGAGAACAGAAATCGTGCAGCAGTGGCGCAGCGGCAGCAGGAGGCCCCATTAGCTAAAGTGGTGCTTCAGGTTAAGAATAGACCTCCAGAACGAATTAAGTTCTTAACCCGAGGTACCACTGTACACAACTTTTAAAAGACATCTGAAGGCAGCCGTGTACAGGGAAGTTTTTTAGTGTTTTATTTTCTTCTTATATAAGTTGGAAGCCGCCCAGAGTAGAGGGGCAGGGTATAAATTATTAGTATGGAATAGGATGTCCCTATTTTCATCAGAGAAATGTTGGAGGGTCTGAAGTAAAACAGTATGAGCTGTGCATACAGTGGTCTAAACCACTGAGCCTCTTGCGCTTGCCTATCAGAAGGTTGGTGGTTCGAATCCCTGCGACGGGCTGAGCTCCTGTTGCTCTGTCTCAGCTCCTGCCAACCTAGCAGTTCGAAAGCACGCCAGTGCAAGTAGATAAATAGGTACCGCTGTGGCGAGAATGTAAACGATGTTTCCATGTGCTGTTTTCCATCACGGTGTTCTGTTGCGCCAGAAGAGGTTTAGTCATGCTGGCCACATGACCTGGAAATCTGTCTGTGGACAAACGCCGGCTCCCTAGGCCTGAAAGCGAGATGAGCGCTACAACCCCATAGTCTCCCTTGACTGGACTTAACTGTCCAGGGGTCCTTTACCTTTTTTACCTGTCGTTTGACTGCCTTCTTCCTCTACCCCCTGCCCATCTCTGAGGTGCTTTGAACGTCTTGCAATTCCAGAAGTCAAGGAAACTTACTCTTTGTGAAAACCATGCCCGAGTGTTGATGATGACTGCCTTTGTGCACATGTCGGAGTAACATTATAACTAGCAAACTCAAGGGGGGGGGTGGTTTCGCCTGTCTCCTGCTCAGATTGCCTGAGCTCTCGGCCTTCCTCCTCTGCAGAACGGTCTTCTCCCAAAGCGAACCAGGCCAGGCTGGATGCCCGGTCAGGTTTCTGCCCCGCCACCAACCCACAGCTTAGTGGTAAGGTGACAGCAATTCTGCGCCTTTGGCCTTGAACCAGGGAAGGGTGGGCCATTCCTTGTCAGGAGGTGTTCTCTGTGTGTGAATGAGGGGCTGGGGGGGGGGGTGTGAGCACAGCTCTAATGCCCTGCTGTGTTTTCCTGCTGTGAAAATAGGGGTATGCTGTGACAGGCTCCAGGCTGGGCCTTTTCTCTTTCAAAGAGAGAGGGGCTGAAGAAACAGGTGCGCTCTGCGGTTGCTCTATATCTGCTGCCTTTGTGGCAGGGCTGCATCTGGTCAGCTGAAGGTGCCTTTTTATTATTTAAACTTTCCACGTGTGATTAGGGAAATGCTTGATTGCATGGGCTTGCTCCCTTATTATTTGGGCTCTGTCAGTTCTGATTGTGTGGCTATTCCTGTATCTTTGTTCCAGCGCACTCCAGGCAATGCATCGGAGTGGTGAACGTTTAATCCCTTAGATTTTGGCTTTGTTTTGTTTTGTTTTGTTCCGAGCAACTCCACAGGAAACAGAAATCCAAGTCATAAACTTCCACACATGGTGCTGCTGAACTACACAGATCCCATCAACCCCCCCCCCCCCGCTGGCCATTCTGGATGGGGGTGATGGGAATTGTAGTCTTGGGGCAGCGGGGGGGGGGAGGGCTAATAGGTCCCCTAGCCCTGGCTTGTTCAGCACCTCTGCATCATCTTGCTGCTGCATGGAATAGCACATGTACCAGACCTTTGGATTTAGTAAGTAAAGTAATTTAAACTTTTTTTAAAAAAATGCCTTCCACGCATACCTGCTACTAAGTGGGCTTCGCAATGACTGCCAATCTGTGTAGGTTGAAGCAGCGATGGTCAATCTGTGGTCCTCCAGATAAGCTCCAGCATGTCCATCGGTCTGAGATAATGGGAGTTCTCATCCAACAACATCTGCAGAGCTGCAGGTTGCCCACTCCAGGGTTAAAATGGCCAGTTTGCCCTGGGAATCTACCTTGTGAAGGTTCCCCCAGGGGGTGATGTTCTTGACAAGGCTTGGATTAGCCTGACTGGTCTTTTGTAGGAATTCAACCGCACTGCAAACTTAATGAGATCAGGGCTCCTTCCATCACCTCTTCCAAGAAGCAATATTCTGCGGTGGCTTCTCAGTTTTCTCCCGTCTTGTTAAATCTACCATCCGAGTCAGCCTGGCGTCCCTGCGCACATGTAGGGGCTTCTATTTCTCTCTTGTTGAAACTCAGGCGAGTCTCTTTGAACAGCTGCTTCATCACCAGTTAACCTAGCAGGGGTCGCGATCAAATGTGATCATTCCATACGATTGCACCCAGTGATTTGATGCAATTTACTTTTTATGACTCTGTGTGGAGTTTCGGGGCTGCTTCCAAGTAGGAAAAGCATCACAGGTGAGATAATCTTCTTGACCCATGTACTCAGTTGCGAAATACCTGCAATGTGCTTCACAAGGTACAATATGCACATTTCTTCCCACCCACTTGTGTACGGGTGGCCCAAGTATTTATTTGGCTACAGTGAATAAGAGAGGGCAGTGATAGATTCACATGCTTTGTGTACACAAGGTCCCTGGTTCAAGTCCCAGAAGTGTTAGAAACTTAGATATATAATCTAATCACCAAATGGCACTTTAAACCTGGGCTGTGGTCACCACAATGCAGTGTCTAGGCTCTGTTTCCCTCCCACCTATGGGATGTTAAATTATTATTATTATTATTATTATTATTATTATTATTATTATTATTCATTCCACTTTTATACCGCTTTATATTTTAAAGAACAAATCTCAAAGTGGTTTGCAACACGTTAAAACATACAAATAAAACAATCTGGAATAGAACTAATTCAACCTTCATGGAAAATATTTCAAATCCTTCCCTAAGTGACATCCCCTCCTGGCAAATAGAAGGGGAAGAAATGGAGGCAGTGAGAGATTTTACTTTCCTGGGCTCCATGATCACTGCAGATGGTGACAGCAGTCACGAAATTAAAAGACGCCTGCTTCTTGGGAGAAAAGCAATGATATACCTAGACAGCATCTTAAAAAGCAGAGACATCATCTTGCCAACAAAGGTCCCTATAGTTAAAGCTATGGGTTTCCCATTAGTGATGTATGGAAGTGAGAGCTGGACCATAAAGAAGGCTGATCACTGAAGAATTGATGCTTTTGAATTCTGGTGCTGGAGGAGACTCTTGAGAGTCCCATGGACTGCAAGAAGTTCAACCTATCAATTCTGAAGGAAATCAGCCCTGAGCGCTCACTGGAAGGACAGATCCTGAAGCTGAGGCTCCAATACTTTGGCCACCTCATGAGAAGAGAAGACTCCCTGGAAAAGACCCTGATGTTGGGAAAGATGGAGGGCACAAGGAGAACGGGGCGACAGAGGACGAGATGGCTGGACAGTGTTCTCGAAACTACTAACATGAGTTTGACCAAACTGCAGGAGGCAGTGGAAGACAGGAGTGCCTGGTCCATGGGGTCACGAAGAGTCGGACACGACTAAACTAAACAACAACAACAAAGTGACATTTTGCTTTCCCCAGTCGCCAGCCTGGCATCCAGAGATATCCACGTGGTCGCCATTGGGCCTGTGCTAGTCACAAAACGTGACTAGCACCTGGCTAATTTTCAGCACTTGAGTCCCAACATCTCCAGTATGAAGGTGGATTGTTGGCCACTGTGGGGATAGGATAATGAACTAGATATGCATTTGCCCTGATCCACCAGACCTTTTCTTCTGTTCTTCAGGAGCAGCTAGGAGGCGATCTGAAAGACATGGATAGCTCGGTTGGCTAGAGCATGGTGCTGATAGCGACAAGGTTGCAGGTTCGATCCCCGTGCGGGGCAGCTGCATATTCCTGCATTGCAGGAGGTTGGACTAGATTATCCTCAGGATGAGATGCTGCTTGTCAGAGTAAACATTACCAGGTTAGGTGGAGACACAGTCTTAGCTGTGCACCTTCCCCGTGTTCGTTTGTTATTACATTTATGTTCCACCTTTTCTCCAGAAAGTTCACAATGGTATACACACTTCTTCCCCTCTCCGTTGTCTTGTCACAGCAACCTAGTGAGGAAATTTAGGGCCGAGAGACCTTGTCTGGCCCAAAGTCACCCAATGGGCTTCATGACTGAGAGGGGATGTGAACCCGGATCTCCCAGGTCTAAGTCCAGCACACTAACCACTGCTCCACTCTGGATGCCACTATGCAGGTAACAGCATGGGCATGTTTTTGTGCTCAGCTGTGAAATTGCATAACCTGAGAGTGGTGTCTTGAGCTCTTGGGAGGACGGGCAGGGTACAAATAAAATGCTTGACGAGTTGGATCCAGGGTGGAAGGCACCAAGGTCCAGGCAAGGTCTCCTGCTGAAGGAAGGGGACCAATGAGGAGGCAGCTCTCAGTGTTTTCCTCTGCATCACCAGCCACACTACCATAATCCTCCACAGCAGATCCTTTTAGGGGACATGGGCTGCAGGGAGAAGACAGAATCTGCTTGCACTGCTTCTTCCACATTCTCCACTGGGAGTGGGGCTGGGCGATACCTGGTTTTCAGCACCGTGATATATCACCATCTAAACACCATGATGGGATGTGGGTGGCGCTGTGTGTTAAACCGCAGAGCCTAGGACTTGCCGATCAGAAGGTCGGCGGTTCGAATCCCCGCGATGGGGTGAGCTCCTGTTGCTCAGTCCTTGCTCCTTCCCACCTAGCAGTCCGAAAGCACGTCAAAGTGCAAGTAGATAAATACGTACCGCTCCGGCTGGAAGGTAAATGGCGTTTCCGTGTGCTGCTCTGGTTCTCCAGAAGCGGCTTAGTCATGCTGGCCACATGACCCGGAAGCTGTACGCCGGCTCCCTCGGCCAATAAAGCGAGATGAGCGCCGCAACCCCAGAGTCAGTCACGACTGGACCTAATGGTCAGGGGTCCCTTTACCTTTACCTAAGCACCATGATATATCGATTTATGACAGTATCCGAAAGGAGGATGGAGCTGTGTAGAGGCATTGGCTAGCTTCACGTTTCCCCCTGCATCGTGACTTTTGCTGGCACCTGCTCTTGTGATTCACTCCCGCCTGCAGGAGGCAAGGGAGAGTTGTGCTGGCAGAGTTAATGGGCTGCAGGACTCAAGAGAAGCATTGGCTGGCTTTACGAGTTTTCCCATGTTGAGATTTTTGCATAGTATACACATACAAGCACATCATATCATGGTAAAGGTAAAGGACCCCTGAACAGTTAAGTCCAGTCAAAGGTGACGATGGACGCTCATCTTGCTTCCCATGCCAATAGAGCAAGTGTTTGTCCCCAGACAGCTTTCCGGGTCATTTGGCCAGCATGATTAAACCGTTTCCGGAGCAATGGAACACTGTGACAGAAACCAGAGCGCATGGAAATGCCGTTTGCCTTCCCGCTGCAGTGGTACCTATTTATCTACTTGCACTAGTGTGCTTTTGACTGCTAGGTTGGCAGGAGCTGGGACAGAGCAATGGGAGCTCACCCCGTTGTGGGGATTCGAACCGCCGACCTTCTGATCAGCAAGCCCAAGAAGCTCTGTGGTTTAGACCACAGCGCCACCCGCACCCACTAGCACATTGGGTCTGTGCTAGTCTGGCTAATTTTGAACACTTGAGTCCCAACATCTCCAGTATGAAGGTGGATTGTGATTGACTCCCGCCTGCAGGAAGCAAGGGAGAGCTAAGCCAGCAGGGTTAACAGGGTCTGCAGGACTTGAGAGAACCAGTGTGGTGTAGTGGTTAAGAGCTGTAGACTCGTAATCTGGTGAACTGGGTTCGCTTCCCCGCTCCTCCACATGCAGCTGCTGGGTGACCTTGGGCCAGTCACACTTCTCTGAAGTCTCTCAGCCCCACTCACCTCACAGAGTGTTTGTTGTGGGGGAGGAAGGGAAAGGAGAATGTTAGTCGCTTTGAGACTCCTTCGGGTAATGATAAAGCGGGATATCAAATCCAAACTCCTCCCCCTCTTCTTCTTTGAGAGAAGCACTGGCTGGCTTCATGAGTTTTCCCATATTGAGATTTTTCCATAGCATACACGCACAAGCACATCATGATTCATGATATGTTGCCAAGTCCATAATTGTGAAACCAATATCATGATATGGACTTCAAACAGGTTTGGGATGATATATCGCCTAGCCCTAACTGGGAGCATCCCATAAGCAGAGTTTTGCTCACTTGAACTCTGGATCCAACCCATTGAAAATATTCCTGTCAGACAGACTGGTTCTATGTGTAGACACTTGTGTGGCTGTGAAAAAGAGGGCCCCATATTCTTGATGAACTGGCTTGGGTGCAATAGGTTCCCCATGCTTGACTTAGAGCTTGGGTGGCCAAGATGTTCTTGGACTACAGCTCCCATCATTGGCCATGCTGGCTAGGGCTTATGGGAGTTGTAGTCCATCAACCGCTGCTGAGATGAAGGCGGCAGCAACCAAAGGCTGAAATGGCCCGGTTGAACCAGCATTTAATTCCCCCCCTATATAATTCTCCTTTGCTTCCTAGTCTGTTTAGTTCCCCTCCTCACACTTGGCAGAAGAGACTCACCTTTTCACAGCAGTACTTCTTCATTTACAAATTACAATTTTCCCAACAATTTGCTGTGTATAAAAATTGGCCTTACATGCAACCGGCCACTTAGTTGGAGAATGGAGCCTGCAGCCTTGACGCACTCTGTGAACAATTGGTAATAACTCTGAACTGACCCCATTTACTGCAATGGGAGTTCTTGACTACAGTCTGAATTCTTACCAGATAAACTTTGTCACCCACTTTTGCTCTGTGCTAAGTTTGCTACCGATGCAAATGTCCTCTGAAAACCTAATGGACTTCCATGTGTGTATACGCCAAAACAATTTGTCTCGCTGACCTGAGAGGAAATTTGGTCTCTTCCGTGTGACCGCAAATGCCTCTTTTTCTAATTCTTAATATTGGCTGCCCAGTTATTCTTTTCAGTGATGTGGATACAATACTTAGCAAGCAGTAGGTGAGGGTGGATTTTCAAAAATCTTCTGGTTTAGTTTTCAATACTTTCCCTCCCTTTTAGCTCTCTGAATGATTAATGGGAATAGGAAAATAGTGTTGACCCATTTAAATCGTGTTGGACAACCTTCATTGCTCATCTACATAATGAAATACACACTGAGCATTACGTCTTAAGTGTAGGAGCCACTGAACTACAAATATTTCTCTAATTCAAATTATGAAGTAAATTATAGAACGTTCAGTACTAATAATAGTATTAAATATTAAGCCACCGTGTAAATTGTAATTGTCAGGGAGAACCATAAATTGAAAATACTATTATCAATTTAGCTATAACAGATAATTTCGGTAACCTGCCTCCCTCCCTCCCTCCCTCCTTACAACACTGCATTTTTTTTTGGGGGGGAGTCTCTGTGTTGAAATCCACTTGTAATAAAACGCTAAAATCAGAGTGATTTATATGTGTATCATTTTGTGTTCCATTTTAAGTTAGCAATATTAATTTGCAAGGCTGAAATATATTGATTTTTTTATAACACTGTTATCTTTTTGCTTGAATGCAATTTTTAAAAAGCAAATTATCGGTAATTGAGATGGAAAAATCATTCTGGGCAATGGTTAGGAAACAAAGAAAACCATTGGGCTCTAAAATAATAATAAAAAAACCCCACGAATTTTATGAAACAGGGACATAATTTGCAGCGTTTTAAAATAAATGCAAACTTTAAAATGGTGAACTTAGTCTGCGGGGTTTCTATGGTTACCCACCTTCAGACAGCTTTATAAGATGCGTAAATAGGTCTATGAGTGATTTATAATTATTTGTGTGGGGTTTTTTGTTTGATATGTTGGTAACCTTGTGTTCCGTTTGCATGTAATACATTTTGCATGCTTTGGTTTATGTATATTTTAGCACCTTTGATTGACAATGATTGAGCGTTCCTTTCTTGATTTTTTTTGTCATAGATGATGGATGTTGATAGTGTTGAAAATGTAAACAATTTTACTTGCATCACTATTTTGATAAACAAGGACTCTCTTATGCTAAGTGGGGGGGGAGGGGGGAGGACCTGTATATCTTGAACAGGAAAGCTCCTTTCCTTTATGGTGAACTGCTCCAAGCAGGTTCCGTAATCCTGCCTGTTAAATATATTCATCAAATCAAACGCCAGAATCTCGTGTGAATAAATATGCTAGGTATGCAAGAATTCAACACTTTAGCGGCTGCCTGACATGAAAACAAACAATGTTCACGAAGCTACCAAATTTCAGATGAAATTGGACTTTTGTCTGGAACGTCTTCATTACACAGTATGTGGTATGAAATACAAAAAAATATATTTTCGGATTCCATCTACATCTTATAAATGCCAGGCCGCATTTTGTCTGTCTGTGCATTTGTCAGAATATCTCTTCCAAAAATAGCGGGGTGACCCCCAACCTTACTTAGTCTAGCGTCTAGAGTAAAGTTCGGGGGACATAGCTGTTTTAGTTGGAAATTAGCTGCTCACGCCACGTACAGTGGTACCTCAGGTTACATACACTTCAGGTTACAAACTCCGCTAACCCAGAAATAGTACCTCGGGTTAAGAACTTAGCTTCAGGATGAAAACAGAAATCTTGCAGCGGCAGCAGCCTGAGGCCCCTTTAGCTAAAGTGGTACCTCAGGTTAAGAACAGTTTCATGTTAAGAAGGGACCTCCGGAACGAATTAAGTTCATACCCGAGGTAGCACTGTACACCCGGGGTGTTTATTCTTGAGACCCTCCTGTCCATGCAACAGGCAAATGGGACAGGGGAATGAGGAAGAGGCAGGGGAGAAGCTTGCTTTGCAGCTCTTTTGGACCATGCTTGGAGAAGAGTTGATCCATAAAGACTGGGGAGGCTTGCATCGGGAGGAGGAAATGTGCGGACCTGCTGAGCTCCAGGGGAAGCCTGCAACAGAGCACAGAAAGAGGTGGGCACTGTCTGTTTGCAAGCCCCCTCCATAGAGGCTGGCCCCGCGATGTAACCTCCTCTGGCTGATATCTCGGACAGACCAGGGAGATTTTGATAGGCGACATTTTCCCAAGCGTGGGTAAAATGCACAACCCCTCCCTCCTGCTTCCGCAGGGGAAAGAAAATAAGTCAGAAATCTATTTACATGATGTTTATTTCTGACACTAGAGAAAAACACATCCTTTCAGTTCAGTTCTTCTAGCACGTCTGACAAACTTCCTGAACATGCGCAGTTGGAAGTTTTAAGTTACACTCTTCACAAAGACTTATCCAGCCCGTGAACGTCCTGGGAAATTCTTCTTTCCCACAGATAGGCGCATCATGTGCTGTCAACAATCTGGCTGTCTGCAACTGTGATGTTTCCATATTCTGACAGGCATAGCCCCCCAAATGGTGGCTTGCGGTGCCAATCATTGCAACACAAGAGGTGGTCAACAATGTTAGAAACACAGATATACAAACCAAGAGCCAAATGGCTCCTTAAACCATGGTTACAGTCGCCAAAATGGGATGTCTGGTAGCCATTTGGGGGCACGACAGCTCTAAAGTCTCATTTTTCAAATGAGGGACTGATTGTGATTGATTACCAGTTAAACATCTGGCTAGTTCAGATGAACTGAAGGAGCGTCTCCACCCCCATCGATCTGCCCAGACACTGAGGTCCACCTCCGAGGTCCTTCTGGCGGTTCCCTCATTGTGAGAAGTGAGGTTACAGGGAATCAGGCAGAGGGCCTTCTCGGTAGTGGCGCCTGCCCTGTGGAACTCCCTTCCATCAGTTCTCAAGGAAATAAACAACTATCTGACTTTTAGAAGACATCTGAAGGCAGCCCTGTTTAGGGAAGTTTTTAATGTTTGATGTTTTATCGTATTCTGCTGGGAGCGACCCAGAGTGGCTGGGGAAACCCAGCCAGATGGATGGGATATAAATAATACATTGTTGTTGTTTATTGATGATGATGATGATGATGATTGACAACCTTTAGCTAAGTTAGGAACTTTGATAACTTAAAGAATAAAAGTCTCTTGATCCAGGGACAATCCACATACATATTGGCATATTCCGATCTCTTTTTCTTAATGGTGACATGGGCCATTCCTAACATAGGCATATTCTTCACAACTGTGAGCAGGGCAAGGGGGGGGTGCTTTGTAAGTGAAGGCAAGCTACGACAATTAACTATAACGTTGCTCACCCCTCCAGCTCAGACTGCACAGAAAAAGCATTTTGATTTCTGAAATTCATTCTGATTGTGCAGTTAAAATATAACTGATAGAGTCCTGCAGGATGTGGTGTTAGTGTATCAAAGCAGTCAAGATCCAGGGACCCCTCAGGCATGCTCTTCCAGGTGGTGGAAATGTCAGGTGCCATCCTGGCACCCTGGCATCTTCACTTGGTTGCAAGTGGCCGATTGTTTAGTTGTTTAGTCGTGTCCGACTCTTCGTGACCCCATGGACCAGAGAACGCCAGGCACTCCTGTCTTCCACTGCCTCCTGCAGTTTGGTCAAACTCATGCTGGTATCTTCAAGAACGCTGTCCAACCATCTCATCCTTTGTCGTCCCCTTCTCCTTGTGCCCTCCATCTTTCCCAACATCAGGGTCTTTTCCAGGGAGTCTTCTCTTCTCATGAGGTGGCCAAAGTATTGGAGCCTCAGCCTCAGGCTCTGTCCTTCCAGTGAGCACTCAGGGCTGATTTCCTTCAGAATGGAGAGGTTTGATCTTCTTGCAGTCCATGGGACTCTCAAGAGTCTCCTCCAGCACCATAATTCAAAAGCATCAATTTTTCTGCAATCAGCCTTCTTGATGGTCCAGCTCTCACTTCCATACATCACTACTGGGAAAACCATAGCTTTAACTATAGGGACCTTTGTTGGCAAGGTGATGTCTCTGCTTTTTAAGATGCTGTCTAGGTTTGTCATTGCTTTTCTCCCAAGAAGCAGGTGTCTTTTAATTTCGTGGCTGCTGTCACCATCTGCAGTGATCATGGAGCCCAAGAAAATAAAATCTCTCACTACCTCCATTTCTTCCCCTTCTATTTGCCAGGAGGTGATGGGACCAGTGGCCATGATCTTAGTTTTTTTGATGTTGAGCCGATAGCCAGGTTCAAAATGCACCTAGCACCTGGCGAATTTCAAACACTAGCCATCACTATGGGCCAACAGAGGAGGATGGGCTGTGGGCCCAAAGAAGGGAGGAGCCAAAGGAGAAGGGGAGGAGTTGGCAGAGAGACCCTGAGAGCTCCCCAAAATGTCTCTAGCCCAAACTCCTGTAGTTTCCCCATTCCAAGGGAGTGGGGAATCAATGTCATTGTTCAAACTTTGGAAGGATTAATATTGTATTTAATTTTGTAGTAGCATGAAAGATACCTAAAATGTGTCGTTTGATCATAGGCATGCTGAGGCTTCTGTGGCTGTTACTTGCATTTGTAAATTCTCTCTCAATGGGAGGCTAACCCCCATAATGTATAAAATTGTGTTTTCAGATTCCTTCAACCGCTGCTTATAAAACAAGATAATGCAGGTAATTAACCAAACCTGACACGGTGGAGGAAAATGCTCACTGCTAGATGCCATTTCCAAACAAGCAGTATTTTATTAAAAGATTTCTCTCAGAAAACAAATTCTGACATAATTTATACTTTTCTCCATTGTTGAGGTAAGGCTGGCTTTATGGCTCAAGCAATGGTGGTTGTAGTTTCTTAGGTACATGGCTGCAAAACTGAAATTAAAATATAATGCCCTCCAACATTTCCCCAATGAAAATAGGGTCGTCCTATTCCATCATAATAATTTTAATATATATACTTTGCCCATATGCCAAGCCACTGTGGGCAGCTTCCAACATACAGTGGAACCTCAGTTTTCGAGAGTCTCGGAAGCCGAATGATTCAGAACCCAAACATCAAAAACCCGGAAGTAATTGCTTCCGTTTTCAAACGCACCTTGGAAGTTGAACGGCTTCCAAGGTGTGTTTCTCCATTTTTTCAATAGATTTTGCAGACCACCCATTGGTCCTCGGTTTTCGAATGTTTCGGAAGTCAAACAGTCTTCCGGAACAGATTACGTTCAAAAACTGAGGTTCCACTATATATAAAAACATTTTTAAAAATTAAACATAAAAAAACGTTCCCTATACAGGGCTGCCTTCAGATGACTTGTGAGTCAAATAACTCCATACCCTCCAACATTTCTCAGATGAAAACAGGGTTATCCTGAGGAAAAGTGGGACATTTTGGAATTAAATTAGAAACCAGGACAGCTTTTGTAAACCCGGAACTGTCCCTAGGAAATAGGGACACTTGGAGGGTCTGAAATATATTGGTGAGTAACTGTAGGGTTGGTATCTATTTTATTTATACAGTATGTAAAGAATGCTAAGAGTAGCTTGCATAGGAGAGTACAGAAAACTATTATGCTAGATTCTTCGTTTTCTTCATGGATTTTCTTTATGGATTTATGTTAAAAACCAGGAACACTGACAGGATTTTTACTGTTTTTAAACCAGGTTATTTTCCTGTACACATATAGCGCAGGAAGCAATATGTACATATTAGTACATTGTACACAGAATACAATTGTGTGGCAGTTATGATTCCTTCTTTGCTTTAGCTTTGCAAAAAAAGTAAGTGAATCATTGTATGCAACACGTAAAGGACACAAATCAATGGGAATGTTGCCTATACAGGCACCATAGAAATTAGTGGGAGTTGTGTAAGCATGCATTAAATATTTTCCAGTGGGTTGCACTTGGGAGATGTGCCTGTTAACAATTATTTATCTTAATGCCTGCTCATTAGTAGGCTTTTGTCTGTGTTTAAAAATCTAAATACTAAATCTGTTGAATGCTTAGTTTCCTGTCAAAATTGAGATTTTGGGGGTCAGGAGAGTTGCTATCACTTCAAATTGGATAATCCACAAAAGATATGAGCAAATCTGTACATTCTGGTTATAATTGTAGACATAAAGTTATGTGTTTTCCCCTCTATAACAGAAGTGCAAGTAAGTTAATAGGAATGTTTCTTTAACTGGTTTTTTTAAAAAAGTTGAAATTTGCCAGATGTGCTAGTTTGAGGCCTGTATTCCCCTGGTGTTAACCATGTGTGAACCTTTTTTTAAAAAAATCGCTCTGTCCAGTATTTGGATCTCACTTGTTTCATTGAGCTCTCTTGTTGGCTCTTGACTTAGGCTTTCTCTTTATGCCATGCTAGCAGTGGGAAATTTTATCAAAAAGAATATTGAAATGTGAATTCTAGATTTTCTGCTTTCTTCGTAACTCTTTTTACTGTACTGGCTGTGGAGACACGATTTCTTTTCATCAAAGAAATGCCTGTGGTGTTAAAGAAAAGGGGGAAGGGTTAAGAATCCCGTTTTTTAAAAATAGAAAACGCATTACATCTATCCACACTTTTATTAATAGACAATGAAACCCCTTTGGTCGAAGGATGAATGGAAGAGGCTTGCAATACTCCGCTGTGGCTGTTCTCCACACACACACACACACCCAACGGCTTCAGCGTTTTTTTCAGCAAAGCACTAAATCAACTGATCTTACTGTCTTTTTGTTTTCTTGGTCCCCACTCCCATCTCTTTTTTAAAATGTACAACCGCTGGGGCAATCATCAGCGGAAGATTTGGGGATTTATTTTTAAGGGTGTAAAACGAGACGTCTTCCGACTTTCTCTAGGCTTGTTAAAGTTGCACGGTATCAATTGCTATTGATAAAAGGTGGCTCCAAGCCAACTTCCTGGGAAAAAGAGCTCTGGGGAAGGGTCAGGGTTTGTCATGACCCAGGCACTATTGCTTGAATGTTGTTATTATTGGGCCAGAGTACCCTTAGGCTGTCATCCTTCCTGTACTGATTCTGCAGAGTTTCCAACTTACCTTCCTCTATGCAGCATAAAAAAAGCAAAATAAAGCAACCTAGTCTCTTATGCTTGCAGCACAAGGACTGCATTATTCTCGGAGATATTGCGACCACAGCATGAATGTTGAAAACGGAGTCGAGGAAATGAAAAACAAGACACGCCAGTGGTTACGAAAATGACGGCTGAGATTTAATACACAGTTGCAAAAGGTGCATGTTGCTGATCGATATTAGGTGAGCTGGGCATTATTTGAGTCCACTGCAAAACTTCACATTCACAAAGAATAGCGTCCAGGCAAATTCTGCTTAGTTTAGGAATCCTGATAACAACCGATTTAAAACATGGCTTGATAGTCGCATCTGCATGTGTGGTCATGGGAATATCCCTCCTAGGTGAAAACAGTGGTCAATTGAACACCATGGGTGGTCAACCTGCAACATGAATATCAGAAATGGGACAAGAACAGGGGTTTGTGCCATTCCTGGAGAAGGTAGGAATATAGTCAGGCCTGGATTCCTCTCCAGGGCTCCTTAGCTCAGGCTGGAATCAAAACAGCTACAAGACGTGGGTTGGGGGATAGGACTTGCTTTGGACTTGTTCCACACCTGCAAAAGTTGCCTTCCGTCCAGAACGTTAGACAAAATGTACAGTATCTAGCACTGACCCAGCTATAGAATTCCATGATGCCCCAAAATTCCAGGGCTACCTCTTTCAGCCATGTCAAAATCTTGGAGAGGAAGTCAGTTTGGGAGGAAATACACAGGTTAGGGCAGCGGTTCTCAAACTTTCCCCCCCTCTGGGCCACACTTTCAGAATAAAGATCTGCTCAAGCTACACCATTTTATTTTATTTCAATTGAGAAGAAGTACATAGGAAAACAAAAAGAAGCAACTCCTAGCAGCACTTGATTTATAACGTAGAACACACCTGCTTTATAATAGGATCATGGGACATCCAGAAAGTATAACGCAATGCAGCTACATAAGATGACCAATCATTCCCAAAATAAAATTATAAACGAGTCTCTTACACATGTACCTTAAGTATGTTTAGAAATTCAGTGAGAGGTGTGAGCTTGCTGTGGCCAGGTAATCTCATTTATATTGAGTCTAATTTGAGATAAACAAACCCTCATTCCTTTGGATCTTCCCAGCATACTTTCCATCTTCTCCTGCCCCACCAGTGTGGCGCACCACACACCCTTTGAGAACCACTGGGTTAGGGGTTCATTGGCTTGGTGAGGGTCTCTGCATTCCAGAACAGCCTTTCCCAACCCAGCTACTGTTGGGCTTCTCATCGTTCCTGACCATGGGGCCATGATGGCTGGACGGATGGAAGTTGTAGTCCAAAAACATATGGGGACCTAAGGTTGGGAAAGGTTGTTCTTGAAGACACACTGAGAAGCTCTTGGGTCTCTGTCAACTGTCCAGGGCAAGGGCAATCATAGGAACATAACACTGAGTCAGACAATTGGACCATCTAGCTCAGTGTTGCCTTACACTGAATGGCAGCTGCTCTCCAGGGTTTCAGGTAGGGGTCTCTCCCAGCCCTACCTGGGATTGATATGAGACCTACTTTGTGCAAGGCTGGTGCTCTACCACTGAGCTGTGCCCCTTCCTTATAGCCACTGGTGTGAAAGGGGAACTGCAAAACTGGTGATCTTTAAAAACTAGAATAGTTGTTGTTGTTGTTTAGTCGTTTAGTCGTGTCCGACTCTTCGTGAACCCATGGACCAGAGAACGCCAGGCACTCCTGTCTTCCACTGCCTCCCGCAGTTTGGTCAAACTCATGCTGGTAGCTTCGAGAACACTGTCCGACCATCTCGTCCTCCGTCGTCCCCTTCTCCTTGTGCCCTCCATCTTTCCCAACATCAGGGTCTTTTCCAGGGAGTCTTCTCTTCTCATGAGTATTGGAGCCTCAGCTTCAGGATCTGTCCTTCCAGTGAGCACTCAGGGCTGATTTCCTTCAGAATGGATAGGTTTGATCTTCTTGCAGTCCATGGGACTCTCAAGAGTCTCCTCCAGCACCATAATTCAAAAGCATCAATTCTAGATGCTAGAATAGTATCCCTATGTTATTAATAGTATCCCTATGTTATTAATAGGTTTTATAGTACTTATGACCTTGATTATTTAACAGTATCATCCTCTCCCCCTCCATTTATTTTTGGATTTTTTATTAGATGGGCACTTTTATAATGGAATGGTAAGATAATTCTGTTACACCAAACTGATGATATAGAAGTGTATTTCTGAGAAGTGTATTTCTGAGCAGCATCCCAGTCAAATATTGTTCATGTAAAGTGTATTGTTTTGCTGTTTGGCATGTAATACGGTAGAAGGACGCGGGTGGCGCTGTGGTCTAAACCACCGAGCCTCTTGGGCTTGCTGATCAGAAGGTCGGCAGTTTGAATCCCCGCAATGGAGTGAGCTCCCGTTGCTCGGTCCCAGCTCCTGCCAACCTAGCAGTTCGAAAGCACGCCAGTGCAAGTAGATAAATAGGTACCACTGTGGCAGGAATGTAAATGGCATTTCCATGCGCTCTGGTTTCCATCACAGTGTCCCGTTGCGCCAGAAGCGGTTTAGTCATGCTGGCCACATGACCCGGAAAGCTGTCTCTGGACAAACGCCAGCTCCCTTGGCCTGAAAGTGAGATGAGCGCCACAACCCCATAGTTGCCTTTGACTGTACTTAACCGTTCAGGGGTACTTTACCTTTACCTCCTTGAGCAGCCTTCCCCAATGTGAGACACTCTAGATGTTTTGAACTACAAATGCCATCATTGGCCATGCTGCCTGCAACTGATGGGAGTTGTAGTCCAAAACATCTGGATGGCACCACATTGGGGAAAGCTATCCTAGGGCAACAAAAATTCACTTAGGGCAAGTTGCTTCAGACATTATATAAACAGTATATTCTTCTGATTAAAACTTCGGCACGCACTAGACCTCAGGGTAACTAGCCTCGCTGAGATGCCAAATAGTTTATCAACTGAAAATGCTGAGCTTGATCTTGTCTCAACACTATCATGCATTTATACTATCAGCAAAGTGTTTTATTGGATTTTAACACTGTATGATTATAGCCTGCTTTAGGTTACATGGGGAAGGGCAGGTAAGAAATCTTATACTTAAATAAAGGTCCGTCCCCCCCAAGTCTCTGGAAACTGCAGATTAAACAATTACTTAAAAGTATATCATACAATGCAATTCATTCAATGATCGGCCTCTAGATTACTTTCCTAAGTACAGTCATACCTCATGTTACGTTTGCTTCATGTTAGGTTCTTTCAGGTTACGTCCCGTGGTGACCTGGAAGTACCGGAAAGGGTTGCTTCCAGGTTTCGCCACTCGTGCATGTGCAGAAGCGCCAAATGACGTCATTTGCAGAAGCGGCAAATCGTAACCCGTGCATGTGCAGATGTGCCGCTGTGGGTTGTGCTCTTTTCATGTTGCAAACAGGCCTCTGGAACGGATCCCGTTCGCAACTAGAGGTACCATTGTAATAAACTCAGTTCATTCATGGGCAAGGAGATATTGTAGTTCAGGAATGGGAAACTTGTGGTCCTCCAGGTGTTGTTGGGGCTCCAACTTCCATCAGCTCCAGCCAGGATGGCCAATGGCCAAGGATGATGGGAATATCAAGAGGGCCAAAGGTTCCTCATCTCTACTACACTGGAACTGATTCACTGGTTTGCTATAGATTGCTAATTTTGCTGCCAGGTCTGTGTTCCCTGTGCATTCCGTTTCCGCTGTCAAATTCATCATGTGGGTGTGGATGAACATCATGGATGGGTGGGTGCACATGTGTGTTTACATATCTTTCCAGCCATTTAGGTCGCTATTTTTTTAGACTGATCCTGTATTTCTAGTAAGCATACATACTAGGAAGTAATCCCCATTTTCCAAAAAGTTGAGGTAGCCACTAGTAGCCAGCAACCACTGACTAGGCTAAGACTATACATTGACAGAATCAATTGCAATAGTGGCACTTCAACCCTGGTCAAAGTCCAGGACTTTGTCCTTTGGGCAGCACAGGTTCTCTTGCCCATCACCTTCCTCCAAATCATGGAATCATATAATTGTAGAGTTGGGAGGGACCCTGAGCATCATCTAGTTTTAGTCCAACTCCCTGCAATGCATAACTTTGCGGCTATCCCATACAGGGATGGAACCAACAGCCTTGCCATTATCAGCACCACAAATGAACAAGTTGGAACAAATGTAGCTCCGCGTTGAACTTCTGACAGGATGACATTCTCTGTGGCCAGCACTATTCTTCTGTGTATGCGGTAAAGGTTTGTTATATGTCCAGAGCTGGTGTAAGGGGCTTCATATCCTTGCAGGAGGCTCCCTCAGTCCCCAGAGGTCCTGTGGCCAGTAGTAGCAGCCCATGGGGTCAGGCAGAGCTGCCTTCCTGATATTAGTAGCTCTGCAGCTTGCCTGAACAGCGCTAGAGCAGCGCAGCAGCGGAGTCGGGGCTGGATAGATGCAGTGGCAGGAACACCAGACGAGCCTCCTTGCGTCCACACAGCCCTGAACTTGCCTAGCTCCCGTGCCATCCAGGTAAGCCACAGGACTTCTTATTCCTACCACGATTGCTGCAACTCCTCCTGGTTTTGTTGCTCTTCCTCTGCGTTGCTGCTGCCCTCCCTGAGCATGCAGACAGTGGCAACAGTGAGGAGATGAAGCAGTCTCTCAGTGGTGTAGCGTGGGTTGCCACTGCCCAGGGCTGCACAGAGGGGGTGGTGGGAGGGAGGAAAATGGATGGAACACGCATGTGCATTCAGCTGCCTAATGGCGTATACGTCACCCAAGGGATTGCAGCTACAGAGATAAGAAAAGAAGAGTCGTTCCGTTGTCTGGAGAGGTCGCTGCCTGGTTTGCATGGAGAAGCTCTTTTCAACAGAGTCCATCAATGGAAGCGCACAGCACCGAGTGTTGGAATTTTGCACCCCCTAACATTTTTGCACCCCCTGTGCCCCTCCCACACTACACCACTGGAGCAGCCTCCTGTATCTTCCCCCCCTTGAACCTGGCGTAGCTGTCAACTTACAGATTTGAAAATAAGGGACCAGCAGCCTTGAAAATAAGGGACCTGCGGCCTCACCTGTTCCAGGCACTCCAGTCTTCCTGTCTTCCTGCAGTCTGGTCAAACTCATGTTGCTAGCTTCAAGAACACTGTCCAACCAGCTTTGTAACCAGAGGTTCAACTGAATAGAATCTGAATCACATGCACCACAAGGCCTATACAGCCTCAACATAAGATGGCTCCCCGGCCTGGCTTTGCACTGCAAATTTTGCAGCAGCACGTGCAACAAAATGGCGTCCAACATTCAAAAAACCCCTCAGCTTGCATTAACTAGCCACACACAAGGCATGCAAGCTCCACCCCCCAGTCGTTCTTAGACTTCTTATTGGGTGAGCAACACAGCCAAGCAACACAGTTTGAGCCTCCCTCCTCTCTGGCCGGCAGGGAGGGAGGGAGGGAGAGGAGCTGCTTCCTTTGAAATTTAAGGGACATAATTTAAGGGACATCCCTCAATAAGGGACAGCAGCGGGACATGGCGCTGGAATAAGGGACTGTCCCTTCAAATAAGGGACACTTGACAGCTATTTTGCAAAAGCTTTCCACAGAATGATCTGGATAGACTTGCTTGCAGTCTGAAAAACTGTGGGGGCATGAAAGTTTCAGAGGATTCCCAGGGATTGTTTTCTTTAGGGTGGCTATGGCACAGCAAGGATGGATTCACAAGAGGGGAACAGACTGCGGTGGGTGGGAGTCCCTGCCTTTAGAGAACCTGTAGGCTTAAGAGGCTAGGATTTGTGAAGTGTGGGGCGGAGGGAGGGAGAGAGAAAGTGGAGAGAAACACATGAGAATTGTCTTCCTTGGGGCTAAACATTTCTTCTGAGGGGCCTGTCCTGTAGCCATGATTTCCTGCCACGGAGGGGAAAGGGCTGCGAAGCATCTGGAGAGAAGGAGACTCTCTTTACCAGCTTGCTTCCTGTACGTTAAATTGGAAGGCCTTGTCTGTGCAAATAGATTTCAAAATAGAGCCTGCCCTTTGACTGTCTCTGTAATTGCATGGCTCTTGCAGTGTTTTATTTGGCTGCCAGAGTAGTTAACCCCTGGAAGTAAAGGGTTGAGGATGGCGTGACCAGCACGGGTGTGTAGACATGGCCATGTGAATGCCGCCTTGTTTAAATAAGCCTGCTTACCCACGGCCCTTTTTCTGCAACATTTGTACTCTCTCTCTCTTTGTGTGTGATATATATATATAAGTACCACACATATATAGATATTTATCACATGCAAAAAGTTGATTTAAAATATGCTAGCTCCTGGGTGTACAGATAATGAGGTGGTTTTAGCTACCCAAAAGGGGGGGGGAGTTTTTTCACTGCTTTGATGTAACCCACATCTGTCAGGCCTGGCTGGGGGTGGGGGCTTGAATTTGTTTTTGTTTAATTTCAAGGGCTCTTGTCTTCCTTATTTGCCCAATCAGTTTAAGCTTCTGCCCCAGGCACTCCCTTGTGCTGTTCTTTTCTTCTGCCAGCGCACAGGTTATTGCGTGTGAAATGTGAGCTCCACTTCTCTTGCGCAGGTTACAGAGAGTTGCAAAGACCCTTTAATCTTTCGCGGTGTGGTTTTCAAGCACATGTACCCAGCCCAACCCCAACCCACCGGAATACAACACAGATACAGCTACATCGGTCTATCATTGAGCGCTTGGGGTCCTGCCTTCTAAGAATCTGTGTTGTGACTTATCTTTGCGTGAAACATTTGGTGTCTCTGTTTGGGAAATTTGAACCGCTTAACTAGACTTAAGAATAAAAGCCTTGCACATTCCAGTTGAATTTGTTAGAGTCCGTAGTCCGTTTTCTCTCTCAACCTGTTGCAAAAGAGTTATCCAAATTTAAGATTTATTTGTTTTTTTGAAAAACCTGGAGGCACAGACAAGCTTCGTTGCTTATCCCTTTGTGCAGTCTTCTAATGTACTAACATCTTGAAATACGGGTTTGCAAATTAGTAATTTCTTTTAAAATTGTAAGACAATTTTGAATTCACATCAGACATTAGTGGTAAATCGCTAATAATTTAATGCTTGATTCAGACAATTTTTCTTCACCCAGTAATCAGTTTCTTAAGAATGATAACCTAATGGGCCTTTGTAATTGATGTTGTCCACTTTTTGAAATTATAAATGTTTTGGTTTGGGGTATTTAATTGGCATTTGCAAATTGTATTACAATTGGTTAGTATTTCACAATTTTCAAATTCTTTGTTGAGTGTAGGGTGTATGTGTGTGATATTTTAATTAGCAGTTGCCTTTATTTACACTGTCATCTTTGCTGTGGCAAATTTTCAGCAGCTTAATTTTGAGGTTAACCAAACAGGTTTTAATAGTTTGATGAAACATGAGAGCACTTGCACTAATGTGTGTTGAAAATAACGTGGGCTTCTAGTTCCAGTTATTGATGGACTATGTTACTGCTCTCTGGAACATAAAGCAATTATTCCTGCAACTATTAAATAAGGAACACTTTAAAAGGAGTCATTGCCAACCTTTCTCTCCGGGGTGGGGGATCTTGTTGACCGGAAGAAAAGTCACATCTGAATTACTAAAATCAGCTTAATTAAGGGTCATTTTGGAAATACACATAAAAATCCTTACTGCTCAATGGGTGAAATGGAAGCATTTCATTATATACTGTAGCATGCATGAACAGATAATAATTAAAACAGACCTGCAGTAAAGAGGCTAATAAATGTGGGGCATGTACTGTAGCTTGCTGTAAAATTAAAATACTCTTTCCACTCCAATCATCATCAGCTGAATTCTTCATTCATCCCCTTTAACTGAGCCAGTTAAAAGAGAACCAAGAATTGTTTTAATAAAAAGATTACTACTTTTTCTGCAAGTGATTGAAGAGGAAGCATCCCAGCAGAACTATGTTACTGAATGCTAGTTAGTATCCCTGAAAAGTATAAGAACAAAGGTGTAGATTTTATGGAGGACACAAACCCGTTTTACATCAATATTCAAAGCAAAGTAGAAAAATGACAACAGCCAAAGAACCCAACGACTGATGGGATTTTTATTATGTACGCTGCTAATTCCTGTTATAGAAGTTTGTAAAGGTGTGATTTATTCATCACAATTTCCTCTATAGATTTGCAGCCTCTAGGGTACAGTGGTAGGTGGTCAATTTTGCACCGCTTTTAAGATTAGTAGTACAGAATGCTAATTTTGGTGTGTGTGTTTTTCCTTGCGGTTCGTAGCCCATTCCCCCATTGAAGTATTTTAAAACTAAAACTGCGCCCGGTAAGCAGGCCTTTGGTGTTGTTGATAAATCAGTGGGCTTAAATATATATAATACCACATTTGGTTTTTAAAGCAGTATTTCATCTTTCTTTGAGATGTACATCTAGGGCACTAAACAGTTTAATGCATGAGAGGCTGTCAGCTGTAGAATAAACAGGAGTAAACAGAATTTGACAATGGCTTAGATTTGCGTAAAGTGTTCTTGTCGGGTGGAGGCGAAGTCTGTAGCAACTAGATTGAGAAACACAGCCAGCAGTTCTTGTCTCCAGTGATGGATGATGTTAGTGTATCAAATGGGCTGTGAATGTTAGAAGTTTGGAAACTTGAGTGGATTGGGAGATTTTAAAAAGTACATTATTTGTAAAGAAAACAAGCCGAGGCAGAGTAGGCTTTTCGTTGTGCTGAAGACCCTCTCCGCGTATTAGATTTCGCCCTCATCATGTTTGCTTAGACTGCCTTTTATGTTAAAACCCTGAGGAGGGGAAGAATTCTGGTTTCGTTTTTTTTTTACGCATGTTTATCTTAACACATTTCTTTGCAAAGGCTCTTCTTTGTGTGTTGTGCTGCCTGGTCCTACGCTGGGGTGTAGCTCTCTGCCTGCTGCTGCAGCATTCTGCATGAGATAAATGAGCTGGTGTTGCAAGTTGCGTTGGAAAGCAAGGAGGGAAAGAAAATCCTTGCTGCAGCTTGCAGCAGTCACAAGAGGGAGCTGAGGACTGGCTACATGGGCCTTAGGATGGAGCTGAAGCAGCCTGCCTCCCATCTATCCCTCCCAAAGCCCCTCTCTGTTCTATTCTTTCTCTGTGCTTGGCATAGCCATGGTGAGATCTGCCGGTCTGGCAACAGGAGAGCCAGTTCTCCCTCTTGCCTGAAGCAAGGAAACGACAAAAAAAAACAAAAACCCTGCCTGCCCTTGAAGCTGCGAACCCAATCTTGTGCACAGCAAGCCATAGGATCAGGCCTTTATTGCGTCGTATCCCTTAATTCCAGCATATAACAAACAATTATTACAGACACTCCAAGTGTCCTTGTTTTCCAGAGATTTACAGAAGCTGTCCTGGTTTCTCATTCAATCCCAGAAGGTCCTGCTTTTCCTTAGGACGTCCTAATTTTCATCGGAGTAATGTTGGAGGGTATGGAGTTATGCGACCCCCGAGCCAAGGAGATAAGGAACTGTACATCCTTTAGAAGACATAAAGGCAGCCCTGTATAGGGAAGTTTTTAATAATAATAATAGTAATGATAATAGTAATAATAATAATTTATTATTTATACCCCGCCCATCTGGCTGAGTTTCCCCAGCTGCTCTGGGCGGCTCCCAATCAAGTGTTAAAAACAATACAGCGTTAAATATTAAAAACTTCCCTAAACAGGTTTGTTTCTATGTATGTTGGAAGCCACCTAGAGTGACTGGGGCAACCCAGTCAGATGGACAGGGTATAAATAATAAAATCACTGCTATCATCATCGTTGTTAAATAGAATGTCCTTATTTTCACTGGAGAAATGTTGGAGGGTATGTTATTATTGGAAGGGTTCTTGACATTATCCTGCCATTTTATTACTCACTTTTAGAATATATTCCTCTCCCCTCCCCCATTTTTTCCCCTTTTGGAAAAGTGGTGAAAGTTTAAGAGAACTTTGACTACTGAGTTTGCGGTCATTGTCAAGAGCCACATTGTGGAAAGGAAAAGGGCACCCATTGTTTCAGTTTGGGTACTTGGGAATTAAGCACTTTATAAACTCTTTGTGAGCTGCTTTACCACCCTTACTCATATTTACAGTATCTCAGCCAAAAAGTGCATGACTTGACAAAGGCAGGATCTATGTCTAAGCAGGGATTTAAACTTAAGTCTGGTTCTCTAATTTTTGGACTTTGCTGGCTGAGGGAGCCAGCTTGTCATTAATTGAAAGGTTACTTAATTTCTTTCTTTCTGTTTCTTCTTAAATGTCTATGCATGGTCTGGCTTGACAGCAAAGTCCTTCTTAGATAGGGAAACGCTGAAATGCACTTCTGTGATGAACGAATCAACGCGGCTTGATTCATAACAGAGTCTAAAGTTATTCGCAGTGCAATGCCATGTTTTTGTTTTTTTCTACACACAAGTTAGTCACTCTGTGTTCAGCAGAATTTACTCTGACCCTCCAGATGTTTGGGACTACAATACCCATCATCCCTGACCACTGGTCCTGTTAGCTAGGGATGATGGGAACTGTAGTCCCAAACATCTGGAGGGCCAGAGTTTGCCTATGCCTGCTCTTGGGCTTCCCAATCAGAAGGTTGATGGTTCGAATCCCCGTGATGGAGATTTATTTATTTTTAGTTATGTTTCTCCTCCATGGCTCACATGGGCATCTTTCTGTGAGCGGTTATGTACCTACCTCTGGCTTCCTGGCAGACCTGTGAACTGTTGCACGTGTTCAGGACAGGGGTTTTAATGAGTCTCTTGGGCTGCCTGCCTTTTACCCAAGTCCCTACACGACGTAACACCCCTTCCAAAATCTCTCCGAACCACACAAGAGGTAGCCCTTCCCCCCCCTTAATTACCAGACAGAGCGCGCTCAGTATATTTCAGGCTCGTCTGCGAGAGCTGGATTTAAGTCATCCCTCAGTGTTCCTGCGCCATTAGTCCATATACTATACTTCTGGGATAATGGAGAGTAGAAAGTTGCTGGTAATGTGTTGGGCCTCTGTTGTCCCTTGAGGTGCTATACAAATCTAAGCAATTTTCGCTTACTTGCCACTTGTCAAAATCTGGAAAGAACATTATGAACCCTGCAGAAATTCTTAAAATGGCAGCTCCTATTCAGCCAGGGCTTTTGTTCTGTAATTTTTGGGCTCCTGAAAGGAGTGCCCCACTGTTCTAATTAAAATAAATGGGCAAAGGACAGGCTTCTGCATTTCACATGTTCTATGGAGTACTAAGGGTTGGGGGGGGGAGTATAAAAGAAGCCAAATATTTTACAAATGTAGAGGGGAAATGTCTGTACCATAGTTACAAAGGCTGTATTTTGTAGGGGCGGGGGGAACAGGTAGAACCAAAAAAGCTGGTAGCCTTGAAGAAAACAAACAGAGACAAGTTTCCCCCCAACATTTTCTAAAACTACACACACACACACACACACACACACATATACACACAGTGGTACCTCGGGTTACATACGCTTCAGGTTATATACGCTTCAGGTTACAGACTCATCTAACCCAGAAATAGTACCTCGGGTTAAGAACTTTACTCAGGATGAGAACAGAAATCACACGGCGGCAGCAGGAGGCCCCATTAGCTAAAGTGGTACCTCAGGTTAAGAAGAGTTTCAGCTTAAGAACGGACCTCCAGAACGAATTAAGTACTTAACCCGAGGTACCACTGTATAAACATGTTTAGCAAATCACATTTAAAGTGCATTTATAGCATTTTAGCAGGCATGGCTTCCTCCAAAGAATCCTGGGAGCTTCAGTTTCCAAAGAGCTTCAGTTCCTGGAACCCTTAACAAACTACAGTTCCCAGTGCTTTAAATGACCAAATCATTCTTACTTTACCATTCATTCAGGCCTTGCTACTTCTTCCCCAAACTCCGTCCTCTCCCTTTGTTGTTGTTTTTCACTGTGTAACTTAGATGGGGGGCAGGCGGTAGAATTCGATATAACAACCAATAATGTGTCCCTTTTCTATAAAATTGTATGACCATGTTATACAGATGTCCTGTATTGGGTGCAAAGGATGAATGAAAGCGAGACATATTTATGTTGAAGATATGTAATACAACTGCTGGGGTAGCTCAGTCAGCAGAGCATGAGACTCTTAACCTCAGGGTCGCGGGTTTGAGCCCCACGTTGGGCAAAAGATTCCTGTATTGCAGGGGGTTGGACTAGATGACCCTTGTGGCCCCATTCCAACAATGATTATATGAATAAATGAGAAAAAGTCTCCAGTAAGAAGGAGATCGCTACTCATCAAAGAAAGGAAACTTCCAGATAAGGCTCCTTCGTTTAACCATGACCACAGGGGGGAAGGTATTTCCACACATTAGTTTTGATTGGCCTGGATAAATTAATACGGAGCAGGGAAACTGGTGCAACTAACTGGGTTCCATGTTAGAGATGAGGAGAAAATATTTTGTTCCAAGAGCAGTTGTTTGGAAACTGGAGGACTTTTGCTGCTCTCCCTTTATGGGTGCACACTAATGTGTCTGATAATAAGCTATAATCCTCTTTGATATGGGACTGTCTGCTAATAAGGTTAGATAACCTTCTATTCTGGAGTTAGGCCCAGTTTACCTGAAGGAGCATCTCCAACCCCAAGCTTCCAAGCACGATTCAAAGTGTTGGTGCTCACTTTTAAAGACCTAAACATCCTTGGCCCTGTATACCCAAAGGAGCATCTCCAGTCCCATCGTTCAGCCTGGACACTGAGGTCCAGCTTCAAGGTCCTTCTGGCAGTTCCCTCACGATGAGAAGTGAAGTTGTAGGAAACCAGGCAGAGGGCCTTCTCGGTAGTGGTGCCTGCCCTCCCATCAGATGTCAAGGCGATAAAGAACCACGCAATTTTTAGAAGACACCTTAAGGCAGCCCTGTATTGGGATGTTTATAAAGTTTGATGTTTTTTAATGTTTTTATATGTGTTGGAAGCCGCCCAGAATGGCTGGGGCAACCTAGCCAGATGGGTGGGGTATTTATTATTATTATTATTATTATTATTATTATTATTATTATTATTATTATTATTTATACTAGATAGAAGATGCTGACATCTCTCCCAGCAAATACTATTCTGTGAGTGTAAATCAGCTACGCTTAAAAAGATTTAGCAAAGCAGAACTTTCTAGAGGGCATAGGGTTTTGTTGTGGGTTTCATTGGTAGTTTTAGTATGATTGTAACAGCAATGCCGCCGTAAAATGCTATTTAATCATTCCTTTTATGTAGATATTATATATATCTATATCAATCCACAGGTTGCACGACTGGCCGTCAGCGACTTTTCTCTTCATCAGTTGATCATATCTACTTACACAAGCAGTCAAGCATTCAGCAAAGAAGATATCTCTTTTTCCGGAGACAAAGAAATGCTCCCTATAGCATAGTCTGGCCAGCTATGGTTTCTCCGGCTCATCCAGTTCCTGAGGTACTGTAATTTCTATTATCTGATCCTTTCTCCAGTCAATATAAAGGTTGACTGCACGAGTGATCAAGTACATTCATCCCTGACAGCTGGGAGTTTGAATCATGGTTTTGTTACCAGGGCTGAGATTTGATATTGGAACGCTGATGAGCCAAGTTCCCTGCTCCCTGCTATGCTAAAGACAGCGCCAAATCAATTTCTCAGCCAGTTTAAATCTGATGCTCCTTCAGCTGCCGCAAACCCAAATGCGCTTTTTGTTTTGTTTTGTTAGTCTCGTTGTTTAAAAAAGAAAGATATTTTGCAATTGGTTAGAAGTCAAGTCAATGTGAATTGACTGCACTTGAGGGAGGGGGGAATATCACTGTACGTTTTAAAAATAGCAAACTTAAAAACATTCCTGTCCATTTCCAGCTTTGTTTATTTGCTTCCACCTAAAAACTGAAATGCTTATTAAAAGGTCAGTGAGCTGCCCTGCTATGTATCTTATCAAGTAAACCTTCCCGTTACTCGCTGAAACTAGCTTCTTGGAATACAGAGATGGCATATTTTAAAAGGCAACCTGGAAAGTATGGGTTGAGGTTGCCGTTTTTTAAATTTCAGTGTTCATTGAAAGTAGTAACTCAAGCTATTTCATAGTTTTGACATACGCGTTGTCCAGTCCTATGCGGTATTTACTCAGAATGAGTCCCATTGGTTTCCATAGGGCTTACTCTCATTGAACTATGCTTAGGACCTGATCTCATGATGATTTGCTCAAAAATTAGTTCAGTGTAAGTCTTAAAGTAAGAAGAGCTTTCAGGACAACTCCCGTTACAATGTCCCAGCTCCTTCAAAGACCTTCCTGCATTCTGTGTGGAGGTCTATGCTCAATGTGAAGGGAGATTCAAAGCACATTTGGGTAACAACAACAACAAAAACAACAATTTTGTTATTTATACCCCGCCCATCTGGGCAGCTTCCAACATATATAAAAACATAATAAAACATCAAACATTAAAAACTTCCAGTTTACAGGGCTACCTTCATATGTCTTCTAAAGGTTGTTTAGTTATTTAATGGGAGGGCATTCCACAAGGTGGGCGCCACTACTGAGAAGGCCCTCTGCCTGGTTCCCTGAAACCTCACTTCTCGCAATGAGGGAACTGCCAAAAGGCCTTCGGAGCTGGACCTCAGCATCCCGGCAGAACGATGGGGGTGGAGACGCCTCTTCAGGTATACTGGGCTGAGGCCGTTTAGGGCTTTAAAGTTCAGCACCAACACTTTGAATTGTGCTTGAAAATGTACTGGGAGCCTGTATAGATCCTTTAGGATCGGTGTTATATGGTCCTGGCAGCCACTCCCAGTCACCAGTCTAGCTGCCGCATTCTGGATTAGTTGCAGTTTCCGAGTAAAAGCCTCCCCATGACTGGGAACCCCTATGACACGATTAGAACCTCTTTTCAGACCTTCAGGCTCAACACCTGAAGGTCAGAAGTGGAGCTGGCACAGGGGGAATGTTTGGGGTGGGGCTTGTACCTTGCCCCGCTTTTACCCACCTGTTAGGGCAGGGCAATACAACACACAGCCCAGGGGCCGCAATTGGCCCTTGGAGCCTTTTTGGGGGCAGCCCTGGGCAACATTTGACACACATACCCCTGCAGCTCTTGCACTGCCTTCCCAAAACCAGGTAAGGAGGCACTGGGCTGTGGGAAGGAGACGTGAGGGCTCTGACAGGACCCTCCTATAATCCCGATATCCCAAATCTAACATTGCTTCCTCTGGCTATTACTAGCTTCTGTTATGCAAGCTCTGAATTCTGGAAAGTAAACTAGTATCTACCGTATTTTTTGCTCTATAGTACGCACTTTTCCCCCTCCAAAAATGAAGGGGAAATGTCTGTGCGTCCTGTAGAGCGAATGAAGGCTTTTGCTGAAGCCTGGAGAGGGGTTGGTGTGCACCGACCCCTCTCGCTCCCTGGGCTTCAGGCAGCTATCTGCAAGCCTTCGGAGCGCGGCGGGAGTTCCCGCCGCGCTCCAAAGGCTTGTGGATAGCAGCCTGAAGCCTATCCGAAGGCTTGCGGATAGCAGCCTGAAGCCCGGGGAGCACAGCGCCAACTCCCGCTGCACTTCCCGGGCTTCAGGCAGCTATCCGCAAGCCTTTGGGCTCCAAAGGCTTGCGGATAGCAGCCTATTCTGGGGGCTGGGGTTGGGGGAAGCTCAGGCTCCCCCCGTCCCCAGCCCCCGCAAGCTCTGGTAGTGGCGGTAAGGTTGCGCGCAATCTTGCCGCCGCTCCTGGACCTGTTCTGGGTGCTGGGGAAAATCCCCCCCTTTATTTCCCCCCCAAAAAAACTAGGTGCACCCTATGGTCCGGTGCGCCCTATGGAGCGAAAAATACGGTACATCTTAGATGTTTTCAGAAATCTCAGGGACGAGTAGTAGCACAGGTGCATGAATTTATCTATAAATGTGGTGCCAGATGAAATGCCGCAAACCGGTTTGCAGAGACTGTGGAACCCAGGAAGCTTGCCTGTTTTCTGAAATGCCTTCAGTAATGCAGATCAATGAAATAAGCTGTGTTCTGTTCTGATTTGCCTGCTCCCTTGCTATATTATTTACTATTACTACTGTAGCTATTGTTGTTATTATTTGTTTTTCTTACCCGCCTTTCACAACAAGGTCCCAGGATGGGTTACGCTGTGCAGCTAAAACAATAGGCAACAACAGCCCCAACCATAATCCGCCCCCACCTCCATCCAAAAAAAATCATTCCCTGCAACATGTTACAGGGAGGATACCAAAATCAATATTCAGATTTAAAAGGCTGGAATGCGTAGCTACATACACAAAGCACAGTGCTAAGACCTGCATACCTGAGCAACCAATCTGCCTTCTGATTTTAATGTCAAAAGGAAGATAGCGAATAGTGAGAACAACCTCACTGAAAGTGCAATTAAAATGTGTGTGTCTATTATTATGTGTGTCCTGTGTCTGCAAAGAGCAGCACTTTGGCGGTTGCCTTTTTTATATTTTGCGCTGCCTACATTTTGGGTTCCACAGTGCAAATCCTTATCAGAATCAGCCTCGTGGGCCAAATCTGATAGGTGGGCAGGGGCTTCCTACTACCTGTTGGACACATGACATTACCATGACATCACATTATTGGCAGGTGGGCAGGGCCCGCCCACCTGTTGCAATTGGGGTTCCCGCTTGGGAACTGCAGTCAGCCCTGTGTTTCATGCTTTGGGAAGCTCCGAGCATAGGGACAGCAAACTCCTTGGTTTTCCCCCTTCCTGCCATTTACAAAGGCAGGATAAGCAAGTCTGAAGATTGCAAATGACAACTGCAAGCAGGCCTTTGCTTGCAAAACGTAGCTTTGTTTCTCACCTTTGTAAGGTTGGCATATTCCAAAGAGCAAAAAGCCAGACACCCACCCCCCATCGGGGCACCCCCTCCCACCATTGAACATCTCCGTCAAGTGGCTAGCGCTGTGAGCCAGCCTCACACTGAGACAGAGAGAGAGAGAGAGAGAGAGAGAGAGAGAGAGAGAGAGAGAGAGAGAGAGATGAGATAGGAGGGAAGGGAGAGAGAGGTGGAATCTACACACATAAAAACTGAAGATGCTTTTTGAAAAACTGACTGTTTATAGATGGAGATATTCTAGGAGTGTGGATTTTATTGTTGCCCATTCACAACATTGGGAAGATACAAATGGTGTGTTGTCAGTTCAGGATACAGGGCTGGGAAAGAGTGGGTGGCAATACCACGGTCCAAAAATGAACCTTGGCTACAGATCATGGTTTGTTGGGAGCAAAACAAACCACAATGTCTGTGTCAGCCGTAACTCTGAGCAGGAGTTCGTGGTTCTTCCCAGCATGAGCAGGGATTTTTTTTTGTTGTTGTTGTTCTTTAATATCGTAAGCTACTTTGGGAAGGCCATGGGTAGCATTCGTAAGCGGACTAAAATATTTTAAATGAATAATTTTTAAATAATAAAAAAAACAGCACAAAGTTGCTCTCTTGCTCTCACGGACCTTCCAAGTGTCCCTATTTTCCAGGGACGTCTCTGATTTAGAGAAGCCCTCCCAGTTTCCAATTAGATCCCGGAATGTCCCACTTTTCCTTATGATGTCCCTATTTTCATTGGAGAAATGTTGGAGGGTATGGAGTTATCCGACCCACCAAGCTGTCTGAAGGCAATCCTATATATGGAAGTTTTTAAAAAATGTTTAATGTTTGATTATGTTTTTATGTACCGTATTTTTTGCTCTATAAGACTCACTTTTTCCCTCCTAAAAAGTAAGGGGAAATGTATGTGTGTCTTATGCAGCGATTGCAGGCTGCACAGCTATCCCAGAAGCCATAACAGCAAGAGGGATTGCTGCTTTCACTGCACAGCAATCCCTCTTGCTGTTCTGGCTTCTGAGATTCAGAATATTTTTTTTCTTGTTTTCCTCCTCCAAAAACTAGGTGCGTCTTGTGGTCTGGTGCATCTTATAGAGCGAAAAATACGGTATGTTGGAAGCTGCCCAGAGTGGCTGGGACAATTCAGTCAGATGGGCGGGGTGTAAATAGTAAAATTATCATTATGGAATGGGACGTCCCTATTTTTAGTAGAAAAATGTTGGAGGGTATGGCAAACCAAGAACTATAGATATCTTCCACAATCTGGTGCCTTCTAGACTATTGAAACTACAATTCCTTCCACCCCTCTTGATTAGACTTGCTGTCCAGGACTTACGGAAAGGCTGCACTATGGTTTATTTACCACATCGTGCAAACACGGCCCATAATATATGTGTTTATGTTTGTGCGTATAAAGATGTGTGCGGTTGCGTAGTAAAGTCCAGCGAAGCAATTAAGTAAAGAGTTGCCTGAATTTGGAGTCGCACCCCTGAATTTGGGAGTTATTGGGTTGTTGTTTTTATTTCGATTATATATTTTGTGGTTTTATATTTTGATTTTGTTCTGTGAACCACCCTGAGACCTCCAGGTATAGGGCGGTATATAAATTCAATAAATAACCACAACAACAAATAATTTATCTTTTCCACAGAATTCCCACCTGGGCTGTTTTGTGGGTGGGGGGTGGGTTGTGGCTTACATTTTAAAAAGCTGGGATTCCTCCCCCTCGATTTCCCCCATAGCCACGAAGAAACCGAACGATTTCGCTGGGTTTTGTCCGCAAACACAGCACCGTTGTTTTGTTTTTAAAAAAACGGGGTGGCGAAACAGGAGCCGGTTTGGCTACTTTGAGGAGCCTTCTGATAGTTTTAAGCCTCAGAGTGGGCAGCAGCTGCGGTATTTTGAATTTTCAGTGCTGTAAGGTTAACAGACTATCAAGAGTTGCTGGCAACGGACAACGTTAAGTTCAAAAGGGCAGTGGCAGAAACACTGAGGCAGCCTTGAGGGTTTGCCCTGATGGCTTAGGAAGGTC
This sequence comes from Podarcis melisellensis, assembly GCF_964234715.1. NCBI lineage: Eukaryota > Metazoa > Chordata > Lepidosauria > Squamata > Lacertidae > Podarcis > Podarcis melisellensis. Next base: position 116,035,744 of record NC_138528.1, on the reverse strand, counting down.
GCTAGGGCGAACGAAAGGCCAAGCTGCCATGAAGCAGGGGGCTCTATCTGAGAAAATGATCCCATTGTCATTCTCTCTTTTTTTTCTCATCTTCCATTTTCAATCCTCCCCCCCCCCCCCAAGCACATAAAGAAACCAGACTATGTGACGACAGGCGTTGTACCAAGCTGGGGAGACTACATAGAAATTAAGAACGAAGATCAGATTCAAGGGCTTCGCCAGGCTTGTCAACTGGCCCGTCACGTCCTGCTTCTAGCTGGGAAGAGTTTAAAGGTAACGACCGCCACGTGGAGGCTTGGCCAGTCCTCGCCTTTTTCGTCCGGCATGTTTTGAGTTATGCCATTCTCGGTTTGTATTGAAATATCCTTTAAAAAAAAAAAGTTTGCAGAAATAGTGAAAAGAGAGTTTCAGCATAACCGTGCTCTCAGCTCTAAATCTGCATTAAAAGAGCCCTAAATTCAGAATGAATAGTTTCAGGTAAGCTTACATGCTGAGAACATTTGTTTAACAACCACAACTTATTATTTGTACCCTGCCCATCTGACTGGGTTGTCCCAGCCACTCTGGGTGGCTTCCAGCATATATAAAAACAGAACAGAACATTAAACCTTTAAAAAGCTTCCCTACACAGGGCTGCCTTCAGATGTTTTGTATCTCAAAAGGGTATTTTTTTTATAAAAAAAAATTATTATTCATGTTGCCTCATTCCAGAAAGGTGGGCTAAAATCCATGCCTGTAAGGAGAATATGGAAAACTAACTTTCTTGACAGCTGGAAAAATTGGGACTTGGAGCTTGTCTGTATGAACGAAGAAAAGGTCTTTGGATTCCGGTTTCCACCAGGAGTGTGTATAACGTATTAGATGCTATGTAAATAAAGCACTTGTAGCTCTACATGTAACCCTAATAGCATTTAATCAGGGTTTGACATACAATTTACTTGAATATATATATTCCAACATGCCATGTTGCATATGTTTGTCCTAAGGCACATGAGATTCAGCGTTGTTTAGTCACAAAGCAAAATCCCTTTGTTCATACTTGCTAATTTTCAGCTGTGCATTTATGTAAATTGGATTGGGCTGCTCACTCCTTTCTTAGCAATTTTACTGCTCTTGCCTCCCCTTTCTATGCCTTAAACAGGCATATTTTAAGCTTCAAACTCATTTATAAAGCTGGCCATGGCATAACGTCAGGAGCACTTGCTATTCTTTCATGTCTCTTTAGGATATTTTTATGTTGTTTGCTTCCCTTTTATTAAGAGAAGAGCATTATGAAGAACTTTTTACAAGATCTTGGGAAATGGAGGGTATTTTGCTTTAAAAAAAAATCTGCCCTAAAAATAGGAAATATAATTTTGGTTGCATGGAGACACTAATTGGAAGGAGTGGCAGAAGAAGATACAGGCAGAGCCCAATGGGACTTGCTCCCAAGTAGAGGTGTATAGAGTTGCACTGTTCAGATTTCACTATAGCCCACTGGGAAATTGTATAATTAGCTGAGCTGTAACTTTGTCCTTCTGCGCATATTAATTCCAGGAGCTTAGGTTCAAAGAACCACATGGGGTGTCCCATGTGTGCTTTTCCAGCAGCAGCAGCAGGATTTCCGTGTGTGTCCCCCCCCCCCCCAAAAGCAACTTCTGAAGTTCAGGGAACTTCCAGCAGATCATGCAACATAGCCCTGGAAGCTGCAGCTGGGGTAGAAATGAATTTGGTGAGCTTCTCCGTGCATGAGCACAAGTGCCTTCCGTGTTGCTTCGGGCACTATGGAAACGAGTGAGTAAGCTTAACTACCGTATTTTTCTGTGTATAAGATGCCCCCATGTATAAGACGCCCCTTGCTTTTGGGGACCCCAAATTTAGAAAATGGGCATATGCACTATCCGTGTACAAGACGCCCCCCCCCAGATTTTAAAGTAAAAAAAAACCCCTAGTCTTATACATGGAAAAGTATGGTATATTTCTGAGAACAAAAAAAAAACAACAGTCTGTGTGTGTCTGTATATTTTTATTTTAAAATATTTTAGTCCACTCAGATTCCAGAGCAGGATGCAATTAAAAAATATTAATATTTCCCCTTTATAAATGTTTTTTTGTTATACTGCTTGGATTAACGCAGTGCAATGTCAGCATCACTTTGATACAGATGCTATTTTTGGAAGTCAATTTTGGTTCCTTAGTGGGTTTCAGTGAATTATTCAGCCAGACATTTGCACCCAACTTTAGTCACTGCTTGAAAATAACCCAGTTATGCTTCAGTCTTCTTCATACTCACTTGGGAATAAGTCGTGTACCACAACATACATTTAATGCACACTATATGTGTTTAAAGCACATGTTTTCCCCACCCATCCAACTAGTTTACACATCACAGAGCTACAGCTCCCAGGGCCATGATAAACTGCACCTTCCAGGGTTATTTTGGGGAGAGACGTGCTTTAAAGCTATGTTGTGTACACAGTGTAAATCCCATTGAACTTATCAGGACATCCTTTGAGCAGACAGGGTTAATACCAGTAGCACAAAGGCTACAATCTTGTGCATCCCTACTCAGGAGTAAGACCTATGATTGTTATTTACACTTGTTAGTCACTTGTTATCAGAAGGCCTCCAAGCACTTTACAACAAATTAGAAACATAAATATAAATGCATTATACCGTTAAAAACAAAACAGCCCCCGTCACAGTGTCAGATTGCAAGTCGTGTTGACACCGGATTAAGTGTAAACTGAGGGGCACAGCCAAACCAAGTCAAGTCGCATAAGTTATTTTGGCTGAGCTATTTTGGCACTTGGGCCAGAAAACCCCACAGACACTTTCCCCCCTTCCTGGCAGTAATTATACAATAACCAGAAATTAAATGACTTAACAGTTTGCTGCTCTTTCATGACACCCAAAATCTGTTGCCTGAGGCAGCTGCCTCGTTCAGCCTAATGGTAGGGCTGGCCCTGATGAGGACACCGTTCCCAGATTGCAGACTGGAGAATCTGTTACATCTGTGGCCGTAATGAATATATTAAAAATTCAGGGACCAAAAGGCCATCTAGTCCAATTGCTGAAATTGCAGGCCTCCTTCTTAGTGCGGCAGACTTGTGACAGATAATCTTGCAGTTTGTGTTGCATTGGTATTCATGGGAAACGGACCGTGTGGTAGAAGATGCAACCGGTGGGCCTGAAGCTCTCTTGAAGATTATAGAAATAGAAACACCTGTTCAACTGACTGTGTTTGGGCAGACCCTGTGGAGTTACTGCCAACAGATTCAAGGGCACTCAATATGGTGCAACAAGAGATGGGGATCGGGACTGCCGTGAAGATATGGAGGTGGCGTAGAGAGAAGAGAAGAGATAGCGAGAGCATAATAAGCTTTAAATATAAGCCAAAGAAGTTTCTGGTGAAGATTACAGGGAAATGGGAGCCAGGGCAGAGAACAAGAACATGGCGTCCGTATGGATGAAGTGATAAGCCCTGAATGTAGGTCGAGCACCTGGTTTGGGGACCAAAGCAAAAGAAAAGACATAGATCAGAGTTGGAAGGGACCCCAAGGGTCATCTAGTCCAAATAAGCAGCTGTCCCATACAGTGATCGAACCTGCAACCTTGGCGTTACCAGCACCATGCTCTAACCAACTGAGCTATCCAGGCTGATAGTGAAAGGCTGGTTTTGACACATTTTGCTGATCTTTCAAATATCAATGTTGAGTACAGGCTGAACATAGGAAGAAAAAAAATAACTGTTTCCTACCAAGCCAACTTCAAACCCATGGGTTATGAAGCTGGATTGCTAAACTAGCTTCAAACCAGGTTTGAACACAACACTAAGTTGGGATTCTTAAAATTTGAAACTATACTCTGAAGAAGTCCTCCTAGCCAGCAGGAGGAGAAGAAGAGGGGAGTGCGCATGCAGACACTTTGCTACTGCCTATTCTGGCTCATCCACATGGCGCCAGGGGCGTAGCGTGGATTGCCAGGGCCCAGGGCTGCACTTAGTGGGTGGGAGGAGGTGGGAGGGAGGGAGGGAGGGAAACAGAGAATATGCATGCACATTCAATGGCCTAATGACTTCTGCATCACCCAGGAGATCACAGTCGCAGAGATAAGAAAAGAAGAGTTGTTCTGTTGTCTGGAGAGGTCACTTCCTGGTCCACATGGAGAAGCCATTTCCAACAGATCCCAGCGACAGAAGCATGCAGCTGTATTGAGGCAGCACTGGGTGTTGAAATTTTGTGCCTCCTAACAATTTTGCGCCCGGGGCAACCGCCCCTTTGCCCCACATGCTATGCCACTGCATAGTGCCAAAGCATGGCTTAGAGTGATGTGTGAATGCGGCCATGTGTAATGCATTTCAGAAATTCAGTCTAGATGCAACTACATAGGTCAGACCTCCTCAGAAATGGGCGTAGCTGATGCACCAGTTTAAGCTGGACAAAGGTACTCGGCTCACCTCCTGAGAATCCAGGAGCAAGGGTAAATTGAGGAGTACCTCCAAACCAGTTCTTCAGGCGGAGTGCTACCCCTTCCCAAACAGTTTGAATGCCTATTCCAGAGCCTGTTCCCACACAACCAGGAAGAGCACCTCTGTCTTGTCTTGATTAAGTTTCAGATTATTAGTCCTCACCCCACCCATTACAACTACCAGAACATCAACAGTTTCCTTGATATCAGATGAAGATGAAAATGAGCCACACATCCTCAACATATTGATGACGACACACTCCAGGTCCCCAGACAATCTATCCCAGTGGTCTCAGAGATGTTAAATCGAGTTGCCATATTTCAAAAAGTCAAAATCCAGACACAAAGCGAAATTGCTTTTAAAAATTGCCTATTTTGAGCTGTTTTCTAGGGAAATCAGCAAAAACAACACTGCCAACATGGCTTGCTATACGTCTGGAATTTCCAAGACATTTTGGCAACTTCCGCCTAGACACTGCTTCCAACTACAGTATTCTGGGTATGTCCGGGAAATTCCGGACGTATGGCAACCCCGAGTTCATGCACTCCAATGGGCAAGGCATCAAGCTAGAATCCCCTCTCCACTCCACCCAGGCATGCTGATAACTCTCTCATTTTGATGGCATACTTGTTGGCATACAGAAACACTGAGTTTTCTCTTAGGAGGAGTGATATCTAGAATTAATTGGAATAAATTCATAAAAAAGCCATAAAGCAAAGCTTTCCAAACTGTGTGTGGGCTGCAGTGCGTAGGCATGTCACGCGAACGCTCTCCGCGCTCCTTCCGGGGCTGGAAACGGGTTAGTTTAACCTCCGGTTTGCTAGTAAAACTCAATTGCTGTGCCATGAAATGATGTGTGTCTAAAAAGTGTGTCACCAACCTGACAAAACCAACCTGGAAAGCTCTTCTGTAAAGGAAAAAGAAAAGGAAGGTGGACAAACCTTCCCCTACACTTCTCTTTTTTTGTTGAAAATTGCCCCTTCAGCCTCATAAAAACATACTGCCAAATAGCAACTGGGGAAAGTTTATAGGGAAAACGAAGCAAAGAGGAAACAGATAGAGATTGAAATAGGAGCTTGGCCTCCCCTCAGGAATCAATGCAGTTTGTTAAAGGTGCTGAGAGTTAGGAGACTCCCCCGCCCCCCCGACAGAGCCACAAATCCTAGAGATCCCTGGAAATAGGGAATGGCTGTTAAACCACTCAGAAAATTGTGGTTTTCTGAGGTGAATTGGTGTCTCCCAGCACCTCTCAAATACCCTTAACAAACTGCAGTTCCCAGGAGTCTTGAGGGGAAACCATGATGGTTTCAAGTGTCACGATACTGCTTTAAATGTATATTGCAGGTGGAACCCTGGTTTCCTAGGTCCACATCTCAAACCCTGCTTGGACCTGTAGCAGTGTTGGGATAGAAACTGAACCTGCTGAACAGCCTGTTGTTAAAATCACAACAGCCCTCGTTGGGTCATGAGTTTTCAGTGCTGTACGTCAGTGAAGACAAAGTATGTCTGTCTCGTTTATTTATAGCTTGCCTCTCTGCCCAAAGGCAGTGAGGTCATTGCCCATCTTCCGCGGTGGTGGAATTCTATCCAGAGTGAAAGAACAGAATTCCTTGAATGGCTTAAACCCATTGCAGCATCTGATGTGCTCCCACATACATCATTGTAACTCCCAAACCTCAACTGTTATGTCCATTTCACATGGAAGAAGGAATCCATGCACAGTTATGGCATGACCTGATTTCCTAAATCTTTTTTGCTGTATTGAGAGCTGCTGCGTATGGCTAGAAACCAAAGTAAGGGACTGAAAGTTTATACCTATCATAGTGCCTCTGCTAAAGTGTCGTATTCATAGGCTTATAGCTCATTCAAATCACAACCAATTTTCACAGGAACACTCAAAGGCACTTCTTGACAATGAGGGAGGTTTTCCTACCAAATTTCAACTTTCAACCCTCGCCATTTCACAGCTGGTTCTGTTCTGGGGAAAAGAGTTGTAATGATAATATTTAAAGTGTATATTTTCCTCCACTTTACTCATATTCAAAAATGGTCCAGAGCTTTCTTCTTGTTCTTCTTCTTCCTCTCAAATTCTTACTGGAAATAATCAGCTCCAGTATAAAACAGAATCTGGAAAATCCAAGCCAGAAAAATGGAAGTTTCTGGAAATGATAGGTGTCTGAAACCGGGGTGTCAAAATGAAAATGCTAATACAGGTTTAAATTGTATTGTAGTCAGGGCTGCTTACATTGCTATACAAGCTGTTTCCAAGTATGAATAGAAATATTAAAGTGGCATGGCAATTCTGAATGTGGTGCTAGCATATACAGAGGAAAATAATTTTGATTGTAGAGAGAAGTTTGGAACAGGAAATTCTTTTGTCTAAAGCTGTTGAGGAGAAAATGGCTCTCCAGGAGAATGCAAATGCCATATTGCGGTTCATTATTTATATAGCACTATCAGTGTATACATGGCATTTTATAGAGTAACGTAACAAAAACGCAGGACCCTGCACCAAGGAATCTACTTCAGCAGATGCTTGGAAGTGGCCTGGAAAGGCAAAGGGTACATTTGTGGTAAGGATGAAATTTAGCCAGTGTTGGGGGGGGTGGCTCCCAAGATGGTGGCATTGTTGGGAATTAGCTGGGTCCCCAAGACCAGCAAAGCACCCGTCAACCCCACAATGCTGCCATTCTCTTTTTTAATATGTATATAATTTTTATTAATTTCAACATACCACTTATTATACATTCCACAGAACTTCACATCTTATACAATCTTTTTGGACTTCCGTCAGCACCTCTGATGATCCACCATTTTTATCATTTCTTCTGCATTTCTTAAATTCCTATTGCCTTTAATTATCTTAACTCACAATCCACCGCTTTGGCCATTTTTGCAATAATTCAAATAATTTAACTCACAAAACTTCTTGCAAACCCTACAAACGTAATCTGGTCGTCACAATTACTTTTCAAATAGTCCGTAAATTTACACCAGTCTTCTGTGAATCTCTGGTCCCGCAGGTTTCAAATTCTTTGGGTTAGTTTATCCAATTCTGCATAGTCCATCAATTTCATCCTCCATTCTTCATAGAATCATAGAATCATAGAGTTGGAAGAGACCACAAGGGCCATCGAGTCCAACCCCCTGCCAAACAGGAGACACCATCAGAGCACTCCTGACATATGGTTGTCAAGCCTCTGCTTAAAGACCTCCAAAGAAGGCGACTCCACCACACTCCTTGGCAGCAAATTCCACTGTCGAACAGCTCTTACTGTCAGGAAGTTCTTCCTAATGTTTAGGTGGAATCTTCTTTCTTGTAGTTTGGATCCATTGCTCCGTGTCCGCTTCTCTGGAGCAGCAGAAACCAACCTTTCTCCCTCCTCTATGTGACATCCTTCTTTTGTCGGTAATTCTTCTTGCTTCCATTTTTGTGCCAATAATATTCTTGCTGCCGTCAGTGCTGCCATTCTCACTTTATAAGGACCTTCCAGGAAGAACAGAGGTCAAGTGAGAGAATCCTCAGTTTGCACAATTTCTTCCAGATTAAGGTCTGGTCTACACATGTGGAAAATTAGGCTGTACCTCTTCAGATGGTATCACTTCACTTTATGGAAGTGAGTCGTGGGCAACTTACAACCATCAGGAGCCATGCCTCAACGCCTTCCATATGCATTGCGTCAGGAGAATTTTGGGTACCACATGGCAGGACAGAACTCCAAACAAAGATGTGCTCTCCCAAGCCCACAATCCCAGCATGTTCGCACTCCTGTCTCAGTGAAATCCACGCTGGCTTGATCACGTCCACAGAATGGAAGATGGCAGGATGTGCTCCTGGGAGGAAACTGGCTTCCTTCACCAGGCCAATTGGCAGACCAACTCTGCACCGCAAAGATGTCTGCAAAGTTGACCTGAAGGCAGGCAACATCAGCCCTGCCATGCGGGAGTTCCTTGCAGACGACCACAGTGCCTGAAGACAGGCAGTCAAGTTGTGTATCCGTAGCAGCGACCAGTGGAGGAATGAGAGAGAAGAAACGCCATGGTGCATCTGCCTTCAGCTAAACTTGCCTCTACAGCCACAACAGGTGCTGCAACCTTCCAACAGCTTGACCTCATCCCCAAAGGTGCTCTCCTCCATTGTCTCCCGAGACAGACGGATGCCAACCAACACATATGGCAGAATAGCCTGTACTGTTTCAGATGGCTACTGGTGGGAGAATACCACTTTTGAAAGTTCCCTACATAAGCACCTCTTTTGCAAGTGAAACATAACTGTAATACAGGTTCTAACCTAGCAAGCTACCTGAGGACTGATTTATTTAGAGTAGGATTCATAAATGAACTCCACTACCTGAAGTATAAATTACTCTCACCCATGTTACTACTTGGACATTCTGCTACAAATGCAGACCAAGTCAAAGAGTGCTCCAGGACCATAATTCTGCGGTAAAGGTAAAGGGACCCCTGACCATTAGGTCCAGTCATGGCCGACTCTGGGGTTGCAGCGCTCATCTCGCTTTACTGGCCGAGGGAGCCGGCGTACAGCTTCCGGGTCATGTGGCCAGCATGACTAAGCCGCTTCTGGCGAACCAGAGCAGTGCACGGAAGCGCCGTTTACCTTCCCGCCAGAGCAGTACCTATTTATCTACTTGCACTTTGACATGTTTTTGAACTGCTAGGTTGCCAGGAGCAGGGACCGAGGAACGGGAGCTCACCCCATCGCGGGGATTCGAACCGCCGACCTTCCGATCGGCAAGTCCTAGGCTCTGTGGTTTAACCCACAGTGCCACCCGCGGACCATAATTCTGTGGTAGAGCAGTGTATATCTTATTTTATTTTTTTATTTATTAAATGTATATACTACTCTCAGAGTTGTTCACAGAGGGAAAAATACAAGATAAGACATAAGTAAATAGTTAAACCAAAACAATAAAACAATAACCACCCCCTCATTCCCACAGATATATTTAAAAGGCTGTAGGATATTAATCAGCCAAGGGCATGGTTGAAGAGGAATGTTTGTTCCTGGCGCCTAAAAATATATAATAAGGGCGGCAGACGAACCTCCCTGGGGAGAGCATTCCACAAACGGGGAGTCACCACAGAAAAGGCCCGTTCTCGTGTTGCTGCCCTCTGGGCCTGTGGAGGTGCCACACAAAGAAGGGCCTAAGGTGATGAAAGCAGAGTCTGGGACAGTTTATATGGGGATCCTTGACATATAGCGCTCCTGAGCAGTTAAAGGCTTAATAGGTCAAAACCAGCACTTTTAATTGGGCCCAGAAGCTAATTGGCATACAAAAGGTCCCAGGTCCAGGTCCTGTTATCTCCTGGTAGGGCTGAAACCCTGGAGAGATACTAACAGTCTGTGTCAACGATGGTAAGGTACGTAGATAAATACTCAGAACAAAGCAACTTCCTTATGTTTCAATGTCCCTGTGGCCACTGGGCTAGCTGTTAGAGAGCAGTCTTTCCTGAGGGTCCAAAATCCCGAGCTACCTGTTTGCTTTTCTTCTGGAAGTGACCAAGTGCTTCCCATAACAGGTGCCTGGTATTGAACCGTTCTTCAAGGAAGCTAATTTTTGTCAGGGGCACAAGCTGTGTGGTAGCTCTAGTTTCTCGTTAAAAGCATTCCTTTTATCGTGTTCCATATGCAGGGCCCACTAGGCACTTAATTCATCGCAAATTTTAAATCACAATCTTTCAGGTTGGCATGACTACAGAAGAAATAGATTGCTTGGTTCACCATGAAATAATCAGGCAAGATGCCTACCCATCACCTCTGGGCTATGGAAATTTTCCAAAATCCGTTTGTACCTCAGTCAACAACGTGGTGTGCCATGGGATTCCTGACAGGTACTCTGAGTTCTTGTTTCTTTTCCCTCCCATTGCAGAATTGAAATATTTTGCTAGTACACTGTGTATTTCTTTTTATATTTTATACAATATAAATGCATGATGCTTTAAATCCACCCAATTCAATGGGTCTGTACGGAAGCTTCTTCCTTAATAGAGATTTCACAGCAGCCACACTTGGTGAATTGCACCCAGTGCCCGCAGCAGTTTTATTGAATGCTACCAAAAAAAAGTCTTAATACAGCTGGTTGTCATGCTGTAAGAAAATGATGTTGGCACATAAGGAAGGTGTGCAGTAATAAAAACAATGATTAGTGCTTTGCCATCTCTTCCCAGCAGGCTATGGGGCGTTATCAGCCAAGTGAGAGAAAATCACTCAAAAGAAAAATTATATTACCTAAAGGTGGATTAAAAAAAAAGATTATACACCAATATATAGCTAATTATTAATTAATATTGCCTCTTCACAAAGTAAAAGGTGCCAACCATCAGTCTTGTAATTGTGATAAGATAATGATGGTTATAATTTTCATTTCTTGCCTTTTATATTATTTTCTATTATGATATATTATCCCATTTATTTGTTTGGGATTCTTTTTGAACCGGTGGGAGCTTAAAGACCAAAAGTGGCGATTCCATCTACCTCCTCCCTGTTCTGCTCAATGATGTTCGCTCCTCTTATGTTTGTTTAGGTGTGTATGTGATTATGTGCATGTTCGTGTGTGCGTTCTTATATTTCCTTATTGAGAACTGCCTATCACCATTATGTGTTATTGTTTTTTCTCCCCTCCTATGACGATGCTTAAGCCGCCCTCTCCAAGATGGTGATATTATCAACATTGATGTCACGGTGAGTAATCCGTGTTTTGGGGGTTGCTGTTTTTTTAATAGCCTTTGATCAACTTTCAGAATTTCTAGTAGCAACAGGAAGAATAGTAGATTGCAAATGTAGCGTACACGGGGTAAATGTGCCGTTTTACATCGAAGCCAAGCAGCTGGTTTCCTCTTTTGTTTTCCCCCCACACACACACCCTCTGTGTTTATTCCAACTAGACCCAGGCCAGACTTGAATTTAGGGCTGGAATCAGATGCACTGAGATCAATGTTGGCCTAAGTGAAATGTCAACCCAATCCTGCTATGTGTCATGTTTTTGAGAAGGTGTAATTGTTATTGATCCACTGTGTAGTTAATGCAGAGCACCACAGTACTGGGCAGCAGCTGAAGACAGATATGTATGAGATGAGCTAACATGAAGAAAGCCAGCATTTTTCCTTCACTCTGCCAAGATTGATCTCCCTCTTCCTGCTGATTTTGAGTGGGGCCTGTCATTATCTTACTCTGTCATTAGAGGCTACATTGGCCTGTGTATGTCAGTCTATTTGGACAGCAACTCTTTTGCTTGCCGTATTCCCTACATTTATTAAAATCCCTGAAGGTAGTATTGTGTTCCATTTGTGGCATAAGAGCCCTGGACCCCTTTGCTCACAAATACGCAACTTGATCTGCGGCTCAGTTAATCCAAAATGCTTGGATTTCCCTCGAGACTTAAGTTTATAGCCCAATTCTTTGGCTTTGCACAACCTGACTCACAGCTCCCTTAACTCAAATTGCTTGGTTTTCCCTTAAGACTTAAGTTTAAAACCCAATCCTTTCACTTATCTGAGTTGTGGATCCCACTGTGTATATAGATATATAGATATCCAATATAGCCATTGATCTAAATAGGGGCGTTCCATTTTTGTGGTATGAATCTTGGTTTGAAAATGAACCTTGTAAGAACCAGTTTATGCTCAAAGCATGAATAGGAATATACACAGTTATCAAAAGAGAAAATAATTGGGTTTTGTCACTATTTCATAACCTCCTTTCCTTTACAACTCATTAAATTGATTTTGGCTATTATATCTTTATTATGCATGTAAGTCCTAAATTTTAATCTTTTAAATAACATGTATGTTTTTAAACTTCCTGGGTTTTTGGAAGCTTCAAGTTTAATTGTAAATTTTTGTACAATGGGTACTTCCTTGATTCTAATGGTGATTTCAGCTTTATTCCATCTGTTGGTGCCTCTGTCATGTTTGTAGTCCATTAGACTCCTTTGAGGATTTTTGGTTTTTTTGTCATTTTTGCCTTATGGACTCAGTGACCACCCATCAAGTTAGGCAGATTTTGCAATACTCAAGAAAAAATTGCATAACCATTCAGAGTTTCCAAATTCTGCAGTGATCATTACTAGGATGATATTGAACATTAGCCATACTCAGGGTAGACTCATATAATTAAGTCCATTAATTTTAATGGTTCTACTCAGACTTAGTTGGACACCATCCCTTGCTTCCTCCCCGTAAAATTTATTTAATTTAACATTGGCACAGGTAGTACACTTTAACCTCTGAAGTCAGTTCATGTTTGGTAATAGTTTAGATAGATGTGGATTTAGATATTTTGATCTTTATACTGTAATAAGTATTAGTTTGTGGGGGTTTTAATAAAATGTAACGTACTTCATTCTGCACAACCCTAAACTAAGCATTGTAATGTCACCCATTTAACTACAAGTGACTTTTGCTGTTCAAAATACATATAGGCCTAATCCTCAAGTCTTCCATGTTGACAATCACAGGCAAGCTACACGTTAGATGCCAAAATATGAAATGATGCATCAACTGAGGAAACATGCATCTGCAATTATTGAATTAGGTGCGCATGGAACAGCTTAAAAGGTAAAGGTAAAAGACCCCTGACAGTTAATTCCAGTCGCGAATGACTCTGGGGTTGCGGTGTTCATCTCGCTTTACTGGCCGAGGGAGGTGATGTTTGTCCACAGACAGATTTTCTGGGTCATGCGGCCAGCATGACTAAGCCACTTCTGGCGAAACCAGAACAGCACACGGAAACACTGTTTACCTTCCCACCGGAGCGGTACTTATTTATCTACTTGCACTTTGACGTGCTTTCGAACTGCTAGGTTGGCAGGAGCTAGGATCGAGAAACAGGAGCTCACCCCATCGCAGAGATTTGAACCACCGACCTTCCGATCAGCAAGCCCAAGGCTCTGTTGTTTAGACCACAGCACCACCCACGTCCCATGGAACAGCTTAGTGGGAAGATTTAGTATGGAAAAATAGGAGGTGAAGAAAAACTTACGTATTCTCCCTTCCACACAATCTCTTTGCTAAAGCCACCTTTCTAAACCAAAACTATCCATCAGGGCATTCCTGTAAGCCCTTGTGTGAATTATGCTGTTTGTCCTCAGAGCAGCCAACAGTGCAGTCCTAGCCATGTCTACTCATAGGTTAGTCCCGTTGAATTCAATGGGGCTTACTCCTAGGTAAGGGGGTTCCAGTTGTGAGGGGCATAGCCTGGGGAAAGTTCCGAGGGCCGGTCAGAGAGGTCTGGGGGCTACATTCAGCTCCTAGACCAGTGGCTCCCCACCCCGGTTCCAACTGAAGGGCAATTTCATAAGCAGCCTGTGAGATGGCAAAAGGGGTCTTCTGTTCAAAGTCAGAGGAGTCAACATGCACAAAAAGAGCTGTCAGGACTGTGGTTTCCAGTTTCTTTTGACGGACTCCTTATCTTCCGATTACTCGCTTTTGAACACTGTACCAACACAACAAAAGTTGCATAATGGACAAGCCACAAACAAACTTTGCATGAAGGAGAAGCAATATGAATATTTCCCCTTGCTAACCCCCCCAGCACCTACTGAAGACTTTCTGCCCTTATTTCAGCAGGCATTACAACAGAACTCCATTATTTTAGTGTTAACTGGGGGGTTTGTGTTTTTTTCTAACCTTTATTGCATTGGATTGAGTGACTTGTTCATTGCTTAGAGATGACTGCAATTAAGCAGTGTATAAATTGTCCAAATAACTATTAAATGTGCCTTGATTTCCCCCCCGAGGCACTCCAGAGCACCAATTTTTGCAGCTGCTTTTTTTGTATGCTCTTCTGCAGTTGTGTTTGATTCCTTCCAATGTTTGAGAAGTCACACAACCTAAAATACCTTTTTGGATCCTTGCTGCTGTCTGGAACCCACAAATCTACAGCTTGGACACATCCCATGGGACTGTTTACCCGCCCCCCTTTTTTTAAAACAAATCAACCAACCAGCAGAGCCATGTTACAAAAGTACTTATGAAAGTCCCTTCTGTTTCAGGAAACACTTTGCTACATCCATTTATTTATCCACATTAAAGGTGCATATTCTGCTTTTTTTTGGTCCAGTTATCTCCACAAGGTGGCTTACAATGCAGCTGCAATAAAATAGAATACAATACAATAGAATAGAATACAAGCATTAAAAAAGCCTTTGAGAAAATAATGTTCTTGCCTGTCATGACTCCCAGAGTAACTCATTCCCCAAAGTGGAACGCCACTAGTGTCGCTCCATAAGTAGTAGCAGTAAGCCTATGATAAAAAGCTCCTAGAAAGTGTACATCAAAGCAGTCTTGGACACAGCACCAATTGCATGGTTCCTTGGATTCTGGCCTCTAACGATATTGCCTCCTGGAGCATACCCTTCAACATTTCTCCAATACATACATACATACATACCCCACCCATCCGACTGGGTTGCTTCAGCCACTCTTGGCAGCTTCCAACATATATAAAAACATAATGACACATCAAACATTTTTTTTAAAATCCCTATACATTGCTGCCTTCAGATGTCTTCTAAAGGTTGTATAGTTACTTATCTCCTTGACTTGGGGGTCCCATAAGTCCGTATCCTTCAACATTTCTCTGAAGAAAATAGGAACGTCCGACAATACCCGCCCCCCACATTTTTCAGTGAAAACAGGGATGTCCTAAGGAAAAGAGGGATATTCTGGGATCAAATCCGAAACTGGGATGGCTTCTGTAAATCTAGGTCTGTCCCTCGAAAATAGGGACACTTGGAAGGGCTGCTAGAGCCCTAGTGCCTGATTTTATGCATATAATATTGCAAATAAATGGCTCAGGACCGCAATACCTCAAGGACCACCTCTTCCCATATGAACCTACCCTGAGATCATCTTTTGAGCTCCTCCTTTGTGTGCCCCCTTCTCAAGAGGTTCAAAGGGTGGCAACATGAGAACGGGGCCTTCTCTGCAGTGGCTCTCCGTCTGTGGAATGCTCTCCCCAGGGAAGTTCGCCTGGTGCCTTCATTATACACCTTTAGGCACCAGGGGAAAATGTTCCTTTTTAACCAGGCCTTTGGTTGATCTGATTTACATCCTATGCCCTTTTAAAATGTGTTTTTTGTGGTGGGGGATTTTGGGTTGTTTTTGTTTTTATTATGTATTTCGTGGCTTTATATCTTGATTTTATTCTGTGACCCCCCTGAGACCTCTGAGTATAGGGCAGTGTATTATTATTATTATTATTATTATTAATAATAATAATAATAATAAATGGCTTGAGCCACTACTGCTTCTAAGGCAGCATCCTGTATCATTCAAGACCATGGGTAAGCAAACCAAGGCCTGGCGGCCAGTTCTAGCCCAGTCGCCTTCTAAATCCATGGACGGTCTGGGAATCAGCATGTTTTTACATGAGTAGACTGTGTCCTTTTATTTAAAATGCACCTCTGAGTTATTAGTGGGGCGCAAGAATTCGTTCATTATTATTTTTTCAAAATATAGTCCGGCCCCCCACAAGGTCTGAGGGACAGTGGCCCTACAGCCAATTTTTGCCATTTTTGCCATGGAAACAAAATATTCTCTCTGCATTGCAGGGCCATTGGCAGTTTGTAAGCTCCTTCTCCTCTTGCCATTAGTTCCTTGTGCTAGTCTTTCCCCTTGTGACTGATGCTTTGTGTTCTGGCATTGGAACATTTTACCCTAAGACCAGATGAGATGTTTCTAAAGCTGTAGGCCTCAGCACACATGCCCTGAACATGAATTCTGTGGAGCTCAGTGGCACTTACTTCTGCAATTTTGATAATGTCGCATTTATTCCCACAAAGGTATGCTTCTTGTAGATTCAGATTTGCCTTTTCACTCAGATCTAAGCTAATTCCAGTGTTAACACCCCTACCTTTAAAGTACCATTAAAAAAATAATTTTCTAAAGTTCACTCCAAATTTTCCCTTATAATCATAGAACCTTTCCTGGTACCATCATGTGAAAATCACAAGTAAAATGTCTACTTCCTGCAGTTATCGATCCTCCTCCTTTTGGTTAGTCTATAATAATTCATATCTAATATGTCTGAGGAAGACTTTCTTGACAGTGTTTATAATTAACCTTTCCTAATGGGCATAAGCTGGGCCATTTCATAGGTAGAAGCAATGATTATGGACCAAAGAAAAGGACAATTGCGGTACATGGCATTTTACAATAATTTGTTTATGGATGTGTACACAATCTATAAAATGATTAAATAATAATCTGCCTATCAAATGTAAATGCTCTTTTGGTGAGCGCAAATTGTCTAGGAATAACAAACTAAATGTATTTTACTCTTATTAATTTGCGGAAAAATTAGAGACTACAGCGGAATGTGTTTTATTTACTGCAATCACATGGACTTCACATATTGTTTAAAGGATTGTAGAAACCAGTTCTTTGTACTTCACTGACTACCAACACACTACAGCTCTTAACCAATAATTATCATGTAGGGCTATCCCATCTCCTAATAGACAGTCATAATTTTAGGATTGACACTTTGAAAACTACTATATTCTACTTATTTGCTATAACTATTGTTTATGCACCTTAAAAATATAAATAATGAAAGATGAATTGTATGCATTGTAGCAGTGGTTAATAAAACAGTACCAGCGTAATACATCTTTATAAAAGATGCATACTTTATACTGTATATCTTTATACTGTCTTGCTTTTCCAAGGCTATGGAAAAGTGGCTGAAATTATAAGATTTGATTTTTAAACTATGCTTCTTTTACCCACCCGCAACGTAGCAGTGGCTTAAGGGATCATGTCCTTTTGTGTCTGAAGGACCGAGAGGTAAAGTAATAAGCAAAAGGATACTGAGAAATGCCCTAACTCCTGAAAGAAAATAGTATAGAGGTTTTACTGCATAGTGAAAAGGATAGCATCTGTTGGTTTTCTATTCATTAAAAATAATGGAAGCAATTAACCAGATAAAATTGCTGTACCATTTGTTAGGTTGGAGCAGCTGGCCTGGCTGCTTGCATCCAGTGGGTGAAATCCAGAAAGACACAGACTGTGATCCTGTACACACTTACTCAGGAGTACGTCCCATTTAATTGAAACAGGATTTCTGTCTGGCTATGTATAGGATTGTTAGGCATGCAAGTCCCATGAAACTTTGGGGAAACTTTCAGTGATCTTATGCACCCTTCTTAGAAGGAAGTCGCTTTGAGTTCCGCAAGACTTCTTAGTTGCAATGCTCAGTATGGCAGTGAACAGTCATATGCTTAATAGTGCAGTCCTATGAATGCCTTTGGGATGCGGGTGGGTTAAACCACAGAGCCCAGGACTTGCAGATCAAAAGGTCTGCGGTTCGAATCCCCGCAATGGAGTGAGCTCCTGTTGCTCGGTCCCTGCTCCTGCCAACCTGGCAGTTCAAAAGCACATCAAAGTGCAAGTAGATAAATAGGTACCGCTCTGGTGGGAAGGAAAACGGTGTTTCCGTGCGCTGCTCTGGTTCGCCAGAAGTGGCTTAGTCATGCTGGCCACATGACCTGAAAGCTGTATGCCGGCTCCCTCGGCCAATAAAGCGAGATGAGCGCCGCAACCCTAGAGTCGGTCGTGACTGGACCTATGGTCAGGGGTCCCTTTACCTTTACCTTTATGAATGCTTAATCAGAAGTACATAGTATAGTGCCCAGTGTAGCTTACTCCCTAGTAAGTGTGCGCACTTAACTGGGGGGGGGGTAAGTAGTATTGAATATAGTGGGATTTGCTTGTGGCTAAATATGAATAGGATTGCTTATTCATATTTAGGAATAGGAATGCGTCCCTATTTTCCAAGGGCAGTCGCAGATTTACAGAAGCCGTCTCTGTTTCTGATTTGATCCCTGAATGTCCCACTTTTCCTTAGGACACTTTTCATTGGAGAAATGTTGGAGGGTATGGTTGGCTGTCCCTATTTTCAGTGGAGAAATGTCAGAGGGTATGGAGTTATGTGACCCCCGAGCCATGGTGATAACCTTTAGAAGACATCTGAAGGCACACCTGCATAGGGAAGGTTTTTTTAATGTTTAATGTTTTACTCAGCAGGTGCAGAATGCCACGGCGAGACTCCTTATGGGGTCCTTGCCGCGGGATCACATTCACCCAGTGCTATACCAGCTGCACTGACTCCCAGCAGGGTACAGGATCAGGTTTAAGGTGCTGGTTTTAACCTTTAAAGCCCTATATGGCCTAGGACCCTCATACCTATGGGACCACCTCTCCTGGTATGGCCTGCAGAGGACCTTACGGTCTTCAAACAAAAACAACTTGAAGGTCCCGGTGCCACAGGGAGGTTAGGGTGGCCTCAACCAGAGCCAGGCCTTTTTCAGCTGTGGCCCCAATCTGGTGGAACACTCTGTCACAAGAGTCTAGGGCCCTGCGGGACTTGACATCTTTCCGCAGGGCCTGCAAGACAGAGCTGTTCCACCAGGCCTTTGGCCAGGGCAAAGTCAGACCCCCTCCTTTGGTAATCCTCATAGAACTCTAGCCCAATGGTTGCCATTGATTTGATTTTGAATTTATTTTAGAATGAATTGAGTTTAGAATGCTGTGTTACTTTTATTGTTGTTAGCCGCTCTGAGCCCGGCTTTGGCTAGGTAGGGCGGGATATAAATAATAATAATAATAATAATAATAATAATAATAATAATAATAATTACTATTATTAATTTTTGGAAGCTGCCCAGAGTGGCTGGGGCAACCCAGTCAGATGGGTGAGGTATAAATAATAAAAGTATAATAATTATTAAAAATATTAAATATTAAATATTAAATATTAAATATTAAATATTAAATATTAAATATTAAATATTAAATATTAAATATTAAATATTAAATATTAAATATTAAATATTTATTATTATTGTTGTTATTATTATTATTATTATTATTATTATTATTATTGAATAGGATGTCCCTATTTTCCTCAGAGAAACGTTGGAGGTTATGGGATTGGACAGCATGACTAAAAGCATAAGTGGAAACAACTATCATTTAATATGGTGGGATTTTGTTTTCTGAATGAACATGCATAGCCACAGGCTATAAATCACATTCAGTTGGGTGGGAGATGACGTGCCAAAAACAATCTGGATTTCACCTTAAAAAATTTTGTAACAAGTCTATCAAACCATCCTGCTCTCTTTAGTGAGTAAGCGCAGTTATGCCCTGATGTGCGTTTAATTGGAGGAAAGTTTTATTTTGTACAATGGGGCCTATTTCCATGAAGACAGACATTGACTCTTTCAGGCTTTGTGCAGGATTAGTCTCAGGTGTTTCCTTTTAAACTTAACAAGAAACATTTTGGCAAGCGCTAGCTTATTAAAATAATGCTTCTTACATAGATTTTATTTTTCTCTCTTGTGTACCTTATTGTGCATGGTTCTTAAACAACAGATATTAAGACACTACCATTCTAAAATTGGAGATGTTGTCAGCTGAGAAATCTATAACGTACTCTTGTTTGAAACTATTTAATAAATGATAGCTGCTGATAAAATCTGAGCTGCGTAATACCATATAGTGACAAAGCTAAGACTTTGGTTTCTCCGATGTACCTCCAGATAACCAATTTAATCAGCATTTATCCTGATCTTCTACCACAAAGGTTACACAGTGGTTAGGCTATGTCTAGTCTTTATCGAGCAGTATTAGCCCTGTGCCCTGCATTGCTCAGAAATTTTAGGAAACAAACAAAACAGTGCAGTTTTAAAATCAGTGAAGCTCTGAAAGGGGCAGCCTGCCCATCTTGATTCAAAATGGCTTCCAGTTGTACCCAAACATAAACGAAAACCCGCTCCTTGATCTTGGGAACCATCATACAAAATTAGATTATGACACCTTAAGAGGCAGAGCAAACAGACAAAAATAGCAGCAAAAATATATAGTAGATCCATTCTGCTTTGTTATTGGGACAGTTATATAGCAATGAGCATTCATCCTGATTCGCTTCTGGGGTATTTACATGACTTTCTGTTGAAACATCCATTCATTCCCACACTTTTCAATGCATTTCCCCATCACATTCCAAACTGCAAAAAAAGCGGGTTTGTTGCACTAGGGCAACAGAGCTCATAAGTCCACTTTAATTGTGCAAACCTGAAGTTCTAGAAAGCACATGAATCTCTCCTGAAAAATACAGACAGTGTACACGTCTGCCATTGCCCGTCTTCTGCCTTATTTTCTTTTTGAAAACCCAATAAGATGCAAAAAATAAAATAAAAAAGCATTGCGGCAGACAGTTATAAGAACTGTTTTCAAATGTGGCAACTGTACTGAAGCTATAGATGTTTGTATAAATACAGGATTTATGTAAATCCTCCTAAATTCCAGATATGGAGCAGTCAAATCTATTGATGTGACATACATTATAAACCTCAAAAATCCTACGCTGGCCTTACGTTCTCATCCTTTGTGCCATTATCTCATCTCATGCCCTACATGATCAAATCTGTTGCAGGAATGAAGGGGAGAGGATGTTCAGTGCAAGACGAGATTTAATTTTATTTCCAATAAGTAGCCTCTCAGTAAGTGTGTCCACAGAAGGATGGTCTTTAGGCCTAAATCCCAATTCTGGCTTACCCAACGGATATTCTTTCTCAGGCTGACCTTTGCATTTCGTTCTCATGAGGAGCATAATTTGTGGTACATTGTTTTTAGTTTTTCCAGCCTTGGATTCCATGTACCATGTTCGTTAGTTTACTTATCACTGTTAAAGCCGCTAAAATCCCGTTGACCAATGTGATTTGAATAGCCTAATTCTGTGCAGGACCGTAGCCTTAAATTCACAGCCTTTAATTTCGTAGCTCGTGTTTGTGGAGAAAACCTGCGCCCGGGTTGATGTTTGACAGTGACGGCCTTCTCATTATCATGAATGATCACAGCTAACAGACGAGAACTAACTCCCTTCCACCACCCAATTTTCTGTTCCACTTGCTGCATTTCAATTATTTTATTTTATTTTTTATTTGCACCTTAAACACATTGTGAAAGAAACCCAAGAATGTCCTGGCACCTGGCACCAAAGCTCAAGTGTCTCTTTTGCATTTCTGCATGTTCTTAGGTATACTTCAATGGCTACCATGGTGACACTTCCGAAACAATTCTAGTAGGCAACGTGGATGAGTCTGGTCAAAAGTTAGTGGAGGTTGCCAGGAAATGTAGAGATGAAGCAATTGCAGCTTGCAGACCTGGGGCTCCTTTCTCTGTAATTGGAAACACAATCAGGTAAGCCTTATAGTGACAAGTAAAGGGAAGGCTGGCAAGTGGGACAAAGGTTATTGGTGGTTTGGTACAAAGCTGATGACATGTTTTATGATTCAGAACCATCATTTCAGTCTGATATCACTATGTGAACTGCCAGGCTGTAATGTTGTTCCCTGGGTAAGAAAGGATTTTTAAAAGTGAATTACACTAGACAGGGTCAGTGGATATAGCCCTGTAGGAAAAGCCAAAGACATTTCTAAGACTGGCTGGCTCCTTACCTTTGCAGGTATGATTGGTAGCTCCTTTGACTACCTTAATAAAATCATATTGGAGATGGGGGGGGAGCGTTGTGTCTGTTGCCTGATAAATAATGCCAGCAAGGACTTTTTATCCATGCCACGAAGAACTGCTAAAGGTTGTCAGAATTATTCAGTGCTACAAACCCCTTCCCCCTTTTATAACAAAATGCAGACAGATTTAAATGCAAGGGAGCTCCCTTTAGGAGGTCCATCCCGTGTGAGTGGCTTTGATCCTGGAACAATATGATAAAACCAATGGTCCATCATGTTCTGGTTTATTAAAACGTATTATTTGATCCTTTTACTATTTGCACACATTTTTCTTCCTTTTAAAAAATGTTGCGCCTTAATGCCCTTTAATTAATATGTTAATGCTATCGGGAAGAAATTGCATGAATCTCGACGCCTACAAAACCACGCATTGCTCAGAATCCTGAAAAGATGCTGTCTTCCCTTTCTCCCCCCCCCCCCCGTATGAATCTTCAAATACTTTAAGAGAAATAAGAAAAGAGAGCAGGAAAATATCAGTTTGATGTATTTATAGCTTTAAAAATATTGTAACAGAGTCTGAATCAAACTTTAGTAAAACCACTTTGGGTTATATCCGAGAAGCTTTTATTGAAGACTTTGTATAAAATTGTGTTTTTGACAGTTTTAAATTATAGGCTAACTAGCCTGGGGAAAAAGGATAGTGTCTATCTGTTCTTTCATAGGAAATGTTGAATCAGACCCCTACTGGGAAAAGAAATTTAATGCATATCTCACTATCTTACTGTCCATGAATGTAATAGAAGTGAATTCAAAATGTAGTTTTATTTTTGCAAATGGGATGAGTCGATGGATGCAGCTCCATATTTTTGAACACCTAGGGTTCAACAAATTTACTGGTGGTGCTCTTGCATTTTAACAAAATTTATTCTCGAGTCGAAGGGGGCACAGAAGACGAGATTCTTATTCAAGCATTCTCTCGAGCGCTGCATTCATGGCTGTGTCTAAAGGGCATGTCAGCCTTTGATTCTCTCTGAGAGGTAATTATCCTTTTCCTGTCACGGAACAACAAATGATAGCTAACTACAGAGGAACATTTGCAGTAGTCACATTCATCAACTGCAGGGGAAAAAAAATTCAATTTAATTGTGCAACACAGCTGCACATAGGCTTTTTGAGCATTGCTGTTGTTCTCCCTGTCTTGCTATTCCTCCCTACCAGATCTATTTTTTAAACTTTTTTTCCCCTCCCTGCTTATTTTTCCCCCTCTTCCACCTCCCCCCCACCCCCCATTTTTTATATTTTTTTGTCTCTTCTTCCATTTTTACTCTCTGTACTTTCTTGTTAAAGTAATTTTCCTTTGTGGCTCTCGTTCTTTTTTCCCCCCTCTCCCCCCCCCCCATTGAAGGCTATGAATGTAGAAAATTATCACAATTACTCATATAATTGAGCCTCTTTGTAGCAAGTGCAACTCCAGTACCCTTTCTCCATCATGAAAATGGTTTCATTATAGGGTTTTTCATATTCTCTGACACCATCTACACAGAGGAAAAGGCGTGCAGATGAGATGTACTAGGAATAGGGTAGATCAGGAAGGTCACAGTGGGAATAATTAGCTCTGCTATGGAAAGAGCATCTAGGCCTTTTACCGCTACATAAATGTACTGTCCGTGGCTTTTAGTCACAAAAAAACTTACTAACAAATGGAGCTCCCGCCTACTACTTTGAAAAAAAGATTTGTATCAACACTACAATTTTCCATCATTAAGACTAATAACACAGAGCCTAGTATACATCAAGGGGAATAAAAAGAAAAATCTCACATTCAAGTGGCGACTGGGTGCTGACCTTTGTTCCCCGTTTTTTTTGTGTACGACTTAACTCTTTACAAAAAGAGAGCCACACGCCACACCAACACGCAGGTGAACTCCAGCCAGTGCTAGCAAAAGTAGCAGCATTCACTTGGAAAAATCTGATAAATCTCCACGCAGGGTAATGCATTTCATTAGATTCACCGCATTAAGTCTAGCTGTATTTTTTTTTTTAAAGGATAAAGAGAAGAGCAGAATTGAAAGTGACATTGCCCTCTCTCTCCCCCCCCCTTTTTTTGCCTTTCCCCTCCTCTCAATGTTGATGCAGAGGTCAGTATTTCACCGCATGTAAATGCGTATGCAAAGCTCAGTTGAAAAGCAAATTAATTTGGATTGGTCGCAGTCACAATCACATCCAGAATAACAGACCCCCGATCATCTGTGCTCCTACCTATTGTCTGTTTTAAATATGCTGGTTTTGCTCAACCAAGGCTTCCCGGCCTATTGCAATGTTGCATATGTAGGCTTTGTCACTGTATATTCATGTAAACAAGATGAGAGTTTGGTGGGGGAAATATATTGATTTATTCCTTGTCAGCATTATAGGAGAGACCTATCAAGATTTGAATGTGTGTCCTTCTTTCCACAAATGTGCTTGGTATGCTTACAGCGTGTATTTTGAGATTCCACAGAAAACACATTATGTTAATACATTGGATGCATTTGAATGGATTCTGTAATCCAGAACGTTCTTCGATTCTGGGACCAGAACTCAAAGAACTGTAGCGTATCTTATAGGAAGTCTATTCCGAGAAATGGATAATTTACAAAAATTGTTTAGCAGATTGGTTTCCTTTGACTAGGCAATTACTAACCTACTTTTATTCCGTCCATTTAAGTTGACCGCCAGAATTCAGATGAAGTGTAATGACTGGATTTGAATGATCTTTATATACACCTTCTGCGAGTTTTCTGTTAAAAAAACCTCTGTAAGTTAGTTTATAAAACAGTGAGGCATGTTCCCTGGAAGTCGTTACTTAGATCTAAACAAATGAATGCAAACATAGTTGTAGTTAAATCAAGCCAATTTCAAACTTGTAGTTAAAATTACCGAGATAAGAGTATCAATAAATGGTTTTAAAATGTTTTAACTTATAAATATATGTTTTGATATTAACTTAGAACAATACAAAGGCAGACTTTAAAAAAAGAAATCTGTTTCTATCAGATTATGCACATTTAAACAATAAGTGGCTCAGGCAAAATAAGTCATTTTAATGTCATCTGTGATAGATTTTCTTTGACAGCTACTGTAAATTACAATTACACTGCTTCTCCCTGCATTTGAAAGTAAGCATTGCAATAAATTATCTTTTATTTCAATCCATCATGTCTGCCTTTCAGAAACAGAGCCCCTTAAATAAAAGTTCGGCTCTATTGTAAGAAAAATATAGTAATTTGTGATAGTTTGAAACTAAAAATGTACCTTTCTTTAAGGAGAAAGCCCTAAATTGTGGGCTTTCAAAAAATATTACTAATTATACTTCATAGTTCATTGTCATTAGAGGGAATCCCTGAACTTGTGTATTCTTTTAAGTCTAGAACTGCTGCTTAAGGAAAATAGTTTAAATTCTCCCGGGAGCATTATGTAATCAACCGGGTAAACCATTGTGATACTGTTGGAAAAAATCCATAATCCAACATATAGGTTCCAAAGTCGGGTTGCATCTATGTTGGCAAAATTATGCCCTTTCTACCTCGATCAGTGCTGATTAACAGGGCAAACGGGTTGCATTTGGTGAGGCGGCCCTTTTCAGTGCTTCTGAATCAGAAATAAAACTGACGTCTTTGTGCATTCGTTTGTTAGCAGTTGCTTCCTGTCTCTCAGGTTCTGTAGCCATGGTTTGGTTCCCTGCCACACACTTGATTCCCACCACACACACCTCACCTTGTGTTATGTGTCTTCTGAGAATTACGCAATTTTGCATTTGACAGTTGTGAGCCTGGCCGTTTTCTAAATAAGCACCTTTCCTCCCTGTTCCCTTTTTTAAAAAACAAAACAAAAACATGTATTTTTTGCCTCTGTTATTCCCTCAACACGAGATTAGTAACACACATCCAGCAAGCCTGCAGAGATGCACAATTACACAAAACGTAAAAGAAGGTGGAATTCTGCAAACTTGGACCAGGTCGGAGGGCGAAAGGATAGGGCTCATCAGATCTTAACAAGGGACTATAGACTTCCGTCCAGGAGAGACAGGTTTCTGTGCTGAACTCCTAGTACAGCCGCATAAACTGTAGTCAGAACACTTGCTCTGCTTTTTCATCATAAAGCTAGTTTGCGCAGTCCTTTCAGTTGGGTGCGAAGGTGGGCTCTTAGCTTTCCTAGTTCTGTGCTTCCGTGGAGAAACATGCCATGTGAACTGGTGGTTCGTGGCTGTCGTCAGCTTTGTTACCGTAGCAGCAATCAACACACACACACACACACACACCCGGCAAATAAATTTTTTAGCTGCAAATATAGGAACTTTGGCTAACTCCACTGTCATAGATATGGTTAACATGTGCTGTTTGAGCATGTACCCAAGCAACCTTCATGTGGGCAGAAAACGTACTGTGTGGGCTGGTATAAACTTCATATGTTGCTTGCAGTGCAGAATATACAAGATCCATGTGCTTCAGGTGTGCTTCAAGCTTGTTTCTCACTTGCTACGAAAACCTTGCGCCAACAATGCCTTGGTTCACATTGCAGCTATCTCCGTAGGCTAGGCTAGGCTTTAGGTTTAGACTAAGTGAAAATAGATTTAAAGGTAACATGCATTCTGCTGTAGTGCTCTGTAAGAGCTATTATTTTCGTAGGCGGAAGGGTATTTAAAATCTGCAAAGAGTGACATCATACTATACCATTTCCGAATCACGTGTTTGGGGGCAGGGGCTGTCACATATATGAAAGCTTCTCCTATGTGTAAAGCTGATGTTCTAGGATAGAGTTGGCCATACAGCCAGCTTTTCTTGGACATTACCAGGATTTCAAAGGGAGAAATAACGTCTGGGGGGTGTTTCTGAAATGTGACGCTTTGTCCTGGATCTTAGGCAAGTTAATTGTTAAGTTCTGGTATTTTTGTAAGAAAAGAAAAGAAAAGCTCAACTACTTTCGGATTTGTCTTAAAAAACAACTTTCTGGGTGTCCTGGTTTTTACTTTCTGAAATATGGCAATCGTATTTTAGGAAGAAGTCTTCTAGATGAAGTTTTCCCACTACAAGTGTAACATTCAGTTCAATCTTGCTAAAGGGGTGCTTGTATAGAAACAGTGTGCTGGAAATCTAGAGGTGGCGTGGTTGAAGGAAACAGTTGTCCAAGTTTGCACACTTGAATTGCCCTTTTGCACTCCTTGCTTCAGAGGAAAGGTCTTGTGTGGTTCAAATCCATTTCCTAACTGTTCCTCTTCCATTCTCCCAAGTCTGCCCCACAATATTCAGGCTTTCTCAATTGGAAAGACACTGAGTCCATAACAGAATCAGAGCACCAGATCTTTCTGTGTTCTTCCAGGCCATAAACACCTTCTCTCCCAGCTTTATTGACTAATCTTCTCCTAGCTGCTACTTTTTATTTCAGCTGAGAAAAGAAGGCAAGGAGGTAATTGTGAATCTTTGTCGCTACCTACTTCAGTCGAGATTTCTTTCACCCGGTTCATTGTTGAAGGGTTACAAGTTCAGCATCTCTTCCCAAAGTTTTCCTTCAAAATACTTTTGTCACTTCACACCTTGAACATCTAGACTCCGGTGGCTCGCTAGGGTCACACAAAATTTTGCAGGGAGAAAAAGCTTTCTGGGGCATAGCTTTTTGTCATTTGACTTTCAAGCCCCAAACCAATTTTCCGGATGCCATCCCAGGAGAAACATTTTGGAGAAAGCTCTCGTCCTTCCTCTTTCTGTGGCACGTCAATGGCACTTGCTGCCACTGTTCTTTTTACTGGATCCCAAGTGGAGAAATGGGAGATGGTTGGCCTTTTATCTTTCAACATCTCCTCTCTAGTCGTCACTGCGGATAGGTGAATCTGCTAGTTTTGTTTTCTCTCTGTTTCTCATTTTCCCCATCTTTTGGTATGGATTTGGTACGATTTTTGCAACAGATTGTGAATTCAGAAAGGCAGGAAGGGAGGGAGGAAGGAAGGAAGGAAGTCCTCACACAAACATGTCAGTATTTCAATCCATATTCCTCCTAATACACACATTTTTCTTTGTTTGGAGAACCACATCCCAAAATTCATGTGTTCATGTATTGTTCATATATTTTTTCAGAAAGCATGAATTAAACAGGATTGCACTAAAAGGCAACAGAAGCAAACTGTCTCCCATCCCTAGTTGTCACTTATGCCCCTAGAACACAGAGCAGTGTGCGATGTGTAGCACTGGATTTCAAAGTGTGCTGTGAGAGGCCTTTTTCCCACACTTGTAGCTCTATAGCTCTGCCTCTCCCTGATGTGGTGGTGGTGGTGGTGGTGGTGGTGGTGGTGTTGTTGTTGTTGTTGTTGTTGTTATTGTTGTTGTTATTATTATTATTATTATTATTATTATTATTATTATTATCTTTAAATGCTGGCTTTCACATGTCCACTAACTGACAAAAGGGCCTTGGGGCCTAATGTACATTAAAAATAGTTGGGTTTTGTCTTAGGAAATTTGGGTTCAGGTTGGGTCCATCCATGGTTTTACTGGTTGGCTTTGGGTAAAGAAATGGCTTTTAGCATCTATTCCAACATCTGCAAAATCGGAAAAAGCTAAGCATCTTGCAGGGCTAGGCTTGCAAAGTGCCATTGTATCTTTACAAAGCACCGTAATGCCAGAGCCATCGGCAGAACTGTGTGCAAAAAAATTATTGAAGTGCAAAGTCATGAGTGGAGGAAAATGCAGAAGAAACCTAGTTTGTGCTGTTGATTAGCTGAAACAGACACTGGCCTTTGAAATAAATGTTAAGTTGAGTTGAATTTTGCAGTGCTGATTTGCCTTCTATCTAAAAGGAGAGGTGCTGGATGATTTGTGTAGTCATCTCTGCCTACCACCTGAATTTATTTGTGTTTAAAAAATGATTGGTTGCCTTGATATAGGAGTATGCAAAGTGATAACACAACACAAAATAAAAGTAAAAGAAGGTTTAAAAAATGGGAAAAGGAAGCTATCTAGAAATTTACTGCACCATCATTTTTTTAAATTGGGTGATAAAGTGGCTTGGCAGGCACCTCTGTAAGAAAGATGCTCTATGACATGGAGTGCATTGGGCACACTGCAAGGTCTAATTTCTTTATTAGGTATGGAACATGGAATGTGGTCTTTCCTAAAAAGACCAAAGAGTCCAAAGAAGTCCTTAGGCAAGAAAGTGCTCTTACAGACTGGTCCATCAGCAGGTCTACATCCCGCCGAGTTAACCAAGTACAACTCCTTATCTGAAGTTACAATCTCATATCAAAGCATCTTAGCTCAAATAGCATCTTGCCCAGAACTCCAGTATAATATGAAGCAGGAAAAAACTCAAGGACTTCGCTCACACAGCCCTCCTGGGACAACTATTTAACCTTGGCTTTAAGATATCTGTGGATGGAGATACCCCCCACATCCTTAAGCCAACCTCTGCTGCTGCAACCACTACTCTTCTGGACATAAGGTTCTTTATTCATGTCCGGTTTAAATCTTTTTACCTGCAATTTGGGCTCATCATTATTTGTCTTGTGTGGTTACAGTAGACAAAGAGCTGCTGACCTCGATTCTGCTTAATTGAGGCAACTTTTCTATCTGACCATAGTTATCAAAAGAGGCACAATATTGAATTTTCTGCTATGAAATGGATAGTAGGCAATTTATTAACACAGTAGCCAGGAGTGGTTTGAAGACTGATTATGGTGTGTTTATAAAGGTTGGGATTCAGCTACATTGCTGTGTGTGCGGAACGAGGTCCACTCGTGCAAAGGAGCTTGCCGCTTCTCCTCTCCCCCAAGCCCCTCATACCCCTAAATATGTTCTGGGAGTTTGAGGGGGGGGACGACCAAGAACAAGCGTAGTGGGTGGGGAGTGCATGACCAGACCTTGTTCCCTACACTTGATACCCCACTTAGCAGTATGGTGAATTCCACCCATGGAATTGTACTAAGTTGTCTCCTTAGTACAAGAACATCTGCCTATTCCAGGGGTCTCTCTTCTCCTCTCTTCCCATATTCCCTCACCTGCACACATCTGTTCTGTGTTACCACCACCACCACCCAATACTCCAGAGCAGATTTGGGCCACACACCACAAGGGCAGAAAGAAAAGGAAGTCCTGATAGGACAACTTGGTTGGATGCTACCATAGATGGGGAAGGGTCCAGTGCCAACATGGACATGGTGCCTGCAAGTGGACTCCCATAGGCTCAATAGGCCTTGTTTTCTCCCCATACCACACATACACTTCACATAGGCAACCCACTGGGGCATTACAGTAAATGAGAGGGGCCTGCCCATGCCTTGGCCCAGTATATCTGAAGGAGCATCTCCACCCCCATCGTTCTGCCCGGACACTGAGGTCCAGCGCCGAGGGCCTTCTGGCGGTTCCCTCACTGCGAGAAGCCAAATTACAGGGAACCAGGCAGAGGGCCTTCTCGATAGTGGCACCTGCCCTGTGGAACGCCCTCCCACCAGATGTCAAAGAGAACAACAACTGCCAAACTTTTAGAAGACATCTGAAGGCATTCCCTGTTTAGGGAAGCTTTTAATGTTTGATGTATCACTGTATTTTAATATTTGTTTGGCAGCTGCCCAGAGTGGCTGGGGAAGCCCAGCCATATGGGCGGGGTACAAATAATATATTATTATGCCACCCAGGTCCTTGGTCATCTTTGCAGGATGAAATTCATTCAGACTCCATGTCAGAGAATAAAGAAGGGTCGTGGCTCTATAGAGGCCGGTGGGAATTTTCTGTTTTTAGTACAAGCACAATAGGATTAGACTATGTCTGTAATATGCTCAAGGTCCAGGGTGACTAACAGCCTTTAACATATATAAGGTAAGATCAGTGGGTGACAGTTTTTTCTACAGACCATTCCCCCACCTCACCCTTTGGTTCTGGTGGCATGCCCTCCTTTTTAAGACAGCAGGGGTGCTGTCTTAATTGCACATTAAGAATAAGCTAACATAAACCCAGAATCTTTGGGCATACAGAGTATGTGGATGGTTTAACATTGCAGTTTCTGCGCAAAGGTTGTACACACACCAGATTTCTCTATTCGGATTACATTTCCCTTAAGCTTTCATTACTGCTGTTCTGTCCGTTAAATGACAGACTAGCAATGACCCATGTGTCTTGGTCTGCCTGAGCCCAGTGCAGTTAAAGTTCCTAAGATGAACCCACTCTTGTCCCAAAATAAAATTTAAAAAGATGGGAAGGTTTTGTGTGAATGCAAGTAACACCCAAAGAATTGGTCTGGGATAAGCTTGTACAAACATTTGGAACCCAACTGCAAACTACAATAGAAGAAAAAGATGAGTCAGATCTCATCTTTCCAACAGGGGAGAGCAGACAAGGATTGTTTTCTAAGGTAAGCCAAGGAGGGAAAATGTGTCCCTCTTCAGTCAGGTGTAATTTGCAGCACAGTTGCACAGCATGAGACCTCACTTAGGCAGATGCCCATCTCTCTATTGTCAGCATAGATGCTGCATGGGATCTGCACCTCAGAAGTGTACAACACTGGTGGTTTGACTATTTATACATTAACTTCTGCTCACTGCTGACTCACAACCGGCTTGTAAACTAGGCAAGCTCTTAGTGGTGGTTCTGTGGTCCGTCAGAACTGTGTGTTGTTACTCTTGGGCTTTAGAGAACCTGAATTCATCTCTCTGGGGAGCTGTGAATAGGAATATGAACAACCCACCCGTTGAGAGGATGATTTTTAGAACCGTAAAGCACCCAAAAGTTTCAGTTGATAGGTCTCACAATGAAAAAGAAACTATTGGTTTTAATGCATTCCACGACCCCTTTAAGATGGGTTAATGGAGGGGTCATCATCCTTTTCCGGCCCATGGCATATTTGAAAATCAGAGAAACTGCCATGGTAAAGGTAAATGACCCCTGGACAGCTAGGTCCAGTCAAAGGCAACTATGGGATGCGGCTTTCATCTCGATTCAGGCTAAGGGAGTCGGTGTTTGTCTACAGACAGCTTTCTGAGTCATGTGGCTAGCATGACTAAACCGCTACTAGTGCACAGAGGACTGTGAGATGTGCCAGCGCACACGGAAACGCCGTTTATCTTCCCGCTGCAGCTGTACCTATTTATCTACTTGCACTGGCATGCTTTCGAACTGCTAGGTTGGCAGGAATTGGCACAAAGCAACAGGAGCTCACTCTGTTGCGGGGATTCGAACCGCCGACCTGATCGGCAAGCCCAAGAGGCTCAGGGGTTTAGACCACAGCGCCACCCACTCCCCTTAAACTGCCATGGATATCCTACACAGCCCACAACCATGCACACACTGCAACCTATTCTGTTGGTTGCAAAATTATTAGGAGTAGTAGGAGTAGGAGTAGTAGTGGTAGTAGTAGTATACCGCCGTATACCTGTAGATCTACGGGCGGTTCACAAGATAAAATTCCAATATGAAAACACAAAATACATAATAAAAATAAGAACAGAAACAAACCAGTAATGCCCCCCCCCTTCCACAACACATTTAAAAGGGCGTCGGATGTCAATCAGCCCAAGGCCTGGTTAAAGAGGCAAATCAAAATGGCCCTTGAATACTTTCTTTCAAGTCTAATCTCAGCAAAGGGAGGGGGGACACTGTGGGCACCAGGGAAGGCTTCTTTGGGGGCATATGCCCCTGTGGGCACCACTTTGGCCAACCCTGGCTTAGAGCCATTTGGCACTGAGCTCAGGAATGCTGACTTCCCAGCTGTTTTGTGGCCCACATCCTGTGTGTCCCGTGGCAAAAGACACAACAAAGAAATCTTCCTGCAGAAACTAACACTGAAAGCTACTAGAATATTCGCCAAACGTCCGTGAAATCACAGCAGGAAATAAAAAATGTGGTGGGTGTATGTTTGTTGTACCTACTCTTCCCCCATTGCCTGTTCACATGCCCTAATCACAACGCCCCCCATTCTGCCATTTGTACACAGACACCCCACATTATTCTCATACTCTTTTATGTCTAATAGCTTCTCACCAATACAATAGTTGTAGCTCCTTGTGTACAGGACACACAGGCGCTGATGAGCTAATGGCAAATTCCATATAAATTTTACAACATTTTTTAAAAAGCATTTTCATAGCGTTTTTAAAAATCTGTGTAGATCCAGCCTATATCAGTTTCCAACAACAGAATACAGCCCCACCTGTAAGTTCTTCATGCTAGCAGCTTAGCGGTACAATTATGTCTGCTCATTGTTTTGTGTTATTGTGAGCCACTTTGAGCTCAGTGTTGCTCAGAAAAAGCAGAATACAAATACTAAGTCAAAACATATAAGCATTCTGTTACATCACAGACCTTCAGGCAGTAACAAGGCATAGGGCATCTTTGCAATGAAATAAAACCAGACTTCTGTCTTGCAGCCAGTAGGGAGATTTGTGTGGTTTTACCTCCAGTGTATGTTGACTTTGGGGGTTTTTTTGGGGGGGGCAGATTTGTTAGGCTATAATATGTAGTGATTGGAAAACCACCACTTGCAGAAATCTGGCTTCTACCTAACTCTTAAAGAATACAAGATAAAGGATAATGTCTGAAGCATTTACAGCCTTCCACCCCCCATGAAAACTCCTCTGTATTTGGTAGCTGTAAGGGAATCTGCGAAGAGGCAGAGGCTTTTGCATATTTGTGACATATTTGTCTGAACAGAGTGAGAGTAATGCTTCCTGTCGAGACAAATTGATTTTATTTATTAAAGATGCTGAAACAATTGTTGAGAGGGGCAGTGTAGAAAAGTAAACCCGAGCAGCAGCAACAAAAAGGTCCAACGTTTGAAGAACATGTGTCCTCCAGAGCTGCTTTTCTGCTCTGAAAATCCAACCCCCCCAAAAAAAAAAACTTAGTGCAGCCTTAGTCTACATTTTTGATCTAGAAACCCCATGCTTCATTTGCTCCCAGACATCTGCTTTCCACAGCTCCCTTTCCCCTTGTCTTCTACCCATGCACTCAGTATGAGGGTGTGGCTGATTTTGCTTTCTCTTTGACTTTCCTTTCTTCATATCTCCATTTCCCGTTGTTTCTTTCACTCCACGCTTTCCTGACTACAGTGGTATCTCAGGTTAAGAACTGAATTCGTTCTGGAGGTCCGTTCTTAACCTGAAACTGTTCTTAACCTGAAGCACCACTTTAGCTAATGGAGCCTCCCGCTGCTGCCACACCCCTGCCACACAATTTCTGTTCTCATCCTGAAGCAAAGTTCTTAACCTGAGGTACTATTTCTGGGTTAGTGGAGTCTGTAACTTGAAGCGTCTGTAACCTGAAGCGTCTGTAACCTGAGGTACCACTGTGTTTCTTTCTCCAGTGCCCCTCTAACATTTCTGTCCCCCTCCCCTCTTCTCCCATTGGAAGCCTGCTCTGATCTTAAAATGTTGTGAGGCTTTTTCAGAACTCCACCTCACAGTATCCTTTCCCCTCTGCCTTTCATGATGTTGGCTCCGTCTCTTTCCTCAGCTTCTTGTTCATTGCCTGCTTTGCGCATGCCTACTCAGCCAGCTTGTCTCCATGCTCCCAGCTTCCCTACTTCCTGAGATTTCTTCCCGCTTCTCACCCTGGCACACAAAACGTCTCCTATCCCTGGGGCCAGTGTGCGGTTTAATCCCAGCCAAACTAGCAACCATCCCTTCCCTCATAGAAGCAGAACTGCAAACATGGACAGCTTTGCTCTCCCAGCATCTAGAAGGTTTGTAAACAATATTCCATGTTATCACGCTGGCTCAGCCAATCGGTATCAGAGGCTTCACTGGCAGAAACACAATGCAGTATGGATGTGCAATATACTGTATTGTTGTCACCTTTCACAATATTACATCCAATAGGATCAAAGTTCTACTGTTCTGAATGGGCATTTCAGACATGCATTAGAAACTCTGCCCAAATGAATGGATTACACTTTTACATCCTTAGATGATCATCTACTGACTAGTGATGATGATTAGAAGCCCATGCTTTAGCCAGCTGTTTTGCTTTGATTGATTTAAATAGTGTATATTTCAGACAACAGACTATATTTTGAATGAAAATACAATGTTGGGGAATTTTTAAAAAAATACGTTTAAAATTTTATTTTAACAAAGTAATAAAAATGTGCACCCCACCCCTGAGACCATTCCATTATAACTATCCAACCTCCCAAAATTTCAACACCTCTTGTGATGGTTTGACCCCTTTCCGTTTTAACGGTACAAATTCTACAAATACCTTCCATATCTCCTCAAAATAATTTATCCTGCATATTCCCCATCTTACCTTAATAGCACATGTCAATTTATCATTAATAGCTATATCCCACACATCTTTATACAATTCTTCCATTTTATATTCATCTTGCCCCTTCCACTTCCTAGCTATCATAACTCGTGCAGCTGTCAATAAATTTGTCAGCAAGTCCTCCATAGCCTGCGAACCTTCCACCCCCGTTGTAAATCGATAACAATGCTACCTCTGTACTTTTGGTCAGCTTTGACCCAGTGATTTCTGTTATCTCCTTAAACACCCTTTGCCAAAAAAAAATTTATATATTTACACCCCCACCACATGTGAAGATAAGTCCCCTCCAACATAGCACCGAATATTCCTTGTTTATTTGATTTAATCTTACTGGTGTTAAATACCATCTCCATACTAGCTTACAGTAATTTTCTTTTATCCTTATAGACATTTTCTACGTTCATTTCTCTTACATTTTCCCTCAGCTTTGACTATTTACCTGCCCTGTTGTTTTCTTTTCCCACACCTCTTTCTTCTTTCTACTAATATTTTATCAATTTTGCTGGTTTCCCCTTTTTTAACTATATTTCTTCTTTAGCTCCCTTTTTTATAATCTCCCCTCCCAAAAAATTTTTTGTATATTCTTTGCCTTTCTTGATTTCCCTTCACCATTTCTTTGTTCATTGTTCCAGTTGTATACAGTTAAACAAAGTTATTTTACTTCCAGATAGAGTTCCTCTTATTTGTTCTTTGCTTCTCATTTTCTCCACCCATTCTTTTATATTTTAAGTATTTTCTTCTCTTTCGCTTCTTTTTCAATTTCCTTTTTAAAATTTACTAGGAAGGGGTGGGAGGAAAACTTCTGTTGCTGCTTTAGAATAAAGCATGAAAAAGACAGTCCCCATTAGTGTCTCAAGATAAGCAGGAAGAAAAAGTCAGGCAAACCCAAATAGAAAATTGATTAAATTATTTTGGCACCAGCAAGCACACACTTGGAGAAAAACAGAGAGATATACAAAGGCTTAGTGCTTCAAGGAGGGGGGGGGAATAATGAATCGCTTGTTCTTATCTCTTTTTTCCTGTTCATTTTTATGTGTTAAGCGAGAAAACTGTTAACTTCCTAGCTTCTCATTTCTACTGCTCTTTTCGGTGACTCTAGTGAAACAATTGCGTTTTTAAAAAAACACCTCAAATCCTAGTGTGATTTTTTTTTTGGGGGGGGGAGAAAAGAAAAATCTTTTAACTTCCATGTTCCTGCTTCTTTGTGTCATTACTTAACTCCCTGTGAGTATTTAGGAGATCCATAAAGACATTTGAGCTATCATACATTTGAGATCTATACTCTGCTGTGCTCCAGAATCAAACAAAATACTGTAATAGCTAAAGATTTTTTTTGTTGGTGTGGTAGGCAAGCAGTAGCTAATCTATAGGGCCTGTTCAAAAAAAAAATCCATTCAAGGTGTTATCTGTGAGCAACATTAAAAGTTATTGACCTAGTTCTTCACTCTCCCACTTTCCAGCTCTGGGGTGCCATTCACTGTAATGGCAGCGCTATTGTGGTGGCAGCACATTCTTGAGCAATGGGGCAAATGTGTGGGCAGATGCAACAAAAGCTCCATGTAAATAGACCCAGAGGAAGGAATCAAGTCCTCACCTTCACGGGCAGATAGGGCGATTTATTTGAAATCAAACTGGCAAGTATAGTCAACTTTTTTCAAAATAAAATAAATGTAGCTTCTTTAAATGCCTCGACCCTTGGGCTTCTGCTAAGCGCATAAACTGTGGAAATCAAAGCCCCTGTGTGAGAGACAGGGAAGGGGAAATCTCAAAGGGTGAGAGGCAGGGAGAAGAGAGGGGCACCCTCAGGTGAGAGCAAGAAGGATACCCCCTTTTCTGGATGGGTCAAAAGATACGTTTGTGAGAGAGGATCCTGTATTTTTCTATCACTTCTATCTTTTCTTTGTTCTTTTATTCCCTTATTTATTTATTTATTTGTGTGTGTGTGTGTGTGTGTGTGTGTGTGTGTGTGTGACTAGCTTGTCTTATATTGTACTGTGAAAAGTGTTAATATATGCAATGTTACCTTGGTTTTCGAACGTCTCCATTGACGAACATTTCGGAACTCGAACACCGAAAACCCAGAAGTAAGGGCTTCCATTTTCGAACACGCCTCGGAAGCTGAACAACTTCCGCTTAGAGTTTCTCAATTTTCTCAATTAAATTTGCAGACTGCCCTTTGCACCTTGGTTTTCGAACGTTTCAGAACTCAAACAGTCTTCCAGAATGAATTACGTTCGAAAACTGAGGTACCGTGTGTGTGTGTGTGTGTGTGTGTGTGTGTGTGTGTGTGTGTTATCACATGCCCAATGCAAATAACACAGGATGGTGGCTCTGTTAAAAGAGGTAACTGCAACATTTCCACATCAAAAGTATATCCGTGGCAGAGTTTATGAATGCAGTCTCTCATGCCTTCCATATACACGCTGACATACTACTGTGCTCATTTCAAGAGTAAAAGGTAAAGATAAAGGACCCCTGGATGGTTATGTCCAGTCAAAAGCGACTATGGGGTGTGGCACTCATCTCGCTTTAAGGCTGAGGGAGCCGGTGTTTGTCCACAGACAGATTTCCAGGTCACGTGACCAGCATGACTAAACAGCTGCTGGCACAATGGAACACCACAACAGAAACCAGAGCGCACGGAAACACCGTTTACCTTCCTGCCACAGTGGTACCTATTTATCTACTTGCACTGGCGTGCTTTCAAACTGCTAGGTTGGCAGAAGCTGGGACAGAGCAACAGGAACTCACGCCGTCGTACAGATTTGAACTGCTGACCTTCCAATTGGCAAGCCCAAGAGGTTCAGTGGTTTATACCACAGCACCATCCACGTCCGTATTGTAGGAAACTACAGCAGCCATTTGTTGTCTCTATGGTGATGTAATGCATCTCTTAAGTGAGGTTTTTGTGGAGCGGGAATTGGAGTAAGTGGGAACCTAGACTTTCATCCAATCCACTTTCATTCCATGCAGTTCCCGTTTAAGTGGTGATGGTGGTATTCTTAAATTCCAGGAAAAGTGCCCAAAGAGTCTTCTGATTGAAGACCTCCGTCTCTGTTCCGCAAAACATGTCAGCCATCTGCCATGTATAAAAATAGGGAAATGTGAAGATATATTTCACACTGATTAGACACTGCAGCCCAGTGGTGGAGCTTCATGCTCCAGCACTGGGGGGCGGAGAGCAGGCGGGGGCAGGGCTGCTGCGTGTCCTGGGGGTGGGGCACGTTGCCTGCAGGGGCATGGCACAGGCAGGGGGGCAGCTGTAATGGCACCCTACTGGGATTGCGCTGCCGGGGGCGGTGCGCTCCCCCTGCACTCCTCTTCCTCCGCCAGTGCTGCAGCCCAAACACTGAAATGAGGACAGCAGCGAACTCTGGAGAACCTTTAGTTTTGCAGAACTATTTAAAAATCCTTTTTAATAAAAAAAAATAGCAAAATAGTCCTCTACCCCTTTCCTTAAAAACACAATATAATAGAGCAAGGAGTCAATTGGTTTGGCTTGAACTCTGAAATGAAGTACTCCTGTTACAAGGTGAGAATGCACTGCAACATTTCATCTATGTTCTATAGCCAGATTAAATACCCTTTGACGCAGTATGTTTCACTTCCAAGAGCCATGCTTAGTTCAGATGCTTCTCTTGAACTAACGGCATTTGCCAGTAGTTACTCCTTTTACTCCTGGCCTGTTATAATGAATGATACAAGTTTACCCAAGTACCCGGTATAAAAGATCCCTCAAACCACCCTCACTGAACCGGGTTTTTTTGTGGGTTGTAAACCACAGAGCCTAGGGCTTGCTGATCAGAAGGTCAGCGGTTCGACTCCCCATGACGGGGTGAGCTCCCGTTACTCGGTCCCTGCTCCTGCCAACCTAGCAGTTCAAAAGCATGTCAAAGTGCAAGTAGATAAATAGGTACCGCTCTGGCGGGAAGCTAAACGGCGTTTCCGTGTGCTGTTCTGGTTCGCCAGAAGCGTCTCAGTCATGCTGGCCACATGACCCGGAAGCTGTACGCCAGCTCACTCGGCTAATAAAGCGAGATGAGCGCTGCAACCCCAGAGTCGGCCACGACTGGACCTAATGGTCAGGGGTCCCTTTAGCTTGTATCTTAATACTGTGGAAACTGAAGCTCGTTAGCAAATTGCCAGCCTGTGCAAATTTGTGTTCTACTCTGGGAAAATATGGACCTTTTCTATTAAAATATATATATATTAATTTACCAGTGTCAACTCCACTGTAAATTTGGCAGTTTAAAAGTGCTTGGGAATGCAACCTAAAGATTTTGTCCACTCGGCAAATTGTGGTGGCTGCATTGTTCTGTCCAAATGCATTAAAATGGCACCTGAGGAGAGAGGTGCTCAACCATGCCTATTTGCTGTGATGATGGCCTTCGGGGAGAGTAACAATTTGGTTTTTATTAATATCAGATGTACTCTCGGAGTCGAAAGAGCTTGCTTGGGGAGGGGCAATGGCTTCATTTTAAGGCAGGCTCCTTTGTGTGCTGAAGTGCACACATTAAGTCTCCAATTAAAAGGATCTCAGCAGACCCTGGAGAGCTGGTTGCTGGTTGGAACTGATGCTACTGAGCTAGATGGAACCAATGGGCTGACTCAATACAAGGGAGCATCACATTGGGGGCTATCAGAATAGCATTTGTGCCCCCTCCCAATATGTGCCTGGTTTTTTAGAAGAAATGATTTGGGGTTTGTCTTTCAGCTTGGCACTAATGCACACACGGATCTGATGCTTGGTAGAACTTTAAAAACCATTGCCTGCTTAGTTCCCCTATGCCCAGTCCCAAGATAAACATTACTTTGCTTTTAAAGGGTCGTCTGGTTTTTTAGTACCAGGTTTACCCTATGAAAGGAAGATTCCTCAAAGCTCACCGTTGAAGTTACCCACCTTATTGTATCTTCCTGGGGCAGAGAGTCTTTTATGGGAGGCCATGATCTTT
The DNA here is from genome assembly GCF_964234715.1 of Podarcis melisellensis. NCBI lineage: Eukaryota > Metazoa > Chordata > Lepidosauria > Squamata > Lacertidae > Podarcis > Podarcis melisellensis. The sequence continues at coordinate 115,995,558 of NC_138528.1, read as the reverse complement.
TTAAAGGCAGTGTTTGCTATTCTGTAGGTAAGCACATGGGAAGCACATTGGAAATGAAATGTGACGGAATGGTTACATTGCTCAAAAAACTCCGTTTAACCCGCACTGAACTTGCAGCACTGAAATTTACTGAACCGGGGGAAGTCCCTAATGGGTTGATTGAAACAAGCGTGAATACGTATCTGAAGAGATTTAATGTTTGATTCATGCTTTGAATTCTGGAGTGTCTTTTTCTTTCCTATGAAATGCTTTCACTTTTGCTCTCCTTTAAAGCCATATAGCCCGTCAGAATGATTTACGAGTGTGCCCCTACTTCGTTGGCCATGGGATAGGATCTTACTTCCACGGCCACCCGGAAGTTTGGCATCATGGTAAGAAGGTTCCTCCATCGTCGGTTCAGGAGCCTTGCACTTGAGTGTTCACATGCAGGAGATGTGCTCCTCCTTTCCAGCTTAAAAAAGAAGAAGGGGGGGGAATGCTAGTGGGAAATAGTCTTAAAACAGCCAGTGTGGTGCCCTCCAAATGTTTGTTGGACTACAACTCCCATCAGCCCCAAGTAGCATGGCCAGTAGCCAGGAATGACGGATGTTGAAGTCCAACCACATTACCTAAGAGGAAAAGCTGAAGTCTGCACTCGTCACGTCCGGCACAATTGCCACAAGCCTGCATATATCAAAAGACACTGGGGATTGCTTGCAGGAGTGTTCTTGAGGAGCAGTCTAAGACCCTTGAGCAGTGGCGTAGTGTGGGGGATGCAGGGGGGGCCGGCCACACCGGGCGCAACATCTGGGGGTTAGGGTTAGGGGGCGCAAATCCACGGGTTAGGGGGCGCAAATTACTTGCCTTGCCCCGGGTGCTGACAGCCCACGCTACGCCACTGCCCTTGAGTCCTGTCTCTTTTATGCTGGGCCCTATATCTCCTACCCTTCCCTGCCCTTATTTGTATTCATGTTTATTTCACATAAAGGGACTCCCAGCCTTGCTGCAAAGCTCAGCGCTGGTGAGACACCAGCCACCAGCCACCTGAATGTGCTCAGAGAGACCTGATCTTGCATCGATACATATAAATTAGCATGTGCCCATTTTCATAATGGGTCTGTACCCTGAATCTTTTTAAATATCTAGCAGCACCCCTGGCTGAGCAAGACTGTCAAAATTACAACAACAAAACACAAACCCCGGATGCATTACTGATCTCAACAGTTTCCAGAGTTGCATTTTGTTTGATGTTCTCCCTGTTAGGATGTAGTTCCATTCCACCTTAAAAGGGTACAGGCATGACGTTTGTGTATCGCATGCCTGTTTACTTCCAGCTCTTGCCGGGGAACTTCCGTTGCATGTAGCATGTGCATGTGATACACAAACGTCATGCCTGTACCCTTTTAAGGTGGAATGGAACTAAATCCTAACACTCCCCACCTCCAAACAGACTCCAGTTCCCATCAGCCACAGCCAACATAATCAGTAGCCAGGAATTATGGGAGTTTTACTCCATAACATCTGATTTCTGAGTATGCCTCCTACTTGGTTGGTCATGGGATCAGAGCCGTCTTTCCCATTGGTGTTAGTGCTTCGTTGCGCCAGGACGCCGGCCTCTCGGGGGCGCCCTAGCAAGTGGGGGAGCTGCGCAGCTTTGCCAACAGCCTCCCCTTTCCCTGCACGTCCGCCAGCTGCGCCCTGGCAACTATATGGCTGGCAGGCATGCAGCTTCCCTCCCCAGCCTCTGCATCTGCTAAAGATGGTCCTGGTCATTGTCCTCCTCCTGCTTTGCGCCCAGACGCCAGATAGCATGACCGCCAGCATGTTTTCCTGCTTGATGGCTGCCACCACACCGGGGATCGGGGTGGTGGGGGAGGCAGAGGACATTTTCCCCCACCCCCTCCCTTGTTTTGGAGTTGCCGGGGGGGGCGCTGGATAGGCTTAAGATGGCCCTGCATGGAATAGGATCTTACTTCCACGGCCACCTGTATGTTTGACATCATGGTAAGAAGGCCCTTCCATTAGCTACCCCTGCTTTAGACTGAAGGGATATCTACTGTTGCGAGTTAGTTTGGTTGTGGGGGATGTTGTGTGGTTGTTTTAAGATCTTGATGTGTTGCAAGACTATAGGGCAGCGTGGTCAACGTGCCTTCCAGATAATTGTTTGATTACAGCTCTCATCAGCCCTAGCCAGCATGACCAATGATTAGGAATTAAAGTCCAATAACATTGGGACTACCCCAACTCTCACTACCTTCTGGGAAACATGGGCTGGAGGATTTTCTTACATATAAAGTCATCACGATCTTTGACTGCACTGAAAGTGATTGAGTCAGCTTTACCATTCCCGTCTATCGTGCGAAACAGGCTGGTGTGGAGAGTTTGCAGAGACAAGTTGAATTCCCGGTGACCACAGCATCAAGGGAGGACTTTGGGATCACAGCTGAAACACACAGCTTTTGTGTTGCCCTTTGGAGGCTGCCCATTGTTTAACTGAAAGCTGTGGCAGGGTGACCTTTCGAAGGCAGCGTATTTAGCCTCCATTTCTGCAGATAGGACTTGAGTGTTTTGGTTGCAAACAGGGAGCCTCTCCTGGAGTGCCAAGCTGAAGTGCTTTTGCTCTCCCTGATGCATCTTCTGAAATAAGCTGTTGCTTTCAAAAGTTCGTGCCGCAACCAATCTGTTGTTGGCATCTGTCTGTCTGAAGAGACAATGGAGTGCGCCTCCGGGGTGAAGTCAGACCACTGTGTTAGCAGCAGCAAAGTGACCTCCCCTGAGCGCAAGCCCGGGCAGTGTGTATAGAGGTCCTGAGCTACCCAGAGAACAAGACTCCCCTCTCAGCCTCGCTGATGTGGTCCAAAGGAAAGCAGAGCAATAGGTTTGGCACCAGCTTGGCTGCAGGAGAAGGAGGCATGCAAACCACCATCCAACTATCTTAGGGACTCCACTCTCAATTTGTGTAAGGCTTACTCCTTAGCCTTCTCTTCTCTGGAAGATATCTCACAAGGCAGGAGAGGTTTAGGATCAGAATGTTCCTTCTCCTAGGTGGGCTATCTTCCCAAGTGGATGAGCCCCACCTGCCCCTTACTTTCCTCTCCATCACGTGCACAAACTGCCTTCTCGACCATTGGACCCACTATGGGCTAAGTTCACCCTTAGCACTGGGCTCTCTGAAATTAGAGTGGAGCTTTGAGGATAATCTGAATTGAACCCTGCCCAGTAATTCAGTATCATTTGACAAATAAGAGCCAGGATTTAGGGTCCGGGTGTGTCTGCCCTCCCGCCCAAGTAGACTCCGGTTCCTGTCGCTATTGCCCTTAGAATCATAGAGTTGGAAGAGGCTCCTTGACTTTTTTAAGATGAACTGAGAAAGGACGACACAAGATTTTCCAAGGTACCGCTTGTGAGATTCTTAATGACATTGGAGTAGTGGAAGAAGCAGATCAGAAGCTCCAACTTTTCTTTGATGCAGAGTGACACTCACTTCCTTTGTTGTGGTCTCCCCTCCAGATAGAATTGTGAATCAACTTTGTGCAGCAGCAAAACCATGCCCAGGGCTCAGTGTTGTTAATAAAAGTCAACTCCTGGCAATCGCCCCAACCTCACCCTTTTGGTTACATGGGCACTTGGAAAGCAAAGAGCTAGGACAGACGTGGGCAGGGGTGGGGGTTAGGAGGGGAACCCAGAATTCGACCCTCACAATCCAAATTGATATCACACAGAGAAAGAGAAACAGAAGGGAGGAGAAGACAATCCCATGTTCCAGCAGTTTTACACATTGCTCCAAAGCAAGCCCTATCGCTTTACATACTTCCAGCTGAAGGTGCTGAGGGAGAAACCAGGTGTTGGTACAATGAGAACCTACACCAGGTGCATTTCGGATGTTGGACTTCAGATCCCATAATCCATGACCATTGGGGCTGTGCTGGCGAGAGCTACAATATCTGGAGGGCTCCACGTTGGCTACCCCTGTTGTTAGTGCCTCCTTATAATTCAGAAATGCTTCTGTTTGCTTTTGCTTTAAGGGAAACAAAACTTAGAGGTTGGACAATGATTGCTTTTGATTTGATTTGATTTTTTTAAAAAGAAAAATCAAAGTGTTTCTCCACCTTCAGTTTAAAAAAATAATTCTGAAACATGGTGGGGTAGGATGGGGTTCAGTTAAAAACTCACAGAGTTGCAAAGCAGCCTGAATTTATTTTCTTCCTGATCTCTCCCCCCCCCCCACCTCTTCTTCATCACTGATATCCACCAGCTAAATGGGTTAAATCTGCTTTCGGTGACCAGGGTAACAAACCGCGTTCCAGGCTTGCAACAACTTGAAGGCTCGAATTGGGCTGCAATGTCTCAAATTGGGAATAATTCGCTATATGGGCAGGGTGGAGAGCGATTTGGACCTTTTGGAGGAATGGGTGAGGTGTGTTTCGTTTTCAGGCCACCACTACCTCAAATACTAAAAAGAAACTCTGCTCCCCAAAAAGGATTGCAGATATACTCTACTGAGGGCGGGCGCGCAATGTCCCCCTTGTAATTGAAACGCTTCTTTTTTTTTCTCCACTCCACAGAGAACGAAAGCGATTTGTTAATGCAAGAGGGCATGGCGTTCACAATAGGTTAGTTGCGGTTTGTATCGAAAAGGGGAGCCACCTTCTATTCGGATTGACTCAAAGTCGCCAGGTTTTTGTTTTGAAGGCATTCGGTGCGTTCCCCTGGCCCCGGTCTGCATAGCTTGCTTGTTTGTACTGGATATATGATTTTTTAAAATTCCACCTCTCCCCACCCTCCAGTTTTAGCCCCGATCCAGCCAGAGTGAGTTGCAACCAGTCGCAACTGCTGTCGCACCCTCGGAGCCTCTTGCTGTTATCGACGTGCGCGCATTTAATCCTCGGAAGTAAAACGAAGTTTACGCAGCGCGTTGCTCCCCTGCCCATATAGAACCGCAGAACTGTAGAGTTAGAAAAGGGTTCCACAGCATCGTCCAAGCCCAACCCCCCTGCGATGCAGGAATCTCAACTCCTTAAAGACCCTCCCAAGAAGGAGAGTTCACCGCCACCTCCGAAGGGAGTCCCCCTTCCCTAGATGAGTGTTTACCCTCCCAACAGCCCTGCAGAGTTGGTCGTTTCGACGGAAGCGCGTGGAACAAATCAAGAGGGGGGGGGAGAGGAGGGGAAGAGATGGAAATTCCTCAGTCCATCAAAATTACAGATGTGACTTTTGCTTTGGCAAGCCACGCGGTTTGAGGAGCTGGGTTTGCCGCAAGAGCACAATCTAAAGTCTCTGTGCGTGTGTCCCCCACCCCCCAAAAATGCAATGTTAATCACCCTTCTTTCTCTCTCTCTGGGAACGATTAGGCCCTTTATTGTAGACCCAGGAGCTGCTACTCGCTCGTTTTGAGCTCTGCTGAGTTCTGAGTAGCCAGGCAGCAGCCCTCGCCTTGGCGACTGAGCTTCATCCTAAATACCAATCATAGGGGGCGAAGGGGGGGGAAATGTGTTCCGCGCTCACGGCGCGCCTAAATGGCGCGGCAATTAGAGGAAAATAAGAAAATTGTTGTTTTGCTGATTTAATGAACATTTTAAAGCCTGCTCTTAAAGGGGGAAAAAAAACAACAACTAATATTTCTATCCTATCTGCTGTTTGGAGGAGAGTGGCTGGCGCTTTGGCTGTTATGATCCATGGGGATCTTAATTAAAGCTTGATTAAAATGCCCTTCTTCGCACTTTAAAAACAGACGACACCCAAGTTCAAGCCTGAAGGTTGCCACTTTCTCCTCCTCAGTTCAGGGGCTGCTTTCTTTGGTTTTATTTTTAGGCTGTTTCCAATGAGGTGGGGGACGGGGGACGCACAGTAAAAATAAAATATCGGGTATTTTGCCTGGGTTCGGAATAGATTTGGCTTGCAGGCCAGTGGACAAACTCTTACCTCGTTTCTGTTTTATTTTTGCTACATGGCAGAACCAATCCTCATGGAAGGATCTTACGAATTTAAAATCCTAAAGGACAAATGGACCGCAGTATCCGTGGACAACAAAAGGTGCCTACTTTTCTTTTCTAAAAAAAGTTGTAGTTTGTTGTTTAGTTTTAAATCGGCTTTATCGCTCTCTGGTTAGGGGAAAGAGCGGAAGCTGCCTCCTTGAGTGGTTTTCTTTCGAAATTATATATCTCTCCGCCAGTAAATAAAGCTCGGTTACTCTTTGGCCCCTTGGCCACTTACTGCGTCTGCTTGTGTGTTTCAGATCGGCCCAGTTCGAGCACACCGTCGTTATTACCTCGAGAGGAGCAGAAATCCTGACCCAAGTAGCCGGGGAGAGTTAAGGCGCAGCTGGGCACGCGTGGCGGGGAAAGCTCGCCGGGCAGAGCCAGGGAGGAAGAGGAGGAGCGCGAGGAAAGCGCCCCAACTTGGAGGCGACTCCAGGGGACCCTCAATAGGAGTCGCTCCAACGCATCGGATTTATTTCTTGGATCAGGCCCAACGAGCTGGGTGGAATCTGGCGAGGCCAGAGGGAAAGTTGCCATGGGGAACGGTCCCCTAAAAGACAAGAAAGGAGGCGGGGGAAGAAGAAGATGATGATTCTCATTTCTCTTCCAGCAGAGAGATGCTGGACAAAGACGCAGAGCGCAGCGCCTCAATTTCCTAAATGCAATTGAACATCGCTCTCGTTTGCTCAAAGAGCCGAACTCTGCAGCAAGATTTTCCCCACCACCCTCCATATTTTTCTCGTTCTTAAATTAATTTAACTTCTTGGCATTATAACGTCTCCTCCGGTTCCTTCACTCCCTTAGATTTGGCGCTTGGCAGCTGTGACATCTAAACACGGGTGTGTGTGTGTGTCGCGTTTCTTCCAGGTTTAGAGTTATCTTCTGTGTGTTTCCAGAGTTTGACGTATGTAGGGAGTGTGCACAGGCCAACCCTGTATAAGGACCTATAGGTTTTACCCTATAAAACCACTTTCCGGAAAGAACAGCAGCAACAAACATACAACAACTTTAAAACAAAACAAGCGCTTTTGTTCTTGTAGACACGTTCTTGGTACAACAATCGCGTTTTGGGGTTTTTTCGTTGCTTTCAAAAAACTGCTGTGACTTTTTAGAAACGATTTATAAAACGTTCACTGGTTTTTTTTACCGCAAATATTTGAAAGCAGCTCTCTGCTTGCTTTATTGCAGGGAGGTGGGTGAGGGCTAATAATCCTCCCTTTTCCTAGCTTTTAGGTGGGAAGCTGGTCTAGTAAACATACCTTTCTTCCTCCTTTTCAGTTCTGCTTTTAGGAAGACATTGTGTTTTGCCTTCGTTTTGTGTGTGTGTGTGTATTTGCACAGGGCGGCCTTCTGCTCCCAGATGGGCAGCCTCACATGCTGGGAAGAGATTTGTTTATTTGTATTGGGTAGGTTGGCTGGAGAGGGGTGGGGAGAATGGGGAGGGGGGAAGAGACTGTCCTCTGATCTGCCCGCCTCAGAATCAAATCTCCAGCTGCCCCCAAACCCCAAGCTGAGAGCCCAAAGGAGGAAGGAAGGGGTTTGATGATCTGCAATTAGGTGCTTCCTAATCACGCCGCCTGAATGCAGAAAAGGAAGCGTTTTGAGATTCAAATCGGGTTCCAAAAAAAAAAGCGAGAGGAGGGTACTTTGACGGCTGACACACACCCGCTTCGAGGATCAAGCGCTCCCCTAGACTGTCCTGGCTGGCAGCCCTCGGGAGATGAAAAGGGCTCTCTAAGAGAGGGCTCTCCCCCGGCACATATGTACACACGCGCCCTGCCCGGCCAGACTAGGGCGCACAGCAGCCTTTGTTGCCTGCCGGAGAGGTGCGGGCGACAGCTCCGCTGCCCTTTCAAAGGCAGCGGCTGTGTGTGGTGGCCGCGGGGAGGCCGAGGATATTTCCGCTGTGGTTTTGTTTGGGTGTTTGCTGCTGCTGCTGCCTGAGTCCTTGCAAAGTGACAGCTTTTATGTTTTTTCCTTTTGCAATGGGCTGGGGTTTTAGGGCAGCTTGCAACTCTTAGAGACAGAGATAGAGAGAGAATTGGGTGCGGAACCTTGGCGAGGCATTTTCAAACAAAAAAAAGAAGAAGAGGAAATAACAAACCAACAACAACAGTAGCCCTCCAATCTGTCTGGGTTGCCCCAGCCACTCTGGGTGGCTTCCAACATCTATAAAAACATAATAAAACAGTAAACATTAAAAGGCTTCCCTATACAGGACTGTCTTTTCAGACCAAACACCACTTCTCACGACTCCTTAGAATGGAGCTTCAAGGCCAAGTGGGACCTTCCGAGCTGTAAAAATATTAACTCGAGTTGATTTGCCGCCGCCAGATGAAACGAGCAAGCCTCCCCCTGCCCAACTCAGACGCGTGGCGAGCCTTGCGCCTCTCAGACACTGGCTCTCAGCCTAAACTACTTCGCGGGGTTGTTGTGAGGTTACAGTTGGGGAGGGGGAGATCCGCCTAGGCCACCTCCAGCTCCCTGGGGGAAAGGTGGGGTAAGAAATGAGATAAGAAGTAAACAAATGTAACCGCCAGGCTACGGTGGGATTGCGTCCCATCTGCGCGCCTCGGAGCGCAATCCTGTACTGAACACGCTTACTCGAATAGAAACCCCTGGAAGTTCAATGGGGCTTCTTTGCCAGGGAAGTGGGTATAGGATTTCCCCCTAGCGCGCGCAAAGGGGGCATCAGCTGAAGCCCCAAGGCGACTTAATTGGGAGTTATGGGTCTGATTTGGGGGCTGCTATGATCCTGTAAACAACTTTAAACAGACGGAAGTTTCGCTAAATCTACTTGTGCCCCAAAGAAGTAAGAGTTCTCAATGGGATATTATCCTCAGCTAAATGCGTATAGGATTGCATCGTTTATGAACTGAAAATGAAAGACCGATGTTTAAGGATAAGGATAATAGTTCTATAGTGGGTGGGGAAAGGAGAGGAAACTCTTTTAAGTAACCCGACTCAAAAGCTCTGGAATCAATAATAGCCGAGTTTAAAGAGAGGGCCGGAGTCTCGGTGGGTACAAGACAGCCAGAGCTGCGCGCTTTGACACCCCATCCTGGTCTAAGGGTTAAGCACCTCTTCCATTCCACTGGAATCAGTGGGACATACACGAACTTACTGGGCGGCCCTACGCGGGTGCCTAGGCAGAAGGAAGCCCCACTAAGGTCAACAGGATTTGCTCCCAGCCAAGAGCGCACATACAGTAGCCAGTGGCCTGGATCAGGCCTGACCAATGCACTGCAAAGTGACAATCCTATGCACGCATCTTGGGAAAGAAGCCCCACTGCAGCGCTCGTGGAAACTCAGCCCGAGAATCATGGGATTGTAGAGGTACAAGGGGGTCCCCCGAGGGTCATCTAGTCCAACCCCTTGCAGTGCCGCAATCTTTTGCCCAAGGTGGCGCTCGAACCCACAACCCTAGAGTCTTCTGCTCTAGCGAAGCTACTTTAAAATCACCCGCCATTGTTACTGTTTCTTGTTGGCTCTTCACACCAGCCCTGGGAAGCCAGGCTGAGAATATTCCCATTTCACAGATTATAACTGAGGCTAAGAACCGGTGTCTTCTCCAAGGCGGTACAATGTTCATTGTGGTTTATTATCACTGCCACCCCAGAAGGCTGCGCTATCCCGCATCCCCTGGTGGGCTCTACTCCAGAATCCTGAGGTCCAGAAACCACATCCAAGCGCTAAATGGGTGAGGGATGGGGGGGGGAAACCACCAAGTGCAAAGGGGGGCTCAGAGACCACGAGATCCAGTTACCTGCTGGAGCCCAGGAGACTTCGTGTACACTGAGACGTGTGAACGCTGCTGTTGTGTACACATACGGATCCTTCGCAGGGTTTCTTGCTACAGGTTGGCGGAATCTGCCCTGTTGCCATTGTGAAGAGGTTACGAGTCAGAAACTCACCCAGCCATCTAGTGGCAGAATCAGATCCCTTAGAAACTGCCGGAAAGGATCCTGGAGAGAGATCCCTTGGAACACCAAAGAACACCACCCTTGGGGTTTCCACAAGCAGTAAGGACAGCAGCCAGTCGTCTCCATCAGAGGCTTCTGTCTGCTGCTGCAACATTATTATTTTTTAAAACCTTGTACCTGCTTATTTGGGAGTCAAACCCATTGAGCTCAACGGGATTTTACTTCTGAGTAAGCCTCGAGGGGCTTGCGCTCTAAGGCGTCGGATTGGGCCCGCATCTCCCTCTTGGGTTAGAGAGCGTATGCTTTCGACGAGGTTCTCTCTCCGCACCAACCCAGGTTAATTTTATTAGGACTGCAGGATTTTACCAACTGCTGCGGTAACAAGCTGTTTGCGTAGCAATTAGAGCGAGGTGGTGGCATTTATGGTACACATTTATAATCCTAATTATAAAGGTGATTGCAGGAAGGTTTAAAGGGAGCGGGGGGGGGGAACTCTGCTGTGTTTTTTGCTCCTCTGCACGTGGGATACTGCAAGAGGCTGTCCCTTGGCCAGACACACACACCCCAGGTTTGCCCGTCTCCTGGAGGGCCTTTCAATGCCCAGCTGGTAATTCTTTTCACGACCCCCGATTGAAAAGCAAACCTTGATGTATTTCTGGATGAGACAGACTCTTCGCCTTCGACAGGTTCCTTCCTGCACAGGTGCTTCCCAAGACCACCGTGGAAGTTGGAGTATTTGCACAAAATCCATTTCTTCGCAATGCCCATTTAGCCCGATCCTAAGTAGCTCTATTAGCCATGAAAGAGTCTGGCGATGTTCAGTGGGACATACTCCGCACCTTCGCCTCTCCTTCCAAAGGGGCAGCTTTTTAAAGACGCAGTCCCTTAACGCGTCGGCGCAGAAGTCCCACTGGATCGCACGGGATACGCTTCCTAATACTTTAGGATCGCAGTTACACTTCAAGAGGACGGAAGCAATTCGAACCCAGAACCCTATAACTTAACTAACCAGGAGTTGATCGGGCAGGAGAGGGAGCGGGTCCATCAGGGCGATCTTGCCTCTCCCCCCCACCCAAATAAAAATTAAAAATAAAGCTCCTGCTTTTTTGTGGTTACTTTCAGGAAAGACACTTCTCACAAGCTAGTTGCAACTGATCGGTAAACTTTGCATTAAATGTACAGTTCTAAAAGTGCTGGTTTTAAAGTTAGCCTCAGTGAGGTCAATCTGACTTACAGGTGAAACTCGAAAAATTAGAATATCGTGGGAAAGTTCGTTTATTTCAGTAATTCAACTTAAAAGGTGAAACTAATATATGAGATAGACTCAAGACATGCAAAGCGAGATATGTCAAACCTTTATTTCTTATAATTGTGATGATTATGGCGTACAGCTGATGAAAACCACAAATTAACAATCTCAGAAAATTAGAATATTAAATGAAATCAGCAAAACAAGGATTGCAGATAGAGCAATATTGGACCTCTGAGAAGTAGAAGCATGCATATGTACTCAGTACTTGGTTTGGGCCCCTTTTGCATCAATTACTGCCTCAATGCGGTGTGGAATGGATGCTATCAGCCTGTGGCACTGCTGAGGTGTTATGGAAGACCAGGATGCTTCAATAGCAGCCTTCAGCTCTTCTGCATTGCTCGGTCCCATGCCTCTCATCTTTCTCTTGGCAATGCCCCATAGGTTCAGGTCAGGCGAGTTTGCTGGCCAATCAAGCACAGTAATCCCATGGGCATTGAACCAGGTTTTGGTACTTTTGGCACTGTGGGCAGGTGCCAAGTACTGCTGGAAAATGAAGTCAGCATCCCCATAAAGCTCGTCTGCGGAAGGAAGCATGAAGTGCTCCAAAATCTCCTGGTAGACGGCTGCATTGACCCTGCACTTAATGAAGCACAGTGGACCAACACCAGCTGATGACATGGCTCCCCAAACCAACACAGACTGTGGAAACTTCACACTGGACTTCAAGCATCTGGCACTGTGTGCCTCCCCATTCTTGCTCCAGACTCTGGGTCCTTGGTTTCCAAATGAGATGCAAAGTTGCTTTCATCAGAAAAGAGGACTTGGGACCACTGAGCAACAGACCAGTTCTTTTTTTCTTTAGCCCAGGTAAGACGCTTCTGACGTTGTTTCTTGTTCAGGAGCGGCTTGGCAAGAGGAATATGACATTTGAAGCCCATCTCCAGGATCCGTCTGTGTGTGGTGGCTCTTGATGCACTAACTCCAGCCTCAGTCCACTCCTTGTGAAAGTCCCCAACACGTTTGAATGGTCTTTTCCTGACAATCCTCTCCAGGCTGCGGTCATCCCTGCTGCTTGTGCACCTTTTTCTTCCACACTTTCCCCTTCTGCTTAACTTTCCATTAATGTGCTTCGATACAGCACTTTGGGAACATCCAACTTCTTCTGCAATTACCTTTTGAGGCTTTCCCTCCTTGTGGAGGGTCTCAATGACGGCTTTCTGCACAACTGTCAGGTCAGCAGCCTTCCCCATGACTGTGCTTCCTACTGAACCAGACTGAGAGATCATTTAAAAGCTCAGGAATCCATTGCAGGTGTTATGGATTGAATAGCTACTGCACCTTTTCACAATATTCAAATTTTCTGAGATTGTTAATTTGGGGTTTTCATCAGCTGTACGCCATAATCATCACAATTATAACAAATAAAGGCTTGACATATCTCGCTTTGCATGTCATGAGTCTATCTCATATATTAGTTTCACCTTTTAAGCTGAAATAAATGAACTTTTCCACGATATTCTAATTTTTCGAGTTTCACCTGTACTTCAAAGGAAAGTTTGGTTAGGATAACGACTAGGGTATCTCTGTATGCAATTTCTCAAGTAGCAGAAAGCTCGATTCAAGTCACGCGCGCGCGCACGGGGGGGTCACTATGTCCCTTCTCTTGTGTGTATGTTTATTAGTGGGTCGCCTTTGGTCAGAAGATGGCTAAACTAAGGCGCTTGAGGTTTAACCCAGAAATCTTCCATTAAGAGGACATGGGAGGGGGGAGGGGGAGGGAGAGAGTGTGTTTCTTGGGGGAAGGGGGATGACAAACACACCCACCCAATGTAAACATCCCCACTTGGTACAGCTAAGAGGACACTTGAGCGTTAGGTCCTGCTGGGATACTTCGCCCAATGGCTAGAAAATCAATCCGGATTATTCGCGAGGTGCTGCGGAGATGGGGACAGTCCGCAGCTGATTGCATATTTCTGCCACCCGTCTCCCCTCGCCCCCCCCCCGTAAAGAAGTGTCTGGACTCCAGGCTGCTGCTCCTCCTCCTCCTCCTTTCCCCAGATGTCCACCTTCCCAGATGTCCACCCCACCCACACAAGATGTGTTCAGCTTAGCCTCCCAACTTTCTCTTCCCCAGTTCTGGGCAGTTTGGGGAAACTTCAGCTAACTTGAGCGCGCGCGGTTGTTGTCTAGGGCGAGGAATCCGACCAAAGTCTCCCTACCCTCTTCCTCCTCCTCCTCCTCCTCCATCTCCACCTTCAGCCTCCCCGGCCGGTCCACTTACAGCTCGGGGCTCCTCGGGGAGAAGGCGGCGGCTGGGTCTTCCTCAGGTGCGCAGCTGCTTCGCTGCTGCTTCTTCTTCTCCTGCTGCTGGAGGGAACCGTGGATGCTGGAGAACGCGCAACTCTACTTCTTTCGGCAGCTTAGACGGGCTTTTCCCCGCCGGGGTGGGGTGGTGGGAGTTTTGTGGACAGGGAAGTCTCTCAATTCCCTGACCCGCCGAAGAAGGTGATCTGCTGAAGGGAGGCAGGCTGGGTGGATCCCTTCCAGTTTGGCTCAGACACTCCCCCAAGGGATTTCAGCCTCAGTGTTATTTGGATTTGGAGCAGGGCGTTCACTTAGGTCTCAGTTGTTCCGCTTCCTCCTAACCATCTCTCTTTCTCCAGCCAGCCAGCCAGCGAGCAAGCTGCTTTCAGGCTCTGGGAAAGGAGTGAGCCACAGAGCGAGCGAGCGAGCGAGCGCGCCCGTGGGGAGGGGAGGCCTCCCCACTAATATCTGTAACGCCATCAGCAATGTAATTTGTGCGGAATGTTCATTTTGTATTGGTGTTCTCCCTGTGCCAAAAATGCGCGCTTGATTGCATAGAGTGGGCTCGTTGACGGAGCAAGGTGTGACCGCTGTCGAGGGGCGGAGGAGGGTGAGGGAGAAGGAGAAGTTCAGCTCAGGCCAAAGCGTGGGGGTGGGGTTTTTATATATAGGTGGATATATAGATAGATGGATATATAGATCTCGATCTCTTCCTCACCCCCAGGCTGTTTTAGACTGCAAAGGCGCCGCGCGCCGCGATGAGTGTTAAATAGATGGCTAATTACGCGTATGAAAATTAAACATCAGTGTTATGCTAATAGGGCCGCCTTCAGCTGTGGATCAGAGCACTTGAGACTAGCATTTAATCAAAGGAATCAGTAACTAATACTGCTGCACGTGTGAACTTTCCTCAAGATCATCATCCCTCCACCCCCGCCGCCAGCGGTTCCCGGGTCCTGCGCGCCCAAGCGAAATGATGGAAGCGGAGCAGGGGGGCGGGGGGGGGAGAGAAATAATTAGCAGGCGCTTTCTAATTATTTAGACGACGAAAAGTCAGTTGGGATTCAGCCCAGAAGGCCTTTGCCTGGCAGCGGCTCTGAAGCGCCCCACACACTTTCGCCACCCACACCCCACACCCCCGACAGCCAACACTTTGGTTCTGGTTGGTCAGAGAGAATTTGGCGAAGTGGGAAGAGGCGGGGATCGGGCTTCGACTTTTTATGGGAACGGGATCAGGCCCACACGCAGGTCGCTTCCGTCTCTGGGTGGCTTGGTGTGTAGATCGGGCAGGAGTATTACTCTCGTTGAGCTCCTGCGCCCCCGGAAGCACAAAACAGCTGGCCTTTGGTTATCTGCCCTGGAAAGGAAGCCGCTGATTTATTTCCCCATTCCAAGCTGAGCAGGCCTGCTGTTAGAGAAAGAGCCAGCTTCCCGATGACACAGAACTCTTCGTCCAAGTTTGACTTCAGAAATGTAACCCGAAAAGTACTTCTCATGGTGGACCTCCTGCTCGCTAAGGATGAAAAAATGAGAACCCTTCCTTCACCCCAAACACTGAAATCCTGATTGTAGGTGGTAGAATAATAATAATAATAAGAAGAAGGGAACTGAGGGGTAAGGGATTCCCGTTAGGTTATTATTCCTTGTTTGTTTGTTTGTTTTTAACAGGGGTCTCAAGACAGCAAAAGGCATTTTCTCACCAGTCTTGGCTCAGCAGCCAACACTGAGTTTGCTTTCCATACTGTCTGACGAAGAGTTCTGTGCTCGCGCTAAAGTCGGCACACTTTTTCAGCTGACCAAACCAAAAACATGAATGACAGCCCCATCCCCGAAGGTTCCCAGGGAAACCTGTGAAAAGCAGCTTCTTCTGAGGTCTCCTGCATCAGCGAAAAAAAAGGGGGTGGGGTACCTTCTTTACCAGAGAAGGGGACCGTGAAGATCTCTCCTCCCCCCTTTCCTTAAGTCACAAAGCCTTTGTATTGGGTAGGGCAACGACATCAGCTGCCCCTTTTGGGGGGACGAGGGAGAGCTGCTACACAATGGATCCCCTAACACGTGCGAAATTGATCAGATGCACCCTCCGTGGAACATCCCAGCCCCAAATGCACACACCTGACTATATACCACAACAACTTTGCAGGCCGGTGGCAGTTGTTGTTTTCTTTATAAGCAGCGAGACATGGTGGGCTTCAAGCGGTGCCAACCATTTCTGGACACGCACGCACCTCGTGCCCCAGTTATTGGTCCTAATACAGTGGTACCTCGGGTTAAGAACTGAATTCGTTCCGGAGGTCCGTTCTTAACCTGAAACTGTTCTTAACCTGAAGCACCACTTTAGCTAATGGGGCCTCCTGCTGCAGCCAGCGCGCGATTTCTGTTCTCATCCTGAAGCAAAGTTCTTAACCCGAGGTACTATTTCTGGGTTAGCGGAGTCTGTAACCTGAAGCGTCTGTAACCTGGAGCGTCTGTAAACCGAGGTACCACTGTATAATATCTGAAGAAGCTGGACGATCTGTTCCCATCTCTCTGTGAGAGACCCCCTCCGAGGGGGAGATCTGCAAGGGTAGGAGGGGGTCTGGAGAGAGAGAGAGAGAGAGAGAGAGAGAGAGAGAGAGAGAGAGAGAGAGAGAGAGAGAGAGAGAGAGAGAGAGAGAGAGAGAGAGACCCCTTCCTCTCTCTCAATCCATCTGATGTTCTGACATCAGGTTGGTGGCGCTGCTAGAGGTAGTAGATAGCAAAATCGCTTGGAGACGTCAGAGGGGTCCTGGAGCCTGGGATCTTTCCCTCTCCATAGGAGGGGTTTTTGCGCCCCTCCTTCCTCCCCTGGGGGCCAGGGAGGGGTCTCTGGGCGGCCCCCCTCGCGCTGGCCCCGTCCAGCTCGGCGCCGTCGTCTCTGCCTTCTCTCCTTCCTTCGCGTCTCTCTCTCTCTCTCTCTCTCGCTCGCTCGGGTCCAGCAGGCGAGCCCCCGAAAAGCGTCTCCGGCCAATCGCGCGCGATCCTGCCAGGCGGCGGGCCAATCAGCTCGGCGGGCTCATGCATATTCATCGCTTTTGGCTGAGTCAAAGCTTTTAGGCGAGTTTGTGTAGATCTCCAAGCATCATGCCTTAGACTTTTTCAAAGAGACAAACTCCATTTTCTTATGAATGGAAAGTGAAAAGCCCCGGGCCTCTTAAATTGGGTCCTGAGAGAGAGAGAGAGAAAGAGGAAAGAGAGAGAGAGGGAGAAAGGGAGAGAGAGAGAGAGAGATCCCCCAAAAGGCAGGCTGGAGGAAGAGAGAGAGAGAGAGAGACAGAGATCGCCGGGGAGAGAAAGAGAAAGAGGCACCCAAGGCAGCGGCGCGCAATGACCATGACTACCATGCCAGAGAGCCTCAATAGCCCTGTCTCCGGCAAGGCGGTCTTTATGGAGTTTGGGCCGCCCGGGCAGCAAATGCCGCCGTCGCCCATGTCTCACGGACACTATTCCATGCACTGTTTACACTCGGCCGGCCACTCGCAGCCGGACAGCTCCTACAGCGCAGCTTCGTCCTTCTCCAGACCGCTGGGCTACCCCTATGTCAACTCGGTCAGCAGCCACGCGGCCAATCCCTACATGAGCTCAGTGCAGTCCTACCCCAACAGCACCAGCTTGGCTCAGACCCGGTTAGAGGAGACAGGTACGTGCCTGCAGAGGGGAGGGGAGGGGAGGGGAGCTGGCTGGGTTCTGTGGGGAGAAAGGGGGAGGAAACGGGGGGAGGGGAGGGGAAGGGGGGCTCTGAGAAGAACCAAACGACACCCCCTCCCAGAAAAGAACAAGATCTGAAAGGGGGGAAGGAATCCCGAAGGAAGCAAAACATAATAATAATAATAATAATAATAATAATAATAATAATAATGCTATCAAGCTACACCCCCCTCCTCCTCCTCCTCCTCCTCCTTCCCAGTCCTCAAGAGAGCAAGCAAATTCCTCCAGCCAAACCTCCAGGATCTCTGGAGTTTGCACACAAAGCCACCCCGTGCCCGGCTGGCAAAACCCAGAAAGAAATTCCTTCTCTTCTCTCCTCAATCTCTCTCTCCCTCTCTCTCCCTCTCTCCACCCCCCCCCCAGATGTGCGCCTATTAGGCTCGGCAATTATTTATTGCGTAGCGCTATAAACAATGTATGCAATTAAGGGTAATTAAACCTAAAGTGCCGCCGCCTGTAAAAATAGCAAACTTTCTTTCTTCTCCGGCGACCGAGCCTCCGGGACTCAGCAGCCTCTCTGGAGTTGCCGAGCAGCAGCAGCAGCAGAAGAAGAGGAGGAGGAGGAAGAGGAAGAGGCAGCCACCGGGCTCCGGGGCTCCTTGAGAGTGGCGAGGAAAAGGAGGAGGAGGTGAAGGAGGGTTGCTTGACACGGCTGCTCCCGGGGCACCTCCAAGGCCAACGGATTTGTTGGGAGGAAAATTTGGGGCCCTTGTTAGGATTGCCTTCTCATCAGCACCATCAGCACCGCTGGTCATTGCTCATCCATCCATCCATCCATCCAGTCATCCAGTCCCTCACTGGCCCGCTTTCTTGCTTCTTGCAGGGGCCGAGACGGAGAAAAGCACCGTGGTGGAAGGCGGAGAAGTGCGCTTCAACGGCAAAGGGAAGAAAATCCGAAAGCCCCGGACTATTTACTCCAGTTTGCAGCTGCAGGCTTTGAACCGGCGGTTCCAGCAGACTCAGTACCTGGCTTTGCCCGAGAGAGCCGAGCTGGCCGCCTCCTTGGGACTCACCCAGACCCAGGTAGGCAGCGCCAGCCGCACCTGCACCCCCAGAGCATCCTTCGCCCTCTCAACCCCATCCCTGCGCCCCCAGCAACTTCCTGGCGGCCTCGCCTGCCCCCGGCCCTCTCGGCTCGCCATATCTCCCGAGGCCCAAGAGGCAAGGTCCCGGCGGAAGCTGGGCGGGGTAGGTGGTGGGGCTGCTGCTGCTGCTGGTGGGGCAGAGAGCCCTCCCAAGCATCAGTCGAAAAAGACCTTCTTCTGCTCCACTGCTGCCCCACCACCCCGACCATGTTCGCTCTCCTACTTTCCCAAGCGCGCTTAAGATTTAGGAAACCCCCAATCTCATTGATGTTTCTTCAAGAGCTTGCCATAAAAAAGTCGGTCGATCTCTATCTATCTATCATCTATCTATCATCTATCTATATCTATCTATCATCTATCTATCATCTATCTATCTATCTATCTATCTATCTATCTATCTATCTATCTATCATCTATCTATCATCTATCTATCTCTCCAACCCCCGCGTTAAAATTCCAAGGAGGGGCACTGGACAGTGGCAGGCCCGTTTTAAAGGGCAATTCTGGGGAGAATGGTGTCCCCAGTAATAATAGCTGCCCTTATCCTATGCCTGGCTTACTTGGTCTTCCTGAACCCAGTGGAACTAATTCCTCTCCTTCCCTCCAACAAACAAACAAACAAACAAACAAACAAACAAACAAACAAAAACAAGCAAGCAAGCAAACAAAGGTGCCCAGGTGATGTCTTGAAGATGTAGATGTTTAGATCTCCATTTCTGAAGGATCTCACCATCTCCTCCAGCGGTTCAATTGTCCATCTTTCAAATCTTGGAGGATCCTATTTGGTTTGGGTTAAAAGAAGTTTCCTCTCTCCCTCGAATCACATACAAAGGCGCGCGCCCTTATCTTCTCAACCACCATCAAATCTTCACCTTTGTCTATCTGAGAAAGATGTACAGCCAGGGTGTGTGTGTGTGTATTTGTCACCCAAATAGACCGATCCCCCTTGCGAAATGCGATTTTTCTTATTCTTTTTGTTAAAGTTGCTCCAAATAAAATATTTCATTTGTCTAGACTTGGGTCCCTCGTGGGCTTTGGAACCTGGGAGATCCGAGGCCTTTTCCCTCTGTGATGTATCACCCTCCTGAGACTTCCTTCTCTTGGAGCAGGGCCGCCCCATCTTCCTTGTGGCGCAGGAACTTTAATTTAGGATGGCGGCGTGATTTCAGTAACAGTAGTTGGGATTGTCTTTAGGATTCCTAGGCCTTTAAAAAACCCAAAAAAACTCGGATGCTGCCTCAGATGAAAACTAACAGGCCTTCTTGCTCTCAATCCATGCATATAATTTTTTTTAACTGCTTTGTGGCTCTTCGAATGACCCACACACTTCGCTGTTGATGCATTTACGCATTTGTTTTGGGGGAGCTATTTTTGTTTTGTTTTGCTTTGTTTACAGATGACCTAGTGCGGGGAGTGTGGTTTCTAGCTCCGCTAAAGAAAGGGGAGAAGTTAGTAGTGCGCCTCCATTTCCGGAAATTTGGTCCCCCTAGCGAAAGACGCGCGTTGGTATCAATCAAGCGTCCCTCCCTAGGGGTGGGGGAATCATAGCCAAGCGTTGCCTTGGGCCTGGTACCGTATTTCTCCGGGCAGAGACCCTCTTGGCCACCGGGTGCCCTTTTTCCTGTTGCCTCCCGGATTCTGTCTAGCTTGTCTTCTCTGCTGGCGCCTTCAACTTTCGTTTTTCTCTCTCTCCCCACCCCTTTGGGGACAGGTCAAGATCTGGTTCCAAAACAAGCGCTCCAAATTCAAGAAACTGATGAAACAAGGAGGGGCCGCTTTGGAAAGCAGCGCACTGGCCAACGGCAGGTCCCTGTCTGCCAGTTCCCCCCCAGTGCCCCCAGTTTGGAACACCACCTCGACGTCGGGTAAGACCTCCACTGGGACCCCGGCCACTTACATCCCTAGCTACACGTCTTGGTACCCTTCGGCCCACCAGGAAACTATGCAGCAGTCCCAGCTGATGTGATTGGGGTTTGGGGAGGGGGTTTTCTTTCGGGTTTGGTATTTCGTTCGTTTTTGGTTTTTTTTATTTTTTAATTTTTTAAATAATAATAAGAAAGAAAGAAAAAGTTGAACCAACAAGCCGATCTCCCCGTCGGCATCAACCAGAATACTTAAAAGAAAAAGAAAAATTACTATACACCCCACACAAACACGCGCTCGAACACTGTGGTTAGTTTGGGGAAAGCGCGCACGCACGACCCAAGGAGCCTGAGAAAAGGCAGCGTGGGAAGAGGCGCCAGCCAAAAAAATTTTAAAAAGAAAAGAAAAAAAGGACACGCCACGCGCGGACAGTCTTTGGGAAAGTCCTCCTGGGCGCAGCCGCTGCTGAGCTGCCGGGCGAGGCAGGCACAGATGCGACGCGGGGCTGGTTCCCAGTGCAGACAGCTGACGCGGCAGCCACGGATCGGCCCGAGAGCAGCCGGACAACAGCCTGCCAGCAGCGCCGGAAAAACCCTCGGCTTAGTTGGACAATCAGGAAAAAAATATGAGAAGAATAATCTGTTTGTACCAGGAAGAGGGGCGGGGAGGAATCTGTGTCCTCTTTCTTGTCTGTCTCTCGTGTCTGTTCTAATGAAATGTAGGTCATTCCCTTCATCTCCAGTCCTCTGGTCTCCGAAAAACGGGACACAAGTCGTCTTTCTTTCTTTCTTTCTTTCTTTCTTTCTTTCTTTCTTTCTTTCTTTCTTTCTTTCTCTTTCCTTCCTTCTTTTCTTTCCATTCCCCCGCCACCTCCCACAATGTTCGTTGTTAGTCCTCGGTGTATATATATTTTTTTCTTCTGTCGAAGGGGAAAGGGGGAATTTTTTTTGTTTAAATTATTATTATTTATTGACTTTGAAATCTACCACTATGAGAGTCCTAAGCATTTTTCTATAAAAAATTAATAATAATAAACTTACGGGCAGATCTGGTTTGCAGAAGTGACGTTGTTTTCATGCTGTTTGTTTCAAAGTCGAAGACCTCGCACACATACTAGGGAGGAGATGCTCAGGCGCTCAGTTTAATTTTAATTTTAATCTGTGTGCATTCGCTTTCCTGTTTCGGGAAGGTGTGGGGCAGACCGGAACGGGAGCATTCGGGTTTCACACACTCATTTATGGAGAGATCTATTCCCCCACCCGCTTAGCGCAGGTCTCACGTTAATTATAACTGAGAGAAATAATTAAAAAAAAGGGGGGGGGAAATAAAGCAAGGTAGTTTGCTTTGGAAGCAGAGTCAGGCCAAGGCGTTTTTTTATTTGCTTTTAGCGAAGTAACCATGCCAGTGTACAGGCAGCTCCCTTTAATGAGCCAGCTGGACAAGGGGCCACAATTGGGCTTCGCAGCTTTAAATCTCAATTTCTTAACGCCACGGAATTATCAGTGTGAAATCTCCCTGCGCTTATTTTCAAGTGCAACCTTTGGTCGCTATACATTTTTTAAATAATAATAATAATAATAATAATAATAATAATAATAATAATAATAATATTGTCCTGTGAACACGTTGCACAAAAACTAGCTTTTTTATTGTTTTGGGTTCTTTCTCCCACCCACCCCGCATTTTAAAAATTTAAATCGGGCGTGGCTACAATATATGATGCTTTGTGAAAGCTGAGATTCTTGGAGATTTTGCCTGTGGACAAAAAACCAAACCAAACCACCCTCTCTGGCGCTCTATGTCGGAAGAGGCGATACTAGCCTTGGGATTCCGCGCTGTTGCTTTAGTGCTCTAAAATGTCAATGTTTAGTTTTGCATTTGAGGATATTAACTTATTTCATTTTTTTCATATGGGGTGGGGTGGAGGAATAAACAACAAAAAAAGGATGAAAACACACACACAAACAAGCCCACCCAACGCAGCCCTGATTCAGCCACCGTCCTGGCCCTGCCCTAAAAATATTTGCACACACAATATGATGAAAAGTTTCTTTTGATAGTGTCAAATTATGTTTTGGAAGCGGGGGTGGGGGAGCCCGTGCCATGTTTCCTGCTGGAGGCGGATGATGAAGAGACACGGGGACTTTAGGTCATCCTATCCGTAGTCGTGAAAAAACGAAGAAAAAGGCAGTTGACTGATTGGAAACGTGACCTGCGGTGGAGAGAATCATTTGTAACTTGGCTTGTTATGATGCGCGCAAGGGTTAAAAGGAAGAAACCGCACGATCTTTAATGCACAGTCCCTAACGAGGCATTGTGAGTGTGTGGAATGAAATCAAGGGTGAGCTGTGCGCTCGGGACCCTGGTTCCTGCATCCATTCTGGATGCGCTACGGTGGTCGGATGGAAACAAACCACCTTAAATGCGCGTCGGAAACGCTCAGTTCTGAAGTGAGAAGCCGGGGCCGGATCTTCTGCAGGGCATTAAGGGAGGCTCTCTTGCAAATGGAAACGCAGGGCGCAGGGGCGACGCAGCGCAACAGTGCACGTGCATGTGTGCATGGGGTAAGAAGCCCAGACCTAATCTGGACTGCCATCTACTACAACGCTTCCCCTTCGCTTGTTCCCCAACTCCCACTACGATCTTGAATTTATGGTTGCTTCTATAAATAACTCTCCAGCGAGCTAAGGGCTGAAATATGGAGAGACTTTCCTCCCAGGCAGCTTTCCAGGCAAGGTGCTATGTTTAATTCCATCCTACGCGATCGCCTTTCCCTTTGCGGGGGCGGGGGGGGGGATGTCGTGAGTGCGCGCTTGCGGTAGGTCTTCGCTCAGGAGGCAGAACAGGTGCTAGCTAGGGAAAAGGTCTGCGGTTGCCTTCTTAAAGGAACTGGGACGGGGGGGGGGTGGAATGGGCAAAAAAAGAGGGGTTGCCTCTGGTTCCAGAGGCGCTGAGGTCCTGCGGGATTACAAAAGAAAGAGAAATCCTGAGGTTTACCACCGCAAATAGCGCTTTATTATTATTATTATTATTATTATTATTATTATTATTATTATTATTATTATTATTATTATTATTATTATTATTTATGGCTCGGGACAGCTTGGAGCACACGTGTGTGTGTGTGTGTGTGTGTGTGTGTGGTGCAGCTTTCTGCCCCCTCTTGCTGCCCTGAATTTTAGCTCTCCTCTTTTTTTATTATTCCTCCCCCAAACAACCCCAAAGACGCGCCGCCGCTTGTCACTACCTCCTGCACCGTTTCGTCAAGCTCAAACTTTTCAGCGGAGGAAATTGGCAGCTACACGCGTTTCCAGCCCCAAAACACGATGCCGCCTCTCTCTATTAAGCATCCAGGAGGCTGGGACCGGCTCCAGCGGAGCCTTCCCCTCGGGGACGCGCATCTGTTTGGACAGCAGTTCTTGGGAAGGGAAGGAGAACCTGGAAGAAAGGAGATGGGGGGGGGGTGCGGGGCGGGGAGAGAAAGATTTCTATGGGCATCGCACATGTATGTGTGTATGTAGGCAAGCATGCACGGGGGATGACAAACTGGGTCTTTGACCTGGGTAACAGAAAGCCTAGTTTCGCCATTGCAAATGCGCCTGGGCAAGAAAATAAAACCGAGATTGGGGTGGAGGGCAGCGAGGAAGGCGAGGGATTGAGGAAAGCGGTGGATCACCGTTTGGGAAGTGCTTTTACTGTCTTTCTCTATGGGTGGTCTCTCTGTATGTGAGAGATCAGGGGAGGGGATGGCTTAGGAAACTTTGGGCGCCTTGCACATGCTTTTGCGCCTTGCACATGGTTTTGGAAGATCAAAGTGCCACCGCTTTTGGAGAAGAACAGCTGTGTGTGTGTGTGTGTGTGTGTGTGTGTGTGTTGATTCTTTCTTTGCTCATCAGGACAAGACAAAATTCAACAGATATTTCTGAGACACACCACCGAAGTCTCAGAAGGATGCATTATGTCCCTCGACCCCCGCCCACCCCACATCCTCCGCTTAGTTGCTATTAAAAATGAATAAACAACCAACCCACATAAGCCTTCCAATTCATCACCCCAGAGCCAGAACGAGGACACTTTCCCTATGTCCCCATTGCAGGGAACTAAAGAGGAGTTTGCGGAGCGGCACGTGGGGCCTGTCGTAGTTTGGTACCTCGGGGCAAATGGCAAGCGAGATGCGTCACTCGGGCAAACTCCGCCGGCAAAGTTCAGTATGTCCTACCAAGCGGGCGGAGGAAAGCAAGCAAAAAGAAAGATTAAAACTAGATAGATCACCGCTGGGATCAGGACCCGGATCCCAGAGCCAGGGCTTTCCTGCTGCCTTGGCAAGATCCTCTTTGCTCTGTGTTTCTGAGACAGAGAAGGAAGTTCCTTCTCTCTTTCGCTCCCCCCACCCTTTCCTCCAAGCTGAGGATTGCATCCGTTTGCAAGTTCCCTATGGGGTGAGTGGGTGGGGAGAGGAGGAGGCAAAAGTGGGTGGGTGTTGCGGGGGTGGGGGAGTAGGTTTCCGGGAGGCTGCTGGAGGAGGAAGCGAATGATAAATTGTATCGATTTTTGTTTTGACACGCACCCATTTTTCAATTCTGGGCGATGAGTGATCAAATGATGCGGCCCTCTCTGGCTAATGTACTTGGGAGAGAGATGGAAAGCGGGAGGGAGATAAGGCACCATAGTGCGGTGTGTGATTGTGTGTGTGTGTGTGTGTATGTGGGGTAGGGGGGTGGACGGACGGGGGTGGGAAGGCAGCAGAAGGAACTGAAGCATCTTGGAGGAGAGAGAGAGAGACAAGCCAGGCCGTGGGAGAATCCCAGCCCGCCGGATTCCCCGGGGAAGAAAGAGAGAAGCTGCCCGCAGGGGCTTCCTGAAACCTCATTGACTGGTTTCCTAGTTCCCCCCGAAGACAAAATCTGGCCGCCACCCGGTGGTTAGCAGAGACGCTTGAACCACACATGCCGGAGCCGGTGGTGGCCGCTTTGCGCGCCCCTCCACTCCCCCTCCGGGAAAAAGCCTGACGCCGAATCCAGAGGCCCCCTGTCTGAACGCCAGAGCGAATGATTTGGAAAACAAAACCGAAATCCAACCGCGATGGTCAAGCAAACTTCTGGCTGGGTTGCTCTCCGATGCTGCGGCTCCTCTTAATTCAATCAAGGTCTTGCTAAACCGTCCAAATGGAGAAATTATTAGTTTTCTCCCAACGAAGGCGGGCTCGAGTTAGCGCCTATTATAACTGTACATTTGCAAATGTTAATCTCACCACAGACCTAATTAATTCTGCCTTGTTACTGACAAGCAGTTCATCAAATATCTGATTCGAAGATGTTCGTAATGAGGATATTAATTAAATTCTGAATCATCCGAAAGGGCTTCTATTGAAACAATACCTCATTACAATGATTAAAAACTGATTTCGAATATTATGCCTTTCCCACCGTTCTCTCTCTCTCTGCAAACACAGAACCCTCCCAGATAAATCTGCACATGGCAAAAAATATAAAATATAAAAATGAATTACAAAATGTGCAATTTAGGGATATGCATTTTCCCCATTTTGGGGTGGGGTGGGGGTTGAGGAAAGGAAGCGACAGCCCCTCATTTCCCAACACTTCTGCAATAGGTTACACGCAGCTTAATGATAATCAAAATGACTTTTTTCCCCCTCTCCCCCCCCCCAGCTAAAAAAGACCCCAAAGTGCGCGTACAGCTGCAAAACCCAAGAGGGTCAGCATCATTTCACTGTATTCTCTTCTTGATTACAAGCCGAGCCCATCAAACACAACATAATTACAGTAATTTCAGGTTTATTTATTCTAATGCAGTTTCCCCATCTCTCTGGTAATTATGAGCAATTTTTTCGCCCAGGGAATCTTTTTGCATTAACAAAAGAGATAACGCACTGAAAGCCAAATTTGCTGTGCATTGAGAATGGGGAAGAAGAAGAAGGGAGGAGAGAGAGAGAGAGAGAGAGAGAGAAAGAAATAAAATAGGTGCGAGAGAGCTGCCATCCCTTCCCGCTCCATTCTCTGCTCTGCAGAGTGGAGCGCAGAAAATTGCCTGCAGGTGTGCGGAGCCCGGGCTGTCAAAGGGGGGGGGGTTTAAAAAAAAGAAGAGCGGACTTCCAAATTAGCAAATGCACAATGTTGAAGTAATGAAGACCGACTTAGCAAAATTGCCAAACAACAGATACCTCTTTAATATGTCCTGCTTTAAAAAAAAAAATCTTCACACACACTCCCCCATACCCACCAACAACTCTTTCGTATTAAAGAACCCCCTCAATAGCTGGGGACTTGTCAGTCTCCCACAGCAAAGCCCAGCTGCATCTCTGCATTTTCAATCAGCCCAATTTATAAATCTCATCCAGATTACATCTATCTGCCTTCTTCCCATTCTCTCTCTCTCTCTCTCTTTCTATATATTTCCAGCACACGCAACACACGCGTTTCCCACTCGCGTATGACCAAAGGAAATTCTCGACTAGTCCCTGCAGACGATTTAGCCATCGTCTTTCACCCATGAGCAGATTCTTAGAAGGGGGTGCTGTGCGAAGTCGTCCCCCCACCTCCTCTTGAACCCATCTGCACCTACCCACATGCGAACCTTGGGTATGCCCAAGTAAATGTTACAGAAGAGAAAGCTCTTTAAATCAGTGCAAATGATCAAAGGAGAGAGAGAGAGAGCAATCAAGGAAGGGGGCGACGGGAAACGGGGGGTGGGGGCTTCCTCAACTTTACTTCTTGTCCTCTTTTTGCTATTAAAAGCAGGTAGGTGAAAGGAAAGTGCGGGGGGCCGTATCGTTGGAAATGGAGGCCCCCCCACCCTTCTCCAATGTCAGCCTCTCTCGGTGGCTGCGCGCACCACACCGTCACGCTTGTTCTCCACGGATAGCCACTGCCTCTCTCTTGTTACCTACGCAGCTTTACTTCAAGAACGGAGACACAAACCAAAAGGTGGATCCGGGACATATATAAATATATATATATATTCAACAACTCGCAGAGTCCTCGAAGTCCAGCGCGCGCCCCTCCCCGTCTTTACCTTCGTATACTATATAAAGCTTCAGGGATTGAGCACCCCTTTCTCTCCCCGCGCCACTCCTCCCCACCCGTCCTCATGCAGCACACACACACACAATAATCTTGACACAACTGACAAGAAGTTTTGGATGAAGAATTGGTTGATGCGCCATCACTCCTGCGCCTTTTCTCCTATCCCGGAGCTGGGAAGGTCGAGAGGCAGAATGTATCCATGAAAGTGGGGGTTGTTGTGTGGCGGGGGGTGGAAAAAGGAGAAAGAAAAGAACTGAAAATAAAATAAAAAAATAAAAAAGAGGGAAGCCGTGTTATCCCCCGCCCGGTCCCGTCCCGCCGCGACCCCCAACCACACTTAACTTACCTTCGGTGTCAATTTTCCTGCAATCCCCATTCGCTTTTGCTTTATTGCAAAAGGTTGGAACCAGCACGTTGGTAGGAAAAAGTTGAGGGGAAGAGGTGAATAGAGGGGTCGGGGTTAGGTTGGGGGGGCAGAGCCTTGCCACAAGAATAAATATCCAAAGGACTCCCCAAAAATGTGGGCTTGAGGTCCCTGGGAACCGAAACTCAGCCTCTGAGCGCAGGAGGATTTTTCGCAGCCCTCCTCTTGCAGAATATCACTGAAATTTTCTGCTATATAGCCTCTGTCTTTATAGCTGATGGGAAAAAAATTGCAGATTATTAGCATAAATGTTTACTCTTCATTACGCTGATGACATTGTGCACTCGAGATCTTGGTAATCTTTGGGAAAATTATGAGTAATTTTTAAAAATTTTAAAGCAGCAGCAGTTACCGTGCAATTCAGGCTAATTCTGCGTAGGCTCCGAACGGATATAATTATCGAGGAGTCAAGATGTTATGCTAAAAACTATGCATTGATATTCCCATTTATTATGTACATACAACTTTGACAATGTTGATGCTTGAAATAGCAGGAAATTGTCTTGCGCAAAAATTACAGTCCATATTAGGACATGTGAAATTGCGAAGAATTATATAGTAATTGCAGGCTTTCAGATGGGAGAGCCAGAATGCTCAAACTAGTGCAAATGTGGATAAAATTACAGATCAGAGCAAAAATTAGGGGAAAAGGGGGTCTGGGATTTTTCAAGTTGGCTATAGGATTCCGGAAGTGTCTAATGCCACATGATTGCTACAGCTTTAGGGGAGATATTCATGCCTCAAATAGCTCTTTGGCCAGAGCTGCTTTAATTGGATTTCTTGGGTGTTCTTTTCACCCCCCCACCCCCTTTAAATAGGGCCAAATGAGCAAATCGCCTGCCCAGTGGCATTTTTTTTAAAACCCCAAGCCCTCCCCCCCGACCATCAACTCCCCACCCCCAGCCCAAGATACAGAGGGAGCTTATTCCCTTCGCTCAGGTTGCGTTCCAGGGTGACACCCCCATTGGAAAAAGGTGGGTGGGTGGGTGGGGGTTTAATTACACACCATTACACGCCACACTGCGCTTTCACCATTCTTTCCCCCACCTACTCTCCCTGCCCACCCCCCAGGAGTGATGCAAGCACTAGGTGCTCTGACAAGCAGCAGGAGAGGGAGGAAGGGTCTTGGGGGGGGGGACACGACCGAGAAACCGAGCCGTTGTCCCAGAGGAAGTGGGGTGCAGCTGAAATTAAGGGGAACTGATTGGGGGGATGCAGGGTGAACCACCAGGCAGCCGTGATCGTTTTGGAGAAGGAAGGGTGGGGTTATTTGTGTATCTGAACTAACCAGTCATCGCTACCACCCATCCTGTCCGCTTTTACCAGGGCGGCAGAGGGTTGCGGGGTGGGGTGGAGGAAAACGAGCTCTCTTCTTTCTCGGCCCACCATCTCTCTCTCTCTCACCCCCCCTCCTGTCATGTGGCCATGTGAGATTCCCTCCCGCCCCAAACCCAGGCGAAATCTTAAAGACAAATAAACGCAGCAACAAGGCTAAAGGTCTGAAAGGGGATCGTTGTTGCTTAAGGCATCTCTCTCCACCCCCAGCCCGTCTCTTTCTCTCCCCTGCTGGATTCCAAAAGGTTACCAAAAGGAGGGAAAGAAATGTGTGGCGGGTGTGGAGGGGATATTCATGCTGCCCCACTCCCACCCGGGACAATGTGCACGTGTTTTGGAGTCAATAATAATATAACAATGAAGATATTTAATAATTTTACTATTTATACCCCGCCCACCTGGCTGGGTCTTCAGGATCAGAACGACAATACAGTAATAACAATGGCAAAGGCGAGATGGACGACTTTGACCCTAGAGCACATTCACCTCCAAGCCGGGTGCCCCCTGAGGAACACGTATTGTGTGTGTGTGTACATACATATGCATGCATATGCATATATACAGATATCTGTATATATCTGGAAACGCCAGCCGGGTCCTGTCTTCCCAGCTGCGATCTCCCTCGACTCTGCGTCTCCGTTCAAGCAGGACAGCTTAAACGGTGGGTTCTCCCCCCTTTTTTATTTTAAAGCCCCAGGGAGGAACGTGATGCCTTGCAATCTACCAATCGCGGCCAGAAACATTCCCGGTTATGTACACCTTAATTCTCGAGGCGTCGGACCTCTGTTGCTTCCTGGATGCTGAGGCCGCCTGATGAGAGATGCAACCAACTCCTGCTTGATCCTTTTTCATCTAAGCGCTGAAATGCAACATGTACGCATTCAGCTCTAAATAATAATCACAATATCCCCGTCCTGTTAGTGTGATGAGATGCAAGGTTGCAAAATACGATTGTTGTGGGTCCCCCCCCCCCCGGGCCACAGGTGCAGTCACTTGTCTCATATTTGCACTCATCGACCAACCCTAAGATAGGTACCATTCAGCCACCAGATACGTCTGTAGCTGTATCCAAACCTGCCCCTGGACCATAAATTATAACGGTATTTTGTTGGTGATTAAACGCATACGGAAAATATGCAGCCTGGCTAAATCTGATACGTCTCCAGTTGGTGTAGGCTCCTTGCCATCGGAAGCCAGGATCAGTTTCACCCAGAAATCAGTGGAGCTCCCTTAGTCCAGCTGACAATAGATGGAGCTGCTATTTCGTCCTCGATCGGAAGTTTATTCTTGCTCAGAAGACTACCACTCGGGTGTCTGCTTGCAACAGTAATAAACGATGGCAGTGCACTGTTGTTTCCCTTCGTTTCCAAGCGTGTTGGTATTTCACCAAAATACTGAACTGCCTTGAGACAGAAAGTGCATCAGTACACCAAACAAACAAAACTCCTGTGTTGCAACCTGGAGGAAGAGATTATGGGGAAGCCTTTAAAAAACGCCTCCTCCGACGCACGTTGTGTGTTTGCAGAGATTTTATTATTTATTGGAGAGATTTTATTTGTAAAAACATGCGAGTTTCTTCCAAATTGAGGCCGAGGACCCACGTGTTTAGGGCTGCCCATTTTCGACAAGTTGCAAAATAGGGCTTGGGAAGCCTAGATGGGCATGTTTTTCCAAACCAAAAAAACCCCAAACCCTATTTGCAGGAAGTTGGGAAATATAGTTACAGACGCGTAGTATCACTAATTATGCCAAATTATGCTCCATATACCGACAGAAGCCAGCCAACCTTTATATAGATATGTTGGAAGCCGCCCAAAGTGGCTGGGGCAACCCAGTCAGATGGGCGGGTACCATTATCATTATTATTGGGCTGGTACCATCATCATCATTATTCCCCTTGCCAGTTTTCTCCTCAGATCGGCTGTGCCTGTATGTATGTGCGTGTCTCGTGTGAATCCCCTGCCCACGGCCTGCGCGCGCTAACTGTCCACACACGCCCCGATTACTTCGGAGTAGCCCCCATTCAACCCAGTGGCGGCTTTCTTCCTCTGTGGTAAACGGGCGCAGGAAAAGGCCGAGCCGCGTTAAGGCCGCCGGAAACATCCCGCTCGTAATCTGACCGCCGTGCCCAACGGCGACATGACGGCTTGTCTCCAGAGCGTTTCACTGGGCTGCCCTCCCCGCTTGGCGCCTCATGGCCAGAATCTTGGCTCTTCTTCCCCCACGGTCGTCGTGGGTTGGTCGGTCCGCCCTGGGACTCGCGGGGAAGGGTGTCGGCTCCACTAGTTCCACGCCGTCGGCTTCCCATTTTTCGCCGTCGCTGGAAGGAAGGAGAGAGGGGTCGCCACAGAAACAGGCCGCGGGGGGGCGGCGGCTGCGGCCTTGACAGGCCTCCGTTGTCTCTGAGGGAGCGCGAGTGTGTGGGAAACGTCTCCCTGCGCCGCGCCTGAGGCGGCTGTGGAGACACGAGCAGGCCCCGCCTCCCCTTCCTCCCTCCCCGCCGCCCCACAAGCGCCGCTGCCCTTCTTCACCCCACGATCTCCTACCCCGCACCCTACATTTCTTCTTCCCACCCGCTTTGTTCCTTGCCTTGCCCTCTTCAAGCGGGAAGGGCCTTGCCGCGCACGCGACGGCGCCCCCCAACACATTTTCCCGCCTTTTTGCCCCGCTCTCCTCTTTCAAGGGGAAGGCGATTGAGGACGGATTTTTATTAGGGGCGGGTTTTTGTTGGGTGGGCAGAATCTCAAATTTGTATTGATTCAGGGGGAGCAATTGCCCCCCCTCCTCCTACGCCCATGGTTTACGGCTAGTAGCTTTAGAGAACTTAGGCCCGTTGAAGAGCCCAGGCCCGCTTCGTTGTCCGCCACGAACTGACAGGAAAAAAAGCTCCTTTTCCTCATCTTTGTCCCGCAGCATGTGGGGAATGATAGTGTCCCGGCTTGCAGGGTTGCTGTGAAGATGGCTGCCGGACATAGTAGCCAACTCCTAGGGGCCCAAGTTCCTTCCGCCGCCCACCCCTCAATAAAATATTTTGAGGGCCGTCGGGCTCCCACCAAAGCTGATGCGGCGAAAGGCATGAGTGCGTCCCGTCATAACTACGTGGAGCGGGGCTTACCAGGGCCTGTCGGCCGCCCCGCACCCCAGTATCTTATTCAAGCTGGCTGATCATGTATATGCGACAGGTTTCCCTCCCCTCATTTTGGTTTTGAGAGAACAATTATCGCAGAACAGGATTTGTGGGGGCAAAGCGTCCCCCCCCCCCGCCTCAGCGCTTGGGTTTCGCCCGCCTATCTGTGTCCGCCCCACCCCCACCCCGACCCGCCTTTTTCGTGCCAAGGCCCGTTGCGTGATTCCCTCTCAGGCTGCACATTCCCCGCCTCGGGCGCTTCGAGGGTTTAGGCCCCTTAATCATCCTGTCTGTTTGGCAGCCGCATTCGTCTCCTCCTTTCTCTCCCTCCCTCTCACACGGAAGGAAGGAGCGAGCGAGAGAGAGGCCTGGCCTGCTCCAACTCCCGCGCTCTCCGCGCCGCTGCCAGAGAACAAGGAGAGCCACACATTCTCCTCGAGCGGAAAGGTCGCCGCCCCTGGGCCTGGCAGCCCCGAGCTTGCCAGGCCCGGCCTGTTGCCACCTCGCCAGCCGCTTTCTGGGCCAAGAGGCCCTGTCAGGGCACCCGCCCGCCTCACGCAACAGGCGCACGCGCACTCGGGCAGCGAAAACCAGAATCTCCTGGGGCGCACAAGGCCTACCTACCGTGGGTCCAACCCCACCTACCAACACTGTTGGGTTTTATTTGGACGCATAGGAAGGGGGAAACTGTCCAGCAGAGGAAATGAGATGGGGCAGAGGAATAGGGGACTCTTTACTGTGGAAAACACCTCTATTATTATTTCAATTTATATACACTACCTTTCATCAAAAGATCCCAGGGAGGAGTCCAACATTAGAAACACATAACAGAGCATCCATAATAAAACATAATAAAAAGCATAAAGGTAAAGGTACCCCTGCCCGTACGGGCCAGTCGTGTCCGACTCTGGGGTTGCGTGCTCATCTCGCTTAAGAGGCCGGGGCCCAGCGCTGTCCGGAGACACTTCCGGGTCACGTGGCCAGCGTGACGAAGCTGCTCTGGCGAGCCAGCACCAGAACAGCACACCAGCACCAAAACAGCACACGGAAACGCCGTTACCTTCCCGCTATAAAGCAGTACCTATTTATCTACTTGCACTTGGGGGTGCTTTCGAACTGCTAGGTGGGCAGGAGCTGGGACCGAACGATGGGAGCTCACCCTGCCGCGGGGATTCGAACCGCCGACCATGCAATCGGCAAGTCCTAGGCACAGAGGTTTTACCCACAGCGCCACCCGCGTCACCAATAAAAAGCATACTGACAGACAAAATAACAGCTGCCTCCCCGCTCCCACACAGTTTCACAGGCCATAGGCCTGGGTAAAGAGGATGTTTTTTGCCTGGTGCCTAAAGACATGTAAGGATGGCACCAGGTGAGGCTCTCTGTGGAGAGCTTTCCTCAGTTTGGGAGCCACCACAGACAAGGCCTTTTCCTCACTGCTGATCACTGCTTAATACAGTAGTACCTCGGGTTAAGAACTTAATTCGTTCTGGAGGTCCGTTCTTAACCTGAAATTGTTCTTAACCTGAGGTACTACTTTAGCTAATGGGGCCTTCTGCTGCCGCTGCGCCACTGCTGCACGATTTCTGTTCTCATCCTGAAGCAAAGTTCTTAACCCGAGGTGCTATTTCTGGGTTGGTAGAGTCTGTAACCTGAAGCGTATGTAACCCAAGGTACCACTGTACACCTCCTAAGCAACAGCCTTCCTTGTTAGGTACAATAGCCTACACTGGGCAAGATCCTTGTTGGCACAATTGTGAGTAGGGCCCCAAAGAACCTCAGTACTAATGGGAAAAAAGAACAGAAGAGACAGGCAGCCCCCTCTCCTTGAAGCCTGCTGTATTTCTTTTTACAGGTCAGGTTGGGGTGGGAAAGCTGCAGATTTACACAAAGGGAAGAGAGAACCAAGAAGGGTGTGCATGTGTACATGCATCTAGTCCTTACATTAGGAAGGGGTGTTGAGGGCTTCCATGATCTAATGGACCTGCAATGGAATCACTGGGGCTACAAAAGCAATGTGGAATAATGAAATCAGTGTTATATCTATCTATCTATATCTATGTATCTATCTATCTATCTATATCTATCTATCTATCTATCATCTATCTATCTATATCTATCTATCTATCTAATCTATCTATCTATCATCTTTTGCATTTTATATACCATTCTTAAATACTAAAACAAATAAATAATATAGCGTAAAGTTGGGCCTGTGGGTGGGGTCCAGGAGGTCAAGTCAATGTATTCGGGATTTGCAAGGTGGTAACGTCAAAAACAAACAACTGGCCTGTGACAAAGATGTCTTATGTTAGTCAGCAACTGAAAGCAACAAGAAGAAACTTTGAAGCCCCTTTGGTGGTTAGCTGATTTAGCTTCATCAAAATCTTGAAGTGGGGGTTGCCCCTGCTGTGTAACAAACCAGCTAGTTTTGTGCCACTGTGTTTTTCTATTTCTTAGTCGGTCTTTGTGCTATTTTACTTTATTTTTAAATCACAATCAACAGAATATTGTGGACTCTTAAAGACTGACAGATTCATTGGGGCATAAGCCATAATAAATCTGCTGGCCTTTCAGGTGCCTCAGTGCTCTTTTGTTGTTTTCTCCTTGCAAACGACTTAAAGCTACTCAGAAGCAGTTCCCATCGAATTCAAATACTTTTTCTCCCAGGTAATCAGGATTAGGCGGGTGGTGGCCTCCGTCCCTCTTTATGTATGTATGCTGAATTTTACTAAACCAAAAGGCTGGACTTTCTGCAGTAGAAAAAAAGTGACATTTGGTTCTCACACCCAGGAAGAACCTTTAAGGTGGGCTATAAGGACAACAGACAAACAAAAGCACCTAAATGCATAAAATAACGTGTCGGAAAAAAATGTCAGCACCCTGAGTGCATATGTACGCAGGCGGTGTGCCAAAAAAAGGTGCCAAATAAATTTATAAACGTTAGCGCGATTTTTCGTGAAGTAGAGACATTCTTGGCCATTTACACAGGCTACCCAAGACGTTGTTCTCTGGGCGGCTGGCTAATCCCAGATCACGAACACTTCACCTTCAGAAGCGCACACACTGGTGCGCTTTTACGCACACGGGAAGAGCGCATTTGGAACCTTCCTTCCCTCTGCGCGCATAGTGAGTGTAGCGCGCCGTGGAACTTCGTGCCTGCCTTTTATCCGTTACCAACACTGCCCAGAAGAGGATCAGCCGCTCCGCCTTGCCGCCGCACTGCCTGGATCCTAACGCGGGAAGCCGCCAGGAGCCTGTCCCGGACTCCCTAAATGTCTGTGGCGCCAGAGAGCGGCGGGGAGGGGCCGAGTCTAGGCGAGCCTGGAGGAGCGTGCTGAGTGATTCATGGCTGCGGCGGAGGACAGGCTGCCCCCCGGCTCCTGTCTTCTTCTGGTTGAGGGGCTAGCAGCAGGGGCACCGCCAAGCCCCACAGAATGGGCTTGCCTCTCCACCTACACAACAATTCAAGGATGCTTTAGGTCAGTTGGTGCGCAACAAGTACCGTGGCAGCAGCGACGGAAAACTGAGTAAGTCTCCCCAAAATAAAGCCCTTTGATGTGTTTTAGACCCGAGCAAAGTCGGAAACAGTGTCCTGCTAGGAAGAAGGCACTTTTCTTAACGGAATAAACCTGCATCAGGTCTAGCATACAGTTTTGGGTAAGGGTAGGAAGAAATAAAATGAACCACCCTCAGCGTGGATGTTAGGGATAGTGGAGCGCCACTATAGAGTCTCCTGTAGGCTGGTATCCCGTACTCACTTACCTGGGGGAAAAGCCCACTGATGAAAACGGGACTTCTGAGCAGACACGTGTAGGCTTGCGCTACTAGGTGAATATGTAGGTGTCGGAAGTGAAGGGGGGAAAATAATATCGAAGGCCGAACAAACTCCGATGCAAACAATAATTTATTTAAATAATCTCTTCATAGTGTAAAAGTAACATCGAGAGATTTTGTTTTGTTTTTGTAATAAATAACCAAGAAAATACCTTTTTATGTTTTAAAGGTTTTAACGACGAACTGGGAAAAATTCAGTAGCTTATTCTTTTTGACAGCGAAGAGAAAAAGTATCAAACAGAATAATTAAAGGATATGGAAACTGCTCAGAGAGAAACAGGATGACGCTATGGCATTAACAGATCTTGGTTTACAAACATAAACAAATACAGGCTGTCGAATGCAACTCTTCACCCCTCTCTATTTATTTTTTTACACCAAGAAGCCAAGGAGGGGAGAAATCAGCACAAAACAGCATTATTACAAACATATTTTTCCTCGTGAAAAAAAAGTCCTGCAAACATTAAAAAAAGATAATTTAAACACAGCTGGGTTATTTT
Organism: Podarcis melisellensis; assembly: GCF_964234715.1. Lineage (NCBI taxonomy): Eukaryota > Metazoa > Chordata > Lepidosauria > Squamata > Lacertidae > Podarcis > Podarcis melisellensis. The sequence goes on along the minus strand of NC_138528.1, from coordinate 115,959,185 downwards.
TAATTTTAAATATCTACATATAAAAATTATTTAATCTTTTTTTCCCCAACATCAAAATGAGGTCATCTGCAAAGGCACCTATAAAAAGTTTACAAAAATAATAATAATAATTAAATAAGAAATTCTGCACTGGCGATTGGATGCGAAATGGGAGAAGGGTGAATTCCCCCCTCCCGCATTTGAAGAATAGAAGGTAGGTAAAAAAAGAGAAGGGGATATATCAAAGAATAGATGGAGCGGATGGGAGGGAAATAACCTTAAAATCTGTAGAGACTTTTTGAGCGAGTTTGTGAGCACAGCTTTACCCGGATTCCATGGTGGTCAATGGGAATGTTGCCAGCGACTTCAAAGACACCTACTGGATTAGGGGTGTTCTGATTTGAAGTGTGTGCGGGAGGATAACCACAGGCCCTGATTCGGTCCCAACTTCAGGGAAGGCTCTCATCTCCCAGCTGGGTATGTAAGAAGTACCACCTGGGAAGGACCAGTAACTCCGGAGTGGGTAGCAGCGGGGCGGGCGGGTAGGGAGCACCTCGGTTCTCCAACGAAGCACCCGGGTATGTACCTCTCTATCCCTTGGGGACAGGAGCGCGAAGTGAACAGGGCTCCCCCTCCTCCTCCAACTCCACTTGGGGGAGCTGGGTTGCGCGCGGCAAACGCGCGGGCGGAACGCGCCGGCGGGTTAGAAAATCGTCCCTGCGCTGACAGCAGCGCCGTGGTGGTGGTGGAGGTGCGGGTGGTGTTGGTGAGGCTGCGCTTGCTGCAGGATCGGGGAGGCGACTTGCAAGTGGGAAGCAGCGGCGCTCGACGCCTGGTGGTACCACGAGTAGTTGCCCAGGAAAGCAGCCGTCGCGCCCGGGGCGCCGGGGCTGGATCCAGCGCTGCTCCCGCCGCCTCCGCCCCCGCTGCTCATCCGCTGCGGGTGAGGCGCGAAGTCCCAGGCTAGCGTGGTTGACGCCGGAGACGCCGCCGAGCAAGGCGGGGAGCTGCTGCCGCCCGGGTGCTGGTCAGCGGGGATCTCGCCGCTTTTCCACATCTTCTTGAACTTGGAACGGCGGTTCTGGAACCAGATCTTCACCTGGACAAAGGGAGGAGGAGCAGGAAGAGAGACGAGAGTGAGAGAGAGGCCCCTCTCACCAAATTTTTGCGGTCACCAGAGAGCAATATTTCAAGCTCCCCTTCAACAATCCCCTTCAAGTTTCCCCAAAACACACACACACACAGCCCTTGTTTAATTTAACTGGAGGAGCCCTTCTCCCAAAGCAGACCCCTCACAGAGAGAAGGAAAGGACACCGCTGTTTCCAAAAGCAGGCTGGTGGATTCCCCCTGTCGCAGGCTGCTAGGAAAACGAGCAAATCAACCGACTGTTTCGGTGTGAGGTTTGGTTTGGCAACGTGGGAGGGAGAGAGCGGTTTTTAAATAACAGGGTAAACAGTTTTACTGGGTTTTGCTGAGTTTTCAGGCTGCGCGTGTGAGAAGAGGGACACTTGTGCTGTGTTGGTCTTTGTAACCACAGATGTTGTCTCGTGTGTGTGTGTGTGTGTCCCTCCTGATGTGTGCGTTTAGAGGTAGGGATTTCTGATATCAGCCATTCTCAGAAGTCCCTCCCCGCCCCAAGTATGTTAGATGCCTTTTAAAATGGCATTCTTTTGTTTCCCCTAGTTTCATTCCCGCCTGGTCTCCTTGACCAATACCAGATATTGTGTCTTCCTTTCTTAAATGTGCACTAACAGCTATTGAGAAAGGGAAGCTCGGTGTGCTCTTAGCACTGCGTTGCTCATCCAGATCGAAAGGAGGTTTAAATAACGCTGAATAACTTTGCTTACTGAAAGATGCCAGATAAAGGGGGGGAGGGGTGACTTTTCTTCCGCGTGTACAATGAAACAGGATACTTCGTGAAATGAGTGTGTTGGAGACAGAGAGGCTAACAGCTAAACCCAGAAGCAAAGAGGCGCGCTTAATCAATGCGCACCTAAACTCTGTGCTGCGAATAGATCACAGAAAGGAGGATCCGGCCTATGATCCCGTTCAAGTCACATTAATTCTTCCACTGGAAACAAAGACATGCTTAAATCTTCCCCCACTGCGATCGACGGGGCTTAAAAATGTTTAACTGTGTCAAGATCCCACCCATACGTTTGAAACAGAATTATTTCGCGTGTTGTAGCTTCTGTCGCGCCGCCCATGCGTGGTCTGTTTGAGCAAGGCTGCCCGGCTACAGGTGGTCTACATTGTACAGGCCACCCGCTTTCCTGCGTTCACGAAGGGCAACACTACCAAACAACAATAAGATGGTGGGCACCTCTGCTTGGATGAACCTCCTCTGGAAAAAAAACCACACCTTCCGGACTGCCGCTGGCAAAAAAAGGCTGGAATGGTCGCTATGCAATAAACTAGCCGACGTGGGGGGACCCGACGTGAAGCCTTCGCGCGTCGGAGTGCAAGCCTCTCCTGAGCCTTTTTTCCTTACCTGAGTTTGGGTGAGGCCTAGAGATGCTGCCAGCTCGGCTCTCTCGGGCAGGGCCAGATACTGGGTCTTCTGGAAGCGTCGCTGCAGAGCCGCCAGCTGGAAGCTGGAGTAGATCGTCCTGGGCTTGCGCACTTTCTTGGGTTTGCCGTTGACTATCCGGATCTCGGGCTCGCCTTCTTCTTTCTCGGCTGCAAGGGAAGGGAAAGCACCGTGAATAAGGAGGCACCCCCAGCGGCATCACCCACCACCGCCACATGCCAACCTCTCCTGGGTGGCGGGTCATTATAGCTTTGCCTCCCACAAGCAGCTATGTTCAGCAGGGCTCCCCGAAATCGTCTAACCTTGGAGAGAGCAGGCGCGTAACGGAGAGAGAGAAAGAGCGCTCCTACTGCCAGGATACCTTCCAACCCTACCAGTTGTTGTTGTCAGTGGCGTAGCGTGGGGGGGTTGCAGGGGGGCCGGCCGCACCGGGCGCAACATCTGGGGGTTAGGGTTAGGGGGCGCAAATCCACGGGTTAGGGGGTGCAAATTACTTGCCTTGCCCCGGGTGCTGACAACCCACGCTACGCCACTGGTTGTTGTTGTTGTTACTATTATTATTAACCAACCAACCACGTGCTGCTCCTCTTCTGCGTGTGCTAGACGGAAAAGTCAGCGCAGGGCGCCACACTTTCCCAAGCAAATTTCTCAACCCTCCTGGAGGGAGCTGGTTCTTACCAGGATCGTTGCTGACCGGGGACGTCCTTGCCCCGTAGGTTGCATAGGAGCTGTAAGAGGCCGAGTACCCCAGGTCGTAGCTGCCGGCTTTGGTGGAGTAAGGCACCGCGCTGATCCCGCTCGGGTGGTACTGGTAGGAGCCCATCTGCGCGTACGGGGACCCGCTGCCCGCGTTGCTCCCGGCGCTTCCTCCTCCTCCTCCTCCTCCGTGGTGCTGTTGCTGGTTGGTGTAGTAGCTGCTGTCCGTGGCGGTGGACACAGGCAACGTGGGAGACTCCTGGGGCTTGTGTAAGCTGTGGTGGTGTTGTTGCTGCTGCTGCTGCTGCTGGTGATGGTAACTGCTGGAGGTAATCTGGTTGGAATGCATATCTGAGGCGAGGCTGTCAAAGACCCCCGTCATCCTGATCCTCTCTCCCCGCCCCTTGCTCCCTCCCTCCCTCGCTCCGAGGATGCAGGAGGGCAAACCAACAGCGGGGAGGGGGACCACGAGAGAGAGAGAGAGAGAAAGAGAGAGAGAGAAGGAAAAAGCAGGTCTCCTCTTTGGCAACAGGGCGCGCGTGGAAAAGTTACAACGCGCCTCTCTTTCTTTCTTTTCTTCTCTCTCTCTCTCTCCTCTCACACACCCGGGCGTTCGCCTTCTTGAAGCGGACTGGAAACCACAAGCCCAAGAAAAGAGATCACTGCTGGGGATCCCTTTGCACCCGAGGAGGCGGGCAGGAGGCCGCCGCTGCCATCGCCTCTCCAAAGCTCCAGGGCGCGTTTGCGCGCACAAGACTTCCCCCCCGTGCGCGCTGCAAGCAGCAACAGCAGCAGCAACGCCTCCGCTTCTGCAGCTGCTTTAGGATTGTCTGCGTCTGCTGGGCACCGTCAGGCGGGCATTTAACACCGGTCACGTGAGGGCGGGCGACGTCACCTAGCAACAGCCAACCAGAGGTTCCGGTCGCGTTGTAGTGCGCGCTCTCTCTCTCTCTCCCCACGCCCTGCTTCTCCTCTTGGCTTCCCGGGGCGTTGGAGGCGCCTTGCAGGTGACACACAGAGAGAAGAGAGGGTGGGAGGAGGAGGAGGAAAATACACCCCCCTCAAAAAAAAAAAGAAAAAGATATGTCTCAGATTTGGGGTGCTGGTCTGGTGGAGTTAGAGTTGGAAGGAAAATAGTTTTTGCAGTGGTTTTGTCTTCTCACTGCAAATCATAGCTGTCAACTCAGTGGCGTAGCGTGGGTTGTCAGCACCCAGGGCAAGGCAAGTAATTTGCACCCCCTAACCCGTGGATTTGCGCCCCCTAACCCGTGGATTAGGGACGCAGGTGGCGCTGTGGGTTAAGGCCTCAGCGCCTAGGACTTGCCGATCAGAAGGTCGGCGGTTCAAATCCCTGCGGCGGGGTGCGCTCCCGCTGCTCGGTCCCAGCGCCTGCCAACCTAGCAGTTCGAAAGCACCTCCGGGTGCAAGTAGATAAATAGGGACCGCTTACCAGCGGGAAGGTAAACGGCGTTTCCGTGTGCGGCTCTGGCTCGCCAGAGCAGCGATGTCACACTGGCCACGTGACCCGGAAGTGTCTCCGGACAGCGCTGGCCCCTGGCCTCTTAAGTGAGATGGGCGCACAACCCCAGAGTCTGGCAAGACTGGCCCGTACGGGCAGGGGTACCTTTACCTTTACCTTTAACCCGTGGATTTGCGCCCCCTAACCCTAACCCCCAGATTAGGCCGGCCCCCCTGCACCCCCCACGCTACGCCACTGTGTCAACTTTTCCCTTTTCTTGCGAGGAATCCTATTCGGAATAAGGGAATTTCCCTTTTAAAAAGGGAAATGTTGACAGCTATGCTGTAAATGGGAATATTCGAAACGTGTGTCGTGATGAAGACGCGGAATGGTCAGGCTAGGTTCTTGCTTGGTGGTTCTTGTTCTACCTCAAGAGTATTATGGTTATTTATTAAGTTTTTATACCGTCCTTCACCCGGAAACTCCAGGGCTGTTCACAACACAAAAATAAAAAAAACGAGGACAAAAGAATACATAATAAAACAAAAACAGGAATGGAAACAAAGATCAGAATTATTATTATTTGTATACCGTCCTTCACCGGAAGATCCCAGGGCGATTCACAACACAAAAGGAGGACACAAGAATACACAAGAAAACAAGAAAAGAAACCAAGAAAATCAAAATTCTTCTTCCTCCTCCTCCTCCTCCTCCTCCTCTTCTTCGTTGTTAAAGTTGTGTACCGCCTTTAGTCCGAAGATTCCAGGGCGGCTCACAACAGAAACATGTCAAATGATCAAGGTGTCTCCCTTTGCTAGGTAAAAATGACCAGTCTGATCTAGTTGGATTTAGGTCACACAGCGGGATGCCACGCAAGCGTTTACTTGGAATCTGTAGGAAGGCCTCGCTGTGTTCAGGGGGGCTTTTCTCCCTTGTAAATGTGCTTACTAGGCTGCATAAATGTTTGCTAAAACCATACTTAAGCCACGTTGTCCGACGAGCGTAACCGTCGTATCATATACCGGCCTATTCGTTCTCCTGCCCGCTTTCTTCGAATAAGTAGGATATCTTCAAAGGCCAAGAAGAAAGCACCGCTTATAGGCTTTTAAACTTTAGCTGCGAAAAGTGGGTTGACGTTATGGGGGGGGGGGAGAGACGAAGGTGGAGGACAACTTCACAGCTCTTAGGAAAGGACTGGTCTTTTATGCTTACAGCTTTTGCATCTATGAAATGAGGAGCTTCTAAAACCCGTGGCAAATACGCCCCACTTCCCATTTACTTTCGCTATCTGCTCTTCGTCACTCAATAATGCACAAAGTACCATTGCAGGAGTGTGTGTGTTTTGTTGCGCGAGGAAATAAAATCTATAAAGACTGGCTGTTTTGCGCCTGAATAAGGTGGTGGGGGTTGTTAAACGAAAGGCCCAATGTTACAGGTAAATGGTGCGATTTAACCCGGGGAATCCATCCTTTGAGACGTCCAATGGAAAACAAAATGAGAATGTTTTTCAAAGTGAAAAAACAAAACAAATCCGTACACACGGAGTGGAGCGAAAACTCCTGGCTCCATGTCCTTAAGCAATTCTGGACTTTGTAAGCTTTGCAGAGCCGTTCCTAGGCAGAGAAATAACGTCTGAAACAGCAACAGCCACTAAGTTCACGTCCTGATCGTCTAACACAAGATTTATAAAGACATAACACATAATCATGATATATAGTTGTAGACAGCATTTTTTTAAAAAAATTAAAACACTCCTGGCTATCCCATATTTTGAGAGATTTAATTCAAGGACAGCATCCATTATTAAATAAACAAACAAAAAGCCCGCGGCGTCTGATAAGATTCCTGCCACCCCATAGGAAGAAGGATGTTGTACTGGAGAGGCGACAGGAGGTGTTTATGACCTTGCCTTTTAGCGCCACCTAGCGTGGAAACCGTGCGCCCGCGAGGCCAGGTAGGAGACGGCGTAATCGCACCTGGGCGCCAGTCTCTTCAGTCAGCCCGCCGAGCAAAATAGTAATTAAAAGCCGCAACCCTGTGCTGGCGCGCATCGTCTGAAATCCTCAGAAGAAAGAAACAGACCTGTGCGGTTTGAATGGACTTGTTGCAACAGCAGCTGAGCGGAAAGGCAGCTCACATTCTGAGAAACATGATGAAAATAAAAAGGAAAAACCCGTCTCTCTCTGTTTTTCCCCTCTTCTCCCCATCCCACGGGCAATTAAAGTGAGGAGAGGCTGGGAGACAAGTGTTAAGCTCTCCAGGGACCAGTTTGTCCTTAGCCTCAATTGGAACCAAAATCACTGGCTGCTCATCATCATCGTCATCGATTAGATTTATACTTCAGCTTCACTCAATGTAGGTTTTTCAATCCACCTACAGACCCCCATCCCACCCTGTCCGTTTATACAATACTTCATTTGTGTGTCAGAAGAGGCAAGGGGTCATTTTGGCTCAGGACAAGCAACTTTTCTTTTTAAAAAACCCTGTTACTGTAGTCAAAACAAAAAAATCCTTCCAGTAGCACCTTAAAGACCAACTAAGTTAGTTCTTGGTATGAGCTTTCGTGTGCATGCACACTTCTTCAGATACACAGATACACACTGTTACTGTAGATACAACAAACGCATTGGGACCTTCGGATCCCTCAAATAATGTGTATTTTTTTTAGAATAATGTATTTTATTGGGCTCCATGATCACCGCAGATGGTGACAGCAGTCACGAAATTAAAAGACGCCTGCTCCTTGGGAGGAAAGCAATGACAAACCTAGACAGCATCTTAAAAAGCAGAGACATCACCTTGCCAACAAAGGTCCATATAGTTAAAGCTATGGTTTTCCCAGGAGTGATGTATGGAAGTGAGAGCTGGACCATAAAGAAGGCTAATCACCGAAGAATTTATGCTTTAGAATTATGGTGCTGGAGGAGACTCTTGAGAGCCATGGACTGCAAGAAGATAAAACCTATCCATTCTGAAGGAAATCAGCTCTGAGTGCTCACTGGAAGGACAGATCCTGAAGCTGAGGCTCCAATACTTTGGCCACCTCATAAGAGAAGACTCCCTGGAAAAGATCCTGATGCTGGGAAAGATGGAGGGCACAAAGAGAAGGGGATGACAGAGGATGAGATGGTTGGACAGTGTTCTCGAAGCTACCAACATGAGTTTGACCAAACTGTGGGAGGCAGTGGAAGACAAGAGTGCCTGGCGTGCTCTGGTCCATGGGGTCACGAAGAGTCGGACACGACTAAACAACAACACATGCTTGAAAGAAAAGGGTATCCCATCGAGGAGGTTGAAAGGGGTGAAACAAGATAGGAAGCTCACTGTATGGACAGGTCTAATCCATGATTTCATTTCAACACTCTGATCTGGGTCTGTGTGAAGCCATTCTATATAATAAACATGTCTGTGAAAGGTTTGACGTGTTGGTGTGTGTAACTTGAGGGAGGCCTCTCAGAAACCATATCTCTCTATCTTTCATTAAAAAAAAAAATCAGTTGAACCTGAAAAATAGCTTCTTGACAAGTGTTGCTTTTCCTCATTGTGTGTTCCATACTCTGGCTATCTTGAAATACTTGTAATCAAATTGATACCAGAGGATAAAATCAGTTACAGTTCTACACTGTCCAGAGTGGACATTGGGTCAAATGAGGAAGTTTCAGTAAAATGAGCTTTCGTTTTCTTTTAGCAAGGTGTAGAATTATCCCTGACTTTCTTCTCCCTCTGGCACAAATCCGGCTTTTAGAGATTCTGGAGTAGATGGCTCCATAACATGTTATCAAATGTCTCCTGCGTTTTTACAGTGAACCCACAAGTGCTGACTTATTTCTGAACACCCTGAGAAGCAGGAGACCATAAATGAGTTAGCCAAGCTGATTTGACAACTCTAGCCACAGTATATACACTTAGACGAGAGGGCCAAAATGATGTCTATTGTTGCATGGTGCCTCATCCAGTTCCTCATAAGAATGCAGCGTGTGTGGTAGATTATTATTCACATGGAAAGAATTCTTCTTGGTATTTTGGGGGTGGGTGGGAAAGGGGAGAAGAGATTCAGCTTAAGGTTCTCGACCAATTACAACACCTTTGTGGTTGTAGAACCAGGAGTGTCTCAGTAATAACTCTCAGCATTTTTACAGCACTCCTTAAGAGTCTAAAGTACTTCATAAGGCTCAGCTTTCCTTACAACAACCCTGTAATGTAGGCCAGTTATTAGGATAATGCAAATGGGTACTGTGGTGATAACACAGGGCTCACACACGACCACCACATATGATAAAAGGTACCTTCGCCACTTTTCGTTCTACTTGGTTTAGCTTTGTTTCGTTACGATAATCTTTATTGTCATTGTCCCACATAGAACAACGAAACTGAAAATCTACACCAGACATTCAGAAACCAACAAGCCTGTTATCCCAGCTATCCCAGCCTGGTTAGCCCCCTAAAAGCTCTGATATCCCATAATTAAATACAATATACTCCCACAGAGACTACCTTACACTGTGTTTAAAACCAAAATCGCATTTGGATAGAAACTGTTTCTCAGGCGGCTAGTCCTAGTCTTTATAACCCTGTACCTTCTTCCAGAAGGCAGAAGCTGAAAGAGATCATTTCCGGGGTGTGCACTATCCTGCACTATCTCTGCAGCTTTCTTATGACACCTGGAAGCATAGATTCTTATGCATCTCAAAAGGAACATGGATATAGGCATCCCATGGTGACCTATGGAAAGGCGACACATATAGCTAGTCTATCTCTTTTCAATCTGGATGCATTCTTGGGGGAGTGGGGAACTAAAAAAAAAAGGACAGAAAACCAAACATGTAGGAAAGGACCCTTAAGTAACCTGAAATTGCCTGCTGATGACATTCTTCAGATATGCTAAGTAACAGGAGGAAGGATGGAAATCATAGTGAGAGAAGAAGCCATCTAACCCTTTACTGGGGAAAAATCCACAAGAGCCTTGCTTTTGCAAGTTATTCTATTGCTGCAGTCGCTGTGGCCACATTCATGCATGCACACACTGTACAGCAAGTATGAGGAAATGTTCTTAGGCCAAGGGCCACATTGTCCCAGTGGAAAGCTGCCAGGGGCCGCATTCCAAAAGTGGGTGGGCCCAGACCCTAGTGTGGGCAGGGCCAGAAATGTACAGAATCACACTTAACACTTGCTTGGCACTTAGCCAGTGTACAGCGTGGATTCAAGACATGATACGAGTAGGGATATCTGCTGGAAGATCAAGAGGAAGAAAAGTTTCTGAGATAAGCTCGCGACAAGCAATGCTAGCCAAGCATAACTGCTGTCCTAGTATCAGTAGGGTCACTTGCCACTCATTTTCAAGCAGATTTTTCTGCTGGTCAGTTCTGACTAAGAGGCTGTGGTGTAACAGAGGTAAGGTCAAGGTAAAGGGACCCCTGACCATTAGGTCCAGTCGTGGCCGACTCTGGGGTTGCGGCGCTCATCTCGCTTTATTGGCCGAGGGAGCCGGTGTACAGCTTCTGGGTCATGTGGCCAGCATGACTAAGCCGCTTCTGGCGAACCAGAGGCTTTGTGAGTCACAGAGTCTGCGTATTTCCTGTTCACAGGAAGTTTATATTTTGTCTATTGCTTTCGTTTCTCTTTCTGTGCCTGAGACATCGAAGCAGGCAGTCATGTTTTTCTTTGTTCTGATCAACGCTGAATAAAGTTGTAAATAATGCTCTCCTGAGTGCGCCTTTCGTTGTGCGAACTCTGCTGATAGAGCGTGCACGAGCCCTGGAATGTGGCAAGCTATTTCTGAAGCTTCGTGTCGCTAATTGACTGATACCGTATCTACGGGAGATCGATGGATCGTCCGGAGGCGACGTGGAACCATGATGTACTCTGTCTCCCTGGCAGTATCCCAACAGTGGCCGACTCTGAGGTTGCGGCGCTCATCTCGCTTTATTGGCCAAGGGAGCCGGTGTACAGCTTCTGGGTCATGTGGCCAGCATGACTATGCTGCTTCTGGCGAACCAGAGCAGCGCACGGAAACGCCGTTTACCTTCCTGCCGGTGTGGTACCTATTTATCTACTTGCACTTTGACATGCTTTCAAACTGCTAGGTTGGCAGAAGCAGGGACCGAGCAATGGGAGCTCACCCCGTCGCGGGGATTTGAACCGCCAACCTTCTGATCGGCTGGTCCTAGGCTCTGTGGTTTAACCCACAGCGCCACTCGCGTCTGGTGTAACAGAAGCCTATGATTATTGCAGGGCCATTGCTGGGCTTTAGAAATGCAGCATGTTGCTTGCATTTTATTTTAAAGTCAAATAAGTATAAGGCATGGTGGAAAAGTCATGCCAATTTCCCTTGTGCCAGCTCAGCATTTATTTATTTTTTTGCTTGAATCTAGTGTTGATTAGACATAGGCTTATGATTTCTCAGTTGTTTGTGCCCTAGTGTTAGTTCAAAAATGTTCAGAGGGATTGCTCAGGCACCCCAAAATATGAGGAGACAATATTCACTTCCATCTGTCCAGAGATTTTAAGTGTTTTTCAGCTTGAACGCAGAAAATCAGCTCTGCACTCAAAACTGCACTTCGAATGTTGCAAAGTATATGCTGGATGTTGCATCACCAAGAACTAAGGGTGGATCTACACACAGGAGAAGAACGCTATAAATAAGTCAGAAATTAAATTGTTATAACGAAAGCGGAAAAAAACTCTTTGTAAAAATCGCATAGAAAGGTTTTGTGCTCTACAGCTCCAGGTGGTGTTGCATGTTAAACGGCGCATTTAAAACACTGTTTTTTGTAGCCAAGTCCTAAAAGTTAAATGTCACCATCAAACTCTTGGCTTGATATCTGCTGCAGGCCACATTTCATAGTCTTAAAAACTGGGATTCATGCCTGGAATGTTGAATTGTAATTGATTCAAAACCACTTGACTCTGTTTAGAGTTGATGAGTAACCACATGGTTAATTTAAGTAATATCAAATATATGTGTGTGTTTTATTTTTTAAATACGGTAAGGGTTAGCCCGAATCATTCAGCTTGCCTGATTTCAGGATTATTATTTTTTGGCGTTGATATAGCCATAAACAGAATACTGTACGTTCGTAAGAGAGCTGTGGACACTCCTGATTGACTGTGCTCACCACTAAGAGAACAGTCAGCATTCATTAAAGGCACCATTGAGAAGGCTGATCCAAGTTGTTTACAAGCCAGCTGCTTATGAGTCACCAAAGGGCTTTGAAATCATGCTACAGCATCATTCTACAGCACATGATTCTCGCTTTCTCTTCTGTTGTCGACTTGGGTTTCTGAAGTGAATGGAGTGGTAGTAAAATAAAGGTATGTTTAAGGGTTCGTTCACATTTTCGTATGTGGTCGTCAAAGAGTGAGCCGGCAGTAAATCACAGTGTTCAAAGTTGGAGTTAACCCTTCATGAGCAAAAACACAATCTTCACAGTGTCAGGCCTAAATGAACACAGCAGCTCATCTCCGGTAGGCCTCACCCCATGAATCAGTTGCTGAGACTGAAAACCTCTGTCTCCTCAAAGCCGCCTGAGTCTCCTCCTCTCCAGGGCTTTTCCCTAGCAATCGGAGACTGTGTCTGCATGCAGCCTGCATGTCTTTTCTGGTTCTGGGAGATGGGGGTGGAGGGGAGCTTGTCACAGGAGGAGACACTTGTGATTTCACCAGCCAGACTCATCTCTGCCTCTTGGCTTTCCTCCTCTCACTTTCCTCTTTCATCTTCTGCTTCTGATTCCAGACTTCTCTCTAGCACAGACTCCCCCTGCTCACTAAGCCCTGTTACCTCTTCAACTTCTGACACCTCCTCTTCCGAGTCTTCTCTCTTTGACCACTCATCGTCACCCCACCACCAATCCCTGGGGTCTGAGACTTCTTCCCTTGGGAGTTCCCCAGTTGGTTCCTCCCACCATTTCTCTGCGTCAAGCCAGTTCATGACAGCGGTTGATCTAGTCTGGGTCAACAATCCATTAGCAGAACTTCAATGGAGAAATTGGTGAGGGTTGCTTTGGTTTTTAGCCAGTTATCAAGGCAAAATGAGTCACCACACAGTGACCAGGCCCTGTACCCTGTCATTGTGTGGTCCGTGTGCACTTGCAATAATGCTAAGTGCTATTTGCACAGAGAGGGCCTGATGGTATATTCTGGGTTTCTTCTATGGGCAAATGGTTGCATTTTTTAAAAAATAGTTCTTATGCATGGTCCCATTCCCTTCCAGATATGGATTATGTACAGTGGTACCTCGGGTTAAGTACTTAATTTGTTCCGGAGGTCCGTACTTAATCTGAAACTGTTCTTAACCTGAAGCACCACTTTAGCTAATGCCGCGCTGCCGGAGCAGGATTTCTGTTCTCATCCTGAAGCAAAATTCTTAACCTGAAGCACTATTTTTGGGTTAGCGGTGTCTGTAACCTGAAGCGTATGTAACCTGAAGCGTATGTGACCTGAAGCGTATGTAACCCGAGGTACCATTGTATTGCAGAAAATTCTTGTAGCTGAAACCCACTTCCTGCAGCAGTTTAATACAAAATACCAATTCACACTTTAGTGAGTTTAAAAAAATGGTTAGGAAGACTCTACAAGGGGGGTCCTGCAACAAATACTGCAGTGTATCCTCACCTCTTAACAGGAATGCTCTTATTAGGTTTGAGCCAATCCGCCACATACCCCTTCAGGAGACTCCATTTTGATCTCCCCTATCCTTCCTCTTTTTCTTTCCAGCTGACAGCCAGCATACCACGTTTATTGTGCATGCTCTATCCTTGGTGGTCTGTTTTTGGATTATTACTTCTTGCCCCCAGTTCCCTGAACAATTCCTGTGGTCCTTTTGCAAACCACACCTGAGTAAACTTATATACTCTTATATGCACTGTTAGGATGTGGGTGGTGCCAGAGGTGTAGGAAGGGGGGCGGTGGAGGTGGTCTGCCCTGGGTGCCCTCACTGAGGGGGGTGACATTTGGCACGCTGCCCGCCCACGATTCCCAAGCCTACCCCGAGCCGCTGGGGTAAGGAGGGGAGCTGCACCGCTTTGCCAGCGGCCTTCCCCCTTTCCCCCTTTGTTTTGACAGCTTGGGTGAGGCTTGGGAGTCGTGGGCGGGTGGTGTGCTGAATGTCCGCCACGGGCGTCTCGCTCCGGCCCCGGCTGCAGGGTGCGCGCGCCACTCTGGGCACCCAAGCAGCTATCCCACGCCTGGAGGGCAACCTCCAAGCCATGCCCCCCTTGGGAGTGTGCCATGCCCCCTAGGGAGCACGGGCATATGCTCTGCCACTGGGTGGTGCTGTGGTCTAAACCACTGAGCCTCTTGGTCTTGCTGATCAGAAGGTTGGCAGTTTGTATCCCTGCAACAGAGTGAGCTCCCATTGCTCTGTCCCAGCTCCTGCCAACCTAGCAGTTCGAAAGCACACCAGTGCAAGTAGATAAATAGGTACCGCTCCAGTGGGAAGGTAAACGGCGTTTCCGTGCGCTCTGGTTTCCATCATGGTGTCCTGTTGTGCCAGAAATAGTTTAGTCATGCTGGCCACGTGACCCGAAAGCTGTCTGTGGAGAAACACCAGCTCCTTTGGCCTGAAAGCGAGATGAGCACTGCACCCCATAGTCACCTTTGCCTGGACTCAACCATCAAGGGGTCCTTTAGATTTACCTTCACCTTTACCTAATGGAACAGGCTAATCTAGATTTGTTATCAGCTCCTTACTTAGGGCAGGAACCTAACACTGGCTATTGAGTCAGTACAATTGAAGAGGCTTGCACCTCTGCTTTGAAAGTAATGGATAGTGCAAATGCAATAAATATTGTTACAAAAGGCGGGTGTCACCTCCACTCTCTGCCGGGCAGTAAGATTCCAAGGAGTTCCAGGTACTCACCCAGGACCTGTGGTCCTTTGGAGAATTTAGACATGGTGGAGACTATCATAGCTTTATGGTTTATTCATCAAGGACTCAGCTACATTAGTAAAAAAAAAACAACATTTTGAATTTGTTATAAACATGCAACACCAGATGGCGCCAGAGAGCAAACAAATTTTCTATGTGATTTTTACATAATGTTTTTCCCCCTTTCTTTTCTGACTTATTTATAGTTGGTCCTCCCCCTTCCACCCCCGTGCATAGATCCACCCCTATTTACACCTTCAGTCCACATGGAGGAAGCCCAGAGCTTACAGCATGGTCATTTTAAGAGGGGCTTTTCCTCCACAGTAGTGCAACCCAGGAGCCCAAGCCATCTCTCCCGGCCGGCCTTCCCAAGATGGATCCCAATCTTTCTTCTTCCCTTCTTCTATCCAGCAACCCTTGCTCAAAAATCTCTTTTCCTGTCACCTCACCCCCAGTTACCCTGGCAACCTTTCTGACCCCCAGTCTCTGTTCACACCTCAGGGCAAGGGGGGAGGACAGTTCTCTTGCATTGCCAATGATCCTCAATGGTCCTTTATTGTTTCTTAATGGCCTAGCTTGGCCAGGTCATTTTTGCATAGGCTAGCCCAGGAGGTGCTATTGCCATTGGGACAAAATCCACCACTGATCCTGTGCCCAGCAGGACGGTATTGATAACAACAACAACAACAACAACACTCGCCACCACTCCTCTGACTGGTTTGTCCCAGCCACTCTGGGCAGCTCCCAACAAAAAATAGTAAAAGCACAATATAACACCACACGCTAAAAACTTCCCTGAACAAGGCTGCCTTCAGTTGCCTTCTAAAAATCAGGTAGTTGTTTATTTCCTTGACATCTGATGGGAAGGCGTTCCACAGGGCAGGCGCCACTACTGAGAAGGCCCCCTGCCTGGTTCCCTGTAACCACATTTCTCACATCGAGGGAACCGTCAGAAGGCCCTTGGAGCTGGACCTCAGTGTCCGGGCTGAACGATGGGGGTGGAGACGCTCCTTCAGGTATACTGGGCTGAGGCCATTTTAGGGCTTTAAATCTAACGCTTTGAATTGTGCTCGGAAACATACTGGGAGCCAGGGCAGATCCTTTAGGACCAGTGCTAAACAGCTACAGACACTTCAAGAAGATGATAGCCAGTATGACAATCAAAGACACAGGTTTCTGACTCTCTCTCCTGAGTGGAGGTGATGTCACTGGGCTGCTTGTTAATCTGACAGAGAACAGTAGACTGACAGTTTTGGGGTCGCACACAGTTAGGAAAAGAGGCTGTGTTTTAGACTCTGGGAGCTCACAGTATTTCGGAGGCTGGCTGCTGGACTCTAGAAATCTGACGAGGAGCAGTCATCTTTGGGACATCTGGGGAGTTAAGCTGCAACTCCACTGTGCTCACCTGCCTATAGGTATGAGTCAAATCAAGTATCACAAAAGTGCCAAAGACTATCGTGATCTCATTCCAAAGAAACAGATCCTGGGTACTAACCCCACTCCCAATGCCGGTTGCTTGATTCTGTTTTGCACACTAGCTAAAAAATTTTGAATTTAAAAAAGTCGGTGGTGGAACTCCACTCAGTGGCTGCCTACTGGCAGCTGCCCTTGCTCCCCCTTTTTGTTTTTGCTCTGAAGAAGAGCCCTGCAGAACTCAAAAGCTTGCACACTACCTGGTGATTTTTGAGCAGCTCCCCTGCCTCTGTGTGGTGGTAATCCAATCAACCACTGGGGGTCGCTATTGGCTCATGCTAGTACATCTGCTGTGGCATTTATCCAGCAGAACAAAGCTTCTCCCATGCGCCCAGGGCAACATTCGCTTAGTTTTATTGCTCTGTGGGGCAGGTGCTGCTATGCTCTTAGAAAGAACGAACTCTGTCCAGTTTGCATTTAAATTCACTTGGCATTGCAATTGGAGGAAGGGGTATCAAATCAAGGTGGGCATTTGCTTGGCTCCTATGCTAGGCAATTGGGGACATTTGTTTATTCATGCTGTATGCATATGGGGAAGATCCTTGCAAAGGAACCAATTCAGTGCAAGGAGAACTTCTTGCTTCTTCAGGACTTTGTTTCATTGTATTGCTTGTAATATATTCTCTCTTATCCCTAAGGTTAAGGGACGTGGGTGGCGCTGTGGGTTAAACCACAGAGCCTAGGACTTGCAGATCAGAAGGTCGGTGGTTCGAATCCCCGCAATGCGGTGAGCTCCCGTTGCTCGGTCCCTGCTCCTGACAACCTAGCAGTTCGAAAGCACGTCAAAGTGCAAGTAGATAAAGAGGTACTGCTCCGGCAGGAAGGTAAATGGCGTTTCTGTGTGCTGCTCTGGTTCGCCAGAAGCAGCTTAGGCATGCTGGCCACATGACCCCGGAAGCTGTACGCCGGCTCCCTTGGCCAATAAAGCGAGATGAGCACCACAACCCCAGAGTCGGTCATGACTGGACCTAATGGTCAGGGGTCCCTTTACCTTTTTATCTCTAAGGTTCTGGTTAGTTTATCATAGCTTACTGGGGCAGCCCAGTAAGATGTGTGGGATATAAGTAGTAAAATTATCATTATGGAACGTGATGTCCCTATTTTCATCTGAGAAATGTTGGAGGGCATGCCATCCATGTTGTAGCTGTATACTGGAATACAGAAGGAGTAAAATTAGTATGGTGCAAATGCAGTACAAAATACTCAAACAGCAGAATTCAATTGATATGAATTATCATAATGGCTTAGGTGTGCAAGCAAAGGTGTGTTTGCACAATTCAAAGTATTGGTGTTGACCTTTAAAGCCCCAGATGGCCTCGGCCCAGTATACCTGAAGGAGCATCTCCACCCCCATCGTTCTGCCCAGACGCTGAGGTCCGGTGCCGAGGGCCTTCTGGTGGTTCCCTCATTGTGAGAAGCAAAGCTATGGGGAACTAGGCAGAGGGCCTTCTCGGTAGTGGTGCCCTGTGGAACGCCCTCCCACCAGATGTCAAAGAGATAAACAACTACCTGACATTTAGAAGACATCTGAAGGCAGCCCTGTTCAGAGAAGTTTTTAATGTGTGACATTTTGATGTATTTTTAATCTTTGTTGGAAGCCGAGCAGAGTGGCTGGGGAAGCCCAGCCAGATGGGCGGGGTACAAATAATATATTATTATTATTATTATTATTATTATTATTATTATTATTATTATTATTATTATCCTGATCTTGTGAGTTATCCTTTGTGGCATTTACATGTTGGTTAAAGTTTTCAAACTAAGTTGAGAGGATTGATTGTGTTTGGAGAGACTTTTGAGGTTGTTTTTTTTAATGGAGCTATCAGAGAATCCTCAGTGAAAAGATGACGAATGTCAGGCACTTTTTCTAGAAAAAAATATATTGTCTGTCCCTATGAAGTTCCTCCTGCAGTGATTGTGTGGGTTCCATTCTAATTGTGCACTTTGTTCAAATGGAACAATGATGAGCGTCCTTTGTGGAGATCAGGCACCAAAAAGTGGAGATCAGGCACCAAAATCCTGTGCAAGATGGGGTTGGACTAAATGATCTTAGGATCCATTCCCAATTCTACAATTCTATGATTTTATGTTGGGGTTCTGTGGAAGATGCCTTGGGGTCCTTTGGCAATGCAGGAAGGCCAGGAAGTTTTGAAAACTATCCATACAAGAAGAGTTAATTGCTGTGTACAACCCTGCCCTTTGCATTTTGCAAGTTACCTACCCACCCACCCCGAACCAAAGATCATGGCCACTGGCCCATCCCTTCCTGGCAAATAGAAGGGGAAGAAATGGAGGCAGTGAGAGATTTCACTTTCTTGGGCTCCATGATCACTGCAGATGGTGACAGCAGTCACGAAATTAAAAGACTCCTGCTCCTTGGGAGAAAAGCAATGACAAACCTAGACAGCATCTTAAAAAGCAGAGACATCACCTTGCCAACAAAGGTCTGTATAGTTAAAGCCATGGTTTTCCCAGTAGTGATGTATGGAAGTGAGAGCTGGACCATAAAGAAGGCTGATCGCCGAAGAATTGATGCTTTTGAATTGTGGTGCTGGAGGAGACTCTTGAGAGTCCATAGGCGCCGACTCCATGGGGCTTGAGGGGGCCCGAGCCCCCTCAAAAATTCGTTTGGGGGGGCTCCGCCCCCCCAATAATCTCCGGCGCCCCTCCAGCAGAGCGCCATCGCCGCCCCTCCCCCAGCCCAAAATGCACAGGGAGGGGCGGGCTGCATGCCTCCTGCCCTCCCTCCCGAGCAAAAGCTCCACCCAATTTCCTTTGGAGCTGATTAATAGGCGCACAACGCTCTCCCCTATTCGCTCACGAGGAGGCGGCGCCACTTTATTTGCATATTCATGAGCTTATTTATTATTCATGAGCTTTCCCGGGCCCCCCCAATATTTTTTATAAGTCCGCGTCCCTGTGAGAGTCCCATGGACTGCAAGAAGATCAAACCTATCCATTCTTAAGGAAATCAGCTCTGAATGCTCACTGGAAGGACAGATCGTGAAGCTGAGGCTCCAATACTTTGGCTACCTCATGAGAAGAGAAGACTCCCTGGAAAAGACCCTGATGTTGGAAAAGATTGAGGGCACAAAGAGAAGGGGACAACAGAGGACGAGATGGTTGGACGAGATGGTTCTCAAAGCTGCCAGCATGAGTTTGACCAAACTGTGGGAGGCAGTGGAAGACAGGAGGGCCTGACGTGCTCTGGCCCATGGGGTCACAAAGAGTCGGACACGACTAAATGACTAAACAACAACAACAAAGTGTTTGAAATGTCCTTCGTACCTCCATGTATTTTATAGTTTTGCTTTTGGACCTTGATCTTTTTTTGAACTCTGATCCTCTGCCCTGAAGAAACAGAAGCTTTAATTGGCTTTAACATTTACTGAGGCTTCTTAACTGGGTAGATGCAAAGGTTGCATTACCAGACACTTAAGGTTGCTTAATTGTTGCGGCATTTGGCTCTTCAGAATAAAATCTAAAAATGTTAATTCTTGAAAACAACTCTTACTGACTTCACATGTTGTAGGAAAGAGATATAACTGAAATCCCTGGCAATCTGCAGATTAGTGTGTGACACTTAAGTCTGAATGTTTCATGCAACGGGTTGTTTTTATGCTAGCCCCATGACTGTGTTGTAAGTGGCTTTTGAAAAGTCAACGATGACAATGCAGATTTCAGTAGAGGTGAGGAGAGAGTTAGGAGTGGGTTGAGGGAGTCTCAGCAAGAATTAACTTGGTGTGGCCCTACTAATCATCTTCCAAGACAACAATGCCCATTTACACCACAAAGAACTCATAACCCACCTACTTTCAGCAGCCAGAAACACCATAACCAGACACTGGAGAGACCTGTCAGGAGTAAGCACGGACCAATGGTACCAAATAGTATGGGAAACAGCCCCACTAAAAGAATTAACCAATAAACTGAAACTGACACAGGGACAAACAGAAGAAGACACCTTTACCCCGGTATGGCTCCCCTTTATCACATACACAGCCCAACAAGACAATGACAATAATCCACCAACAGCATACAAATCAATATGGCTAACCTGATCCAAAGCACCCACCCACCCACCCCACTCACACACGAAAACAAAGATCACCACAGCCAATCACAAACAAACAACCACACCCTAGGCCAACCCCAAACTCTCTCACCACCAAAGGAACACAAACGAACAGCACAAGCAACTCTGACACCAAACCCTACATACATTAAGCATAATAGAAACATAATAGAAACATAATAGAAACCTGGACAGGCGCGTTGCTGAAGGGGTGCTACACAGTTCTCCCTCTCTGCGTAGCGTCATTCGCCCCATGAGACGCACTCACATTTCCCCTTACTTTCTAGGAGGAAAAAAGTGTGTCTTATGGAGCGAAAAATACGGTAATTGAGTGCAGTGTGCCTTATAAGCATTTTGTTATCCGAGCCACTGAACTTTTGCTGATGCCAAAAGGAGTCTGCAGGGAAATGGACCATGCAACTACTTTGGGCAGAAAGAGCAGCGACAGGGTAGGAGCTAAACCAGCCAGCTAGTCTTCACCACAGTCTGGCACAGGACTACTGAGCTGTTCTTCTGAATGTGCCCACTTGGCTGTGCTGTAGCTTTAGCTATGCCCTTTCAAGGGAAGCGGAAGCTCCGCCTCCTGACTGCAGGCTTACAAAATTGATTCATGAAAGTTGAGGAGGGATGCCATCTTCTGCCCCTTGGTGCAAATGTTTGTACGTGCGAGGGTTGGTGCAAATAACACCTGCTTGATCTATTCTTTTCATTTAAGAGGAGCCTAGGATGCTGCCTAACTTAAGGTTACCATATTTTTTTCAAAGAATCCGGGGGAACTTCTTTTTTTTTAAGAGAAAAAAAAAGTTATTATAAAAAAGTTTTTGTTTTTTAAAAAGAAGTACCGGTAATATCTTGTCCTCTGTGGTCTCCTCTGTCACGCGGCCTTCCTCTGGGCTCTGGGCTGCTCTGTTGGAGTGCTAGCCACTGTGGAGTAGGCTTGGGCCGGGCCTGGGCTTAGCCACGTGTCGGTGCTCTCCTACCTCTCCTCCTAAACGGTAGCAGCAGCAGCGGCGTGGCAAGGTTGGGGCTCCCCTCTTTTTTCTCCTTCCTCTTTCTCTCTCTTCCTTCTCCTTCTCCCTGCGTTGGCTCCGGGGTTTTCCTGGCCCCAGAGCACCGCTGGGCAGTCGGCCAGGTGGCCAGGTGCTCTAGCTCCTGGCTCAATTTGGGTCACAAGGGGGGGGTCAGCGGTTCCCCCAGTTGATCCACCGGATGTCCCTGGTTCCCCAGCGGCAGTCTCAGCAGCCCGGAGCCAGCCTGGTAGCGCAGTTGGCTCTGGCTGGCTTCAGGAGCTGCTCGCTGCTGTGGCGCCCGCCATTTTGCCTCGCCGGAAGTCCCCAAATGATGTGTCTTGTGCCGTTGAACCAATCACGCAACATTCATGTACTTCTTTGGCACCAATTGGCCAACCATGCCCAGGAGAAAGGCCTCTGGTTTCTTCAAGAAGGTATATTTAAATACCTTTTTCATTTCATTATAGATCCTCTCCCAGAAAGCCTTAATCCTTGGCCACGTCCACCAAAGGTGAAAGAATGTCCCTTCATTTTCTTTACATTTCCAACACTTATTATCGGGCAAATGATATATTTTTGCAAGCTTGACTGGTGTCATGTACCACCTGTATATCATTTTCATAATATTCTCTCTTAAGGCATTACATGCCGTAAATTTCATACCTGTGGTCCATAACTGTTCCCAGTCAGCCAACATAATGTTATGTCCGACATCTTGTGCCCATTTTATCATAGCAGATTTCACCGTTTCATCCTGAGTATTCCATTTCAACAGCAAGTTATACATTCTTGATAATATCTTAGTTTTGGGATCTAACAGTTCTGTTTCCAACATTCATTCCCTACTAATAAATCTACAATGCTTAAAATATAAATCCGGGGACGTTAAATGAATTCTGGGCACATTCCGGGGACAGATTTTGTCCGGGGACAGATTTGTAAATCCGGGGACTGTCCCCGGGAAACGGGGGCGTCTGGTAACCATGGCAAATGGATTTGGGACCTTCCGAATGCATGGCAGATCCTCTGTCCCTTCCCTAAATCAGTAATGGGGAAAGGTGGAAGGTAGGTTGGGCGTTGCATTTCTGGTAGAAGTTTGGGTGGAAAGGCAGGATAGAAAATAATAAAAAGCAATTCCTGTGGCACCTGGCTGAATAGCACTAAATGAGTATATTGGTAATAATGTAAAATTTGCTCTAAGATAGATTCCGGAGGCTTTGTTCTCTTTCGATTTGTTTGGTCTCTCGAACAGAAGGTCATCGTTCAAATGCATTTGTACTGGGTCTAAACTTTTGCATGCCTTTTGATAAGCATCGATAAAAATAAAAATGTGGACAAATATTGTTTTCATTCCCATTCTCTGAGTGGCGAGAGGTTCTAGCGCCAGCCCCACTTTCATTTGAATAAGGCTCATGGGAGTTTTGTGACGCTTGTGTGATGTAAGGTTTGGCTAACACTTAGAATGGTAGAGGTGGAAGGGACCCTGAGGGTCATCTAGTCCAACCCCCCTGCACTGCAGGAAGTTTTTGCCCAAAGTGGGACTTGAACTCACTACCCTGAGATTAAGAAGCTCATGCTCTACCAACTGAGCTATTCTTGCCTTAATGGTGGGCAGGACCAGAGACAAAAAAGGGGTGTGTGGATGAACTCTTGTCTTTGTACAGTAGATCAGATTTTTTAAAAAAATTATTATTATTGTTGTTGTTGTTGTTGTTGTTATTATTATTATTATTATTATTATTATTATTATTATTATTATTATTATTATTATTATATTTTAATATTCTTGCCTATTCTTACAGGCTGAACATAAGATGGAGGTTTATGACATTCACATGCTAACAGATCCTGGTTCCCTATACTGTGGTACCTCAGGTTAAGATCTTAATTCGTTCCGGAGGTCCGTTCTTAACCTGAAAGTGTTCTTAACCTGAGGTACCACTTTAGCTAATGGGGCCTCCCGCTGCCGCCTCGCCGCCACTGCGCGATTTCTGTTCTCACCCTGAAGCAAAGTTCTTAACCTGAGGTACTATTTTTGGGATAGTGGAGTCTGTAACCTGAAGCGTCTGTAACCCGAGGTACCACTGTACTGGGTGGCATTTGGCTATGTTTCAGTGTAGACTCATTGACATTAATGAACAGGACTAAGTTAGGTCCATTCATTCCAATGGGTCTACTCTCTGAACAAAACTTTATTGAGTTCCACCCTCTGTTTCTACCTCACCCCCTCAATGCTATAGCACAGGATTCTCACAGAGAGCAAGCTGGGCCTCCATGTGCCTTGCAGATTAAATTCCGTGACTGCCCGTCTACTGTCTTCTTTCACACATACAGACACCCTGATAAAGGGCAAAAGATTCCTGCGTTGGGGCTGGACTAGATGACCCCATGGTCCCTCCCTTCCAGTCTATGATTCTTTGATGACTTCACATCTCATGGGTGGCGTGGGTGGGGAAGCCAGCCCTGATTCCCAAATCAGCAAACGGGGAAGGGTCATAGTACTGTGGCAGAAGATTCCTGGTATCTCTATGCAAGCCTGAAAAGGACTCTTGCCTGAAACCTTGGAGTACTACCGAAGGTCCTGAAAGGCTTACATTGGCTCCCAGTATGTTTCTGAGCACAATTCAAAGTGTTGGTGCTGACCTTTAAAGCCCTAAACGGCCTCGGTCCAGTATACCTGAAGGAGTGTCTCCACCCCCATCGTTCTGCTGAGGTCCAGCTCTGAGGGCTTTCTAGCGGTTCCCTCATACAGGGAACCAGGTCTTCTTGGTAGTGGCACCCACCCTGTGGAACGCCCTCCCATCAGATGTCAAGGGAAAAAACTACTATCCGACTTTTAGAAGACATCTGAAGGCAGCCCTGTTTAGGGAAGTTTTTAATGTCTGATGTTTTATCATGTTTTTAATATTCTGTTGGGAGCCGCCCAGAGTGGATGGGGAAACCCAGCCCAATGGGCAGGGTATAGATAATAAATTGCTGCTCCTGTTGTTGTTGTAGACTATCCTGAGCTAGATGGGCCAATGGTCTGACTCAGTCTAAGGCAGCTTTTTGTATTGTCCCTCTCCTTCCAGAACAGCCTATCCATTGAGAGACATTTCAGGGACAAGACAGAGTACTGGACCACTCCATCAAGCCATCAAGAACATAGTCAGCAAGCTTGCTGGTTCCATTTACCTTCTCCCGACCAAACACCAATCTTACAACCTAGAATCACAAAGTTCTTTGGGATCCCTCAGACGAAGTCTCCCTTACCAAATGTACAATGAAGTCTGCTGTTCCCACTGAATCAGTTCACTTTGGAATTGACCAGAATGCTGTGTGTGTGTGTGTGTGTTGTCTAACTTGGCCAAATCCCCTGCTAAGTTCCTCTAACTCAAAGATACACAAATGTTGCCCAAACCATAGTAAGCAATTCACTGCTTCAGAACTGTCAGTGACACATATTCCTAGCAGTCCATTTTCAAGGAGGGCTCCAGATTCTCCTGCAAGGAGCACAGTGTGGCCTTCATAGCCTGGAAAATAGGGAAAGCTGTGTTAACTAAACCATCGACTTAGCCAACGGCTTCCCTTGGCAGCCTGTGCTCTCTGGTTTATAAAAAGGCCTTGGCTTTCACATCACAGAGATCTTTGTGTGCCTGCCAACATACTTTCGACAACACTGCCTTTATGGGCGTGTGAGGCTTCGGAAGAGGAAAAAGCCCGACGAAATCTC
Organism: Podarcis melisellensis; assembly: GCF_964234715.1. Lineage (NCBI taxonomy): Eukaryota > Metazoa > Chordata > Lepidosauria > Squamata > Lacertidae > Podarcis > Podarcis melisellensis. Next base: position 115,934,385 of record NC_138528.1, on the reverse strand, counting down.
CACAGATGGTGCATCAAGCTTTACAGGTTCCTTATCTTAGCTGTGCAACTAAATCCAGCTTCTTGAAGATATGGCCTCTTCTCAGGAGGGAATTGAATGCTCCTATTCTCCCTGGGTTCCCCCCCCCCGTAGCTTTTCCTAGTAAATCACTGACTGTCTTTATGTTGGATGGGTGTGCGGGGAAGCCTTGCTTCTGTTATTTTTCCATTAGTTAACAAACTAATTTGCCCCAGAAGAATAAGAAGTGCACAGCAAGGACAGAGGGAGCCACAGGACACAGTTCAACAATCATTTTCCTGTGTTTTATTGATAATTTTATTACGTATACCACTTAGAGAGTTTTTTGATTAAGTAGTGTCTAATTTCCCCTCAAATATATGCTTAGTGTTGAATGGAATTCCACAGACTGAATTATCAAATTCTGAATCAGATTTTGGGGTTGAAATTTGTTTGGAATTGAAACTTACCTCGTGCTTTAAAAAAGAAAGAAAAAGGTGTCAGTACTCACTATGAAATTGTTATAGTAAGTGCCACACTTTTAGCATGAAAAAGGTGTCAGTACTGTGTAAGTACCCTTGAGTACCCCCAGGAAAAAAGCACTGATTACCTCAAAATATTATTTTTATAAGCCAGCTGTTGAATTCTATGCATGTCTGCTCAGAAGTAAGTCCCACTGAGTTTAATGGGACATACTCCCAGGTAAGTATGCTTGCTATAGGATTGCAGCCTGAGTGAAATTATTAGAAAATGTACTAAATTCTGCTGCAAGTCAGCTGCTGTTGCTGTCAAACGTTAATTTCTTCTGCATATCAGCTGTCGACTGCAGCCAAATAACAATTGCCACATATCAAATATAGACTGCCATGATGCTCAGTGTCAAATGCTGGCTGATACAGGCCAAGTACTTTCAAATATTGGGAAGAAGGGGTGGAGAAAATGATCCCAGTGATCCTAAATAAATTAAATAAGGCAGTTGTAAGGAGGTATACTAAAGACAGCAGGTGGCGCTGTGGTCTAAACCACTGAGCCTTGGGCTTGCCGATCAGAAGGTCGGGGGTTCAAATCCCTGCTACGAAGTGAGCTCCTGTTGCTCGGTCCCTGCTCCTGCCAACCTAGCAGTTTGAAAGCACATCAAAGTGCAAGTAGATAAATAGGTACCGCTCCAGCGGGAAGGTAAACGGTGTTTCCATGTGCTGCTCTGGTTTTGTCCGCATGACCCGGAAAAACTGTCTGAGGACAAACGTTGGCTCCTTCAGCCAGTAAAGAGAGATGAGCCCCGCAATCCCAGAGTCGTTCGCGACTGGACTTAACTGTCAAGGGTCCTTTACTTTCACCTTTACAGTGGTACCTCAGGTTAAGTACTTAATTCGTTCCGGAGGTCCGTACTTAACCTGAAACTGTTCTTAACCTGAAGCACCACTTTAGCTAATGGGGCCTCCCACTGTCGCTGCGCCTCTGGAGCCCGATTTCTGTTCTTATCCTGAAGCAAAGTTCTTAACCTAAAGCACTATTTCTGGGTTAGCGGAGTCTGTAACCTGAAGCGTATGTAACCTGAAGCGTATGTAAATGTGAGATTGTATGACTGCCAGAAAAAAACCACAGTGTAAACAAACATATGTTGTCAAGTGCTGACTTCCACATGTCTGGCCATTAGATATTGTCAAACGTTGGCTTTTGTTTTGACATCTTTGGATGTCCAAAGCTGATGATGAATTAAACTATTTGCAGAACATCCTGAGAATATTTGTAGGCTTTCAGGAATATTCAGAAAACATTGGCCATTAAAAATGGCAGAGGAGAATTTACTGGGGTTTGTGTGGGGGTATTTATTTCAAGACTCTCTGTACAAAAGCATGCGTGTGTCATTTGGCGACTCCTATAAAAGGGATAATATAATAGGGCTGGGTGACAGAGAGAGAAAGAGATTGAACAAAAAAAAAAGTTTCAGTAACCTCAAAATCATGTTGAGAACTCTTATGTGTATTCCGTGGTCTAGTTTAGACTGTTGCATATTAGGTCATTCCTCTTTGACATCAACCTTTGATCTCTTTGGGGTTGCTGAAAACCCTCTTCATCTTTATTTCCCAAAACAAGGCCCAATTTGTATGATCAGCACAATGCTTTCATTCTAAGCCTCCTACATGTTGTCACAGTAGAGAAGTCTGAAAGAAGAGGCTGAGTCTGCAAGAATGTTACCCTTTGAACAATCCAGGGTTTCTTCCTTCTTGATAACGCTCGGACTTGGGCACATACATGTAATTTTTCTGAAAACACCTCCCTTTATAGCCGACAAGATAGGACGGAAATTCCCGTTTTTTAATTGGAGGGATGCCTTTAAAAAACCGCTTCTTCACCACTTCTAGAAGTCCTGCACCTGAGAACTGCTAGCGGAAGCATCAAAGGAACAGATCTTTCCATAGATTAAAGAAAACAATGTTTGCTGCATTTCCATTTCCATATTTAGGTGCCTCGGAACCTGCAGGAGAGGTTTAAATACAGCGAGCGCTTGCAGATGTTCCGTGTGTCAAGGTAAGTTCAAAAAACAACAACCCAGTACCAAGAAAGAAGCCATAATACAGCAGCATTGAACCAAGATCTCATGTCTGAATCTTCATTCTCTACAAGTGTCCGGAAGGATAGTGCTGTTATTCTGCAAACCCTCCAAGTGTCCCTATTTTCTAGGGACAGTCCCAGATTTACAGAAGTCGTCCCAGTTTCTGATTTGATCCTGGAATGTCCTGGTTTTACTTAGGATGTCCCTATTTTCATTGGAGAAACGTTGGAAGCTATGGAGCAGGATGTCCCTATTTTCGATGGAGAAATGTTGGAGGGGATGTTTATATTTTCATCGGAGAAACGATGGAAGGTATGGTTCTGTTCTAGCACTTTAAAGATGAATAAATTCAACGCGGCATAAACCGGGGGGGAGATGGGGAATCTTTTTCATTCGCATTCCAGCAGTGTGGGGGGCCAAAGGAGACAGTGGGTGGAGTACCATAGGCTACATTTCAGTAGGCTGCTTTTCAGTGACACAAAATTTGGAGATTTCTACACCACACACCTTTCTTCACCCACACCCACCCAGACCACCATTCTGACAAGCAAGAGGCATCATCAGGGTTCTAGGGCACATTCCAGCCAGGCAACAGCACTCACGGAGGTTGTGGAGCAGAGTCAGTCAGCAGTATGGCCTGGGGCAAGGACCAAGGTCCAGATAGAGAGGGCTGAAGGTTCCCCACTGCTGACATAAACTTTCCTGGCTCATGGTCTGATTCATCAGATGCTTCTGCTTCTTCTTTGGTGATCACTTGTAGCTGAGTAAGATTGTCTTCCTTGAACACGGTTTTAACAGTGAATCCATAAGTGACTGTGGAGGCCAATTCTGGATCCTTCCACAGTGGGGACATAGGTTTCCAGGTGGGAGTTGATCATGGTGAGGGTTTGCCAAATGTGCCTTCCTCTTAGTACATTTCTCCGTTTCATCCTGAGCTTGAGCGTCTTCAAAGCCCATGACACCTTTGGTAACGGCTGTTCTGCAACTGGAGCGTTCGCAGGCCAGTGTTTCCCAGTTGTCAGTGTTTATACTACATTTTTAAAGATTTGCCTTGAGAGAGTCCTTAAACCTCTTTTGTTGACCACCAGCATTACGCTTTCCATTTTTAAGTTTGGAATAGAGTAGTTGCTTTGGAAGACGATAATCAGGCACCCAAACAACATACGAAGTTGATGTTGAAGAACCATTGCTTTGACACTGGTGATCTTTGCTTCTTCCAGTACACTGGCATTAGTTCGCCTGTCTTCTCAAGTGATATGTAGAAATTTTTTGGAGACACCGCTGATAGACTCTTTCAAGGAGGAGGAGGAGGAGTTTGGATTTGATATCCTGTTTTATCACTACCCGAAGGAGTCTCAAAGCGGCTAACATTCTTCTTTCCCTTCCTCACCCACAACAAACACTCTATGAGGTGAGTGGGGCTGAGAGAAGTGTGACTAGCCCAAGGTCACCCAGCAGCTGCATGTGGAGGAGCGGGGAAGTGAACCTGGTTCCCCAGATTACGAGACTTAACCACTGCAACACACCGGCTCCCGGTGGAGGAGGAGCTGGAGCCGGTGTTTATAAGTGGTCCATGTTTCACAATCATACAGTAAGATGCATGGTGTAACTTTAAACAGGCGACCTCATATACTCATGGTGGTGATGGTGAAACACAGCGCAAGTCAGCGCAAATGCAAAAAGAACATACAGTTATGCTTATCTGACATAGCTGACAATTCACCAGACATGGAGAGAAGCAGCCTATTAACCAAGCAGCTTGGTGATAACACAAACATCCTGGCGTAATTAGGAAGCTAATCAACACATGCATCTGAAGACCCTTCATTCAAATGTGGTCATCTTAAGGTCATCTCAGTTTCTTGCAGGGTCTGGTCCCTCCATTTGTCTTAGGTGGCCTGTTGTTGATGGTAAGAATTTTACCACCCCAAGACATGTGAGAGGGAATAGTCATTGTCCAGGACTCTGTCTATTGTCCAGGCTACAGATCATTGAAGATATGGATGGCTTTAGCTGGGAGCCATACGTGACGTTCTGCTGTTTCCTTTTTCTAGATTTGCCCTGCAGCAGAGCATTCCCGCAAACCAGTCTGGTCTTGCTGGTCTGATCCTTCCTCTACAATACTGGGCAAGTCCTGTAGTCTGAAAAATTCTTGGTGCAAATCCTTAAGTTGTGAGTCTCTGATGAATCTGAACAGATGTGGTTGTATTGTAAGGGCTTGGATGCAGACAATGGATTTTGTGGTGTGTTTCTGGGTGGGAGCCAAAAGCATGTAGGTGTGTGTAACAGTCAAAGGTTTCTGATATGAAGTGGTGTTTGTATGAACATTGTGTAGTTAAATAGTACAAACCAAAAAATTAAACTTCTTTATCTCCCTCCCTATGTGTATATGCTTGCCAGTTTAGGGTTATACGTTTAGCTGGGTAAAGAGGAGACTGAAAGGAGATAACGAAAGCCATCTTAAAATATCTCAAGTGCTGTCACATGGAGGATGGAGGCTTCACGGCAGAGGAGCAGGCCCCTGTCCGATTGCTGCAGCTGTGCACCAGAGTTTAGGCAATGTTTTGCACAATGCCTGCCTCTCCTCCTCCATACTCAGGGCATCCACAGGAAAAAATTATGGGAGCCCGGGCCTCCCTGAGATGGCATGTCTGACCCTGCACAAAACCTCCAAGATTGTTGTGTCCCCTCAAAATATATGCCAAAGTTTTGTGATAATTGATGCAGGGCAATATGACAGCTACTCAGGGGCATAGTGTACGTGGGGCTTGTCAGTGTGATGCCCCAGGTGCATTTTTTGGGGGAGGAGCTGTTCATGTCGCCCTCCTGGAGCCAGACCTGTGCCGCTTTGCGAGGCTCAGATCTGTTCAGATGTTTGGAAGGACCCTAGTGCAACAAAGTCACTAAAAAACTAAACAAAAACCTGGACTTTTTACAGCTTGGAAAGTGACTAGAAAATGAACTGAAAAGTGCAGTGTTAAGTTTTGGGTGAACATATCAGACGACGCAGCGATTCTTCAAATAGCTCTTGTCTGACTGAAGGGTTCAGTCAGCCTGCTTATATAGAGCTCCAGTACAATGTAACTGTAACAATTTTCAAAAACTATCCAATCACTGAACGTCACTTTCGATCCCTTATTTGCATATGTGGACCTGAGTGAAAACTATCTACAGTACCCCCCTGCTGGCCCAGGGTGAGAACTTCAGTACATAACACAAACAAATCAAGGCAAATGCTCAATAAAAACAGGATGTAGTCTAACCACCATGTAAACGTTGCGCAAACAAATCAAGATGGATGCTGAATGAAGAGGTCATTTGGAGGAGTCTCATGTCAGTACAGTAGGTGATATGCATTGATATCAATGGACCTGAGCTGCTTAAATCCATTGATTTCGACTCTGGGCATCACCCAGCTTAACTTGGCTAAATTTAACTTTAGCAACAATCAAGCTGGAAGGCAGACTCAGACCAAAGCCCTTCCGTTGAATCCACCCCTCCAAGTTCATTCCTGGCTGTTGACATTAGCATCCACTTTTTCCGCAGTAGCAAAAGATCTCAACAGGCAGCAGAGCAGCGCATGTCAGGCTAATTAACTGAAACACTGAGTTTCCTCCAGAGGCCCTGTGCATCCCCAGAGCAGTGTGTCCGATAAGCAGGAGGTGAGCTCCGCAGAGGCCTTTGCTGTTTGCTTTGGACGGAACCCTTGCATGTATCAAGCTTCCTTCCCTTGTTCCCCAACATTCCAACGGAGAACAAGGCGACTGTAAAACACTGACTCACCAAAGAGTCAGTCCGCGCTGTGTTTACTCTCAGAAATATTGCTTTGGGGTTTGCATTTGTGCGAGCTGTTTCAAGCTTATTCATAGCGCCCTAAAGGCTTATCATTGCGCAAGCTCTTGCTTGTGCAGAATGGAAACCTTCGTGCGCTGCAGAGAATTTTGCATTCCTGGACTGTATGTATTGTTGTTGTTGTTATTGTGTAGTCGTTTAGTCGTGTCTGACTCTTCGGGACCCCATGGACCAGAGCACACCAGGCACTCCTGTCTTCCACTGCCTCCCGCAGTTTGGTCAAACTCATGCTGGTAGCTTCGAGAACACTGTCCAACCATCTTGTCCTCTGCCATCCCCTTCTCCTTGTGCCCTCCATCTTTCCCAACATCAGGGTCTTTTCCAGGGAGTCTTCTCTTCTCATGAGGTGGCCAAAGTACTGGAGCCTCAGCTTCAGGATCTGTCCTTCCAGTGAGCACTCAGAGCTGATTTCCTTCAGAATGGATCGGTTTGATCTTCTTGCAGTCCATGGGACTCTTAATAGTCTCCTCCAGCACCATAATTCAAAAGCATCAATTCTTCGGTGATCAGCCTTCTTTATGGTCCAGCTCTCACTTCCATACATCACTGCTGGGAAAACCATAGCTTTAACTATATGGACCTTTGTTGGCAAGGTGATGTCTCTGCTTTTTAAGATGCTGTCTAGGTTTGTCATTGCTTTTCTCCCAAGGAGCAGGCGTCTTTTAATTTTGTGACTGCTGTCACCATCTGCGGTGATCATGGAGCCCAAGAAAGTAAAATCTCTCACTGCCTCCATTTCTGTAGGTATTAGTATGATTCAATTTGTGTGAGTACATGAAAACACTCATGAATCTACCGTGCTAAATCACAGAACCCGTATGCCAACCTTCCTAACCTTGTGACCACCTCATGTTTTGCACTACAGCTCCCATCGTCCCTGACTATTGGTTGTCCTTGCTGAGGCTGTCTGGAGTTGCAGTTGAAAATATCCCACATTGGGGAAGTTCCCCGTGGGATTTATCTTTGCTAGACTATCAGATACTTACTCTGACCTAGCGTTGGGTCATTAGTTTGTTTCGTATGCAGCAATTCCACAGCACAATTTTTTTGAGGAAGTAGATATGCTCCAGTCTGCATTCCATAGACTTGACGAGTTTCATATTTGCCTGATCACACTACTGATGGAGACAATCCAGGTTTGCTGCTATTGGTGCTGAGGGTTCATCAGGAAAAGATACTCATCTTTCCCAGGGATAGTTAAATGCATATCAGCAACCAATCTGGAAACAGGAGCAGAAGGGGTTGTAGTGAGTCACCTTATCCTAGCTAGATGCTACATAAGGCTGGCTTCCCCTGTGTGACTTGCAGTAAGATTATAAGTGGGGGCTATGTAGTAAATGGGACGCAGGTGGCGCTGTGGGTTAAACCACTGAGCCTAGGACTTGCCAGTCAGAAGGTTGGCGGTTCGAATCCCTGCGACGGGGTGAGCTCCCGTTGCTCGGTCCCTGCCAACCTAGCAGTTCGAAAGCACATCAAAGTGCAAGTAGATAAATAGGTACTGCTCCTGTGGGAAGGTAAACAGTGTTTCCGTGCGCTGCTCTGGTTCTTAGTCATGCTGGCCACATGACCCGGAAGCTGTACGCTGGCTCCCTCGGCCAATAAAGCGAGATGAGCGCCGCAACCCCAGAGTCGGTCACGACTGGACCTAATGGTCAGGGGTCCCTTTACCTTTATGTGGTAAATGGGGCTTTGCAATTACAGAATAGCTACGGAATGCATGACGTTGTAGGACATATTGTTGGCACCTGTCTGTCTTGAGAGACAGTGGACTGTGCCTTCTGGGATGGAGTCAAACCCTGCCTCAGCAGCACCAACATGACCTTTCCGGGGCACAAACCTGGGCAGTGTGTATGGAGGTCCTGGGCCGCCCAGATGACAAGATCCCACCTCTCGGTCTCACTGATGTGGTCCAAAAGAAAGCAGAGCAATATGTTTGGCACCAGCTTGGCTGCAGGAGTTGGTGGAAGGAGTTGTACAAGGCACCACCTCAGGAACTCTACTCTGGATTTGTGTAGGGTTTACTCCTTAGGCTCCTCACCTCCCCCACAAGGCAGCAGAGGTTTAGGTTCATATTTTTCCTTCTCCTAGATGGGCCAGCTTCCCAGGTTGATAAGCCCCATCTTTCCCATTGTTTCCAAAGTATGCAAAGATTTATAGGGGAAGGGTGACAGATCAGTGGTGCCACATATTCAGAAAGTCCCAGGTTGGCTCTTCCAGTACTACTGTTGTGGCCTAATTTAGTCAGGTGGTGAGCCAGTGTGATGTAGTGGTTAAGAGCGGTAGACTCATAATCTGGTGAACTGGGTTCGCGTCTCTGCTCCTCCACATGCAGCTGCTGGGTGACCTTGGGCTAGTCACACTTTTCTGAAGTCTCTCAGCCTCACTCACCTCACAGAGTGTTTGAGACTCCTTCGGGTAGTGATAAAGTGAGATATCAAATCCAAACTCTTCTTCTTCTTCTTCTTCTTCTTCAGGTTGCAACCCAGTAGTGTGTCCTAGCTCACCAGCTGGAAAGCAGTACTTAAGACCTTCTAAAACAGTTCCACACACTCATCCTGCTAACCCCTCAGAACACAGAGACACATGATGGCCAAAGGTTTTATATTGTCCCCAAACAGAAGGAGAGTCAAGTTCACTTATCCTACTACAAGCAGGAGGGTACAATCAACAAGGCAATGTGGGTGGCATTATTGGAGCATGGGAAGTACATAACACTCAACTCCCAACCACCACCCCTCTTTTTAATACAAAAAAATGAAAAAAAAGTCATTGAAATGGCAGAAGCACTGGTTAGCGTTTTGGGGAAAATGTGTTGAATGTTCCTGCCCTGTAACCATGATAGGAACTGTGTGTGTTTCTCATCAGTAAATGTGATATAAGCACTAGCAGGTCACAGCCAACACTGTGGGGAAAACATGTTGTTGTTGTTGTTTAGTCGTTTAGTCGTGTCCGACTCTTCGTGACCCTATGGACCAGAGCAAGTCAGGCACTCCTGTCTTCCACTGCCTCCCGCAGTTTGGTCAAACTCATGCTGGTAGCTTCGAGAACACTGTCCAACCATCTCATCCTCGGTCATCCCCTTCTCCTTGTGCCCTCCATCTTTCCCAGCATCAGGGTCTTTTCCAGGGATTCTTCTCTTCTCATGAGGTGGCCAAAGTATTGGAGCCTCAGGGCTGATTTCCTTAAGAATGGAGAGGTTTGATCTTCTTGCAGTCCATGAGACTCTCAAGAGTCTCCTCTAGCGCCATAATTCAAAAGCATCAATTCCTCGGCGATCAGCCTTCTTTATGGTCCAGCTCTCACTTCCATACATCAGCACTGGGAAAACCATAGCTTTAACTACGTGTACGGACCTTTGCTGACAAGGTGATCCCCTTCATGGATCACTGCCTTGCCGTGGCGAAGCGGCTTGAATAACTCAGAGAAGCTATGAGGTATGCCATGCAGGGCCACCCAAGACAGACAGGTCATAGTGGAGAATTTTGACCAAACGTGATCCACCTGGAGCAGGAACAGGCAAGCCACTCCAGTATCCCTGCCAAGAAAACTCCATGGACAAAGACAACAGGGGAAAACACAAACCTGCAGTTTATCTGCAACTGTGCAGGCTAGCATGGGGAAATATATTTCAAACCAATGGTTCAATCATCATTCTATGATTCTATGAACATTCCATTGATGAACGATAACTTTACACTTCTTGCACCCAAAAAGAGGAAAGATCCTTGGAAATATCCACTTCAGCTTGACTTTTGTTGCTACAGTTCCCCCAAACCACTTGGCCAGCATATTTTGTATACAAAACTGCAACTAGTGCAAAAAGGGCTCCAGACGATGGCACTGTGGAGAACCCTTTGTGACCTTTAGCAATGGTTGCTTTCACTTCTCTCTATAGTTTCTGCCACATACATTATATATAGTTTTTTTCACAGTCGCTCATCTTTGCTTCATTGCTCACCCCCCGCCTCCAACTTTCACTGTATTGCAGAAGTGTAGCTGTTGTTATAAAAATTTGATCACAAAGCAGTTTCCAAGACACCAACCCTGGAATTTAATCACAGTCCATTGTAAAATAGTCTAAAAATGGCTATGAGGAAATAGCAATGACTTTTGCTTCCTGATTCCATTCTACTGTAGCACCCTGCTTGTGGTTAACGCTTAGCTGGAATGAAATATTCAACGCAGCAACAGAGAAATTAAAATAATAATTTATTTGTCAGACAAATAAATGAGAGGCTCAGTGGTATATGGTTACCAAGCTCTGGCCTGCCTCCTGCCATTATGGCCAGCACTTATATTCCCTTAATCCAGCCCCCTTTGCTCCTCCTGGGGCTGCCTCTGTTCAATCAGCCTGGTTGGATTTCCTATTGGCTGATTGCTATAACTAATCACAAAAAGATACACCCATATCCTCCTATCCTTATAAGGGAGACAAAGAGCTATATATTTGACATATAAGTAATAATATATCTTACATGGAATCTTAATTACCAGCTCACCTCTTGCCCTATTGCCTTCTAAAACAAATGTTTAATCTTACATTTTTATGTTCAACAGATGTCAAGGATCTTGAGTTCACATCAACATTGAAAGATTTCCTTCATTTAAGGTTTCTAAACAAATGCCTGACAACTATATATCAGAAGTGTTCGATGGCGTCTCCTGTCTGGCAAGGGGGGCTAGGCTCATTTGCCCCTCTGGTCTCCTATTGCAATATGACTCTATGAATCTAGCATTTCTTAAATCCTTTGCATAATTACATTTAAGCCAATATATTTAAGCTATTATATTTCATACATTATCATAGGTAGCCTTTTAAAAGAATAAAGCTTCTCAAAGTAAAAAGGAAGGAACTCAGTAAAAAACAGCTTTTAAAAAGAAACCTCTTCTGTGTACACCCCTCCTTTCACCCCCCTTTCCAGCCTAAAAATAAAGTAAAAAGAAGCTTCTTCTCCAGCCAAGTCAGTTGTCTTTTTCACTGCTCTTGGCCTTTCAACCTTAGGAAGAAGATATGGCTCATTTTACTGGGAGGCACATTGGTATTATTTTACTATTTACCCATTCTTAATTGTGTTTTTTCAGCCTTGGGGCAGCATATGTAATTTCCCCTTTTTTATGACTTTGAGAATTGTTTTTCTACTATAAATCAATGGGGCCCTCTTGTCTTAGGAGAAAACCTCTTGCCAAGGTTTTTTCTGCCTGGCATGAAACCTTTGAAAATCTAAGCCCATTTAATTTAGGAACCTGATCAAGATATAAGCCAATATAAGTCTTGATTAAAAATGCAGTCTATATTCAGATGCCACATTCCCCCCTTTCAAGCTCAAGGACCTTGCTTACCAAGCGTCCTTGATAGCTTGATCTTCATCATATTCCTGAGGTAAAGCTCTGTATAGGGCCATGATATGAGGTAGAGTTTCATTCGAAATCATCTTGCTAATTGTACTTCTAAAACATGAGATGATACATGGCACCATACATAAAACCATTATTACTACCGTCAAGAAAAACAAGCAAGACAATAATATCCCTTTGAGTCCCGCAACATTAGGTAATCAATTGGTGAGCCATCCCATATCCCATCCTTCCCATGTTTATACTTGGACATGTGCTATATTCTCCATCTTTGTAGCCAACACACGGATTGCCTCACCATTATCAGAAATGTTAAAGCAACAGGCATTCCCTGTCAAGTTCAAGACTCCACATAGGCCTCCCTGCCTGGCAAGTACATAATCCATTCCCATTTTCAGCTGCATAATGGCGGCTCTACTTTCATCCAACTGTTGTGCAATAAGTCTCAAACTCTGGGCCGTTGCATTGGTTACAAGTTCCACTACTGCTTGCAATCGAATTATTCTGTTTAGATTATAAATAGGATCCCGTGCCCCTTGTATGAGCTCACCAGGATTCCAGGAGGCAGGATCATAATAGGCTATAATGCGCTCTGGTGGCCAATCATCAGTACCGCTCCAACTTTGGGTACTTCCTCCTGCTATACGAGAAATATCAGCATTCCTTCGTGTTCGCTTAGCTGAACTAGTGGGCATAATCCACATTGGTGGTAATACCCATCCCAGGAAACAAGTCCCACTCCATTTGGAAGGGAGTTTCTTGTATGCCCATTCTCCACATATCCACCACAACCATCGGGTCTGAGGTTTTTGGTACGTGGAGTACAGAAGGCGAAAATATCAAAAGAGGTAGAGAGTTCACAGTGCAGTATGTTAGATTGCCTTTTTCTGTCACAGTTATGTTCCACACCACTTTCCATGCATAAATAAAAGGAGGTGCACAGGGCAAGGTATTCCGAGTTCGATACGTAGTACCGTTTGCCCAGGTTTGACTATTCTTAATATAATCCCAAGTATAGTGGCAATGAGAAGAGCCTATCATGGTAGGGTCAGCTGCATCTGATGATTTATGCACACAGATTTCCCCTTGCACAGGTATAACTCGTATTGGTTTAGTTGAGTTCCAACCGGGGAAATTCTGTACTTCTGTTTGGTGTGGCATTTCGCTTACCATACCAATGGCACTTAATGGTATTGGTAATAAGGGCATACCTCCCTCTGAATCATCTGGCCCAAGAGAGCAAACAAGGCAATTAGTCCTATTTGCAACATTGGCTATCATCTCAGCTAAGCCTACCCACATATTGTGGTCATGGCGGAATCCATATTTAGCAAATTTGGTCAGATTCATGGACCCTTCCCCTTCCCAAGGGATCAGGATTAATAATAAAATCATGTTGATGTCTAGCATATGCATTCCTTCCACAAAAGATTACCTTATTGTGATAGCAAATAATTATTAGTCCCAATATAATTCCCCCAGTGACAGAAATGGGGAACCACCAAGACCAAAACATATATCCCAAGGATCCCCAATGTGTAATATCACTTATAATTGTTCCACAAGGGGGCAGTCAATCAATTGTATAAGAGAATCTTCCCGTTCACAATTGCTGGTTTAGACGCTCCTCAAGCTTCAGGCGTGCGCAGGTCAGCCAGCTTCCAGGTTGTGGCTGCAGCAGGCCGGTCGTCAAATGTTGCCCGTGACCTAACCCGCTCCCGGTAGGGCTAGATACAGGGGTTTTTGGAGAGAGTCAGTTTTAAAGGATTAGAGGGGTCACCTTTGCATGTCCAACTGCCTTCAGACTTCTTTAAACGAGAGTGATGAATCCAGGGGGTCACCTCAGCTACCTTCACCGCTGTTAGAATAGAGAGCAGGACGGTGTAAGGTCCACGCCACTTAGGTGCAAGTGGATCACGTTTCCACTCTTTCACCCATATGCTATGCCAGCCTGGAGCTGATGAATCGGCTTGGCAATGCTGCACGGCGTGTGCTTGAGGGCCCACCTGTTAAGATAAAAAAAAAAAACAAACACGGGAGAGAGACAAAAACACGGGAGAGATTGCACTTGTCCCTGTGTCACATGGTCTCCTATTTGTTTGAGGTCAGTTGGAATATCCTGAACAAAGGAGGGCGGCCTCCCATACAGGAGCTCAAAAGGTGACAACTTAAGTCTTTTTGTGGGTGCGCACCGAACACGAAACAGTGTTATGGGTCAGCAAGCACATGGGGATATTAAAGCAGCCTGTGCTTTTCCTTTGCAGGCTTGGCACAGCCCGGCCTGGTCCCTGGGGTGCAGGGCCGTAAGAGATGGAGGCAGGCTGGGCCCTCTCCCTCCTGGGTGAAGCACCTGCCGGAAGCCTCGTGGCAATCATCCCCCCCCCCCGGGGGCACACGCAACAGACACTGGGGCCAACGGAGCGTGGTGGGTTAGGGTGGCAAATGCCTCTCTGAGCTCCGCAGAAAAGCTGAACTTGCACCAGAGCCGCCTCTGACCCACATAATGGGCTATTGCCAGCTTGTATTTTAGGGAGCTGGTTTCTTGTTTTCAGCCTTGCAGCAGCAGTACCCGACTGCACACACTTAATGTGATCTCACAACAATCCTAGGAGGTAGGCCATGGTTATTCCCATTGTAGAAGAGAGGAGAAACGGAGTGATATAATGCCAGCAGTAGTATAAATATGTCCCCATACATGCACCATACAAATAAAGAGTGGACACATAGTCCTACAGATACAACCGGCCCTTTGAGGGTGACCAAACTGTTGATGCGGCCCCCGATGAATTTGAGTTTGACACCCCTGCTTTAGACATATTAGTGGGCTTCTGGCATGCCCTGCAGATGCCTTGCACAAGTGTCTGGCGGTAGGTAGTAAGCCTGGCCAGGTGAATTGCATTGTTTGGATCCCAATTAGGATCTTCCAAGGGAAAGTTGTCCTGGAGATGATGGTCAATATTATAAATATTTCCCACTCTGGCCTGCTCACGCAAATATATCTGTGCCTTTTCAATTATGTCTCTCCTTTCCTCAGTGGTGAAAAGAGTATTCAGGAGCTGGCGACAATCTGTCCAAATAGGACTATTACTATTGAGGTCACCAAGTCCATCATAGCCTGAGGTTTTTCTGCGAAAGATGGGGTGTTTTCCAATTCATCAGATCTGTAGTTGTGAATGGAATACATTGCAGGGTCGAAGTTCGAGGTGGCCGTGGTCCAGGTTGCCCATTAACCAGCACAGGCTCCTCAAGTGCATCAAATACTCTTCTAAGAGGGGCTACTACGTGACCTTTTTCTTCACTTTGCTCTCGGGGCCTCAAATCATAGGGGATGGTATTTGTCCCAAGGCGTTCTTTTAGCAGCTTTATACGCCTGGCTGTATTGCTTGCTGACCGATTAAGGTCTCCCTGTAACTTCTGTAATAATTCTCTAGGACTTGGATGTACAGGGGTTTGGGGTAGGCAATCAGTTGTTCCACTAAAAGAGACTGTAGATGGAGTTCTACTGGGACTCACAGGTGGAATAACCACTTCTGCTTGGGCTTCATTATAGGACTCCAATGCCTCCTGAAGATATTTATCATAATCTATCAAGGAATCAAGCTCTGTGACTCCACCCCCATTATTCATTCCAGTTTCTTGCCTTGGGGTTACAACTGGTGGAGTGTTTGGATTAGGCTCCCTTCGTTGTGGAGCATAGGGTGGAGGTGGAAGCACCTCTTCCTCTGGTCCCTCAAAATGGGTTTGAGTTTATTTGGCAAGATTCCTTTCCTAGCTTCGGCTTTTACAGCCAATAATTTGCATCGTTGGACTTTGCATTCCCTTATCCATGGAGGATTTTTTTTTTTTTTTTTTTTAATGTGCTCAGCCAGGAATCTATATATGAAAATTGTTCTGGGCACCCTCCAGTTTCTTTGGTGATGTTAGACCAAAGTTTGCTTACTAAATTTATATCAAAGGTTCCCTGGGATGGCCATCCAGTACTTTGTTTTGGCTACCCTAATTCACATAACGTTCTCAAGCGCTCTGGCGTCATTTTGACTCCATATGCCCCTGAGAAGGCTTTCTTAAAATTATTTAACATACATTCAAGAGGTGTATTTCCCCCTTTGAACCCCCAACTCCCATTGTATGGCCCTGTGAAGTATCCACTCAGTCACTCACACACACGCCTTACTGGGAAACGAAGTAGTACTCACTCCACACTTAGGTCAGCTACACATTGTACTTTCTCACACATGCAATGCGCTAGATACTTCAACCACACTCTACCTCCCAATCTTCCCTTTGCCCTACACCAGATCACCATCTGATGTACCCAGCCACCTAGCGTACTCAGTTCCCCTTTACTGAGACGCAGAAGTTTGATCAGGACTTCTCTTCCTCCCAATTAATTGGAGGGCCAAAACCCCTTAGTGCACTTACCCTTAGCTGGTTGCCTGTTTATTTCTCTGGTCCCCCCCGGTCCGTCGCCGTCAGTGGGCAGGGTATCAGACAGACGAGACTTCTGCGTTCCCCCTGGAAAAATTTACCAGTGCGCGCTGGGAAGCAGTTTAGAGATCCTCTCTCTTGTACCCTGTCCAATAGGGCGAAGGGGCTGCGTTCCAGCAGACCACTTATCCGAGTCGCAGGCACCATAAAATGTAGCACCCTGCTTGTGGTTAACGCTTAGCTGGAATGAAATATTCAACGCAGCAACAGAGAAATTAAAATAATAATTTATTTGTCAGACAAATAAATGAGAGGCTCAGTGGTATATGGTTACCAAGCTCTGGCCTGCCTCCTGCCATTATGGCCAGCACTTATATTCCCTTAATCCAGCCCCCTTTGCTCCTCCTGGGGCTGCCTCTGTTCAATCAGCCTGGTTGGATTTCCTATTGGCTGATTGCTATAACTAATCACAAAAAGATACACCCATATCCTCCTATCCTTATAAGGGAGACAAAGAGCTATATATTTGACATATAAGTAATAATATATCTTACATGGAATCTTAATTACCAGCTCACCTCTTGCCCTATTGCCTTCTAAAACAAATGTTTAATCTTACATTTTTATGTTCAACAGATGTCAAGGATCTTGAGTTCACATCAACATTGAAAGATTTCCTTCATTTAAGGTTTCTAAACAAATGCCTGACAACTATATATCAGAAGTGTTCGATGGCGTCTCCTGTCTGGCAAGGGGGGCTAGGCTCATTTGCCCCTCTGGTCTCCTATTGCAATATGACTCTATGAATCTAGCATTTCTTAAATCCTTTGCATAATTACATTTAAGCCAATATATTTAAGCTATTATATTTCATACATTATCATAGGTAGCCTTTTAAAAGAATAAAGCTTCTCAAAGTAAAAAGGAAGGAACTCAGTAAAAAACAGCTTTTAAAAAGAAACCTCTTCTGTGTACACCCCTCCTTTCACCCCCCTTTCCAGCCTAAAAATAAAGTAAAAAGAAGCTTCTTCTCCAGCCAAGTCAGTTGTCTTTTTCACTGCTCTTGGCCTTTCAACCTTAGGAAGAAGATATGGCTCATTTTACTGGGAGGCACATTGGTATTATTTTACTATTTACCCATTCTTAATTGTGTTTTTTCAGCCTTGGGGCAGCATATGTAATTTCCCCTTTTTTTATGACTTTGAGAATTGTTTTTCTACTATAAATCAATGGGGCCCTCTTGTCTTAGGAGAAAACCTCTTGCCAAGGTTTTTTCTGCCTGGCATGAAACCTTTGAAAATCTAAGCCCATTTAATTTAGGAACCTGATCAAGATATAAGCCAATATAAGTCTTGATTAAAAATGCAGTCTATATTCAGATGCCACACTACTACTTCCCATGTTCTGCTGCTCAAGTCATAAGTCCAAACATTTAACATGGATGGCGTACCAGCTTCTTATTAGCTTGATCTTTGTTTTGTTTTATTTCACACAGCCCATCTCAGTTAGCGCAGAGAAGAAATTTAAGGGGTGATGAAGAAAGACAAAACACCATTGGATTAGCTTAAATGTAAAGGGACCCCTGACCATTAGGTCCAGTCATGACTGACTCTGGGGTTGCGGCACTCATCTCACTTTATTGGCTGAGGGAGCCGGTGTACAACTTCCGGGTCATGTGGCCAGCATAACTAAGCCGCTTCTGGCGAACCAGAGCAGCACACAAAAACGCTGTTTACCTTCCTGCTGGAGCGGTACCTATTTATCTACTTGCACTTTGACATGCTTTCGGACTGCTAGGTTGGCAGGAGCAGGGACCGAGCAATGGGAGCTCACCGCATTGCGGGGATTCGAACCACCGACCTTCTGATCGGCAAGTCCTAGGCTCTGTGGTTTAACCCACAGCGCCACCCATATCCTTTAACCTTACATGAGTCAAATATTGGTATGTCACTATGCCAGTATAACTTCACAGCAGTGTAAGAAATACTAGCAGCCTGGGGTTTCATCCGGACAATTCAAATGACTTGCAACAGCATTTTGATGTTAACTCCATCAGATACTTGGTTTGATTCTGTACAATCTAGATTTCTCATGGACATAAAGGTAAAGGGACCCCTGAAAATTAAGTCCAGTTGCGAATGACTCTGGGATTGCAGAGCTCATCTCACTTTACAGGCCGAGGGAGCCAGCGTTTGCCCATTTCCGCAGACAGTTTTTCCGGGTCATGTGGCCAGCATGACTAAGCTGCTTCTGGTGAAACCAGAGCAGCGCACGGAAACACCGTTTACCTTCCCCCCCGGAGTGGTAGTTATTTATCTACTTGCACTGCTTGCTTTCGAACTGCTAGGTGGCAGGAGTAGGGACCGAGCAACGGGAGCTCACCCTGTTGCGGGTATTCAAACCACCAACCTTTTGATCGCCAAGCCCAAACGGCCCAGTGGTTTAACCCACAGCACCACCCACACCCCTCTCATGGACATAGGGTTGCCATCTTTCAAGAAGTAAAAATCTGGGTTATTGGCAGCTCAACAAAAGTTGTGAATATAGACTTTTTCATATTTAAGATTTCATTGTAATATTTTTATCAACAATTTTGAAAATATTTCTTACCCCCATTTGCAATTCAGTACAAAACAATGTACCTGACTACCAATATTTTACCAGCTTGGCATCATCTATAAGGTGCACACCTGAAAATATTTAAACTTTTGCAAGGTTGAATTTCCTCTATCCCATCATGCCTCTTTTCTGCTACACAAAAACTATGCATGGTGTTACTGTGATGTAAATAGCAGTGGTTGCTATTGCAGACACATCAATGCTTACCCATCCTGCTTTGCTGTTGCAGTGTAAGCTCACGGAGCCATTATGGGACCGTCAGCCATGGTGCTTCTTGGCATACCAGCTGCTATTACCTTTCTGAGGAGATTTTGCCAACTTACCAGGAAACACACACACAAAAGCAACAGCCGGGCTTGCTTTTGTGTTCTTAACAGCGGATGGGTGTGCAGAAATCAGCAGGTGAAGCTTTTCACAGCATTAAGATAAGCTTTATCTCTTGCTAATGTTTGCACACCAACTGGTGCTACAGAGGCCAGTTAAATTCAGTGGACATGTTAGGTTGCAACTCAGCTGAATGAGAAGGCTAGATAGAGAGGAACCCTAAAGCTTTTTAAATCGCTTTTTAAAAAACCATGTGATTTTTGTTGCCTTTTTGAATTTTGTGGAAATGAAACCTACAGGCTGCATAAGAACGAGTATAATACCTTGTTACACCCAATAGACCTAGCAAGCCAGTGCACAACCTGGCAGATGGCTTTGTCATATGATTATTGAAGGGTAAACGGCGTTTCCGTGTGCTCTGGTTTCCCGTTGTGCCAGAAGCGGTTTAGTCATGCTGGCCACGTGACCCGGAAAGCTGTCTGTGGACAAACGCCGGCTCCCTTGGCCTGAAAGCGAGATGAGTGCCACAATAGGGCGGTTCATAAAAAAACTTATTTTTGAAAATGCCTGCTCCAAAGGTCTTATCTTACTACACTAGGGATTATATAGCTATATCTGAACGGCCTCGGTCCAGTATATCTGAAGGAGCATCTCCACCCCCATCGTTCTACCCCGACACTGAGGTCCAGCACCGAGGGCCTTCTGGTGGTTCCCTCATTGCAAGAAACCAAGTTACAGCGAACCAGGCAGAGGGCCTTCTCAGTAATGGCACCCACCCTGTGGAACGCCCTCCCACCAGATGTCAAAGAGAACAACAACTACCAGACTTTTAGAAGACATTTGAAGGCAACCCTGTTTAGTTTACATCAAACATTAGCTTTTAATGTTTGATGTATTGCTGTATTTTAATATTTTGTTGGAAGCTGCCCAGAGTGGCTGGGGAAGCCCATCCAGATGGGTGGGGTATTAATAATAATAATAATAATAATAATAATAATAATAATAATAATAATAATAATATTTCAGCCTTCATGACATAGGAAAATGGCCAAGTAGTAAACAGCATTTTTTTTTAAAAAAATAGTTTTTAATGAACCGCCCTAGTGCCACAGCCCCATAGTCACCTTTGACTGGACTTAACCCTCCAGAGATCCTTTACCTATTGAAGGACACATCTTGCTGAAAAGTGAATTAGCTTCGAGGGGCAGATTTTGGGTTTATTGTGGCCGGACAGAAGTACAAGTTTAGTCCAATCCAGAGATGTGTTGAAAATGCATCTCTCAGATATCAGTCTCTCAGATTTCAGTCACCTGCATTTTTATACACATTACTTGGCAGGAGATCTGTATTGCAAAATTTGAAGAAGTGCAAATTTCAAAGGATGGCTGAGTTTCAGTTCCTGCATTGCTTTGAAAAGTGCAAGTTATATACTTCTGCCTTTAAGTGCAAATGGAATCGAATTTCTTCCCCACGAGTACTTTCACACTAAGAAAACAGCTCCAGTTCAGTCCATCAATGCTGATCCCATGCCCTGTGTGTTCACTAGTCACATGAGAAGATGGTGTGTCAGATCATTTGTGGGTGATGACTTTGCAAAAGCTTGGAGCGGTCACTCCCAACCGGTCAACAACCGGTCGTCATCCCACGACACATTGCCATGCAATTACTAAATCTGTATCGACTGGGTGCAATGCTGTCCTCAGGGCATCCAATCTTGGACTAGTTTCAGCCACATGGAAGTACTCCTTAAGAGTAAACTCCTCATATGCACCAAGAACAGGACCTCTGGAAGCACTGAAGGGTGGGGTTAGCCTGCACAGTCCTGTCATCTCTTCCTCAACAGATTCTTCTTGCCAAAGAAATTATTCCGGCCCATTATCTTCCCCTTCCAAAAAACTATTAATTGTGGGATCCTTCCCTTACAAATATTAATTTGTCCCCTCTGGGACACCATTCCAATGCACCTGGGTCACCTCTTGCCAGAGTTTCTGAAATGTTGTGCATTTTATTTACCGTATTTTTCGCTCTATAAGACGCACCAGACCACAAGACACACCTAGTTTTTGGAGGAGGAAAACAAGAAAAAAAAAATTCTGAATCTCAGAAGCCAGAACAGCAAGAGGGATCGCTGCGCAGTGAAAGCAGAAATGCCTCTTGCTGTTCTGGCTTCTGGGATAGCTGCGCAGCCTGCATTCGCTCCATAAGACGCACACACATTTCCCCTTACTTGTTAGGAGGGGAAAAGTGAGTCTTATAGAGCAAAAAATACGGTATTTAGATCTGGTGCGCATGTGGCAGCTTAAAAGTACTGTTAATTCATTTGAGTGGCACACATACGCCTTGATTTTTTATGTCTTTCCTTTGGATCTAAACTCATTTCTGAAATCCTGTCCATGATATTTGGCTTCATGCTATGATAATAAACAACACAGTTTGTGCATCTAAAGGTGTTACTTTCCAGGCTAGCGTGCACATCAGCACATTTCGTTGTAAAAATCCACCCCTCTCATCAAGTGCAAGCTTAAGGCAAGTCTGTAGAGCAGCAGAGAGGGTTTTTTGTGGGGTTTTTTAAGGGTGTTGGCTGGGCTGTTTTTCTTTCCGTGTTCCTTGCTGGGGAGTGATGTAAAGACCAGGCGCCACAGCTGACTAACATTGAATCAGACTCGCTTTGAGGGTCACACAAATCACAACAACTCAGCTGCTGTAGTAGCCAGTGGAACTGACTGTGGAGCTGGATTCGGGTTTTCTAAGGGCCACACGAAACCTGAACCGTGCCTTTGAATTTAATGTGCGGATTTTGAAATGATGCTAATTGCATCAGCTGGGCATAACTGTCAACCTCCCCCTTTTTTTGCGGGAAATTCCCTTATTCCAGCGCCGTTTCCCGCTGCTTCCCGTTGCTATCCCAAATTGTTAGATATCCCGTAGACTGTCCCCGGACAGGTGAGGCTGCTGATCTCTTATTTTCGAGGCTGCTGATCCCTTATTTTCAATCTGAAAGTTGATAGCTATGCAGCTGGGAGACAGAGCTGGTAATCATGGGGTTGGGATTTAACCATTTCCTCCCCAGCTAGGGTTTGTGCCATTGGGACAAAGTCCACCACTGATGTTGTCCCCAGCAGGACAGTGTTGACAACAACAACAACAACAACAACAACAACACTTGCCACCACTCATCTGTCTGGTTTGTCCCAGCCACTCTGGGCGGCTCCCAACAAAAAATAGTAAAAGCACAATACAACACCACACGCTAAAAACTTCCCTGAACAAGGCTGCCTTCAGTTGTATTCTAAAAATTAGGTAGTTGTTTATTTCCTTGACATCTGATGGGAGGGCGTTCCACAGGGCAGGCGCCACCACTGAGAAGGCCCTCTGCCTGGTTCCCTGTAACCTCACTTCTCGCAGTGAGGAAACCGCCAGAAGGCCCTCGGCGCAGGATCTCAGTGTCTGGGCTGAAAGATGGGGGTGGAGACGCTCCTTCAGGTATACTGGGCCAAAGCTGTTTAGGGCTTTAAAGTTCAGCACCAGCCTGAATAAAATAGCAGCTTTCAAAAAAGGGGCCTCAGCAAGGGAATAAAGGATTAAACTTCCCCCCACTCCATGACTGCTCTGGTGCTTCCTCAGACTCCTGTCTGAAACCCTGGAGAGCTTCTGCTAGTCAATATACTGAGGCAGATGAGCCAATGGTCTGACTCGGTATAAGGCATCTTCCTCCGGTCCTACCACCGGACAGTGGGTGCCATTTGTATTTTTTAAAACCTGCACTTTCAGTGCAAATATGCATTCTCTAGTTTGGTTCTCGGTTTTCTCAGTCATCTGGTCATGACTGCCCCACCCTGGTTTTGCGTAGAGGTTTTCATCATCATTAAATGTTCCAGGGCTTTTCAGAAGAGGAGAATGCATTGCCCAGGCCTGCAGTCAGAGGTGTGGACAGCTAGCTTTCGCACAACATTTGCTTCTAGGGCCCAGCAACTTTGCTGTAGCAAAGCCGATCCTGGTTAGCCTCTTTTAGGGTTTGAGAGAAGCGGGCCAGCCTGCTTTCCCCACTGCCCAGACAAAGGTGGATATTGAATGAGCAAAGCCATTCCCACTGCCAGAGCTTTGCCTGTTCAACGTTCACCTGGTCGTGCAGCTCCCTGAAAAAGGAGTGGGGATCCCAACAGGGGGATGAAAGGCGACAACCCCAGCAAAGGAGAAGCGTTAGATTTTGCAAATAGGAATGAGCTGGTTTGAAGCAGGAATAAGCCCTTCCTTGGTCCTGAAGGATCCTCACAGGAAATTGGAATGTGACCCTCTCCTATGGGGGAAAAAAAAGTTTTGTGGCCAATTTAATAACAGCAACACTTTTCATTTATGCAGCCTCTTCAATGTGTTTGAGGCATCCTCTGTCATCTGCACCACAACCGTATGAGCAGTGACGTAGCGTGGGGGGGCACAGGGGTGGTTGATGCAGGCACAAAATTGTTAGAGGGTACAAAATTTCAACACCTGGTGCTGCCTCAAACAGTTGTGTGATTCCGCCACTGGGCTCTGTTGAAAACGTTTTCTCCATGAGAACCAGGAAGTGACCTCTCCGGACAACAGAACGACTCTTCTTTTTATCTCTGTGGTTGTGATCTCCTGGGTGATGTGGGCGCCGTAAGGTACTTGAATACGTATACATACTCTGTTCATTTCCCTCCCTCCCAGCTGGCCCCGGGCACTGGCAACCCATGCTACACCACTGCCTGTGAGGCAGAACAGCCATCTCAGATTACAGTTAGAGGCTGAGTGGAGAGAGTGATTTGCTAAGGAGTCCATGGCTGAGGCAAGTTTTGAATGAGGAACTTATTGGCTTTCTGCTCCGTCTCACAATCGCTCCGCTCTCTTTGCTCTCAGTGCAGGCTGAGCTTAATCATCTTGGTCTACTGTCATTCTAGTGTGTGTTTGAGGTACCGGCTGCTGCCCAGAGAACATAGGAAACTGCCTTGTGCTAAGTCCAAGTATGTGTCCGGTCAGTCATCTCTGACTGACAGGTGCTCTCCAGGGTCTTAGGTCAAGAGGGGCATTTCCCATCATAAGCCACCTGATTCTCTTCTAGCTAGAGATTTCAGGGCCCAAACCTGGGCGCTTTTCTTTCTTTCAGGTGCTTTACCATTCAGCTAGTACGTGGGTGGTACTCAGTCTAAACCACTGAGCCTCTTGGGCTTGCTGATCGGAAGGTCGGCGGTTCGAATCCCCATGACAGGGTAAGCTCTCGTTGCTCGGTCCCAGCTCCTGCCAACCTAGCAGTTCAAAAGCACGTCAAAGTGCAAGTAGATAAATAGGTACCACTGCGGCGGGAAGGTAAATGGCATTTCCGTGCGCTCTGGCACTTGTCACAGTCCTCCGTGTGCCAGAAGCGGTTTAGTCCTGCTGGCCACATGACCCAGAAAACTGTCTCTGGACAAACGTCGGCTCCCTCGGCCTAAAGGTGAGATGAGCATCACAACCCCATAGTCGCCTTTGACTGGACTTAACCATCCCGGGGTCCTTTACCTTTTTTTTTAACCTTTTAACCATTGAACTACTGGTTAATTTCAGGGCTCCTTAGTCGGGAACAGAAATCAACTGCAAGCTGTGTTTCCCTTTCATCAGGCATAGTGTTTAGCCCCATAGCACACAAAACCTTTAGAACAGTGGTTCCCAAACCTCTCACCCCCATGGACCACATGCAAATTGCTGAGGGTATTGTTTTTCTCTCTGCTGAGGTAATTGCAATGTGCTGTGCTAGATGCCGTTCGATTTTTAATTGCAGTTTTACAGACACAATCAGAACCAGCTGAATGAAACTCGCAGATCACTGGTGGTTAATGGGCCGCAGCTACTCTGGAACAAAATGCAACCAATTCTTTAGCTAGAATAACTCTGCTTTTAGATTCTCTCTCTTTTCCATTTAGGCACGGCAGTCACCGTGTTCACTGAAGTACGGCTCTCTCTCTCTTTTTGGTAAGCTTTAGGTGTGCTCTGAATTACGCAATCCTTTAGGGTGTGTCCAGTAAACAGGGTGAGGCAGAGAACAGGCAGCCTGAGGCAAAGACTTTACAGCATCTGTTCAGTACAAGGAATTAATGACTAACTTCTCTTCTCCCTGCCCCTCGCTTCTTATACCACTGTATAAGAAACAAAGAGACAAAATGACAACCATGGCAGAGCCCAGATTTAGGCTATGTACTTGAAGCCCCAAACATCAAATCACATTTGCATGCTGTCGTAGACACCAGAGAGGGATGTCTTCACCAGTGTGGTGTAGTGGTTAAGAGCGGTGGACTCGTAATCTGGTGAACCAGGTTCGCTTCCCCTCTCCTCCACATGCATCTTCTGGGTGACCTTGGGCTAAGTCACACTTCTCTGAAGTCTCTCAGCCCCACTCACCTCACAGAGTGTTTGTTGTGGGGGAGGAAGTGAAAGGAGAATGTTAGCCACTTTGAGACTCCTTTGGGTAGTGATAAAGCGGGATATCAAATCCAAACTCCTCCTCTTCTTCTACCTGATGCACATTACCTGTTTGGTTTCCCCACACCTGCAACCCCCCTGAGCAAATATTGACAAAGCTGTCCTTTGTGCATGTGTGTCAGGCGGCAGAGGAAAAAACTTCCATGGCAGGTTGCCGGGAACGGATAACACAAGGGAAAGTTCTTACCATCTGCTTTTTATTCAATATTTACAGATAGAGAGAGGCTTGGGAATGCAGTCTCTTGGAATAATGACTCTCCATCCCCTTTTCTTCCTACTTCCTCATTCGTTGTCATCTCCCCTATGGGTGGTGCTGAGGGCCCTTTGCTTCTGAGCACTTTGCTTTACTACTTTCAAGGCTCACCGGGTCTGGGAGACGGGGGTCTGGAATACTTCCTAAAGACACTGTGTCCGTCAGTTGTCACCCCTCTTGTTATGTACTGACGTTCTCACCTTGGGCCAGCAGGGGGATACTGTAGATAGTTCAGGTCCACATATGCAAATAAGGGATTGAAAGTGACGTTCAGTGATTGGATAGTTACAGAAAATGGTTTCTGTTGCGTTCTAGTGGAGCTCTATATAAGCAGGCTGGCTGAACCCTTCAGTTCAGTTCTGTTATGGCCTGTGAATAAACTAGAGCTGTTTGAAAAATCGCTGTGTCGTCTGATATGTTCACCCACAACTTAACACCTCTGGTGTTTCTTCTTCTCCCTCTCCCATTATTTCCCAGCTTTCCCCCTCACCTGCCTCTGGGCTGTGATCTCCCTCAATCCCCTGTTGCAATTCTGAATTGTCTTTCACTTCTCTGGAAGGGTCAGGCTGGGGAGGCATTCTCCACCATTCCTCCTCTGCCTGGACCCTGACAATATGCGATGGCTGTCTTAAATGTACCTGCCTCAGCTTAACTTATACTTTCAAATCAGACGAATGCTAGTGTTTGAGGGGAAACCCATCAAACAGGACTCCAGCACTGGATTTAAGGTGGTGCAGGAGGCAGCACTTTTGTCCCCCAAATCACTAATTCGAAAGCAATGAACTCCCACCATCACCATCTTATGACTGCAACAATGTGCAGGCCGTAACCTCACCTGAAAACATGTACTTCCTCCCCTGCTCCAAAACACACACAAAACCACTCCACATTTTTCTTGAACATTTAGCCTTATGAAGCATTCTGTCTAACTTTGCAGTTCGCATAGTTCGTTGTGAATAATGGTTGGTTCTAGTAAAGATATTATGTGAATCATGTATTTGCATGCGCCTCGCTTGCATCGCTCTTGGGGGATGGGAGAAGAATGAGTCAGGACTTGAGTCAGGACTTACCCTCCTGGTTCTGCAAATAAGACCTGTCATTGCGTGTCTCCTTGCTAAGGCACGTCTAGACAAAGATACCTGCATTTGCAGGTGAGTTCTGTTATGTGCAACTGGAAGGTGGTGCCAGGGGAGGCAGAAGCAGCTGGGAATTAAAGGCAGGGTGCTACAGAGCTACAATTTCCAGAGTTCCCTGAGATGAGGGGTTGATTGTTGAACCACTGTGGCACCTGGAACTCTGTGAGGGGAATAGAGTCTCTCAGCATCCTTAACAAATTACAGTTCCCAGGATTCTTTGGGGGGAAGCCATGACAGTTTAATGTGGTATGATACGGCTTTAAAATTTAAAATGCTGATGAGCTCCGTCATTCATGATGTCCCTCAGGGAAGTTTTACATTGGCCTTTGGGGACCATTTTGGAAGCTTCTCCATCTGGGCTGCTGTACAACCTGCCAACTTCCATTTGCATGCAACTTCCACCTGCAATATGCAGCTGGTAGCTGGAAGTGGAAGGTTTCGGTCGTCAGCTGCTGCTAATAATAGCAAAATGATCTGTGTTCACCTGTCAACTCTAGCAAGGCCATTTTTGGTCATTTAAGTTAACAGTAGGGTTATTAACAGAATGGGTTATTTTTAATATGCTGTAATAATGAACTGTTTTTGAAGAATGGGGGGGACTAACAATGAAACGTATCCTCCTTACTGTGTTTTTGGACTTTGTAATGATGCTTTGAAAAGTTGTTGTGTTTTACTCTTTGCTATGGACATCCGATCTCTCTAACTATAATCCATAAATACATAATTTTAAAATGTTCATTAAAATCAGTGGGACTTTAAAGTGCAGACCTCCAAGTATCCCTATTTTCCAGGGACAGCCCCCAATTTACAGGTTTCTGCTTTGATCCCAGAATGTCCCGCTTTTCCTTAGGACGTTCCTATTTTCATTGGAGAAATGTTGGAGGGTATGGAGTTATGCGACCCCTGAGCCAAGGAGATAAGTAACTGTACAACCTTTAGAAGACATCTGAGGGCAGTCCTGTATAGGGAAGGTTTTGGTTTTTTAATGTTTAATGTTTTATTACAGTTTTATATATGTTGGAAGCTGCCCAGAGTGGCTGGAGCAACCCTGTCAATGGGGAGGGTATAAATTACTACTACTACTACTACTACTACTACTACTACTACAGTGGTGCCTTGGGTTAAGAACTTAATTTGTTCTGGAGGTCTGTTCTTAACCTGAAACCTGAAACTGTTCTTAACCTGAGGTACCACTTTACCTAATGGGGCCTCCTGCCACCGCCGCACGATTTCTGTTCTCATCCTGAAGCAAAGTTCTTAACCTGAGGAACTATTTCTGGGTTAGCGGAGTCTGTAACCTGAAGTGTCTGTAACCTGAATCGTCTGTAACCCGAGGTACCACTGTAGGACGTCCCTATTTTCATCAGAGAAGTGGTATTTTCAAGTCAATATTCAGTTGGAGTAGTAGCTCAGCTGTTCCACAGAACTTTGTCCATGGTGGCAGAAGGTTTATATTGCTCTGCAAGTAAACAAATCTTCTTCATTTCTCAATGCACCAAAGGGCAGATGTACAAGATGCTGCTGATTCTGCTATTCCATAGGAATAATGCGATCTTAAGGCCACTTAACGCTGTGCTGTGGCGAGTAAGCTCCTTTCCTCAGGGGGTCCAGAGATTTCCTGGCCAGCCTGTGGCTAACTGTATCTTTGCCTGTCACATTCTCGGTGATGCATGAATCACCACTGACGCTGCGGGCAGAAAACGAACTGCCTGTACTCCTCTGCATCTTGCCATCGGTGACTAATTCGAGCTATGGGGATCCCTTATTGCCCCTGTAATTCTAAAACGAGGCCTCTGACAGCAAGAACATCTAGCATTTAACCAAGATCATCTTCTGATTAAGCATTTTGGGTTCATTCCAGACCTGTTTATTGAGAATTCAGCCTGATTTCTTTGCAAAACCTTTGCAGGGAGGCTAGACAACAGTGCTGCCTATTTATTCAGCATTCATTTTGATTTGTGTGCTGGGAGGTGTGATGATGTTGCGTCAAGTAAATGTAACCATCGTTTCCAGTGTCACTTTCCGAATCACAATAAGTCTGATTTGAGCCGAAGCTATAAATCAGCTTCAATTGTGCAATCTGGATTTACTGGAGTTCCACTCCAAAATAGCAGCAGTCCAGCAGCTCTTTTAATCAGTAGGACTTTGCAGACCCATTCCTAGGTGTTGCATATGGGATTCACTCTTTCCCATAACCTGAAGGTATGCCCAGAAAAATGGGTCCATATTTCCTATACCGAAAATGCAATAGCCAGTATGTAAGTGAAGAGCAAATTGAAACTTTTCACTTCTTGACCCTGTGCTGCCAACTGAATTAACCCGCAAGGCTGAATTCTTCCTAAAATTCAGGCTATACTTCTTATACCCTTTTAAAAGCGTCTCTTTTTGGGGTGGGTGTTAATGGGTTGTTTTTATTCTGATTACCGTATTTTTCCTGATACGTTCATTAAATCTGGTTTGTGGCACAGGTAATCCTCTGGCGGATTTTGAGCGCTGATGTGCAGAATCTAGCACAGGGGTCGGCAAGATTTACCGGTCTGTGGGCTGGGCCGGCGCAGCGTGATGTCGGAAATCGCCCAGACGCTGAAAACCGCACCTGTGCAGAAGCAATTTTGGGTGTCTGGACATGCGCAGACGTGATATCCGGCGCCGCTTGGCGAGTTCCTGCGCTGCACTCATTTAGCACAGCGCGTGGGGGACTCACCGAGTGGGTGGCTTGGTTTGGGGGCAGCTCGTGGCCTGGTAAAACGGTCTTCGTGGGCTGCATGTGGCCTATGGGTCGCACGTTGCCGACCCCTGATCTAGCAGCATTGTATGCTGTAGCAGGATTGGCAAAGTTAAAGGTAAAGGTACCCCTGCCCGTACGGGACAGTCGTGTCCGACTCTAGGGTTGTGCGCCCATCTCACTTAAGAGGCCGGGGGCCAGCGCTGTCCAGAGACACTTCCGGGTCACGTGGCCAGCGTGACGAAGCTGCTCTGGCGAGCCGGCACCAGCGCAGCACATGGAAACGCCGTTTACCTTCCCGCTAGAAAGCGGTCCCTATTTATCTACTTGCACTTAAGGGTGCTTTCGAACTGCTAGGTGGGCAGGAGCTGGGACCGAATGACGGGAGCTCACCCCGCCGTGGGGATTCGAACCGCCGACCATACGATCGGCAAGTCCTAGGCGCTGAGGTTTTACCCACCACGCCACCCACGTCCCAGCAGGATTGGTTTGTTGTTGTTTAGTCGTTTAGTCGTGTCCGATTCTTCGTGACCCCATGGACCAGAGCACGTCAGGCACTCCTGTCTTCCACTGCCTCCCGCAGTTTGGTCAAACTCATGCTGGTAGCTTCAAGAACACTGTCCAACCATCTCGTCCTCTGTTGTCCCCTTCTCCTTGTGCCCCCCATCTTTCCCAACATCAGGGTCTTCTCCAGGGAGTCTTCTCTTCTCATGAGGTGGCCAAAGTACTGGAGCCTCAGCTTCAGGATCTGTCCTTCCATTGAGCACTCAGGGTTGATTTCCTTCAGTATGGAGAGGTTTGATCTTCTTGCAGTCCATGGGACTCTCAAGAGTCTCCTCCAGCACCATAATTGAAAAGCATCAATTCTTCGGCGATCAGCCTTCTTTATGGTCCAGCTCTCACTTCCATACATCACTACTGGGAAAACCATGGCTTTAACCTTTGTTGGCAAAGTGATGTCTCTACTTCTCAAGATGCTGTCTAGGCCTTTCATTGCCCTTCTCCCAAGAAGCAGGCGTCTTTTAATTTCGTGGCTGCTGTCACCATCTGCAGTGATCATTGAGCCCAAGAAAGTAAAATCTCTCACTACCTCCATTTCTTCCCCTTCTATTTGCCAGGAGGTGATGGGACCAGTGGCCATGATCTTCGTTTTTTTGGTAGCTTCCTCTTAAAAGAAATTCACTTGGATAGTAGTGGCCCTTTCCTCTCCCTAACACACTTCTTTGGTGGCATGGGGAATCCTTCGTTATCTTATCTCTTCCTCTCTCCCCCACTGCTTGTTGTGCAGTGCTTGAGAGGAAATGCCGAGGTGAGATAATGTTGTGCCAAGATATCTGATAATGTCTTTTCTGTCAGGAACACACACAAAATGTGCAATGTCTTCTTGGGTACAAAACTGTGCTTCGCAAGCATATTTTAATTCAGGGTATTTCAGCTGCCATCGTGTGGCTCCACTTTGTCTGTTCCCTTGTGCCCATTAATGAAACTCTTCAAAAGTGTAGTTGAATGACAACGACGATCGCAATTTTCAGTCTGCTACGAGAAGAAGATTAGATACTGAAAAAGATGCATGGGAGGCAGTTGCCCAGATGTTCCTCTCCCACTTTTCCCAGGAAGTCCTGCCCATACAGTGGTACCTCGGGTTACATACGCTTCAGGTTACACACTACTCTAAGCCAGAAATAGTGCTTCAGGTTAAGAACTTTGCTTCAGGATAAGAACAGAAATCAGGCTCCGGCGGCACGGCAGCAGCAAGAAGCCCGATTAGCTAAAGTGGTGCTTCAGGTTAAGAACAGTTTCAGGTTAAGTACGGACCTCCGGAACGAATTAAGTACTTAACCCAAGGTACCACTGTATTGTAAAATGCAATTACATTATGTATGCTGCAATACATAGCCAAAGTCGGTCATCTGCCAAGAGGGAGTGGGCCCTTTGTCAATAGGCTGTAGGTGAGCCAAATGTACATGAATGCAGCTTGGTGGCAGGGAGAGAAAGGAGGGGAATGGCTTCTGTTGCTGCTGCAAGTTCCCCCAAGAACACGTATAAAGCTACTGTGAAATCATAAGCTGAGTTAAAATACAAAATGGATGGGCAGAATAACAAAGGTGCTTGGTACCAGTAGCCGGTCTACTTCACCACTGTGTGGCAAAACCATGTTATTATTTATGACCTGAGATAAGAACGTTAAAAGATCCCTGCTGGATCTGTCCTAGGTAAAAAAGGTAAAGGACCCCTGGACAGTTAAGTCCGGTCAAAGGCGACTATGGGGTTGTGGTGCTCATCTCGCTTTCAGGTCAAGGGAGCTGGCATTTGTCCACAGACAGCTTTCCGGGTCATGTGGCCAGCATGACTAAACCGCTACTGGCATACGGAGGACCCTGACAAGTACCAGAGCACATGGACTAAGCATGACTAAGCTGCTTCGGGCGAAACCAGAGCAGCTCACGGAAACACCGTTTACCTTCCCGCCACAATGGAACACCGTGATGGAAGCCAGAGCGCATAGAAACACCGTTTACCTTCCCGCTACAGTGGTACCTATTTATCTACTTGCACTGGCGTGCTTTTGAACTGCTAGGTTGGCAGGAGCTGGGACAGAGCAACGGGAACTCATCCAATCGCAGGGATTTGGACCGCCGGCCTTCTGATCAGCAAGCCCAAGAGGCTTAGTGGTATCTGTCCTAAAGGCCTTCCTGCATTCATTTTGAAATCCACCACCATTAAAAATCTTCCCTATAATCTTCAGGTGTCTTCTGAAAGTTGTATAGTTACTTATCTGCTTGGCTCAGGGTCACATAACTCCATACCCTCCGGTGAAAATAGGAACGTCCTACCATAACCCTCCAACATTTCTCCAATGAAAATAGGGACATCCTAAGGAAAAGCAGGGCATTCCAGGATGAAATCAGAAACTGGGATGGCTTCTGTAAATCTGGGACTGGAAAATAGGGACACTTGGAGGGTCTGGAATAGAATGTGACTCTTGAGTGGAGGAATGTGTCCTGATTTACAAGGTGCAACTACTTTCTTACTATCTTATTCTTCAAAAATAAATAAACGACAGTGGTCTTTTGGAAACAGAAGAGCTGTATCTAGGAATATCACTTTGCCTGAGATGGAAACTTTTCCCAGAAAGCAGAAAATCCCTGACAGCTAGCTGGCACCACACTGTACGCTGTGATCTAGAAAGCGTGATTTTTTTCCAGAGACCGAATGCTCATTTCTCATTAGAAAGAACTGCAGAGTTTGCATCTCTCGCTTTTCTCTGCAGTTTCTTTTTAAAGAAGTAGCGACAATCATGTCCAAGCTGAAAATAACACATTCCACCTTCCCAACAGCCAAGGGAACTCTCTTCCGGAGCTGCGTATATGTTTTGGTGATTGTCCTCCCAATGTGTCAGCCAGGAAGTCTGTGATTCAGGGTCGCTTTGTGACAGGCACCTGATGCACAAACACTGCCGTGAGTCACGCTTCCAGGTTTACAGGAGAAGCAATGGCTTGCTCTTCTGCCAAAGGAATTGACGCCGGACCGAGTTGGCTTTGTAAATACATGCTCCTCGGTGCATTCTTATCGTGTTCCTCCCTGTGCTGATGAATGCCAGAAAACCTTGCCTGCGTTGCCCCACCCAATAGCACAGAAAACCTAGAGCGAGATTTTACGATTGTAGCTTCTGATCAGGGTGATTCGCTTTGTTCCTAGTGCAATCCTGTCTCAACATGGAACATTTTCGTTCCAAGAGCTGCATATTATATGGCCTGCACTGTGGCTCGTACCACACCTTTTGTACTTAGACAATTTATAAACTCATACCCACTAACGTTTCTCTGATGAAAATAGGGATGTCCTACGACACCCTCTGTGGGACGTGGATGGTGCTGTGGGTTAAACCACTGAGCCTAGGGCTTGCCGATCAGAAGGTCAGCGGTTCGAATCCCCGCGATGGGGTGAGCTCCCGTTGCTTGGTCCCTGCTCCTGCCAACCTAGCAGTTTGGAAGCATGTCAAAATGCAAGTAGATAAATAGGTACCGCTCTGGCGGGAAGGTAAATGGCGTTTCCGTGCGCTGCTCTGGTTCGCCAGAAGCAGCTTAGTCATGCTCGCCATATGACCCGGAAGCTGTCCGTCGGCTCCCTCGGCCAATAAAGTGAGATGAGCGCCGCAACCCCAGAGTTGGCCACAATGGGACCTAATGGTCAGGGGTCCCTTTACCTTTACCTAGCCCCTTCATGAGGAATTCTGTGGGTGCTTGGACCGCCAGACCCCCAAGGAGTTGACACCTATGGCCAGTACATATGCAAGGCAGCGGGTGGCGCTGTGGGTAAAACCTTAGTGCTTAGGACTTGCCGATCGTATGGTCGGCGGTTCGAATCCCCGTGGCGGGGTGAGCTCCCGTCTTTCGGTCCCAGCTCCTGCCCACCTAGCAGTTCGAAAGCACGTCAAAGTGCAAGTAGATAAATAGGTACCGCTTTATAGCGGGAAGGTAAACGGCGTTTCCGTGTGCTGCGCTGGTGCTGGCTCGCCAGAGCAGCTTCATCACGCTGGCCACATGACCCGGAAGTGTCTTCGGACAGCGCTGGCCCCTGGCCTCTTAAGTGAGATGGGTGCACAACCCTAGAGTCGGACACAACTGGCCCGTACGGGCAGGGGTACCTTTACCTTTACCTTTTAACTGGTGCCCAGAGCAGGCCCACCATTGGTCAGCTAACATTCTGTGAGTGTGTTACCGGTGTGGATGGAAAGTGCATTTACAAATGATCGAGGCGAGGAAGATGTCTGCATAAAACATTTGTGCTGGTAAGTACTTTCCCAGAGGCCTATAGCATGTATCTATGGATCCCGAGTAAATTTAATTCATACCACTGTGTCCATATATGGTCACTGTTAAACTGCATTGTGTGTTACAGGAAAATAAGGAGTGTTTGTTTATTTTGACTACAGCAGAAATTTATGGAATTATAAAAAAATGCATTGGAATATTTTAAGGCTCAAAAGGTGGGGAGTGTTTTTTTTTTTATTAAAGCTTTCTCTCCCTTACTCTATTTTTCTTTTTTAATTGGTCTTTATAAAAAAGATTGATGATCCTCCCCCCATCAGTTGCTTGACCCTGTCAGGTCTTGTGCTGTATCACACATTGGGTATCTTATACTTGGGAAAAACTGCACAGTTCTCTGTTCTTACCAGAACCTCCCAAAAACGTAAGGTCAGCTTTCTCCTCCTAAGGAATTCTTACATAAGCAGTGTGGTACTAAATGCTTTGGGGATTTATGATGACTGAAGAAGGTGATCCAATGAAATGTGCTTAAAATGTTTAGATGTTCCAAAATCTGGAGTTCAGTGTTTAATCACATAGTTTTGTGCTGGTACTACATTGATATCCTCCCCACTTTTTTCTTTTTAGCAATTCCTCCTGCTTTCCTCCCACCTTAGACTTCCTATGTTTTCAGAGGCAAATGAAGAAGAACAAATGAAAATGGCTTGGCAGAGGAAGGCTGCCCACTTCACTTCACACAATGCATAATTAACATGTGGATTTCATTGTCACGAGACATGGTGACTGGCACTGTCGTGGCTCTAGCTTCGAACTCAGAATCTGAGGCTGAGCCAGCAGAGTCTCGGATTGCTGTGGGGAGCTGGATCAAGATCCCAATGCTGAGGCTGGTGAACTGGAGCTTGAGACTCCTGAATGAACCAAGACCCTCACAAATACACCCTCCCTCTCCACTTCACAGATGGAGAACTCAAGCGCCTTCTGCCCTCCAGTGCTGAGAGTGTGCCAGGCAGAAAGCCACAGAAGAGTGATGAGGCTCTCGTCATCTTGAGGCAGTGCCACATTTAAGATCCACATTCAGTGTGGAGCTTGGGAAGAGACTCATAAGCCTCAGTTCTTTGTTGGAACACGTTGCTCACTTGGAGCTGTCCGTGGTGCTGTGACTACCAAGGTGCCCTGATGCATTGCTCACAATGTCTTGCCTCACAACAATGCCCAACGACTTAGATGACTATAGGTCTAGTGATAGCTATTGGCTATGGGAACACCTTGGGCTAGTCACTGTCTCTCAGCCTAGCCTACCTCTCAGGTTTGTTGTGAGGGTAAAATGGAGAGGGAAAGAACTGTGTTCATCTTCAGGAGGTCCTTAGAGAAAATATGGAATATAAATGTAATACGTCAATAAATGAATAAATGTTGATGCTGAAATTGTGAAAATGGAACAAAGAGGTTCTCGCTCCCTTTCTCTATTAGCAGACGTCTGGTTTCTCTGAGGAAACAACCACCATGCACATAGATAATCAAATGTTATTAGCTGTACACATAGTTGTTTTCTCTTGGAAGGTTTCAGAGGATGGTACTGAGAGAAACAATCCCATTTTGATAAGGCAAAAGATCAGCATATAAGATTGCTACTAATTGATGTATTTGCCAGCATGCAACACAAAAAATAATGGTTTGTTTAGATGAATAATAATAAAAAAGGAGACACTGCTAAATTAATTTCTCCATTTAAAGACAAGAAGTCTGTAAAATTGATTGATGATACAAGGAAATGTCAGTCTATTATTCAATGATGAACAATATGGCTAGATTCCTTTGAAAGATTTCTTTTGCTCTTAGAATAAGCAAAAAATTGTGCTTCTCCTAGAGAAATTGTGCAGGTGTCCCAGGAGCTGGTGCTCTTTCATGGATTAGTATTAAATATCTACCTGTCCCAAGTTTCATCATAAGGATGGTGAACACTTCAAGGTGGTCTTGTCTGGAGAATGGTTGTGCAGAACAGGATGCATATGAAACCCTGAATCAACAAGTCCTGCCTCACGAACCTTCTAACGTTCTTTGAGAGTGCTAACAAGCATGTAGGTTGGAGTGATCCAGTAGATCTGCTTTAGACAACATCCCTCACCAAAGGCTATGAAGAAAACTCAGCAAACATGGGATGGGAGGACAGATACCTTATGGACAGATAAATGAGAGAATAACCAAAAAGAAACATTACGGAACCTTAAAAACCAACAAATTTCTTAAGTTATAAGCTTTGTGGACCACATTCCACTTTATCAGATGCTACCCATCTGTAAACTGCTAAGTAAGTTTCCGAGCACAATTCAAAGCGTTGGTGCTGACCTTTAAAGTCCTAAATGGCCTCGGCCCAGTATACCTGAAGGAGCGTCTCCACCCCCATCATTCTGCCCAGACACTGAGGTCCAGCGCTGAGGGCCTTCTGGCGGTTACCTCACTGCAGGAAGTGAGGTTACAGAGAACCAGGCAGAGGGCTTTCTCGGTAGTGCCCTCCCATCAGATGTCAAGGAAATAAACAACTATCTGACTTTTAGAAGACATCTGTATCAGGAAATTGTTAATGTCTGAGTTTTATCACTTTATTATTATTATTATTTTGTTGGGAGCCACCCAGAGTGACTGGCGAAACCCAGGCAGATGGGTGGGAAACAAACAAACAAACAAACAAACAAACAAACAAATATTATTATTTTACTGATTTGAAGCTGGGAAAATGTTCTCATTTCAGAGGATAGGAATAAATGCCATTCTCACAATGGAGGCATATAAGAAGCACAGTTCCCCATCTATGTATATTGAGACTGATATTTTTAAACTGCTCATAAATGATCTGTTGTTAGCTGGCTGTGGTTTTGCTTGTACCAAATTACTCAGGACGATGGAAACAAAAAAGGACTGTGAACAACTCAAGAAAGATCTATCCAAACTGGTTGAATGCACAATAAAAATGGCAAATGGGGTCCAGTGTAATTAAGTATAAACTGTAGAGTGATGTACACCGGGGCCGAAATCCTAATTTCACACGAATGCTGATGGGATGTGAACTGGCAGTGACTGGCCAGGAAAGGAATCTTGAGGTCATGGTGCAAAGCTGAAGGAAAACATTGACCCAGTGTGTGGCAGCTGTGAAAAGGGCAAATTCCATACTAAGAGATCATTAGGAAAGAGGTTGAAAACAAAACCGTCTGTCTTATAATGCCTTAATACAAATCCATAGTGCAACCACACTTAGAATTCTCCATACAGTTCTGGAAATTGCATTACAGAAAGAATATTGTAGAGGGCTAAAAAGAATAGGAAAAGATAACCAAAGTTATCAGGGAACTGGAGTAATCCGACAAAGTAAGGTTACAATTTGTGTGCCTTTTTCAGTTCAGACGATCTGAGGATCAGCTGTGGAAGATGATCAAGGTCTAAACTATTATGCATGATTTGGAGAAAGTGAAAGGAAAGAAATGAATAGAGAGATGTTTTCCTCCCTCTCATAATACTGGACCCCAGTGGGAACATCCAATGAAACTGAATGGTGGGAGATTTAGGATGGGCAAAGGGAAGTACAGTGGTACCTCGCAAGATGAATGCCTCGTAAGACGAAAAACTTGCAAGACGAAAGAGTTTTTCGTTTTTTGAGTTGCTTCGCGAGACGAATTTCCCTATGGGCTTGCTTCGCAAGACGAAAACGTCTTGCAAGTTTGATTTTCAATGCATTCCTATGGGAATCCGTGCTTCGCAAGACGAAAAATTCGCAAGATGAAAAAACTCGCAGAACGAATTAATTTCGTCTTGCGAGGTACCACTGTACTTCTTCACAGAACACAAGAGGTGGTGATAGATTTTAAAAGGGAGTGGACAAATGCATGGAGAATTATGATATGAGAGGTTTCCAGACATGATGGCTGTGATGCCTCTGGGGTTGTAGGCTTTGAGAAGGCAAGGAGGCCAGCATAGGAAGAGCTAGCAGCACACAAAGGAGAGAGAAATGGCAGGCAATTCAAATAGCCTCATCCTCATTATTTCATTTTCTTTGGTGTAATTTTTATGAAGTTTTTCTATTTTACATTTTAGAATATTCATTTGAACAACCTTAAAATATCAGGGACTTCTCCTTCCATGGTTTAATTTGCATGCCATAGATCCCTGCATATTTTACATAAACTAAGCCATTCCATATTCCATTTTTACAAAACTTATTTACACTGGTGAATTTATCTTAATGCTGCCAACGTTTTCAAACGTACGCAATTTTCACCCATGTATTCATTAAACATTTTCCAATCTTCTTTAAACGTATATTCTTCTTGTTCTCTTATTCTGTAAATTAAGTCTGCCAGCTGCGCGTATTCCATCAGTTTAAGTTGCCATTCTTCTTTAGTTGGGACCTCACTCGTTTTCCATCATCCTCATTATTTCAAAAGAAATTTGGCAAGTTGTGGCCCAACCCTTTTTTTGCCAACCCTTTTGACCCAGGAAGAAATAAACCCCAGTAAAATATCACAAGGCAGGGAACGGTAATATGCAGCACAAGCCATCTGTCAGTGATTTTTGTTTTGTTACCCCAGAAAGTGGCATTTGGGTTGCACCAAAAGGAGTTATATTCCAGCTATTTAATTGGCACAGCAAATGCATCGTGGAAGAAGGTTGCTTTTGGAGTCGACAGCTAACAGTCATAGCCATTACCAAACAAAGCAGACTTTTCATTTCAGCAGCCCTGAGAGAAATGATGACGCAAGGCCAAAGGGCTAACATTTCCTCAGAGAGAAAAACACCAATAGCCAATGTAGTCAGCACAATTTTGCTCTCCTGTCCTTGCCATGCATTTTTGTCCAAAGGTTGTATGTAATGCTCAGCCCTGACCCTTGAGAAGAGATGAGAGGAGTTCTCCGTGGCATCTCATGTTAGGTTTCTCATTTTTAGACCTGATAAGGAAAAGAATCTCTAGAATGCAGTGCAGGGAGGAGGCAGGGATTAATTCTTGACATTTATGAGATTGTGAGGGCTAAGCTAATTTCAGAGTTTAGGTTTACTGAGATAAATGCACACACTCCAACATTTCTCCAGTGAAAACAGAGACGTCCTATTCCATAATGGTGGTGATGGCAATAACAATAACAACAACAATAACAATTTTATTATTTATCCCCCCCCCCATCTGACCGGGTTGCCCCAAACACTCTGGGTGGCTTCAAACATAATAAAACATTAAACATTAAAAAAATTCCCTATACAGGGTTGCCTTCACATATCTTCTGTTGTACAGTTACTTATCTCCTTGACCCAGGGGTTGCATAACTCCATACGCTCCAACTTTTCTCTGATGAAAATGCCATGCCTGTGCCGAGTATTCTGGGGTGGGGGTGGTAAGCAGGCTGGGTAAAGCTGGTAAGCTGAGAAGCTGTCTTTATGGGACTCAAGCGGAATGCTTAGTGGTGTTTCCCATTTCCTGAGGTAAATTTCAGGAGGAGCTGACTCGTGTCAGGGACGTCCTAGGGAAAAGCGGGATGTTCTTCGATCAAATCAGAAACTGGGACAGTTTCTGTAAATCGGGGGCTGTCCCTGGAAAATAGGCACACTTGGAGGGTCTATAAATGTGCCCAGTTGGACAATGCGAACCACCATTTGGAGTATAAGTGTCTTGGGACCAGCCAGGGATGTTAGACCAACAATTAAGTGGTGCCACAGTGCTCTTCCCCACTGTGCTGGAGAACAAACACAAACAGAGCTCCTTCAACACCTTGTTGGTCCTCACACTTTTCTCCAGCTGGCCTCTGTTGCCTCGGGCGGCCATCTCACTTTGTCTGGAGGGGAGTGTACAAATAATGGAGGGCATCAAGAGGTATTTTTTCTCCATATGAAAAGCTGCCCCAACATGTAATGGGAGCAATTCCTTTGGCTCAAATTGTTGTCTTCCTCAACCTCGGCCCTCCAGATGTTTTGAGACTACAGTTCCCAGCATCCCTGACCATAGTAGCTAGGGATCATGGGAGTTGTAGGCCAAAAACATCTGGAGGGCTGAAGTTGGGGAAGCCTGTCTTAATATAACTCTTTGCTTGGCTTTCCTTTACCCTCATCTGATTTTTTAATTACTGGCTGGGCTCAGGATATGATAGAAGGGGAAAAAACATGTTAAAGTTCACAGCAAAGGAACAGGGTTTTTCCAGTGTTTAGTAAACCATATATTCTTTTAAAGACAAAAGATGGATATCCTATGAATCCTCTGTGAACGGCCGTCCTAGATTTGGCAGGAAATATGCACTGGCCTGCAGAATGAAGCTGATAGTCGGCCGAGTTTTCCTGAGCAGCACGACAGAATTGCCCAGGAAATGCCACCTTCCCCTGGTCACCTTGTGCCCAGTGCCCTGCCTTGAAAAAAAAAGGAAAAAGCTTTCCTCCTTCCAAACGCCACTGCAGAGGAAAGCGAGGAAGGAAGGCGGAAGTTGTATTTCGAACACATTTAAAATTCAGTTCCAGCGACAGACCAGAGTGTAGTACCAAATACATGTTTCTATTAGCAATTTCCAGCTCTAGTTAGACTTTCCTGTTTAATATAAAATCTTTTCTTTCATATCCTAGGTGGGAGCATTGTGGTGATGTGATTGAGGACAATAATCCTAGTCTGCTTCTAGATTGGAAGGTACGGGCAGGAATGAGGTGGAGGGCTTAATTTGCAGAAAGATTATTGAGATATCACAAATGGGCCCGCTGACAATTTATCAGATTTCCCTAGAAAGGGTAAGTCAGGATAAAATGGGGACGGGTGGGGAACAGGCTGCCATTTTGATGCTGACAACATCACATTGATGCTGCAAAAAACGTGCATGCATAAGGAACCTGCATCCCACAGTAAAGACCAGTCTGGAGGTATCTCTAGAAGGCACTGAATGAAATGCTTCCTCGTTGATAAAACATCCTTACCCCACTGATAAAGCTAGAAAAAAAACCCCAAAATATTCAGAGACACCTGAACACTGCACAGGTAAAGATTACCCTCTTAGAGCTAAGCCAGTTACATTAGATATGACAGCTAAGGTTTGTCTAGCAGGCATGGCCAAACTTGGCCCTCCAGATGTTTTGGGACTACAATTCCCTTCACCCCTGACCACTGGTCCTGTTAGCTAGGGATGATGGGAGTTGTAGTATCAAAACATCTGGAGGGCCAAGTTTGGCCATGCAACTGTTTGCTATAAAGTGCAGCTCTTAGAAGTGGGTGTTTGAAAATGCATGTGCCATAAATGTACCGTCTCACAGGCAAACAAAGGGATAAGGCACGGTGGATTCTCGGAGATGTAGTTCATTCAGGAGCTCATGCTGATTACAAGAGGAACTCCCCTATGAGAAAGGTTGTGGCATTTGGGAGTTTGTAGAGAAAAAGTGAGTTAGAAGTGACACAATAGAAATTTATTAAATTACACATGGCATGGAGGAAGCGTACAGAGAAAAGTTCTTCTCCATCTTTCATAATGCCTTAAACTTGTGAACAACCAAGGAAGCTGAATGTTGGAAAATTCGGGACAAATGAAATAAAGTGGTACCTCGATTAAGAACTTAATTCGTTCTGGAGGTCCGTTCTTAACCTGAAACTGTTCTTAACCTGAGGTACCACTTTAGCTAATGGGGCCTCCCACTGCCGCCACCACGCGATTTCTGTTCTCATCCTGAAGCAAAGTTCTTAACTTGAGGTACTATTTCTGGGTTAGCCAAGTCTGTAACCTGAAGTGTCTGTAACCTGAAGCGTATGTAACCCGAGGTAGCACTGTATTTGTTCACACAGACCATAGCTGAACTATGCAACTTGTCCCCTCAGGAGGCAGTGATGCCCACAATCAAATCAGCCTTAAAATCTTTTTTGTGTGTGTCATTCTCTGTTGCTAGTTTTACTCTGGTTATATTCTGCTGCTGGTTTTATTTTGCTTGAGATTTCATACTTAAAAAACCCCTCCTATAAACATAATTACTGTATATTTTCATGCTTATAAACAGCACAAGGCACTAGAAGAAACTTTGCAGTGTGTGCCACTACATAAATGCTACGATGAAGGATGTAGTGGTACCGTGGGAGAGGCAGTGTGGTGTAGTGGCTAGAGTGTTGGGCTAGAACCCAGAAGGACCAAGGCTCAAAGCCCCACTTGGCCATGAAGCTTCACTGAGGGGCTTTGGGTCAATCTAAAACTCTCAGCCGGACCCACCTCACAGGGTTGTCGTGAGGATAAGACGGAGACAAAGGAAGAGCTTTGGAAGAAAGGTGGGATATAAATGGAGTCATTAGCAAACAAAAATCTTGTGGTCTTAATTTGTTTGCAAACTGTGCAGAGTACACATATAAATACAGTAAATAATAAGGAGGTACATAAATATTTTCAGGATATGTTTTCTTGATTCAAGCCCAAATAAGTATAGCCCCTTTCTCAAGATCCCTTCAAGGAGGGGCTGAACCACCTCGTTTGAAGAGCAAAGTAACCATTAGGAATACAGTGGTACATACGCTTCAGGTTACATATGCTTCAGGTTACAGACTCCGCTAACCCAGAAATAGTGCTTCAGGTTAAGAACTTTGCAGGAGGCCCCATTAGCTAAAGTGGTGCTTCAGGTTAAGAACAGTTTCAGGTTAAGTACGGACCTCCAGAACGAATTAAGTACTTAACCTGAGGTACCACTGTACATTTTCTGTGAAGTACAATAACAACTTTGTAAAGTATACAGTTTTGGTTTCCGCCCCCCCTTTACTTTCCCTTCTACACGGGTGCTGTTTCTCTTTTTCTCTTTCTTTTATTTATGTCTCACCATGTTTACTGCACATAAAATTATGAATTTTTAAACTTTCAATAAAGATGGGGGGGGGGGAAGGAATGTGTTTTCTGTCAGGATTTCTGCACTGTGACAGGACTTGTGATGAAAGACATTGCCATATCAGAGGGGGAAAGAGAAGAGCTGTCTTTGCCAGATCAACACAGAAGTCAAATTAATCTGCGGCATGTCAGTCAATGCTTGCTCTTGCTCAGAGAGTTTTTCAAAACTGACATTGATATGAATAGCGGATCACTGCCTCTTAAGTGGATGTAACCTTGCACCAGTTGAAATCTCTCAAGGGGAGAAAACAATCGCAGCAAACCTCTCATCAGCCTGTACGAATCCACTTTCTTTTTTGGTTCTGAATTTCTCACACTGATTTACATACACACTCTTTAATTGCAAGTGCCTATTTAGCCGTCCAGTCCGGATGCTTTTCACACCTCAGGTCTTCAAGCATTGGGGGCGGGGAATGCACACGAAACATTTCTATATTATTCCTTTGGTGGAGACAGTTTAGAAGTGAGTAGGTTCCTAGGGCTCTGTAATAACTGACTCCAATGAAAGACCATGGATAGGCAAACTAAGGCCCAATCACCTTCTAAATCCAGCCCACGGATGGTCCGGGAATCAGCGTGTTTTTACATGAGTAGAATGTGTCCTTTTATTTAAAATGCATCTCTGGGTTATTGTGGGGCATAGGAATTTGTTCATTCCTCCCCCCTTCAAAATATAGTCCGGCCCTCCACAAGGTCTGAGGGACAGTGGAAAAGTTTGCTGAAAAAGTTTGCTGACCCCTGTGCTAGGTAGTGGATATAAATGATAGGTACATTGATGATAGACACCTCACTCCAAATTTCCAGATAATCTCTCCCAAAAGCATCAGGTAGGGTCACAGGAGCATGTCGGTCAGTAATCACAAAGTTAAAAGTTGGAGTTAAATCTATATTAGCAAAACCACGATTTCCACAGACATGGTTGAGTGTCAGGTCTAATAAGCAGAGCAGCTTATTCCCAGTGGTCTTTCTCCAGTTGCCGAGACTAAAAGTTCCGGCTTCTCCCTGCCATCTAGGTCC
The DNA here is from genome assembly GCF_964234715.1 of Podarcis melisellensis. Classification (NCBI taxonomy): domain Eukaryota; kingdom Metazoa; phylum Chordata; class Lepidosauria; order Squamata; family Lacertidae; genus Podarcis; species Podarcis melisellensis. The sequence continues at coordinate 115,890,015 of NC_138528.1, read as the reverse complement.
TCACCTCTCCAGGGCTTTCCTCAAGCAATCAGAGACTGCTTCTGGATGCAGCCAACCTTTCCTCTGCCCGTTTCAGCCCTCTACTGGTTCTGGGACATAAGCGAGGAGGGGAATTTGTCTCAGGAAGAAGGGCAGACACCTGTGACTCTTCACCAGCCGGACTCATCTCTGCCTCTTGGCCCCCCTCCTTGCACTTTCCTGTTTCAGCTTCTGGCTCTGATTCCAGACTTCTCTCTGCCACAGACTCTCTCTGCTCACTAAGCCCTGTTACCTCTTCAGCTTCAGCTTCCAACACCTCCTCTTTCCAGTCTCAGAGCCTTCTTCCCTTGGTGGTTCCCCGGCTGGTACCTGCCACTTTTCCTCTGCATCCAACCAGTCTGTGACAGGTAGGTGTTAAAAAGGATGGGGCACAAGGTAGAATTCTGCAGTGCCTCACACATCAAAGCTTTGAAGTAGGAAAGGTCCATGCAGGGGGTGGGGTGATGCTGTACTAGGTAAGGTAAAGGTAAAGGACCCCTGGACGGTTAAGTCTAGTCAAAGGCGACTATGGGGTGCGGCACTCATCTCACTTTTCTGGGTCATGTGGCCAGCATGACTAAACCGGTTCTGGTGCAACAGAACACCGTGACGGAAACCATTGCACTCAGAAACGCCATTTACTGTCCCGCCACAGCGGTACCTATTCATCTACTTGCACTGGTGTGCTTTCAAACTGCTAGGTGGGCAGGAGCTGGGACAGAGCAAAGGGAGCTTACTCCATCATGGGGATTCGAACGGCCGAGCTTCCGATCGGCAAGCCCAAGAGGCTCAGTGGTTTATACCACAGAGCCACCTGCTCTCCTGACAGTGGGGTTCCTGCAACTTACCAGGATGTCAGTGCCAGGGCTTTGTGAGTACAATGGTGGGAGCATAGGATTGGTTTTGCCTGTGCACTCACACAACTCCAATCTCACCACTGCTGTGCCCCCACCATTGCGGTACACGATCCACTGTTGGGAAGGTGGCAGCGCCAGAGAGAGAGAGGTCTGCAGGATCCAGTCTGGCCTTCAGCTCGCTGTCCTGGAGCCATAGAATTGCTTCCTTGGTAACTAACCTCACCAGGGCCAGATTTAGGTTTGATGAGGCCCTAAGCTACTGAAGGTACTGGGGCCCTTTCTATGTCCAGCAGTCCTTTGTCAACAACAAATTGTTGCTGTTTTTTGTGTTGTATATATGCTGTATGATAATTTATGGACCTAAAGCTATTTGCACACAACAGAATATGTATTTTATCAAAGCAATTGTTGAAAAGTCCATGCAGAATGCAAAGTTCATGCAAAATGTAGGTACCCTATATATAGAAATGAGCAAACCAGTGATATTTTAGGGAGCAGGCTAGCAGGTGGGGCCCTTTACTTACATCATAGGAGCCATGAAACACTGTTGCTGTATGTAGGTTTTATTTTATTTGTTTTTTATCTTATATTTTGGAAATGTACATCCAGGTTTCTTTCCCCAAGAGAGAGAGAGGCCCTAAGCCAGGGGTCAGCAAACTTTTTCAGCAAGGGGCCGGTCCACTGTCTCTCAGACCTTGTGGGGGGCCAGATTATATTTTGAAAAGGAAAAAAAAGAGAACGTATTCCTATGCCCCACAAATAACCCAGAGATGCATTTTAAATAAAAGGACACATTCTACTCATGTAAAAACATGCTGATTCCCAGACTGCCCGTAGGCCGGATTTAGAAGGCGATTGGGCCGGATCTGGCCCCCGGGCCTTAGTTTGCCTAGGTAAAGGTAAAGGGACCCCTGACCATTAGGTTCAGTCGTGGCCGACTCTGGGGTTGCGGCGCTCATCTTGCTTTATTGGCCAAGGGAGCCGGCATACAGCTTCTGGGTCATGTGGCCAGCATGACTAAGCCGCTTCTGGCGAACCAGAGCAGCACACGGAAACGCTGTTTACCTTCCCGCCGGAGCAGTACCTATTTATCTACGTGCACTTTTGACCTGCTTTCAAACTGCTAGGTTGGCAGGAGCTGGAACAGAGCAACGGGAGCTCACCCCATTGCAGGGATTCGAACTGCCAACCTTCTGATCGGCAAGTCCTAGGCTCTGTGGTTTAACCCACAGCTCCACCATGCCCTAAGCTATAGCTTGTTTAGCTTATACGTAAATTCGGCACTGAACCTCACCTCCACCCTCAGCAAAATAGCATTAGCAATGGTGTGCCATGATATGACCAGCGATCTTGATCTATCAGTTGCTAATTGCTTTCCGTCTCCAGAGTTCTTTTCTCACATCTTTGGCCTGTGAACCTGAGCTGCCTAAAAGAAGCGATAAAAGTTTCCAGAGATAACCTCCTATTGCCTTTCCTGATTATTCAGCAGAAACCCAAGATCCATCTGCTGGGGTCCCCTTCTCCTAAAGAGCAGGTTGAATGAATGACCGGCATATTTGCTCTTTTGTCTTCCCGGCCAGTCATGAAATACTCACCTCATTTAGAATGGATGGGGAAAGGCCCCTAGGAATAGAGGAACCCTTTTGGCGTTCTGTAAGGTCAGTCAGCCATGGCGTTTCCCAGTCCAATCTCAGAGCAAGCCTTTGATCCGAGAAACTTTGTCCCCAGATTATTTACCCAAGGCTATCAGTCTTGTTAAATTATTACTCAAGCGCACAGAAACTGGCAAGCGTGTCTTGCCTTGGCGACTGGGCTAAATGCTGGACTGCGGCACAGCTAAATATATGGGTGTTCGCTGGATTGCTCTAATTTCGTTAAACTTCCAGAGCTTGCATGTTGTCTGTCCACAAGTTGCAGCACTCAAGTGCTTGCAGAAACAGGAGAGAAGGGCTTATTAGTATGGGGGCGGGGAGGGGGGGCAGGCACTGATTAACTAATCAGTGGCCTTTCCGGGTGGCTCCTGAGGACAAGATCCTGGTATGTGAAAATATCCAGAGGTTTTCCAGGTGTCTGGAGACATTGGCAGGACCTCCCTTGTTGAAAAGCATCTCAGAAACATTGTGTCCCGTGTTGTTTTCTTCTTATCATTAATGTAGTGAAGAGCACTGCTGTTGTGGAGGTGCTAGGTTTTGATGTGACCTCCTCCAGAGGGTTCCAGCTCCAGAGGGTAGCAAGACGTGGCATTTCTCAGGGTTCCTTTCAAGGGAAGCAATAGTACTACAGTGGTACCTCAGGTTACAGACTTTGATGGCCTGGGATTCCAACTCAGAGGCTGAACCTGAGGAATCCCAGCCTGCACAGGAGTCCCCGCCTCCAGAACCAGCTGAGCCAGGGCTGGGGCCTGAGCCTGAAGGGTCCTCACCTGTGCTGGATCCTCAGGTGCAGGCACCAGCTGAGTCTGCTCTGGCCCCTGTGGTGATGTAGGGCCCATTGCCTGCAGGTGCTCCACTCTCAGCCCCGTCAGGGAAAGCTAAGGTTGCCTCTGGGTCCGGTAACCCTCCAGCCTCTCCTGAGCTGCAGAGACTCAGGGCAGAGAGGCAGAGGGAACTGAGTTCCTGCAGGAGGAGTGCTCGCCTCCAGGCCAGGAGAGGCGAGTCACCAGAGGATCGGGACTGCCCTATGCCTCGGGGCAGATAAAAGCCAGTCAGCCCCAGTCCCAAGAGCAACGTTGTTGCTAGCCTGTTTCTGCCTGCACCCTGTCCTGCTCTTCTGCCAGATTTCCTGACCCCACCCGACTCCCCACCTTGGACCCAGCTACAGCTTTGACGGACAGCCTCCATACCGCACCATCGACCTTGGACTGGACTTGGACCTTGCCTCTCGGTTAGCCCCCGGGACAAGCACACAGATGCTTCAGGTTACATACGCTTCAGGTTACAGACTCCACTAACCCAGAAATAGTACCTCGGGTTAAGAACTTTGCTTCAGGATGAGAACAGAAATCGTGCTCCGGCGGCGTGGCGGCAGCAGGAGGCCCCATTAGCTAACGTGGTGCTTCAGGTTAAGAACAGTTTCAGGTTAAGAACGGACCTCTGGAACGAATTACCGTATTTTTCGCTCTATAAGATGCACCAGACCACAAGACGCACCTAGTTTTTGGAGGAGGAAAACAAGAAAAAGTTTTTGGAGGAGGAAAACAAGAAAAAAAAAATTCTGAATCTCAGAAGCCAGAACAGCAAGAGGGATCGCTGCGCAGTGAAAGCAGCAATCCCTCTTGCTGTTCTGGCTTCTGGGATAGCTGCGCAGCCTGCATTCGCTCCATACGACGCACACACATTTCCCCTTACTTTTTAGGAGGGAAAAAGTGAGTCTTATAGAGCAAAAAATACGGTAAGTACGTAACCAGAGGTACCTACTGTACTCTATTCTTCCTTGGTCAGACCACACCTGGAATGCTGTGTCCAGTTCTGGGCACCCCAATTTAGGAAGGATGTTGACAAGCTGGAAGGTGTGCAGAGGAGGGCAACCAAGATGATCAAGGGTCTGGAAACCAAGCCTTGTGAGGAACGGTTGAAGGAGCAGGGTATGTTTAGCCTGGAAAAGAGGAAACTGAGAGGAGATATGATAGTCTTCTTCAAATATCTCAAGGACTGTCACACGGAAGAGGGAACAAGCTTGTTTTCTCCCAAGCTGGAGGGTAGGATTCAAACCAATGGATTCAAGTTACAAGAATGGAGATTCTGACTCAACATCAGGAAAAACTTTCTGGCAGTAAGAGCTGTTCAGCAATGGAACAGTCTTCCTCAGGAAATTGTAAACTCTACTTCCTTGGAGGTTTTCAAGCAGAGGTTGGATGGCCATCTGTCATGTATGATCTGCTTGAGAACAGGCTGTGTGGCTGTTCCAGCTCTACAATTCAATTATTCAATTTTAGGGTTGCCATATTCCAAAAAGTGAAAATCCGGGCACAATAGCAGTTGAGCTTTTTTTTTTCTTTTTGGCAATGTTTTGTTTTGTTGCCCAAAGTTGTTGAGCTATTTTAAAGGAAATGCACCAAAATCTAGCCTTCCGACATGGGTTGCTGGATTTCCCCAGACATTTCAGCGATTTCCTCCTGTGTACTGTTTCCAACTGCTGTATTCTGACTATGTCCGTGAAATTACCTTCTCTGAAAAAGAATACTTATGTGATCAGAAGTATCTCATCCTTTTGATGTACAGTGGTAGAAAACACCATTTGTGACATGCCATATGGCAGCCCTGTCTTTCCACTTTCCACAAAGTGCTCAAGATCAGATGCAGCTTAAGAAAACTCTGAGTTTTTATTTCCTGCATCTTCCAGGTTAAGGAGACTGCATTGACAGTGGCTGAGTCAGCCCCCGCCCCTTCCCGCTTGCCAAAAATCCCTGGAACCGGGTCGCCAGATTCTGTGTACAGATCTGTAGGCGCAGACCACCCCCCAACTCAAATTAGTTCGTTAAGAAAACCCCCAAACTCAGTTCCATGGGTGACTCTGGGTTATCTCTCTGTGGTAGCTTATTTTAAAGTTTTAAGTGTCTATACATTTATCGCATTTATAAATTTTAAATTTATTGTTGTACATTGTTTTAAATGTTTGTTTTCCTTCTGGGATTGTACCCCAAGTGTATTTTATAAGCTGGTCTCTGTAATAAATCATCTATCTATCTATCTATCTATCTATCTATCTATCTATCTATCATCTATCATCTATCTATCTATCATCTATCTAAATCCCTGGAACCATCACTGACTGGAATCAGACCTGCACAACATAGTGGGGAAAAGTAGAAAACAACCTGTGAGTTCAACCACAAAACTGACTCTGGGCCACTTGCTATATCTAACTCTAACCTACCGTACAGGGTGGTTGTACAGTTCAGATTGTATAAGCTCCAGAGCTCTTTGGAGGGAATTTGACTAATTGCTGAGCCTGATCCAGTGCGTAGGGTTAGTCCTTAAACATTTCAAAAATCACTCATATATATATATATATATATGAATTTGCATTTTATTTATTTGTTAACATTCTTATATTACAGCGGTAAACGTTTTCATATTACAGGACTTACTATAATATAATTTCCAACATGTATACAAAAATTATATACAAATTTTATATACCTAGAAAGAAAATGAAACAAAAAAAAGAAAGAACAAAGAGAAAAAAAAATCTCACCCAAATCATATACATACCAACACACTAGACTTCCTGTCTATCCCGTTGTATATACCTTTTTTTTTATAAATGAATGTACTCTTATTATTGTATATTTCTTTACATTTTATCTAATACGTTCCTATACTGTGTCAATATGTGCTTTTAGTCTTATTTCTCAACTCAGTCTCACTCCAGCGTCAATCAAATGCTAGCATAGATAGCAAACCTTTACCGTATTTTTGAACATATGTTTTATATCTACCCCACTTTTCCATAAACCTTTGTTTCGAATTGCCTCTCAGGGTATTTGTTAACTGTGCCATTTCAGCAAATTCTTGTAGCTTGTAATGCCAGTCTATTATTGTCGTGGCTTCTTGTTCCTTCCACCCCTTTGCCACCAAAGTCCGAGCTGCGGCCGTTGCATATAAGAACACCTCCTTAAAGACCTTTGGGATGTCCCTGTCAACAATGCTTAACAGAAATGCCTCTCGTATATATATATTTTTAACTGTCTACCAAAATCTTTGACATTTAGGGCCAGGGGGAAACACCACAGGGGGTGCTTCCTCCCCACAGCATTTAAAGCTATATATTTGGGTGCTTAGAAATAAAGCGATTCCGCCTGGGTGGAAAAGCACATTCTCCTCTTCCCCTCAGTCTGCAGGCGCCTACGGCATGTCATGCTGCAGGGGTCCATGAATCACAACAGAATGGCACCAGGCTCTCTGCAACGTATGACATTTCCGCTGGCCGATAGCCAGTGTTTTCCTTTTAACAATCTGACGCTCCACCCTGTCGGAGGATGCCCTGCCCAAAGGCAGATTCAGGACGTGAAACAACAGATTTCTTTTAGAATACGAGCCTTTCGGTGGTATGGAAAGGAAATGAATGTGAATCCCCAACAGCGCTTTCTGGAATGCCGGTGTTTACTTGTCCTTCGTAGAGCAGGCATTTCTCCCATAAAACCCACCCCCTCCGGGTTGATTACTGTAGTTTAGGGACAACCTGCCCCAGTCAATGTTACATACCAGGGGTGGGGGGCAGGGAATTAAAAGGAGACAAAAACATTTGCTAGCATCTCTGAATTCTAGGTGGGGTATGAGCACAGTGCCTCTGAAGTGGCAGGTACTGGAAGCAGGACAAAGCTGGATAAATTCCAGTGATAAATCCCACAGAGGCATTTCTGAGTCCTCTGAGTGATGTGCTAAAAAGGTGGCAGTTTACACACACACACACACACACACACACACACACACACACTCGTACCTTGGATCCCAAACGCCTTGCGAGTTGAGCGTTTTGGCTCCCAAACACCGCAAACCTGAAAGTGAGTGTTCCGGTTTGCGAATGTTCTTTGGAACCCAAACGTCCGCCACGGCTTCTGGGGCTTCCGATTGGCTGCAGAAGCCATTTTGGAAGTCGAACAGACTTCCAGAATGGATTCCATTTGACTTCCGAGGTACCACTCTAATTTTTATTAAATTTTCTGTTTTACAATTTAGAATACTCGTTTAAAAATCCTTAAAATATCAATTCCTTCCCTTCTTCTCTTTCCATGGTTCATTTTGCATGCCATAAAACCCTGCATATTTTACATAAACTAAACCATTCAGTATTCCATTATTGCATTCATCAAAACTTATTTACACTGTTGAACTTATCTCAATGTTGCCAGTGTTTTAAGTGTACACCATATATTCAATAAACATTTTCCAATCTTCTCTAAATGTATGTTCTTCTTTTTCTCTTATTCTATATGTTAGGTCCGCAAGCTGTGCATACTCCATCAGCTTAAGTTGCCATTCTTCTTTAGCTGAGACCTCGGTTGTTTTCCATTTTTGGGCTAACAAAACACAGGCCGCAGTTGTGGCATACATAAATAACCTTTTTTGACACCTGGGAATTTCTGTCTGAATTATCCCCAACAAAAAGGACTCTGTTTTCTTTTTTTGAAAAGTACTTTTAAACATTTTTTTCAAATCATTATGGATTATTTCCCAATACTCTTTTACTCTTCTACTGGTCCACCACATATGAAAGGATGTTCCCTCAACCTTCTTGCATCTCCAGCACTTATCTGATTCTGTCTTATACATCTTAACAAGGCTACAAGCTTTTAAAGTGTCCCTTTATAGCTGGCTGGCTGAGATGACTACCATGCTTCCTTTCAAATACTTGTTTCCTTTTCAGCCTCCTTCAGCTCTCAGGTTGGTTGGAACCACTTCCCTGTCCATTGTAATACCTGAAATGTGTCTCTTCAGTCTCTCCCACCTGCTTAACACCCTGAGGACAGGAAAGACAATGACTGGGTAGCTGCATACCCTCCAACATTTCTCTGATGAAAACAGGGATGTCCTATTCAATGATGATGATGATGATGTTTATACGTCACCCATTTGACTGGGCTGCCCCAGCTTCTCTAGGTGGCTTCCAACATATATAAAAGCATAATAAAACATTAAACATTAAAAAAACCTTCTATACAGGGCTGTCTTCTAAAGGTTCTATAGTTACTTATAGCCCTTCCCCAGAGGGGATCGAAGGTGAATTCAATGGTACGAGCTGTAGAAAAACTGTAAGATATTCTGTGCACACAGCAAAAGAAACTGACCAAGGATTTGCTCTAGCTACCACAATTACAGCTATTCCTGAAATAACCCTGTTTGCTTTCCTTGGAGGAAAGCCTGCTCCATTTAAAGGGATGTTTTAGACCCAAACCATTAAAAGCATACAGTATTAGTGAACTTAATATATTTTGTAAGCTGGCGGTTATACCTTCTCGTAAACTAGCATGCTCAGATTTAAATATATATATATATATGAAAGGTAGATCTAAACACACGATGTGACCCAAATGAACAGCAGCTGGAGAAATGCTGGAATAAAGCAGAATTTCAAACGAAGGCGAATTAGCTATGGGTGAGAGAAGAATGGCGAGCAGAAATAGCCTTGCCTAGGGGGCAAAGTGTTGGTTGATACTTTGCTAAATTGAAGGTGGTTTGATATCCATGAAGCTCCAGTATTTCCACACACACCCTTCAGTCAAGACTTCTATCCGGTGCTTTTTTCCTAGACGAGGTGCTGGAGTTCTTTTAGAATGACAATGGCACCCACCTGAGAGGTGCTGGAGCTGAGCTCAGCAGAGCTCCAGCTGAAAAAAAACCCTTGCTTCTATCACTGTGTCAGGGATGAATTGTAGGCAGTAATTAGGGACGTGGGTGGCGCTGTGGTCTAAACCACTGAGCCTCTTGGGCTTGCTGATTGGAAGGTCAGCGGTTTGAATCCCCGCAATGGGGTGAGCTCCCATTGCTCTGTCCCAGCTCCTGCCAACCTAGCAGTTCGAAAGCATGCCAGTGCAAGTAGATAAATAGGTAATACTGTGGCGGGTAGGTAAACAGCATTTCCATGAGCTCTGGCTTCCATCACGGTGTTCCGTTGTGCCAGAAGCAGTTTAGTCATGCTGATCACATGACCAGGAAAGCTGTCTCTGGACAAATGCCGGCTCCCCCGGCCTGAAAATGAGATGAGCGCCGCAACCCCATAGTTGCCTTTGACTGGACTAAACCATCCAGGGGTCCTTTACCTTTACCTTAAATGTGGTGTTTGGCTCTGCCTTCAAATGGCAGTAGAGTCTGCCAGTAACCTCACCAATTGTTTAGGCTCATAGCTGGGAGTTGTTGGTAGATGACAAATGCCTTTGAAAACAACCACATCACTACCAGAGTGCTAATAATCAAAGTTAGTCCACTGTGCAGAAGCAACACTGAGAAACTGTCAGAGGGATTAATGTGTGGATTCCTAGGAAGCTGTCATGCATGTTATTTATTTATACGAGAATCCAATTTAATCCAGGGGGGAAGGGAGAATTAGTATGGATGCTAATGGGGTTTCCACCAAATTTATAGCTTTGCAACTTACTAAAAAACGTCTTTTCTGGCTTTTTTGGGAAGTTTACATTTTGAGTTCTTGCACCAGCATTAATGTTAGTTTTAATTTTAAGCAAGTTGAATGAAAAACAGGAGGGGGTTGTGTGAAAAGCTGCTGCTTTGGTTTCTGTACAGTTTAGCATTCTTATGCATCTAGACTAAGCAAGGTCAGAATGATCCATGTGGAGCTAACATCCTGCTCCTGGAAAACTCACATGAGTGGAGCAGCAGCCCAAGGCATTTAGCGGCCTGAGGTGGAACCAAAATCCCACCCCACCCAGCTAGAGCCAATACTTTCAAACAAGGGTGGTAAACTGTTTCTCTCTGGCAGGCTGGATACTCCCCCTTCCATGAACCCACTTTGACAGGGTGGGTGGGGCCACCCGCCTGCCAATCACCTGATGTCATTAGGACATCAGAAGACAACATCAAAAATACTTCCCTGTATACCTGAAGCAGCGTCTCTCCACCCCCATCTTTCAGTCCAGACACTGAGGTCCAGTTCCAGGGTCCTTCTGCCAGTTCCCTCACTGAGAGAAGTGAAGTTACAGGTGACCAGACAGAGGGCCTTCTTGGTGGCGGCACCCTCCCTGTGGAACGCCCTCCCATCAGATGTTAAGGAGATAGAAGACATCTGATGGCCGTTTTTAATATTTGATGTTTTACTGCGGTTTTATAAGATGCCCAGAGTGGATTGGGCAACCCAATCAGATTGGTGGCATATGTTGTTGTTGTTGTTGTTATCCCTGTTACTGCCCATAATCTGATCATCTGTTTTGGCAAGTCCCCTTTGAAAGCATACTGTCAGTGCCAATCAACTGGTTTTTAAAAGAAGTTTTAAAAGCCAGGCATCACCCCCTGCCTCCATCGTCCCCTTAGCCCAGTGCAACGTCAGGTAGGTTGCTTCAGAGTGCTGTATGGAGGGCTCTGTTCTCGCTGAACGCAACCCTTGGGTCATGCAGCCCTGTCTTCTTTATTGTGTCCCGTTTCCTCCTGAAACTCTTCTGGGAGCGATGGGAGGAAATTGATGTTGGAACCTCAGAGAGAGGTATTTGCAACCTATGTTTTATTCCTAAATGCCAGTTGGATCCCACCCACTCAAACATGCCACAAAATCGCTTTTGAATATATACTGTATCTATATATGGAGAATCCAGGGATTTAATTGATTGATTATAATTTGATCCCACTCTTCCACCAAGATGCCCAGGTGAGCAAGGTACCTGTCGTTCTCCCCTTATCTGTTTTATGTTCATAGCAACGGTCCTGTGTGGGGTAGGTTAGGCTCCGATCATCGTTGCAAGATATTTTCAGATTCACAGATTCACCAAGATCCCCTTCCTGCAATATATGCTTCTTGCTGATAACCAGCCCTATCATCTATTTAAAGGCTTCGTGTTTTCTGATTAGTAAAATCGCCTGATTTTGAATCATATCCTTTTGCTACTGCCAACTGCAGTTATCTGATGGGTTGCAACTTTCATATGCTTCTGAGCTGCCTTCCTTGCAAAGAAAGAAAGAAAGAAAGAAAGAAAGAAAGAAAGAAAGAAAGAAAGAAAGAAAGAAAGAAAGAAAGAAAGAAAGGACCCCAGCTTGCCAAACTTGCAGAAGCCGGTCAATAATTGCTGAGGGATTTTAAAATCTCCAAGCTCTAACAATAGCACATTTCCCAGCCAGCACGTTCTTAGTTAAGATTCTACTCTGTTTCCTGTTGCAGCAAGGCCTCTTGTTATTTCCTTAGCCTGCTCATTAGAGCTTGCTAACTTAATGAAAATGGGTTTCACCAAAAAAAGGGGGGGGGACAGAAATATTGGGCTTTATGTAGAAAATAGGCTCTTGGTTATCCTGAGCTACCTAAAGACCTGTGAAATTTCACAGATGAGGTGGAGGGTTGGGGGTGCTTCTGATGTTGGCTCTTCCCCTCTTCACCTCCCATTCCCCAGCCTCTGTGGTTTGAATCATTCCAACCTCCTAACTCTTGGCCAGGGTGGGGAACTTCCTCTGAAAGATGGTGTACTGTATTCAGTGGTCTGTGTTTGCCTGAGCTTGAGTCTGGACTAAGTATTTTGAGCCCCTATGTTCTGATTTGATACATGATATCCAGTCACAGAGCATTTCAGGATTTGGGCCTTTGCCATTGGCCCTTAAACTCTGAGTCACGATTCGCGGCTTGGAAGTTTAGACAGCCAATCACGTTGGGAGTGGGAGTGGCCCAGGCCTTCAGAAACGTATATAAGCAGTTGCTTTGCCCCTGTTGTCCAGTTCTGTTAGTTCAATAGAGGTTCTTGCTGTTATCACTGTGTCTTGCCTCGTGGGAACACACCTACATTTCAAATGGAGTGCTCATTCCTAGCTCCAGTTAGTACAACAGCTACAGCCCAACCTGGACAAAGATGGGCTCTCCACAATGATTCATGCATTGGTCACTTCATGTTGAGATTGCGGTAATGTTCTCTGTGTGGGGCTGCCTTAGTGCTTGGTTCAGAAACGGCAGCCAGTACAGAGTGAGTGCTGTGGCTAGAGTACCGAGTTGTACACCTAGCCTTACTTAAGCCGCACTGGTTGCTTACCTATTAGCTACTGAGCCAAGTTCGGGGTTTTACTGTTGACAGATAAAACTCTAAACCACTTGAGATGAGGATAGCAAGAAGACCTCCCAGATTCTCCAAATGCCTTTATTTTCCAGTGACAGTCCCAGATTTACAGAAGCCATCCCAGTTTCTGATTTGATCTTGGACTGTCCCACTTTTCCTTAGGACATCCCAATTTTCACTGGAGAAATGTTGGAGGGCATGGAGTTATGCAACCCCTGAGCCAAGGCAGCCCTGTATAGTTCTATTACATTTTTATAGATGTTGGGAGCTGCCCAGAGTGGCTGGGGCAACCCAGAAAGATGTGCGGGGTATAGATAATAAAATAAAATAACCTTGGGTTACATACACTTCAGGTTACAGACGCTTCAGGTTACAGACTCCGCTAACCCAGAAATAGTACCTCGGGTTAAGAACTTTGCTTCAGGATGAGAACAGAAATTGTGCCCTGGGAGTCTTAAAATGATATGGTTGGTGCCCAGCCGCCTAAGGAAGTTGCAGCCCATGCAGGAATATCACGGAGATGGACCTCAGCAGTTGGTCTTGTTGGTGATCCGCACACGTTCTGCATCTGCACCTCTAGCAAATGAGTCCGGCAACTTGCTTTGTCCTCAAAGTGCCTTTCAATCCTGCCGTTTTCAACAGAAGTTGCAAAGTGTTTTTGCAGACGGTGTGCAAACATTATTCCTGTGGGAGGCCTCCAGCGAAACGCTTTCCAGCTCTCCTGACACAATTTTTTTACATGCCAGCTTTAAATGGCTTTACGCTAGGAAGGGAGTGGGGAGGGAAGTGGAAGAATTAACGCGTAAGGACTTTGGCCTGCAGCCCGCTGCTTGCTCGCTTGATTCAGAGTAAGGGACTGAACGCAGGCTGGCTGGCTGCACTGTGCAAGGTTGCTGATGAGAGTGGCTGGAAGTGGGGGAAGCGGGGATGGGGGCAAGTCGTTCCAGTGTTGAAAGGTATCTCTGAAATGAAACAAGCTCTCTTTCATTGCCCAGGTTGAGGTGACCTTGTCTGATCCGCCTGGCACCTTGGGAGCTCAGAGGAGCCGCCGTTTGGCTAACAGCCCGGCAGGCAGAACTCATGCAAGGGCGTTCTTTGCCGGAACCATGAGTAGCATAATAAACACACAGAGTTCAGAAGCTAGTTTGCTGCTCCAAACTCCCTGCGGCAGCTGCACCAGGTACAGAAGTACTGTATGAGGGGAAGGGACATCTGAACAGGAATCAGCAGTGGCAGCGGTTTGCAGGTGTCACTGCCTGTGTAGCACAAAAGCAAGGTAAAGGTAAAGGGACGTGGGTGGTGTTGTGGTCTAAACCACTGAGCGTCTTGGGCTTGCCGATGGGAAGGTCGGCGGTTCGAATCCCCGCAACGGGGTGAGCTCCTGTTGCTCTGTCCCAGCTCTGGCCAACCTAGCAGTTCAAAAGCACATCAGTGCAAGTAGATAAATAGGTATCGCTGCAGCGGGAAGGTAAACGGCGTTTCTGTGCGCTGCTCTGGTTTCCGTCATGGTGTTCCGTTGCTCTTTAGTCATGCTGGCCACATGACCTGGAAAGCTGTCTGTGGACAAACGCTGGCTCCCTCGGCCTAAAGCGAAATGAGCACCGCCACCCCACAGTCGCCTTTGATTGGACTTAACCGTCCAGGCGGTCCTTTACCTTTACCTTTTAGCACAAAAGCAGTCATTAAATTCAAGGAGACCTTTTAATAAGCCAGCCTCAATTTCCCTTTCAACGGTGATTTATTGTTCAATGGTGGAGTGGAGGGAAGTGGCAGAATTAATCGCTCATACCCTCTGACATTTCTCCAATGAAAATAGGGACGTCCTATTCCATAATAATAACAATAATAATTTTATTCTTTATACCCCGTCCATCTGAATGGGCAGCCCCAGCCACTCTGGGCTGCTTCCAACATATAGTAAAACACAATAAAACATTAAACATTAAAAATCTTTACTATACAGGGCTGCCTTCAAATGTCTTCTAAAGGTTGTATAGTTACTTGTCTCCTTGGCTCAGGAGTCACATAATTCCATACCCGTGAACATTTCTCCGATGAAAATAGGGACATCCTAAAGAAAAGCGGGACATTCTGGGATCAAATCAGAAACTGGGACGGCTTCTGTAAATCCGGGACTGTCCCTGGAAAATAGGGACACTAGCAGGGTTTGCATTTTGTGCCTGAATATTCCAAAACATCCACTGTCTTCCTGTCAATTTGGTCAAATCCTTAAAAGGTCTGCGTATCACTTCATTCACCAGCCCAAGCCTTCCCCAGAAAGGCAACTTGCTAGACTAGGGGTCAGCAGGGGGCCTGCCTACTGTCTCTCAGAATTTGTGGGGGGGCAGACTATATTTTTTGGGAGGGAAATGAACGAATTCCTATGCCCCACAAATAACCCAGAGATGCATTTTAAATAAAAGCACACATTCTACTCATGTAAAAACACACTGATTCCCAGACTGTCCACGGGCCAGATTTAGAAGGCGATTGGGCTCGATCTGGCCCCCGGGCCTTAGCTTGCCTACTCATGTGCTAGACTATGAATGGTTTTATGAATGTATTTGTTCACGCTACCATAGACTTGTCTGGTACCCAGATCAGTTTGTTTACATTTGATGGGTTAGGTAGTTAATTAAATAAATAAATAAAGAAATAATAAAAACAAAGGAGAAATGATCCCAATTTTTTCTCCTAAAGGCGGCGGCGGGGGTGTCCACATGTTATTTGACAGCAAAAAGAAAATGCTCTGCTAGAATGTTCTCCCTGTCACTTTCTAAGCTGAAGCACCTCGATCCATTTTCTTTAGCCAAACAACTTCAGTGGTGATTTTGCTGTCTTTGAGGTCTGGTAACCTTCAGATAATGATTTATGGCAGTAATTAAAACGTCTGTGTAGGATCAGGATGGAATTGATTGATTGTCTATGCAGTGGCCTAACAATAGCAGTTGTGTATCTTCTTGGTTTGTTTGCCTAATGCATTTCCAGGAGAATCGGAATGGCTCAGGGACTGTTTTTAGCACAGATGTTGCCTTTCCAATTTTATCCGGGCAATAATCCTTTTTTAAGAGCCTCTGTTTTACTAAACACAAGCAGAGGACATTGTTGGCTCCATCACACCACAGAAAACCCAGGTTCAAGAAGAATTCACGAAGAATTAAATTATTTAACTGGAATAAATTATGCAAACGAATAGTCTATGCACAAATCCCCCCCCCCCATTTTGCATAACTGGTTCTGCTTTTATTAGTCACAGGAAGGAGCTAGAAGCTACGCAGAACACGGAAATTCCACGCACCAGGAGTATCTCTCTAGCTTCAGTGATTTTTTTCCAAGCAGTTAAAAAAAAGGTAGAGGTAAAGGACCCCTGGATGGTTAAGTCCAGTCAAAGGTGCCTATAGGATTGTGGCGCTCATCTTGCTTTCAGGCCAAGGAAGCCAGCATTTGTCCACAAACAGCTTTCCAGATCATGTGGCCAGCATGACTAAACTGCTTTTGGTGCAACGGGACACGGTTAAGGAAACCAGACCACACGGAAACACCATTTACCTTCCTGCCACAGCAGTATCTATTTATCTACTCGCACTGGCATGCTTTCAAACTGCTAGGGTGGCAGGAGCTGGGACAGAGCAACGGAAGCTCACCCTGTCGTGGGGATTCGAACCGCTGATCTTCTGATCGACAAGCCCAAGAGGCTTAGTGGTTTAGACCACAGAGCCACCCGCGTCCCCTACAGGAATACGTGGGGCTTATATGGGAAGAGATTCTCTCAGATAGTTTTCAGTTCTCTGTAGTTCTAAGACCTTGACTCTAGGATGCTGAATTCTAGGTGCCGGGTACCAAATGTTCCACAAATTGTCCACTGCACTGTTCAGTTTCCTGAAATCAAGGGACAAAATTGCTTAGGACTCAAAGGGGCTTCTCATATCTAGGGTGCTGCTGCATGGTAAATTTATTGTTCAGATGTGCAATATCAAGCTCAAATGTGTGTGTATGTATAATAATACAGTTAAGAGTGTGGGAATCAGTTGTGATCTTTAGGCCACTACTGGTGGAATGATCTCACTGAGGGCGATGGGATTATTCTGGAGTAAATTATATTAGAGTTATAGCCGGTGCTAATTTTCTCATAAAGAGCCATTTGTATGGTGCTTTCCTTTCTTTTCATGAAATTGATTTGGCTAGCAGCGGGTGGCTTTTGAAGCTGGCCGGTTGCTTGTAAAGACATAATACGTTATGGTGATTTCAGAAAATTCTCAGCATTCTTACAGGAGAAAGTTTATAAATGCACAGCAGCTGCCCAGCTGCCATGGACCTGATATCCTCGTTGCCCTCCGGACGTCTTCTGAGCCAATCTGTCGGCGGCGGTGTGTTTACAGAGTACGAACTTCACTTTGTAATCCACGGCAGACCCTTTCATATCAATAGACTGCCGATGTTCCAAGGCTGTCTCTTATCTTTCGGCAAGCATGTCGATAACAAGTGTGAGAAAGGAAAATCGGGCTTCACAAGCTGGAAAAGGAAGGCAATTGTTCTGTTACAAAGACGCAGAGCTAATTTTTAAAACATACGTCTCTTTAGACTGTTGAAGAAGAACAAACAAAGAAATTCGCAGATGGGAACTTGCCAGTGCATGAGGGGGTGCAAGATTTTTTCCCTCCTCCACGGTGAATGTATCTAGATTTTTGGTTCGTAGTAAGGGGATGTTCACAGTAAGATGTCTAATCAGCGATAGCCCTTCAGATCCAGAATTTGTGGTCTGTGGATGATTGAAGGGAGGTTACAAATTTGCATGTCTGCAATTTTACCATGCAGTGGGGAAGTGGTGGGAGAGGGTTTTGCTATCTGATGCAAACAGAAACCTCTAGATCTCTGAATGCTTTTTATTTTAATGCACAAGTTAGAAAAATGCAAATAGCATTCATGGGGTTGGTGATGAGGACAGGGGCACACACTGTGATCAAAGCAGGCATGAAGGGAGAATTTAACTCTTCCCTGTTGCAGTTTTGAATAACAGCCTTCCTCTGAGGCTAGTATTTGCTTTTGGGGAAATTCTATTGGCTCCAATGGGTGATTCCCCCTTCCCAACAAAAATACCAAGTTTCATTGAAGGAATCTTCTTCAAGGCTGCAACAGGGGATAAAATAAATCTACCATCCAGGCCAGTGGTATGCCCATTATCAGTCTCCCTCAGCTGATGCTATTTGCATTAAAAAATCCTAAGCATCAAACATAAAGATGAGTCTAATTTCACATCTAGCTTGACCTTCAATTGCTCCATTGTTGTTGTTATTGTCTAAGGAAGCTCCTAGCCCACACTGTTATGGAGAAGAAGCTGTGAAATGAATGAGAATGCTTACTGAGGGTTCAGAAAGTGGAAATAGGATTCCCAGTGAGGTCCACAATTTCTGATATTTTAAGAGATTATGGCTGGAAGGATGGGAGGGAGGTGGTGGTAGCAAACACAGTGGCAGGTTTGGGCTTGTTGGGGAACAGCTGATCTGGGTCTCAGCTGTATGACATCATCATTATGAGACCCCATCCTTTTAACTGTTTCCTACCATAAGCCTTTGTGAAAAGTGAAGCTATATATATTTGGGCGACAGACAGAGAACCTGAGTGGGAATGCGAGACTAACATTCTGCATCAGAAGCAAAGAAAATGGCCAAACGCAGGTTGTATTGTAATGCAGCAAATTACTTGACGTTAAACTCGAGGCAGCTCATAACGTAGTAAGCCATGATCCAATTATGTGTGCTGGGTAACCTTAGAAAAGGCACAATTCCTCAAAGGTACATGGTGGATGTCTGATTCCCAACATTGCCCTAGATTAGATTTACTGGATATCCTGTCTGCTCTAGTGGTTTACAACCCGAAGCCTTGGATGTGCTCCTATAGTTCAGTCGTCCTTTGTCATTTCCAATTGTTATAAATGGAGATGTCTTCAAAATGTAATGAAAGCCGCTGCTTATAAATAACTAAATCATGGCAGCAAAGCCCAGGTGTTCAGATATGTATTATTCACAAAGTAGCCGCTAATGGCTACTGAGGAGTTTTATGTTTTTGTTCCCGTTTGTTAAAACAAGTCATTGTCATGATCCATCCTGACAGGTCCTGGAGTGACATTATAACTGTTCTCCCCTCCCCGAAAATGTTTGGACTACAAAGGACGTTGGCACCAAGTAAGTGGCAACACAGCAGTGTCAAATCATGTCACTTGCCTGTGGAGCGTGGAAATCTAATATTTCTATATGCTGTTCACGGTAGCAATGGCGGTGGTGGTGGTGGGAATTCTTACTTGGCTAGTGGAGAGACAATAGCGTTGGATGGATTTGCAGAAAAGCGATGAGGTAAAAAGAAACACACACAAAAATAAAGATTAAAAAATAAAAGACACTACCAGATTAATAAAAAGTACAAAGAAAACTAACAGATATTACCAGATAAAGGCATCAAAATGAAGATTAAAATTAAAAGGCATCACCAGATTCTATCAATATCTATCTTTCCATCTATCTATATCAGGGTTGGGGAACCTGTGATTCCAATTCCCATTAGCCCTGGTCAGCATGGCCAGTACTTCAGGATGATGGAAATTGTAGTCTGGAGGACCACAACCTTGCCTGCCCTGATCTAGACAGTGGTTTTGTTGTTGTTGTTTAGTCATTTAGTCGTGTCCGACTCTTCGTGACGCCATGGACCAGAGCACGCCAGGCACTCCTGTCTTCCACTGCTTCCCGCAGTTTGGTCAAACTCATGCTGGTAGCATCGAGAACACTATCCAACCATCTCATCCTCTGTCATCCCCTTCTCCTTGTGCCCTCCATCTTTCCCAACATCAGGGTCTTTTCCAGGGAGTCTTCTCTTCTCATGAGGTGGCCAAAGTATTGGAGCCTCAGCTTCAGGATCTGTCCTTCCAGTGAGCACTCAGGGCTGATTTCCTTCAGAATGGAGAGGTTTGTTCTTCTTGCAGTCCATGGGACTCTCAAGAGTCTCCTCCAGCACCATAATTCAAAAGCATCAATTCTTCGGCGATCAGCCTTCTTTCTTAACCTCAGGATAAGAACTTAATTCGTTCTTAACCTGAGATACCACTTTAGCTAATGGGCCTCCCACTGCTGCTGCTGCTGCGCAATTTCTGTTCTCATCCTGCAGCAAAGTTCTTAACCCGAGGTACTATTTCTGGCTTAGCGGAGTCTGTAACCTGAAGCGTCTGTAACCTGAAGCGTCTGTAACCTGAGGTACCACTGTATATGAGAGAGAGAAAGAGATCAGACTTAGTAAAGGTATCCACAGTTTCTTCTAGTTGCAGAGCCTGGAATCAAAGACATGAGCTTTGCTCTGTGCTCAGGACCCTAAGAATACTTTCATGCAAATTGCTCTAAATAGTGGAGCACATTGTAACATACAAATATACCCATTTCCTTAAGAGGTATTGTCATGTAAATGCTAAAAAACACACATAAAAAACACCACCGCCATTCTGAATCTATTATTATTATTGTTGTTGTTGTTGTTATGATTTGGACAAAAGAAAAGTCGAGTGCTTTGTTCTTCTTGCTTTTGACAACAAATGGGACTGAGGGAAAGTGACTCGCTTATGTGGGTTAAGCGCATGGCGAACAATCTAAAGAGAATATTTACGGCTGGGCTGAAAACAGGGCGGGGGGAGAATGGAATGGTTGGAACAACAAGTTCTTTTATACAGCACAGCGGACAGAATCCCCTACGAGCTGGGAAAGGTTTGGGGAAGAAAGGGAGAAAAGAGGCTGGTGGTGTTTTGTTCCGCAGAGCAGCCTTTGTGGGGAGTAGCAGCTGGGTAAAATGTGTGTGGCTTCATCAGCATCATGAGTTGAAAAGCAGACTCCTGCCAGATAGGATAGTCGCAGCTGTGCAAAGGCTGCTCCATCAGTAGAGCACTTAGAGGCCATCTACTGTGGGCACCTGTTTGCCCCCCAGGTGGTGAAAGTGGAGCTGTTCAAAAGAAAACTCCAGCAGGCCTCACATCTTATTTTTCTAGTTCTTTCCCTCCTGTCCCCCACTCCCCCCCCCCGCTTATATATCCCATATTTTAATATTTTGGAGGATGGAGTTGAAGTGGCGTTTCAGCTCCATAATATTCAATCCCCGATACGTATATCAGAAGCGAGCTGAAGTTTCCTAATGGTTCAAATGTCCCGTATGAAAGGTCCTTTGCGATGAGAGGAATACCTGAAGAGGATTCATTATTTACTCCAAGGGCACATTCAGTGGTACCTCGGGTTAAGTACTTAATTCTGGAGGTCCGTGCTTAACCTGAAATGTTCTTAACCTGAAGCACCACTTTAGCTAATGGGGCCTCCTTCTGCCGCCGCGCCGCCGGAGCACAATTTCTGTTCTCATCCTGAAGCAAAGTTCTTAACCTGAAGCACTATTTCTGGGTTAGCGGAGTCTGTAACCTGAAGTGTATGTAACCTGAAGCGTATGTAACCCGAGGTACCACTGTAATGGCAAGTTCAGGTTGTGTGATTAGAGTGGATTTGGTGCTATTGCTCAACAAACTAATTTCCCCTTCCCCTCTCCACAAAACCCCCACACTTTTTATGATAGGGAATGCGATGGCGAAATTCACTGGAGGGTGTGGAATGATACTTGCTTGACACATCATATAATCTCTCCATGAACAAATAAGAATGCATGCCAGTGTAATCTGACCTCCCGTCAAACTTTGTGCAAAGGAATCAGGGGTGAATGTTCCGCGAACAGGTCCATACAGCTGTCATACCCAGTGCAGTAGATCACCATAATGCTTTGGATACAGGCAATTTATTTTCTACTTATCTTGTATGTTTTAGCATCTCTAAGGCAATAACAGGTGGTGGTAGTGAATTCACTTTTAAATGGTTGTTGCCCTTCCTTAGACTGAATGGATTAAATAAACAAAACAATTTGATTATGCAAGCACCACCATCTTTCATTAGAGGGACCTTAACATGTAAGCACACAAAAGTTACTGGTTCACATTTCTTGTTTTTGACGCAATTCTTATTCACTGTTTATAAATCATAATCACCACTGAATCTAGAGGATGGTTTGAAGGCCCCTCTGCTCTCCAGGTACTAACTCTTGGTGGGCAACTTTGAGGCCCCTGCTGTTCTCTCTTTTGGGTTGGTCATAGAATCATACAATGGTAGAGTTGGAACGGACCCTGAGGATCATGCAGTCCAACCCCTTGCAATGCAGGAATATGCAACTGTCTCATAAGGGGATCAAACATGTTGCAGCCTTGGCATTCTCAGCACCACACACCAACCAAATGAGCTATCCAGGAAGCTATTATGTATTCAGTGGTCTGTGTTTGCCTGAGCTTGAGTCTGGACTAAACATTCTGAGCCCTTGTGTTCTGATTCTATACATGATTTCCAATCACAGAGCATTTCAGGATTTGGGCCTCTGCCATTGGCCCTTAAACTCTGAGTCATGATTCGCAGCTTGGAAGTTTAGACAGCCAATGACATTGTGAGTGGGAGTGGCCCAGGCCTTCAGAAATGTATATAAGCAGTTGCTTTGCCCCTGTGGTCCAGTTCTGTTAGTTCAATAGAGGTTCTTGCTGTTATCACTGTGTCTTGCCTCACTGCTTCATTTCTAACCCACAACCTCCTGATCAAATCCCACAACATTTTATACCACAAGTGTTCCGGTGGTTTATTTTTGTTCTGCTTTTGTTGCACTATAGCCCCTCCGGACAGCATTTGGGAAGCATAACAGAACAAACTGAAGTATAACAAATCCACTACTAATGCACTATTATTGTGTCAAGATTATATTGCAGAAATCGCCCACAACAAAACAACCATCTGGAGGCAACCTGACTCTTCGTCCTGTCTTTTGCTCCTCTCTAGAATTAGATGGAAATCAATGTCCCTGTGTACCTACATAGTTGAAGACTACATAACTTAATTCACAGAAAAGAGCAGATCTATTTCCCTTCCTTTCCCCATTTCTGTCTTTCTGATCTATTGATGCATTACCTGTGGCCATCAAAGCAACCTGGGTGTTCTCAGAAGTCATATAAATGCTGTGCTGTTAACGGAGAAATGTCTATTCGAGAGGGGATGAGCAAATTCGGAAACCAACACACGTCTTCCTTCTAAAATAGAGACATGGCTTGTCATTAATCTAAGACTCCTGAGACGGTGCCCTTGTGTTGTTAAAGTACAGTAGCAAATGGTTTGGAGGTCATGTTCTTTTAAATTATGTGTATCTTTTAAAGCATATTTACATTGCTGATCCAGCCGAATCAGTAATGTTTTGCTGCTGTCATTAATGGGAAATCAATTCCCACCTTAAACATATTATGAATTGAAAAGAGAAAAGACTCTTAAGAGGGCCTTTAGAGATACCTTTTCCATTAGTAAAGCTGTATGTTCACTTTCCTCATGTCCTGTTCAGCTGGATATGTTCCTCTGATAAAAGCATTATTTCTGTAACTTTCCTCCCTGATCACGATAGTCATAGGCTTGTCTTCTATAGGGCACTGAAATAAATTCCAGGCATACTTTTAAGTGCTTAGATTGTAAAATTTGCTGAGTCAGAACTCTAGAGAGCGGCAGTAACTTAGATGGATGCTCCATATGGAGCAATACCATCTGACACGTGTGAATACCAGAATCCCATGGGTGAAGGCAACTGAGCAGGTCCTTCATACTCATTTGTCTTCCTACCTCTCAGAAAGAATCCTACAATTGGCCTTGCCAGTGAGGTTCTGGAAGTAGGTGTCGTATGTATGTATGTATGTATGGGTGTCGTATGTATGTAAATTCTAACGTTTCTCTGATGAAAATAGGGATGTTGTCTTCTTCTTCTTCTTCTTCTTCTTCTTCTTCTTCTTCTTCTTCTTCTTCTTCTTCCAACACCACCCATCTGAATGGATTGCCCCAGCTTCTCTGGACAGCTTGCAACATATATAAAAACATAATAAATAATTAAACATTAAAAAAACTTCCCTATACAGAGCTGCCTTCACATGTCTTCCAAAAGCTGTATACAGTGGTACCTTGGGTTAAGAACTTAATTCGTTCCGGAGGTCTGTTCTTAACCTGAAACTGTTCTTAACCTGAGATACCACTTTAGCTAATGGGCCTCCCACTGCTGCTGCTGTGCAATTTCTGTTCTCATCCTGCAGCAAAGTTCTTAACCCGAGGTACTATTTCTGGCTTAGCGGAGTCTGTAACCTGAAGCGTCTGTAACCTGAAGCGTCTGTAACCTGAGGTACCACTGTATATGAGAGAGAGAAAGAGATCAGACTTAGTAAAGGTATCCACAGTTTCTTCTAGTTGCAGAGCCTGGAATCAAAGACATGAGCTTTGCTCTGTGCTCAGGACCCTAAGAATACTTTCATGCAAATTGCTCTAAATAGTGGAGCACATTGTAACATACAAATATACCCATTTCCTTAAGAGGTATTGTCATGTAAATGCTAAAAAACACACATAAAAAACACCACCGCCATTCTGAATCTATTATTATTATTGTTGTTGTTGTTGTTATGATTTGGACAAAAGAAAAGTCGAGTGCTTTGTTCTTCTTGCTTTTGACAACAAATGGGACTGAGGGAAAGTGACTCGCTTATGTGGGTTAAGCGCATGGCGAACAATCTAAAGAGAATATTTACGGCTGGGCTGAAAACAGGGCGGGGGGAGAACGGAATGGTTGGAACAACAAGTTCTTTTATACAGCGTCTGTAACCCAAGCGTCTGTAACCCAAGGTACCACTGTAGTTATGGTACTTATCTCCTTGACTTGGGGGGTCATATAACTCCATACCCTCCAACATTTCTCCAATGAAAATACAGACGTCCTAAGGAAAAGTGGAATATTCCAGGATCAATCAGAAACCGGGATGGCTTCTGTACATCCTGGATTGTCCCTGGAAAATAGGGACACTTGGAGGATCTGTAAATACCTGAATCGGGCATGTGGAGCCTAATCACATAGGCCTGTCATATCCAGTCAATGTCTCCTTTATATGACTTGTCACACAATTCTACACTATGTAAAGGTATAAGGTAAAGGACCTCTGGACGGTTAAGTCCAGTCAAAGGCGACTATGGGGTTGCGGCACTCATCTTGCTTTCAGGCCGAGGGAGCCGGCGTTTGTCCACAGACAGATTTTCTGGTCATGTGGCCAGCATGACTGAACAATTGCACATGACTGGTGCAACGGGACACCATCACGGAAACCAGAGCGCATGGAAATGCTGTTTACCTTCCTGCCGCAGCGGTAACTATTTATCTACTTGCACTGGTGTGCTTTCAAATTGCTAGGTTGTCAGGAGCTGGGACAGAGCAACGGGAGCTCACCCCGTCGCGGGGATTCAAACTGCTGACCTTCCGATTGGCAAGCCCATGAGGCTCAGTGAGACCACAGCGCCACCTCCCTTAGCCTGAAAGCAAGATGAGTGCCACAACCCTATAGTCTCCTTTGACTGGACTTAACCATCCAGGGATCCTTTACCTTTAGGATCATACAATGAGAGATGGCTTTCATTCAGCTGTGGGTTGGGGTGAAAGGGATCACTGTAGCACACCAAAAATCAAACTATTGTTTGAATTCTGTGTGTGTGACATGTGCAGTCCTGCAGCTGTCTCAGTGCATGTCACCTGCAGCTGGAAGTCTACACAGATTGCCTCTAAAATGGCTGTCATTTGTGGGGAAAGGTCGTGAGACACAAGGAGAATAGGTCGTGAGAAAATCTAACTAAAGGGAGCCTCTGGAGAAAGTTTGGTCATATAAACACACCACTGTGCTCTAAATCCTTTCCTCATTCCCTCTGCTAAAATGGGACTGTTTATCATCTCACCTAACAACACAGTGTGTCTCCTTCACTCAGAGTACAATGGCTACATCTATTGCCTCCCTTCATTTCCTAGGCATGAGGGCAAATAAGTCCTCCCTTATCTCAAGAGCATCAGATGTTGACAGCTCCGCTTATTTTGGAAGGCAAGCCCTCTGTGTGTAATGTCTGACTGTCTGAAAACATGTTTTTCATCAAATTGCCCTATTTCCCTTATTTTAGCAGATGAAAGATCTTCTTCCTGTTCCCAGCGCAGTTTCTTTTCTGCCTGAATATTCTACTGTTTAATTTTAATTCTACCTAATTTTGATTTGATGGGCAGATTGTCTGAACAAGTACGATGTGTCTGATGATGGACACACATTTATTGAGATATTATAATCTCAATAATCAGTGTTTTTCAAGTCAACACAGATCTTTCCAGAAGGACCTCTTTTCTGTATGTAAGTTTATATGATTGCTAATTTTACGGACATCAGTTTTCATTAATGGCAATGCTTTGGATTTCATTTGGTTTATATTCTTTCTTAGAAGAAATACAATAAAATGTTGTGGAAAATAATTGGTTTTAAGCTAGTACTATCCGAAAGAATACAGAACAAGACACAGGTCAAGACTTGTCAAGCATTCTGCATTACTGAATGAGTCCTCCTCTGCAAAACTTAATTCACACTCAGTATATATTACTCAGTATTCTGGATCTCTTATGACTACTTAGCGCATATTATGCATACCTTCCAGGTAAACATTTGCTCTCCATGTCTCACCTTGCGGTTTGGTTAGCTGGGATATAAGCCGCCCCACCTTTTTCCAGAAAGCAATCAAACAGCTTTAGGTTCCGACAGTATCTTAGAATGGTTTTCTTTAGATGCCAACAAACTGTTTTTGAGTGTCTGGATTCGCTTGGCACTGTCTGGCATTCCTGCAGATTTGCAATGTTGCGCTCCTCAACAAAGACATGGGTTGCGGTGTAAAAAACCCCACCAAAATTATAGAACTGATTGTTGTTGGGGTTTTTTGTATATTTACAAAATGCGTTACAGAAACTGAGGGGAAAGTCATTTACTATGAGATATACAGAACTATAACTCCTACAAACTGGGTTATTCAGACAGGACTTTGCAATGTGAATTTTTTTTTAATCAACCAGTATTTACTGATACTTTTACAGATGGTTTGATTAACCTTACTGTGATTTTGTATGCTGCACACTGTCTTGCTGTAGTTTTATGAAAGTGCACACTATAAATATTTCATTAAGCAAAGACAGAGGTAGATAACATACTGGCAATGTTGGTGTTGGGAGGCTGGCTCTGTCCCAGCATCCCACCTGTTCCTGGCAGACGTGCTTCTTTCTCAGAGTGTCTATGAAGAATTTTACACATCACTTGGGAAGACAGGCGAACTAATGCCAGTGTACTGGAAGAAGCAAAGATCACCAGTGTCGAAGCAATAATTCTTCAACATCAGCTTCGTTGGACTGGTCATGTTGTTCGGATGGCTGATCATAGCCTTCCAAAGCAACTACTCTATTCCGAATTTTAAAATGGAAAGCGTATTGCTGGTGGTCAACAAAAGAGTTTTAAAGACTCTCTCAAGGCAAATCTTAAAAAATGTAGTATAAACACTGACAACTGGGAAACACTGGCCTGTGAGAGCTCCAGTTGGAGAACAGCCTTTACCAAAGGTGTCGTGGGTTTTGAGGATGCTCGAACTCAGGACGAAAGAGAGAAATGTGCTAAGAGGAAGGCACACTTGGCAAACCCTCACCGTGATCAACTCCCACCGAGAGACCTATGTCCCCACTGTGGAAGGACGTGTGGATCCAGAATTGGCCTCCACAGTCACTTATGGACTCACTGTTAAGACTGTGTTCATGGAAGACAATCTTACTCAGCTACTAGTGATCGCCAAAGAAGAGGAAGAAGCTTCCTTCTCACAGCTGCATGCTACAGCTGAAGGAGCCCAGTGAGAAGGAGGCAATGAAGTTCACAGCCATGGATTACAAGGAAACAAAGATATGGAGTTAGGTAGGCTGTTGAAAAGGCAGGCATGTAGGCAGCATACATACTATACATTTAAAGCAATCCCCACAAAGAATCCTGAAAGCTATAGTTTGATAAGGGTGCTGGGAATTGTAGCTCTGTAATGGCTAAACTCTGCTTTTTTCCTAAAAAAAAGTTTAGGGGTACTCTCATTTCCCTACTCATATTGAAATACTGCCCCTCAGTGAGGCCAAGATTAAGATTCACAAAATGTTTAGGGGTATGCGTACCCCTGCGTTCCCCCCAGAAAAAAAGCAGTAGCTAAACCACAGTTCCTAGAACTTCTGTGGGTGGGGAAGGTGTTTTAATTGTGTAGGGTGTGTATGCAGACTTTGGCTCTCTCTTACTGTGATGGGCGCTTCTGTGTCTCAGAACTTGTGATAAATATCGCAGGATCTCTTTAATCCAATCAGTTGCAGAAAAGGGGACATTTTTTCCTGCAATCATTACCGGCCATCTCCACACAGCCTGTTAAGTTTACTTTTGCTTTGTGAGCATCCCAGACAGGCGTTTAATCAGAAGTTTCAGTTCCCTGTGTCCAAGACTATGTTTTGGTTCAGTGCAATTAAACCAAATCTAATCTTAAAATAGGTCTTAATCCCAGATAAAACCAGCATTAGCGCACAGAGAGGTAATTCTTTGCTTTTCAAAGAGCAATAATGACTGAATATTAAAGGCAAACTACATGGAGTCCAATACATCAAACCTCTAATCTACTTAGCAGGATCGTGTTGTATTGTTTACACAGAATTAGAAAGAAATGCAGTCACCATTCCATTGCTTGTGAGGGATACTGTATTCAGTGCAGTCCATGGGATGCTACTTAAAATGCTGTGGTGGTGATTCTTAATAGCTCTAGTCTTGTGAACCAAAATTATTTCAGAAAGTGTCCCTCACTCATACCCGTTATTATCCCAGGCATGTATTAAAGCTGATGTGAGGTAGGGAGAAGGAGTGGTCATTTGGCTACTTCCTATGGTTTATTGAAACAAGCCAGGGAGGAGCCATTGTTTCTGACCATGGCTCATTCAAACTAACCATGGTTATCCTTGTCATATGTAACAGCAAACCATGGTTAATTCTAAAATGGAAGCTGTTGCTTCCAATCTCGTCCTCCCAGCTCCTCTTCCCCATCAAGGTGTGTAGGACTCAGTTATGGATGGCCATGTTTTTTGAGGCGGAAAATCACACAAGTGCCTCTTGCTGGGAGCAGAAACATTCTGATAATGGAAAGGAACAATTTGCTTCCTTTGATTCAGTTTGATTCACGTTCAAGATCAGCTGCCTCTAGAAAATATACATATCCAACCCAAAGGTACTGTGGCCAAGTAATCCATTTCTACCTCTTCTTGTTGAAGATAAAATTTATTATTATTACAAAACCTTATACAGTTTAGACTCGAATGATTAGCTGCATTGCTGCCTCCCATGTTGACAGTCTCTAGACTAAAGAGAAAGGCATGTGAATCTCATCCTTCCCAAAAATTTGCATTTATTGTTCCTGTTGACTTACTGTAACCTTTCTGAAAATAAAAAGGAATCACATCTCTTCCCGCCATCTTCCATTTCTCCTTTTCCCTGTTTAGTCTGTTATTGAGAAGTTGGCTTGTTTCTTTGGAAAAGCAGTATGCCGTTCCAGAAGAGCTTCTATAAAATGTACCACAGTCTGACATTTGCACATCGCTTGCTAGCTGTCCAGTTAGCCGCCAGTTCTAATTCCCAGGCTTAGTTCAGCAAACATTGATCGGATGCAGCAGGGCTGTTCTCAATGCTCCTCAGACATATTCCCATGCTTTTCCTATGATGGTCCTGCTACATAACTACCATGTTGGTTGGATTAAGATCAAAGCTAGAAAGAAATGAGGACTTGGGTGTTAATTCTCTGTTCTGATGAACTGAACGGAAGAGCTGGTAAAGGCATAGCTGTCAACGTTTCCCTTTTTTTTTAAGGGAAATTCCCTTATTCCGAATAGGATTCCTCTCAAGAAAAGGGAAAAGTTGACAGCTATGGGTAAAGGAATGCAGCCTCAACTTTTGCCTTCTGCAAAATGAAAAATGGACTCAAAGTGTGAGCTGTGACTCCCGTCCAAATATAAGGCGTTCACACGGAAGTTTATTTCTTTCCACTCAAAAATTCCAGAGTTTCGAAGCATTAGCCATGCCCCACAGTTAAATTAATCAAGGCTTATTTTGGCAAATCCCTGCTCCACCTACTTTTCTGGCAAGCGAGAGCTTAAAAGCAAATGGAGAGGCCTGAAAACTGGAAAATATGATCATCGTGAGTGGTTTATTCAATCTAAAAGGGGAAAAAATCACACCAATGTATACCTTAATTTAAAACGTTCTCAGGCACACAGAACAACGATGTGGCATTTTTTTAAAAAAGGGCATTAAACGTATAAGAAAATATAAATCAGGACAGTGACCCATCTAGTTCTGTATCCTTGCAGTGGCCAACCAGATGTTCTTCTCCTTCGGTTTTAAGCAACTGGTACTCAGAAGCATATTGCCTCTGACCGTGGTCATCAAGGGGAGTAGCCACTGATAGACTTAAAGGTAAAGGTAAAGGGACCCCTGACCATTAGGTCCAGTCAGACTCTATTTCTGGGTTAGCGGAGTCTGTAACCTGAAGCGTATGTAACCTGAGGTACCACTGTAGTGAGGGAATGTGTCTCACAAAACACCCTAAGAATTTTGTTTCAGCATTCCCCCCCAACCAGGGAAACCGAATAAAGGTTTCCAATCGTTTTCTAAAATGGTTGGGCAGATGACAAAATGACGTTACATGCAGGAAACAACTGCTTCCCTTCTCTCCTTTTTGGGCATTTATATAAACAGCAGTGTGACTGTTACATAAAGCCAAAGGCTCTCTCCCCTTTATAGCATTTTTCAGTGTTTATCTTATGCCAGCCACAATAAATGCCACCGCCGCTTCCCTTCCATTTATTTTCAAAGAGTTTATCTACTAGCAGCAGTGTAAATAGGGAAGATAATAATTTATAAACTCTGTGAGACATGTATGTAAAAAAGTTCTCAAGAACAATCAAAGTGACAGTTAGCATAGGATGTTTACAAGAGCAACTTGTTCCCTGGTTTACAGCGAAGACTTTTTCAGGTGTGGTGGCTTATTAACCCTTATAGTTCTTGTTCATTTCCCCAGAATCCAGAAATGACCTCTTCCTTGCCTTCAGAACCTGTCGTCCAGACAGCTTATTATGATCTCATCATGGACACCAAGTGAAAGGGGGTGAACATACCCTCCAACATTTCTCCGATGAAAACAGGGACACACTATTGCAACCAGATATCCTGGAATGCGGGTGGTGCTGTGGGTTAAACCACAGAGCCTCGGACTTGCAGATCAGAAGGTCGGCAGTTCGAATCCCCGTGACGGGGTGAGCTCCTGTTGTTCGGTCCCTGCTCCTGCCAACCTAGCAGTTTAAAAGCACGTCAAAGCAAGTAGATAAATAGGTACCACTCTGGCAGGAAGGTAAATGGCATTTCCGTGCACTGCTCTGGTTTGCCAGAAGCGGCTTAGTCAAACTGGCCACATGACCCGGAAGCTGTACGCTGGCTCCCTCGGCCAATAAAGCGAGATGAACGCCGCAACCCCAGAGTCAGTCACGACTGGACCCAATGGTCAGGGGTCCCTTTACCTTTATCCTTGTTGCCTGCCCATATCTCTCATGCATGCAACTGCATTTCCTGGAACCAAGCACTTTGTTTCAGTGCCTTGTAATTTCAAACATTTTCCAATAAAAATATTAAGCTATTTAGACAGTAAAGTAGTTGCATATTGGCTCATGTGATCATGAGTTGTGGTTACACAATCCTTAAATGAGCAGTGTAGTGAAAACATGTTAGTTACTGCAGCAATTACCTTGAGCTGTTCAGTATTTATCTAGGCATATGTTCTAGTCAGCCAGTGGAAAAAACCTCTTTTGACTCGTGCAATAATCTAGTCAGTCAGGGGGATAACTGCAGGTTGGTTGCTTCCAGTTCATGTTTGCTGTTGTTTTGTTAGCAATTTAAGAAATCAGACCACACTCAGACTTGATACAACCATGATGAAGCTGTCAACAAAGTGTTGTCAAAAATAGATTTCTGCTTTATTAGGGCTAGAAGAACAGGCAGGAAGTAACTTTAAATCCAAATGGGACACCATTTCCAGTACTGTGCTTACTCAGGAAGTTTGGGAATCAGATCTTTATAAATGGCCCAGAAACTCCTTCCTTTTTGAAGTTAGGCTGAGCAAAATATTTTTTCTTAAAAAAGATAATGCTGGCAGTGTGGTAACTCAGTAGCTGATTTTTCTTCCTATATTATATTTCCACTCATCTGTGGTCACACTGAGGACTGAG
This sequence comes from Podarcis melisellensis, assembly GCF_964234715.1. Classification (NCBI taxonomy): domain Eukaryota; kingdom Metazoa; phylum Chordata; class Lepidosauria; order Squamata; family Lacertidae; genus Podarcis; species Podarcis melisellensis. The sequence goes on along the minus strand of NC_138528.1, from coordinate 115,858,200 downwards.
TGTGCCCAGGAGGCCTTCCGATTCTTCCTTTGCTGTCACTGCCACCATTGGGGTGTGTGTGAAGGGAATAAAGGGGAGAAGCTCTTTCTCGTCTTTGTCCGCGCCTCCTCCCTGCCTCTGGTCCTGCTGCAGGTGGCACTATGGTCTAAACAGTAATAGTAATAGTAATTTATTATTTGTATCCTGCCCATCTGGTTGGGTTTCCCCTGCGAGAAGTGAGGTTACAGTGAACCAGGCAGAGGGCCTTCTCGGTAGTGGCGCCTGCCCTGTGGAATGCCCTCCCACCAAATGTCAAGGAAATAAACAACTACAGTGGAACCTCGGCTGTTGAACGTAATCTGTTCTGGAAGACCGTTTGACTTCCAGAATATTCAACAACCGAGGCTCCAAGGGTGGTGGACAAATCCCATTGAGAAAACTGAGAATCGCGCATCGGAAGCCGTTCAACTTCTGAGGCGCGTTCGAAAACGGAAGCAATTACTTCCAGGTTTTCGGCGTTCGAAAACCCAAACGTTCAGCTTCCGAGACACTTGAAAACCAAGGTTCCACTGTATCTGACTTTTAGAAAACATCTGAAGGCAGTCCCGTTTGGGGAAGTTTTAAATGTCTGATGTTTTGTTGTGTTTTTAATATTCTGTTGGAAGCTGCCCAGAGTGGCTGGGGAAATGCAGCCAGATGGGCGGGGTATAAGTAATTAATAATAACAACAACAACAACAATAATGGTTCTCCATATTTGTCTATTAATGCCTACTTTAAGTGCTGCTCTATTGCAATGCCATTCACCATTGAACCAATTGCTTGTCCTATAGTGGTTTATTGGCACATTTTAAATGTATTGAAATATTTTATTTTCAGGAGGTATTTCATGTGCAACATTACGGTACTTTAGACTATTAGGCTATGTAGATAGGCTTCTGAATATTTTATTCTCATTATGAATACCTTACATCAAAGCCTCAGTGACCTGCAATGAAAGTAACTATCAAATGAGTATACAATATATATGTATGTATGTATGTATGTATATATATATATATATATATATATATATATATATATATACACACACACACACACACACACACACACACACACACACACATACACAACAATCTTGATATATTCCAGTTCATTCAGACTTTCATCATTGGTTAAGTGATCAGCATTATGGTGTGCAAATGTGTTGATTACAACTAATCAAAGCAGAAATGGAGTGCTGTCAGAACTTCTTTATTGTTTCAGAAAATGGTTTGAATTTACCATTCAGATATAAGCCCTCACATACAAACAGCCAAGGGAAAAATTAAGAAGAAAATGACAGGCTGCTATTGTCTGCTCTCTCCAACAGAATTCCATTGTATGGCTTTTCAGCGCTAATTCTTCCATTAAAAGGGACAGATTTAAAATCTTTCTTAACTCAGTAGAGGAAATGTTACATGGGTCAATACTGGAAGATTTTAGGTTTATGAAAGAACAAGTCTTTCCCATCCATCCCACAATCCCCTCTTCATTGATGAGGTCAAACAATTGAATAAACTTGGGAGACATGCACAGGTTTCTGCCGTCTAAGCCCAAAATGTAGCAGAAGTGAAAAGGAGAACGCAGTAGTAGAATGATCATTGTTTAAAATTCGATCTATCAGAGCAGCATTGATGGCAAGCAGAGCTGCTCTCCAGTATGTTGAATGATGTTCAGCGTTAGGCAATTACTGAGTGTGGGACTAACAATGGAATGACGTCTTCATATCAATGAGCCAACTCAAATTATCTAAAAGCTTAATCTTTGCTACGCCTTTAATCCATTCCCATTAGATATGTGGTTCATAATTGAAAGGATCCTTACAAGAAGTGGGAGACTATCTAGAAACTGCCCCTTCAAACTTCTCTTCCTAATAACGAACTTTGGACAAGCTCTGCTGAAACTAATGAAGTCTGCAAAGCCACTATAGCGCCTGATGAATTGCTCCCATAAGGTTTCAAGTTACCTGGTTGGATGGCCGCCAAATGCTTGAATTAGCTAAGTGGATTTCCATTTAAGCAGGTGGTCTATAAATTAGTCACTCAGTTTTCGATTGAAACCTATTAGCATAATTATTCGTAACAACAACAACATTTCCCCCCGCTTTCCTTTTTTGGTAAAAGATTTTATAGATTTCCTAGAAACTGCAAGAACAGTACAATAAGAAGAAGACGAAAAGATGCTCCGAAATGCAAGCCAAACCATTGCTTCCTCACTGAAGGACCATTTAGCATGCGCCTCCAGACAGGTTCATCTGCAAATCTCCACTTCTTAAGAAGGAAAAGGAGTACTTATTCCAGCCACAGTCTTTTATCAAGAGCAGGGGTTGGCAAGGTTTACCTCGCCTGGGCCTTTTCACTCCAGCAAAGATCCCTCTGTGGGCTGGATCGCGCACGCGCATAAGCATGTACGCCCAAGATTTCTGGGGTTTGCACAGATGCAATTTTCAGCGTCTGCACAGACGTGATTTTCAGTGCCGCAGAAGCGAGTCCCCATGCCGCGCTGCACCAGTTTAGTGCAGTGCGTGGGGACTCACCGAACAGATGGCTCGGTTCGGGGGTGGCTCGTGGGTTGGTTAAATGACCCCCGTGGGCCACTTGTGGCCCATGGACCATAGGTTGCCGACCTCTGATCAAGAGTTTCTCTCCACTGACATCCCTGTGTTGCTGTGTGTTTTCTCCCTCAGCCCTGTCTCTTCATATATGTGAAAAAACAACACTGGATTTTGTTATCCTAACAGTTTCGATTTCTATTTCCTTCAATACCCCAAACCAAATTCCCTTCATCATTTGGCAACCCCGACACATACAATAGTAGGAGAAGAGCTGTAGTCTAGCAACATCTGGAGTACCGTAAGTTCCACAGCTGTGGCTTAAACAGGTGAAATTGCCTTAGTAGATACAGTCTTAAGACTTGGACTGGAAAGACTGGAAAGAGCTGTGTTCCCAGATGGCCGCAATGATGCACGGGCAACAACAACAGGAATGTGGTGACGGAAGCACTTAAGTGGGAGCACTAGCAGCTGGGAGGGAGGGGTATTCTATCCCCCACCCTGCACCCATCGCTTCTCCCAGAATTTGCTCCCATCTGGGAGTAGAAGAAACCTAAAGGAGGGTAGTGGCAGCTTACTGGAGCGCTTCTGATGCAACTGGCCTGCCTAGGTTGTTGCTCATGGATAGAAGGAAGAAAAAGAAACATTCCCCCCTTCCTGTACAGAGGTATCTTCCTGGAGCACAACTGGGTTGTGTCCCTCTCAATATTTCAATTAAAACATTCATTTAAGATCAAAGAGAGGTTTTTGTGGTATTTACAAGGATTTCACTCCCCCCCACCCACAACTGTCAGTTTCATGGAGACCAGGGTTGGGAAGATAGTCAAATAATTGGTGATGTAGCATGGCAGGCAATGAAGAATTCAAGTGGGTTAGATTGTCAGCAACCGCATCTCCTCCAAGTCAGGGTGTGGGCCAGCAATTTGGCTGAAGGTCTTCTGCACAAGTTGGAGGAACACAGCGACTGTAAAGCAGGAAACGCATGCCTTGTCAGGCCATTAAGTGACACAGATTCCGGAGTGATCATTAAAGCATTTGAAAACGAATGTGTGGTTTTGGCCTTAACCTGTATTAGCCCAAATGTGCTGACTCCGTGTGGTTTGCAGATCTGGCTGGCTGTGACTCAGTGAAAGTTAATCTGTTTGATATTAAAAGGCTGCTGGTTCATGACACTATTTGATTCATTAGAGACATTATTGCTTAACTCCTGTGATGTTATCTTCCACCCACTACAGGACTGGATTATAGACACCCAGAAGCAGCAGTGTAAATACCTCCTGTAAAAGCCACCTGAGGGTATGAATCTTCTCCATCTCTGGCATGTGGAGACAGAGCACATCAAAATATTTAGGTGTTGGCTCGCTGCAGTCATGATGAAGAAATGTCTTCCAGCAGGAAGGAAACCTCCTGCAGACATTTCACCAAAATTCACTGACTGAATAAATCGTGAAAGCAACCAACTTGTGTTTGTTTCTATCCTTATCTGAAAGTGAGCATGACATCGATCTGTGCAAGGGTGTTTTTTCAAGAGTTCTGCATTTACACCTATCGAACGGAGAAATGAACCAACAGGACTTACCGTATTTCTCGCTCTATAAGACGCACCAGACCACAAGACGCACCTAGTTTTTGGAGGAGGAAAACAAGAAGAAAAAGAAAATTCTGAATCTCAGAAGCCGGAACAGCAAGAGGGATCGCTGCGCAGTGAAAGCAGCAATCCCTCTTGCTGTTCAGTCTTCTGGGATAGCTGGGCAGCCTGCATTCGCTCCATAAGACGCACACACATTTCCCCTTACTTTTTAGGAGGGAAAAAGTGAGTCTTATAGAGCAAAAAATACGGTACCCTTATTTCCTGATCCAGATACTTGGATGTAAACATTTAGGACATACATTTAAAGCACACGACTTCCCCGCAAAGAATCCTGGAAACTGTAGTTTGTTAAGGGAACTGTAGCTCTCTGAGGGGTAAACTAAAGTTCCCAGGATTCTGGGAGGAAATGTGCTTTAAACGTATGGTATGTTATGTAGCCTGGGATAATTTGGGAGTGGTTTCCATTGTGTTCATTTTACCCTGGAACTTCCCAGGGTTCTCCAACTGCCATCAACTTTGGCTAGCATGACTAATGGTCAGGGATGATGAGAGCCACCATCAAATAGCTTCTAGAGGTTCACAGGTCACCCATGCCGTTAAATAATCAAGCTGAATTGTATATCAACGATGGACTGTTGATCTATTTTTGGGGGAAACTCTATGATGTGCCCAAGATTCTGAGAAGACTGAAAAGAAGACTAAGAGAGTCTGTTCAAACCAGTAATTACTTGTAACAAAAATATTATTTTTAACACTCAGAGTTTGAGCGCTGGGACTTACAGGGGGAGCGTGGAGTTCCTCTGGGAATTATTAACATAAGAACTGAAGATAACTTAGAACTTGCTTTCTGTTAAGGTTTGTTCCAAAACTATGAGGATTAGTTCTATATTCCAGTAACAGTTTTCTAGGTTTTGTCAAAAAGGCCATTAGAGTAAAAGCTTAGGGAAGAGAATTATGGATGAGCAGTGAAAGACTAGAACCACTACAAACCATCGTGTATTAATTGCTTCTCTTAAGACAATGGCTTTCCCGAATTGTCGTGAATGGGTCACCCAACCCCCGCCCATGATTGGTGAGTCCTGCACATCAGTAATTAATGGTTGCTTTGTTACGACTTTGGCTCTAATGGATAAACTAGTGAATCACTTGAAGTCAGCGAAGCTCGCACAACTATTCCTATTGTCTGCCCTGATCCCATGAAACCCCTTATGCCAAACTGATTAGATTTACTGTTCACTTGCTAAGCTTGTCTGTTCACAACAGCATAATGCAATCAAGCATTTTGAAGAGCGAAACTGGAGCTCCGCAGAGGAATGGGATGGCGGGGGCTTCCTTACAAAGTGTGTGAGTGTGTGTGTGTGTACGTTTATTCCTTTAGCCTTTTCCTCCTTTCATTCAGGACTGGCTGGAGGCTAATTTTAAACCCTTCCCCCCAAAAAAAACCACCCCACACTCATCCACTTCCCATCTGGCATGTCTCTTTATCTGGCAAAGTTTTATTCCCTTAAAAAAAGTTTCTGGCATGAAATAGTGAATGGGCTTTGCTTGGCAGGGGGCGAGAGTGGAAATAAGCACATTATAAAGGAGAGAAATAAGAAAAAAGCCAGCATTTCGATACAATGGCTGTTTAAAAACGCCCTGTAACTAGGCCCCAACTCTGCAAAGAGTTAGGTAAGCGAAACCTTTTATGTACTGTAGATCCATTGGCTGGAGTAAAACTGCTTTTAGTGAAGAAATGTTAAGCATAAATGGAAAACCCCTTTGGCCTTAAAAGTTATAGTTAGAAATAACTGGGTAGATAATAGGCAAACAAAGGTTAAGGTGGAAAACATAAACCGATAGAAAGCACTGAAAGCAAATGTACTTACCCCGATTCTTTGTTTGCATGTGTTTCACCAAAACAAGCAATGTTTGTGGTAAGGTATAAGTGAATGAGTGAACATCAAACAGTACTTTTTCTGTTTTCACTCAACAGCCACTTCTCACTTTAGATTATTTGAAGTATACACCTGAAAATGTAAATAACACAAATAAATAAATACTAGGCAAGCACCCCGATTGTACTGTTTTCAATGCCAGCCTTTAAAAAGAAAAAAAAATGTCTGGACAGGCAGACAGATAATTTTATTATATCTATTTGTATCTGATCATTTTATTATGCCTACTTGTTTTCAACATCTGTTGATTTCTATCTGCATATCGTTAAGATTTTATATTTATTTTGTATGTATTGTAAACTGCTTAGAGGTTGGTGTTTTTAAATTAACCGTGCTAGGCATATAGATATATGTGTTTGGACACATGTCTGTCATGCAGGTACACTCATCAAGATGCGAGAATGGTTGCAGCAGCTCCTAATTAAACACACAAAGTGGCAAAATCTAATTGTCCGACATGTAATGTGTGGGAGCAATCAGAGCTACTTTGTCAATGTTGAAATGGTGCTGATGTACTCATTGTGGCTGAATGTTATCAGATCCCCTCACAGGCTTCCTGTCTCTAGCCCAAACTCCTTGTCCTCACTTTAATATGACCTTGCCTCGTCTTCTGACCCTTATTTCTCTTCAGATCCCTGCTTGCGACGTGTGCCCTTCCAGATCTACTACCTTCAGCGAACAAAAGGACTTCTGCTCCCTTAAACTGCTCCACCCATTCTCCCTCACTGCCCCTATATGCATGCAGTGCCACACTGTCTCTCTCACTTCCTTTCAATTTGTCACGAGTTTAGAGAGTCTTGATTTACTCTGAATTGATATATGCTACGGTTTTGCCTGAAGTGTCGTGGCTGTGGGTGAGTGTTGGCGTTTTGACTGAAGAGCCTTCATGCTTCTTAAAGGCCTGGTTCTCCAAAGTTGACTTTGGGGGACAAGATGACTTTCCCAGTCCAATCCCTAGCTGGGGGGGGGGGGGTGAACCTGCTACCATCTGAATGAAAACCAAGTGCTTTCCCAACGAGCTACAGCCCCCACCCCAAGCCACATAGTCCATTTCTGCATTTCTGTAACTCTAACCCCACATCCTAGATGTTACTCCATCAAGGTAACTAAAAGTATCTATAGCACCATGAAATTCTCCTAAGCTTGAACAAGCATAGAAACAACCTGGAGCAGTGTTTTCCAACCTTGGGTCTTCAGCTGTTTTTGGACTATAACTCCCATCATCCCTGACCACTGGCCCTGATAGCTAGGAATGATGGGAGTTGTAGTCCAAAAACAGCTGGAGACGCAAAGTTGGGAAACACTGACCTAGAGATTTTCAGCTTGCACTTACTGTGCTGTCTAATACCGCAGTATTTTCTACCGAGGCTCTCAAAGGGCCCCCCAAAACGAAACCCACTTCCACAAAATAATCTACGTACTGTAGACATGGAAGCACCGAGAGGTTCACATAGGAGGTATCTGAGTACTTAAATCCAAATATGTATTGGTATTGTCAGTGGTTTCTAACAGTCCTGTGCTGAAATGTAGACCCTGAGCGACGCTTAACAGGGGCGATTTATTATCTCCCAGACTCTCGTCTCGTGTAACACGACTGCTAACAGACCTCTTTGCATTCTGGTAACTAACGGCAACTATGCAGAGGTTTTGCTTACATGGGGAAATGAAGCCATTGTCCAGGGCAAATAGCTCAGGCCTTCGTTTACCAAAAAAACCTCTCTGTGCTGCTGACTCAGTCCTTTGGCGGTTCTACTTTGGAAGGAGACGAGTCCAGTTGTCAGTGCGCTGTTCCTTTTGCAGCTTGCGTGCAAGGCAGAGAAAGAAATGAACGGAGCTTAGCACACTTTAAAAACAAACATTTTTACTGCGGCCTGACATGGTCCGCTTTATGCTAGCATGAAGCAAGCACCGACATACAGTGCCGAATGAAGACCTAAGACGCACACTTTGTTTCAATGATCTTCTATTATGTGCTACTAAGATGCTCAACGTTATGGAGGGAGGAGCTGCAGGATCAGGCCAGTGGTCCATCGAGACCAGCATCCTATTCTCATAGTAACCAACCAGATGGCTATGGGAAGTCCACAAACATGACCCAAGCACGGGAATACTCTCTCCTCCTATGATTTCTAGCACCTGGTGTTCAGAATGTCCCTATTTTCATCAGAGAAATGTTGGAGGGTATGGAAACATACAGCCTCCAACCATGAAGGCAGAGCATAGCCATTGATAGCCTTTACCTCCATGAATCTGTCTAATCCAAGATGGCGGCCGCCATCGCTGCCTCCTGTGGGAGCCAAACATCCCACTGCGCTAAGATGGCTACAGGACTCCTACCCATGATTTGAATAGTACTTAAAACCCTGGACTGCCAGATTGCAATTACTGACATTCAGAACAAACCTATTCGGTTTTTTTTTTAACAGAGTTTTATTCTAAAATGCATTGATTGTAATCTAGGTTAGAAAAAATAATAATCGTATATTTGGTTTACGAACTTGTTTCACCTGCTGCCTGAAAGATACACAGCTGTGTGTTCAACATACACCAACAAAATTATACACTTCAGGCCAAATGCATGTGCAAATGTGCTTTTTTTGTGTCCCTCTGACAGATGAAGACTTTAGCGATGAAAGAGACCATTCTTAAAGTGTATCCAGAAGGCAGATTGGAGTGCCTCATTTGGCTCCAGCTCCCTACCCACCTTTCCCCCCCTCTTTAAAAATGAACATTTCAGCTTCAACCCTATCATTAGGCAAAGAATCGTTACATTGATGAGGAGAGCATTGCTGGCAGGGCTACAGCTCAATATGGAACCCCAGCAGGCCCACATCTTGCAGTGCGCTTGGCAGAGTCCCAGCATGCCATTAATAAACAGGCAGCTGAAAATCCAGCGATGGCAGGACACGTGTGAGCTGAAGAGACTCACAGCTTACATCTTGCCGAGAGACCATCCTTGGCAACAATGACTTCCACAGAAACATATTTATTACTTTAAAAACAACCAACCCCTGCATCCTGCCACTTCTTCCCAAAAGCAGCTCACAATAAAAACAAACAAATAATAATAATAATAATAATAATAGTTATTATTATTATTATTATTTAGTCACTTTCCACCCAAAGGGTTTTCTAGCAATTTACATTGAAAAATATATACAGAAATAAATTACAGTGGTACCTTGGAAATCGAACGGAAACCATTCCAGAAGTCTGTTTGACTTCCAAAACGTTTGGAAACCAAAGCGTGGGTTCCGATTGGCTGCAGGAAGCTGCTGCAGCCAATTGGAAGCAGCGGAAGCCCCGTCGGACGTTCGGGTTCCAAAGAACGTTTGCAAACCGGAACAGTCACTTCCAGGTTTCCGGTGTTCGGGAACCAAAACGTTCAACAACTCGCAAGGCATTCGGGATCAGGATCTAAGGTACGACTGTATGCCCTGGGAAGAAAGGGGGAATCATAGAACACATTAATATTCCATACAACATACTGTTTTGGAAAAACCAACCAACCTACCAACCACATTACAACCAGGCAACCACAACTTTCCAGCCTTAGCTCTAATCAATCTGTAAGTCTTTATTTCCTATTGATAATTAGGAACATAGGAAACTGAGTGAAATCTAGCTGGCTTCCCCTGAACAGCTGATATGTTACAAATTTTTTTGCTGATACCAGGAAAGCTTTTTTTGTGGTGGAAGCAAGCAAAAGTAAAGAAGCAGAGAGATACCTAGGAAGTTGAGCAGCTCCACATCAGATGTGGCAAAGGTATTTGCTGTGGGTAGAACACACCAACCTGTCCTCCGGCAAATATACCAATTGCAATGGAGTCGGCCTTAAGTGCACATATAACCAGAGAGCTGTGGGGAGGATGTGTCTTGTCATTTGTACTTCAGGTGGTTGTTTACGGAGGCACCAGGGCAACACCTGAACCAAACACAATTGCAGGGTCAGGTGGTCCTAGGTTGCCAGATAGTGAGCTCGTCCGTCCGACACATGAACCACAGGACCTTAAAACATTTATGCACTCATGTCACGCAGGCGCTGCCCAGTCAAGGCTCCCAGGTGCATGCGCACATAGGTGTGTAAGGGCATGTGCCCGTCATTCACACACCTCAGTTGTTTGCCGCAGGAAATGCCAGCAGAACACCGTCTGCAGCAAGGAAGAATGGAGCCACTCAGTTTCACATTGGTTTAGAATTTTTTGCTTGGCACAGGAGCATGGAATGTGTGCAAGGCCAGAAAGGAGCTCCTTCACGAGGACATATTATTATGGTTTAGCTTTCGCAGACAGCCGGTGTGTTGTAGGCACGGGAATCTTGGTGTGCTGAAATTCATGTTCAAATACCAACCTACCTACCCATGAAGGTCACTAAGAGGTCTTGGGCTATTTGCTATGCTTTCTCTCTACTGAGCTGACAGGGTCCTTATGAGAATAAAATGTCTGTGGGCGAGGGGGAAGTTTCATTGCCTTGAGCTCCTTGTAGGTGTGGGATATGAATAGATAAATAGCCACTACAAGTTGGGGCTCGCAGGACTAACTGCATCGTCCTAGACCACTCTATTCTTCCTTGTCAGACCACACCTGGAATACTGTGTCCAATTCTGGGCACCCCAATTTAGGAAGGATGTTGACAAGCTGGAACCTGTGCAGAGGAGGGCAACCAAGATGATCAAGGGTCTGGAAACCAAGCCTTATGAGGAACTGTTGAAGGAGCTGGGTATGTTTAGCTTGGAAAAGATTTTGGCAGAAAGCCAATCTGGGGTCCACCATCTGTTCCAGAAAGTTGTCATCTCTGGTTTGGGGGTGGGCGGGATCTCACATAAGGAAGAATGGTGGTATATATAAATTTAATAAATAATAACAATAATAATAATAATAACAACAGCACATTAACAGCAGTGAAGCTGGACCGCATTCTAACATTGGAGAACAGTGAGTCTCTGGCTGTTAACCAGAAAGTTGGCGGTTCGAGTCCTGTGGGCAGAATTCCTGCATTGCAGCAGGGGGTTTGGACTACATGACCCTCGAGATCCGTGCCAACTCTGCGCTTCTTATGAACACGCCCCAATCTGTTCCTGGAGAGCGGTCAGCCCGAATGATTCCAGCCGCCTTGACTCAGATTTTCTGGGCAACAGGCAAAGCGGAGTTCCGGCAGGCCGGGCTGGGCTGGGCAGGGCAGGGCAGAGCGCGGCAAGGCAGCCGTGCGCGCTCGGGGAGAGACGGGGCGGGGCTCCGCGCTTGTTGTTCGTCACTTGGTGCAAAGCCCGAGCGAGTCTCCGGAGAGAACAACGAGCTCATTCACGGAGTGGCAGCGAGGCGGGCAGCCAAACCGGGCGAGGAGCGCGCCCCGCCAGCCTGGATTTTCCTGCTCGCCCTCCATCCAGCGACAAGCCCTTCCTTGGGATTTGCAGCCGCGCGTGGCGCACCCTCCCGGCCCCATGCCGCCGCTTCTCTACCTGTCCCTCCTGCCGGGGCTCGTCCTCGCCTTCAACCTGGACACGGGCAACGTGGTCATGTGGAGCGGGGACTCCGGAAGCCTCTTCGGCTTCTCCTTGGCGATGCACCGGCAGCTGCAGCCCGAGGACAAGAGGCTGTAAGTGGGTCCGTGGTGGGGAAAAGAAGTTGCCTGCATCTTGATCCCGGCTGGGTTTTTTGGAAGGGGGCTAGTAAATTGGGGGGGGGGCGGGATCCCTCGGCTTGCCTAGTCCTAGATGCGCCGCGTACTGGACTGGAACAGTTTCTGGCTTCCGAGAAGCCTTAATGCAGCTCCTCTGTCTTGGGCAGAGCTCTTAGCTGGGCTGAAGCGCTGATCGCCAGATTCCGAAGTCGAATTAAGTTGTTTGCTTCTTTTGCGGGGGAGGATGCAAAGGTGTTGCGCCCTCGCGGCGCGCGCAAGGCCCGCAGGTGCGATCGGGCAGAAGTAACCCCACTCGCGCGCGCACAGGCTGCCATGCGAAGCGGCGCACTCGCTTGGATCAAAGGATCCGTCGCTGCGAGGCGCGATTCTGTGCTTTCCCCCACTCCTTGGGGTCCTGTCGGGGATGGAACCCCGGGCTGGACAGGATCCGCTCAGCTTTGGGGAAGCGGAGCCGGAGGCGCTGCTTATTCGGAAGTTTGTTCTCCGCCTGTGCCCGCCTTGCGATTTCTCCACCAGGGGGATGGAGGTGTGGAGCCAGCAGGCAGGGTGAGGCTCCCAAGGACACCAACTTCCGCCGGTGTGTGTGTGTGTGGGAAATGCCTCCCTCTCCCCAACCGACCCCCGATCGCGGATTTGCATGGAGTTATTTTGTGCATGGGTGTGTGTGTGTGTGTTATTTTTGGCTAAAACCCAAAATGGGGATCGAAGGACCCACCAACCACCTGTTATGGCGGGCTGTGTTATGATAGGGGGGAAATCAAGAATTGCTGCAGAAAACGCGACGGACGGATGGGACGGATCAAAATGTCGGAAGGGAACTGGGTGTTTTGGAAAAAAAAAGTGGCTGATCCGGGTTGTTGCTCCGGGAGCCACTACCTGAGGGAGAACTAGAGTTGGGGATCCATTAAGCCAAACGAGATTCTCGGGAAAGGCTTGGTTTGGAACAAAACAAAACCTGCCCCAGTGTGTTTGCGCATTCCTGATCCCTGCTAACAAAGAATGCCGACGGGGGTGTAGGGCAACAAAAGGACCTTCCCCCTCAGGGAATGCAAACTTTTCAGGTCGGTTGAGCAGCAACGCCGAAGGGCGGTGCTAAAATAAGCAAGTGTTTATATGCTCCCCTTCAGGAAAGCACGTTGAAAAAGGCAGGATGCCCGGTTTGAACAGCATTTGAACGGTGCCATTTTTTGAAGAAGAAGAGGAAAGAATCCTTTGGGGTTTTTGTGGGTGTGTAAGCTTTGCCCAGTCATGCCAACACACAGCTGAGATACATCTCTCTCATGACAATCACAAGATATGCTTGCCCCCAACTTTTCCTTAACTCTTCTTGCGGACGGATGTAGTAAACAAGCCGCTTAAATGAGGGAGAGGCTTTTAAATTGGGTTGCCACCTGGTTCAGAAAAACAAGCACAACCACAGTCTGGCCTTCTCGCTGTTAACACAGAGATTTAATCTTCAGAAATTGCCTTAAGTTCATGTGACTAAACATGATTATCTGCAGATTGCTGCAGCAGACTCTCCAAGGGTCCCTATTCTCCAAGGACGTCCCTGATTTAGAGAAGCTGCTTCTGACTTGATCCTGGAATGTCCCACTTTTCCTTAGTCTGTCCCTATTTTCATTGGAGAAATGTTGGAGGGGATGGAGTTTTCAGACCCCTGAACCGTCTGAAGACAATCCTGGATAGGGAAGCTTTTTTAAAAAATGTTTTATTATGTTTTTATAGATGTTGAAAGCTGCCCAGAGTGGCTGGGGCAACCTAGTAAGATGTGTGGGGTATAAATAGTAAAATTATCATTATGGAATGGGACGTCCCTACTTTCATTGGATAAATGTAGGAGGGTATGGGAGCCACCACCACCAAGGCCACCAGCTGTGTCACCTTGTGGAGAAGCAGTGTTGGCATTGGTGCTGATTCCCTGAAAGAACTTGCAAGATCTCACCCAAATCTCATGAGGATGTAGGCCTGGCCAGGATGCCTTTCCTGCTATACCTTCTGGGCTTGACAAGGCATGTGACCCTCACCTGTTCTGATTCTACTCCAGCTGATGAATCACACACCTCCTCCCCTAGCTAGCAAGCCCCACCTGGGCTGTGGAAGTGCCACCCTGCTCTGCCAAACCACACCACCACCACCCGTGGGGCACTCACCACCACTGTACCACCTGCCAGTGGCAATGTGGCTGTACCAGCACTGCAGTGCTGGCCTAGGCGCTGATACCCTGAAAGAGCTTGCAAGATCTCACCCACATGAGATATTTTGCTCTCTTCGACATCTTGCAAGTCTTTGATAAAATCTCGCAGGAAATGAGCCCCTATCCTGACACCACTTCTCTGGCAAAGGTGTGGGCATGGCAGGAGGCGCCCTTGAGGGTGCTGCCTCGGGGGCTTCTGCTGAATAAGGCAGTTACTTCACACCACTTCCTAGGTGAGCTGGCCTTGCCGGATGTCATTATGGGTATGCACACTGGTATCTGTATACCTGTGAGCACACACCTTTAGTGTGTGGGTTTTTTTTAATTAAAAAAATACAAGTTTCTCAATCTACCAGATTTGCACAAAACAGCAGCCGTGTGTGTGTGTGTGTGTGTGTGTGTTGCTCCAAGCCAGGAAACCTGAGATTCATGGGTATGTGTTTACATGTACACATAACACCTGTGATCTACCATGCTTTCACAAAAGAGCAGTCCAAAAATAAAAATAATCGATGCCTCATTCCAAACTAGGTAAGGATTTGATCACATTTGGAGTTGTTGACTGTCACTTCATTTCCTCCCCCTTTCCTGCCCATCTCCTGCGCCCATGGACGTAGTGGGGGTGGGGCAGAGGAATCCACAATATTATTGAAAAGCATTGAAATACTCAGTTATTACCAAGTGCCCCTATTTTCCAGGGACGTCCCTGATTTAGAGAAGCTGCCCCTGTTTCTGATTTGATCCCTTTTTCCTTAGGATGTCCCTATTTTCACTGGAGAAATGTTGTGGGGTATGGAGTTATCCGACCATTAAGCTGTCTGAAGGCAATCCTGCATAGGGAGGTTTGTTTAATGTTTAATGCTTTGTTGTGTTTTTATAGGTGTTGGAAGCTGCCCAGAGTGGCTGGGGCAACCCAGTAAGAAGTGTGGGGTATATATAGTAAAATTATCATTATGGAATGGGATGCCCCTATTGGAGAAATGTTGGAGGGTATGCCGCAGATGAATCACCTGTAAAGGGGTAGAGCATGAGACTCCTAAGCGCAGGGTTTGGGGTTTGAGCCCCACTTTGCGCAAAAGCTTCATGCATGGCAGCGGGTTGGACTAGATGACCCTTGTGGTCCCTTCCAACTCTACAATTCTGTGATTCTAGGTGCAGGTTGAAAAACGGAAAACACTCGTAGTTTAAATTGTATCATTGCTTGAACATTTGGCCTAAGAGAAAGCTGTGTGCAGGGACCATCTGGGTATATTTTTTGAAGGACACACTTTCGGTCAAGCCTAAATACCAATTTTGCGCTGGGGAAGAATCTGATAAAAGAGCATGGTAAACAGGTGAAGTGATGCCACCTTTAAGACCAACGCAACTGTGTTGTGTGGCTTGCCCATCTGTAGATAATTGGTGAGATCAGAATTTCCTCTTAACCTGAACATGTTAATAACTGGTGGGAAACCTCTGGTCTGTGGGCCAAATATTTGGCCTGCGAGTTTGTTTTGCGAAGCCATGTCCACTTGTCTTTTACTTGATACATGAATTGGAGGGGGTTGTACTAGATGGCCCTTGGTTTCTGTGATTCTGTATGATGACAGGTGTGGGGCAGGTGAAGATACTGCTGGGCCAAAATGCGGTTTGCAGAGCCCTGTGCATAGCAGCCTGCTGATTGTAAAATTCTGGTTGTCAGCTGATCAATGCTTTCAGAGAGCTGTGCTTGGCATTTGAGGGGGGGCTTCAGAGCAGGGCAGTCTGCAAACCCCAAAGATCATCTGATTCAATAATTTACATATAATCCTAGGTTTTCATAAGTGTAGCATTTTTATACATTTAGCACAGGCTTCCTCAGCCTCGGCCCTCCAGATGTTTTTGGCCTACAACTCCCATGATCCTTAGCTAGCAGGACCAGTGGTCAGGGATGCTGAGAATTGTAGTCTCAAAACATCTGGAGGTTGAGGAAACCTGATTTAGCACTTTAGAATGGCGTTTTTTTTACGTACGCTATCTTGTATTCCTTACACCAACCTTGTACGATCACCCAGCATTATCCTAAGTGTAGATGTACAGTTAAGGCTGAGAGTGTTGCTTACGGCACAGCTAAAATTCAACCCACAAATTTCCTGTTCTCAGCAGTCCGATCCTGTGCATGTCTACCCAGAAGTAAGTCCCATTGAGCTCAACGGGGTTTATTCCCAGGTAAGTGGGCATAGGATTTCAACTTCATTCTCTTATTTTGCAGTCCTATGCTCACATTTCTTGGGAATAAGTCCCATCAAATGCAACAGGGCTAGACAACACTGTGCTAGACAACTTCATTTCAGCAAAACTTTGTTTCTCTCGAGGAACTGAGATGAAACAACTCTCATTCAACTCTTGAATATTTTATGTGAAATAAAATAATGCATATATTGGAATGGGGAGCCTAAAATGAAGAAAAACTGTGTTTGCAATGGGCTTAACAATATTTAAACTGCACCTCCTATTAAACATTAGCTTCTTTTCGTTCTGGAGGAGCAGAACGGAAGAGGAGAACTCCCTTTTCTTTGCCCTCAAGGCTCGGGTGAGCTGCCACAAGTACGAACATGTGCTTCCTTTGGGCATGGCTGCCGTATGCCATTGCTGGCGTCGACCCAGCATTTATCAACTTGCCTTTTGACTGTGCATTGTTTGTTGAGCTCTCTCACTTTTTGAGGGGTAGAAATAGACATAGCATCAAAAGCGTTCTTCACAAAAGCTTGGCTCCAGTTATGAGTGTAGAAACACACACATTTAATATAAGATTGCAGCCCTTAACACACCTATTTGGAAGTCATATCCAGTTAAATAAATGTTTAGGACTGGGGCGTAAGGCTGTATTACTGTTTATAAAATGAAAGCTGATGGATCTCAGGCAAAGGACATCAGATATATTTACAGGGGCTCTTGAAGATCCCTCCTGGATCAAACCAAAGGTGACTAGTCCAGCATCCTATTCTCATGGTAGCCAACCAGATGCCTATATAGTAATAATAATAATAATAATAATAATAATAATAATAATAATAATAATAATAATAATAATAATATTTTTAGAAAAATTATTTATACATACACATACCCTGCCCTTCTGGCTGGGTTTCCCCAGCCACCCTGGGCAGCTCCCTTGACATCTGATAGGAGGGCATTCCACAGGGCAGGCGCCACTACCGAGAAGGCCTCTGTCTGGTTCCCCGTAACCTCACTTCCCTCAGTGAAGGAACCGCCAGAAGGCCCTTGGCGCTAGACCTTAGGGTCCGGGCTGAACGATGGGGGTGTAGACGTTTCTTCAGGTATACTGGACTGAGGCCGTTCCTATGGGAAGCCTAAAAGCAAGACGTGAGCACAATAGGGTTGGGCAATCTGCTTTTCAACGTCACAATATATCACCAGCTAAACATCGCTATATAGTGATATATCGCGATGTGTGAAATAAGGATGGAGCAATGTAGAGGCACTGGCTGGCTTCCCCACTTTGTGATTTTTGCATAGTATTTTGTTGTTTAGTTGTCTTTGTTGTGTCCGACTCTCTGTGACCCCATGAACCAGAGCATACTTTGGAAACTCTCACTTTTTCTCAAAGCTTCTCCTTTTTTATGTCCATGGAGTTTTCTTGGCAAAATACTGGAGTGGTTTGCCAGTTCCTTCTCCGGTTGCATAGTATACACACACACATCGCGATTTGCAATATATTGCCAGGTCAAAAGTTATGAAACCGCTATCACGATATGGACTTCAAATTAGTTTTGGACAATATATCAATATGTTGCCCAGCCCTAGAGTGTGAGAGTTCTCTTCCAACTTTAACTGTCTTGAGGATTTTATTTTATTTTTACAATCAAGTGGTATATCAACTTTATTAAACAAACAAAAAAACTTGAAGAGCAACTGGTATTCAGAGGCACACTGGCTCTGACAGTGAAGAGTAGAGCATAGCAGCCATTGCAGCTTCTAGTCTTTTTTCCTCCATTAATTTGCCTAATGCAAGCTGGTTTCAAGATTCATATAGTTCTGACAACCACAGAAAAAATATCTAATAAAATTTGTATACTGCCCTTCATCCGAAGTTCTCGGGGCAGGTTCATGGCATAAAAATACAAAATGCATAATAAAAACAAGAACAAACCAAACCAAGCCCATAATCCCTGCCTCCCACCAACACATTTAAAAGGACATCGAGTGTTAATCAGCCCAAGGCCTGGTTGAAGAGGAATGTTTTCACTTCCTCAAATAGAAGAAGTGCTATCTTAAGTTGGCAGGGATATTTATACACCCATAGTTGTGGAAGGCTAAACATTACAAGGAAGCGAAATGAAATGCAAAAAATGGAGGCTGTGATAAATATGTTCTTAAATGCATGTCAAATTATCCCTCTGTCCAATTGTAGCTCACTCAATAATGGAACGTTTCCATATTGAAAACATGTGAAACTTTCTTTGGAATAGTGAGATCACCCCAGGATGTGCATCAGGTGAGGTGAAGTGAGGTCCACATGGACTTAGAAAAAAAAATATATACTTGTCTCTTATGTTGATAAGGAGGGAGTTGGGAAGCCACATTTGCTTTTGTTTCTTACTACATCTTTATCTTACCTTTCCTCCAAGAAACCCAAGGCCTTGTATAGCCATGGTTCTTCCCAATGAGCCACCCATATTTTATTATCGCAACCACCCTGAGAGGTAGATTGACCCAGGTTGATCTGGCGAGCTTTGTGGATGAGGGCGGGCTTGAACCTAGGCTTTCTCAGCCCTAATGTGGCACCAGTCACATTCACACAATACATTTGAAGCAGTATAAGACGGGGTGAGCTCCTGTTGTTCGGTCCCTGCTGCTGCCAACCTAGCAGTTCGAAAGCACGTCAAAGTCTAAGTAGATAAATAGGTACCACTCCAGCGGGAAGGTAAACGGCGTTTCCGTGTGCTGCTCTGGTTCGCCAGAAGTAGCTTAGTCATGCTGGCCACATGACCCAGAAGGTCTACGCCGGCTCCCTCGGCCAATAAAGCGAGATGAGCGCCGCAACCCCAGAGTCGGTCACGACTGGACCTGGTGGTCAGGGGTCCCTTTACCTTTAACAATCTTGGCTTCCCCAAAAGCAATGGTGGAGCTTCAAGCTTTGGGGGCAGGTGAAGAGCAGGCAAGGTTGTGGCTGGCGCACGTCCTGGTAGCATGGCACACTGCCCACAGGGGCGTGGCACCCTGCGCACGGGGGGGAGCTGCAATGGCACCCCACTGGGATTGTGCCGCTGGGGGATGCGCTCCGCCTGCACCCCTGTTCCTCCACCAGTGCCCAAAAACTGGTTGTTAAGAGTGATGACAATTGTTAGGAGACCACTATTCCACACACACCGCAGCAATTCCAGAGTGGTTTAACAATTGGGTCCTATTCACAGGGAGTTCTGTGGGGGGAATAGAGGTTTCCTCACAACTCTTAACATCTGTAACAAACTACCACTCCCAGAATTCTTTGGGGGAAGCCATGACCGTTTAAAGTGGTATCATACTGCTTCAAATGTATTGTGCGAATGCAGTCATTCTAACCATGACACCACACTGGGCCTGAAAGCTATACTTTTCCTTGCTAAGTGTGGCAATGCTATACAGATATTAAGTATTAATATTACTACTTCAAAACAAAATACCAGAACCTGTTTGCCAGTTGATAAGAATCTTGGGCAATCTTGGTAGTCAGGAATATATATTGGCTACTGTCTCCCAAATAGTATTGTTTCCTGGTGCATTAGACATTAAAAAATTTCCCGATACAGGGTTGCCTTCAGATGTCTTCTAAAAGTCAGATAGTTGTTTATTTCCTTGACATCTGATAGTGCATTTGGGGTGAAAATCATTGAAACACTAATGTGAGCACCTTAAATTGTGCCCAGAAACGAACTGGCAACCAACACAAACCAGTGGCCCAAAGATGAACATTTGGTTGATGGTTTGAAATCAAAATCTCAATTCAGCATTCTTATTTCTGTCAAGGGGCACCAAGCAGGTTACAACATGTCCTCATGACCGCCCTCTGAAGTAAGAAAGACAAGGAGATAGTGATTTACTCAAGGTCGAGAGAACTTAAGGGCTTGTATTCACAACAATGTGTTTCCCCTCATCCAAATCTTAACATCCAGTCACTTCTCCTCACAGACACACCAAATGTTAGCGACATTATCCTTTTCTCCTTCAAGAGAATCAGGATTAACTCTGTGACACACTGCAGTGTTCTCCACAAGGCCCTTGCTGGAACGAGTGGAAATGTTTGTTAATCTCAAAAAAGTACCAAATGTAAACACAAATTTAAGGTGCAATCTGTCTAGTTCAGCTGCTCTGTCACCTCCATTTGTTTCCTTGTGACTTCTTGTTTGCAAATCCCATGCAAGTCCCACAGAAAGTTTGGAGTGGGGATGTTAAAGTGTGTGTGTGTTAGTGTGTATGGGAAGCAATGTTTGGTGTGCAGCGATTTAAGTGCTATGTGTGTAAAGCACTAGTTGACATACAGGGACTTCAGTTGATTTATAAGAGCCATGAATTGTTTGCAAACGGATTGCTTGCACACCCTGCCTTAAAAGAGTTCCTATACGCAGCAAATGTGCATATGCTGAATTACCGGTAGATAAACTGGTGGTTTCTTTGTTTCCTGTTAAAAACAGCTAGCTAGGTCTGAGCCCGCCTAACAACTCTGTGGCCTGAAGAACAAGATAGGGGGCATTATTTAGGTTAATTTGTATGGCGGTGGTTGTTTTTTTGGTCAGGAATCATTTCCTCCCTCTGTATAACTGAAGAAAATTCAGTACATGCTCTGGTGATACACAGATCTCTCCCATGGTCAGATTTGTCTTGAGCATACATTTCTAATTGTGGGCGAGATTTGTGCGTTAGTACTTCACGGCGCTTGTGTTTTTCCACATATGCAAAAGAGCAGAAGTCACTCTTGCACCTGCAAAATCTGGAGAGCGGGCAGGAGAGAGTAGAATGTGTATCAAATATCTCTTTGCTCTTAAAAAAAAAAACAGCCATCACACCCACCTCCCCAATTATCTTTTGTAGCTGAAAAATAAGACCTGTGAGGCAGCTGGCAATTTGTCATAGGTGACTCAGTGGGGGAGGGGAAGGCAGTCATGGAGGCATAAGAATATGGCCAGGGCGAAAGTTGAAACTGCACATGTGTGGCCTTGTGTGATGTGACTGCGCCACACAAGTAGATTTTGTTTCTAAGAAAATGAATTCCAGTTGTTGGGAATCACAAATATTGCACTTGAGTCGGGCTCTAAATGCAGGCTTCCCGTAGGCCACTGTGAGAACAGGATACTGGACTAGAAAGGCCTTTGGCCTGATCCAGCACATTTTTCTTATGTCCTTAAAACATGTACAGATGTTCAGTGGGTTGCTGTGTGTCCATGTTGCAGTTGTGTCATGTGCTTGGGCATACCAAAAGATAATTTTGTTTCTTGTGCTTCTGTATATTTTAACTTCTACTCATAAACACTTAAGTGAGTCTCACAGCTCTGAAGTATTGGCCCGTTAGGGGAGGTCATGAGATTTCTTAAAAAACAGATTAGTTTCTCTTGTAACGCACTGCTCATAGATAAGCTTTATCTTCACACAGGTTGAGTAGTCTTAATGCATACATGAATCTTTTAAAGTGTGTATAAAAAGTGTGGTGTTGTATAAAAGACTGGCTACTAAACACCAAATACAGGCAGCGTTCAATTTGCGTTCTGAGGCACTGTGCACTGACATGAAATTGTGTAGAATTGGAACACCCATTGAAAAAAACCTGCAAACCGCCTGTTCCACCCCTTTTTGCGACATTTTCAGGTCACCTCTGGGTTCGGTGTAATGTGCATGTGTGCAGTTGCGTCATTGCCTGTAAGCTTTTTGAAAAATGGACATTATAATATCTTGGAATAGCAACTACATGCTCAGCCATATCTTTTACTTTGTGTTACAAATTGTTTTTTATTTTTGTTTGTATTTATCAGCTTACTTTTTCTACGACTCAGAAGTTTCTGCGAGTATGTATAGATGTTGTTGTGTTGTTGTTTGTTTAAAAAAGATAGGAAGCATGGGTTGTGTGACAAATATAACCAGTGTGCACAACTGGGAGGATAATTCTGATCCATGTATCCTGAATAAAGTAGTAATGAATGCAGGTATTTGGGGAAATCCTTTCATAAGCATGTATCAGATGAAAAGAAAACAGTGTTTGCTGCAGTTCATCCATCTTGCTTGTGGAAAATAAAGTGTGGCATATGGCTGCAATCCTATACACACTTACTTGGAGTCAAGTTCCATTAAAATCAGTAAGTCTTACTTCCAACTACATGTGCACAGAATTGTGCTGTAAAGCATGCTACTGGGTTGCAACTATTTTGAGTTTAAGTGAACTTGAGCATACCTTAATTAAATGTGTAGTGATTCTAATCCACTTTATTTTGTTCACTTACTTAAAAGATTTAAACTCCATTTTTCCATCTATGGTCCCCAAGGTGACTTACAAACAGAATAAAATAATGCAAGGAGCCATCTATAGTCACGGTCTCAGGCAGAATCTGAGAATCTTTTAGCAGTGCTAACAAGAGAATAGGATTGGTGGTTCGGGACTAATTTGATTTTGTGACCTTGAGAGCTTTAATTCGAAGAAGATTGTATTTCAGGTTCCCAGCTGTGCTTGACCTGTACAGTCTTCCATTCACACCCTAGCTTTCCCCCCATTTTATTTTTATTTTTGGAAAGGATCAATCGCTCTTCCTAATTTCATCTCTATACACCACAACCTCATTGAGTAAGAGAGACTTGATAAGGGTGGAGGCATTTGTTTCACCTATCAGGATGAGCGGGTGTAACAATCCTCAGAGCTCATTTGTGGCTTTTGAAAAGTGACATTATTTATTTGTTTAAAAAAAAAGAGTTGCGTCAAGATGTCAGAGTCCAGTTCTACCGTGGGGGTTTAATTCAAGTGACAGCTGGCTTCTGTATTTGGCATGAGCTTTCAATCTGTGAACCAACCCCACCTGTTTTTTGCCGGGCAATTGGATCTTCACAATAAATAAAACAAATGAGATACAAGGCCTCCTGCAAGAGTAGAGAGGAGCTTGGCGGAAGTCTGTTTAGATTAGCAAGACTTTGCCGAATATGCACTGATAATGATTCAGAAAATTGATGCCATGTTTCTTCATACTGATATTGCACCCAAAGCCCCATGGATCCACTGAGAGGCCCAGTCTTCAGGCCTGGAGCTGGTGCAGCAAAAATAGATAAATAAATAGCACGACAACATCAACCCTCCCTCCAATTTTCCACCCTGGCCAGCATGAGCTGGTGGAGCTTTGGGTGCAGCAGTTGATCTTCCTCACTGCTCCGCAGCTGGAGATTTGGATTATTCGGCCTCAAAGTATAGAAAGCTGCTTTACACTGAATCAGACCATTGGGTCCATCTAGCTCAGGGAGCAAGTGTTGAGGCTGGAGACATTCCCTGCCCCTACCTGGATATGCTGAGGATGAAACTGGGGTGGGGGTGGGGCCTTCTACATGAACCATCTGCCCTACCACTGACCTATAGTCCTTCCCCTTTTGGTAGATTTGGTTTTGGTGAGTCATCTTGTGAGTGTTCCCCTCTGATCGGCGGAAAATAATGAATAAATGTGCTCGCTCAGCACTGGGTAGGAGCCAAAGTCTTGCCACGGCTTTGGCATGTCGTGAAATGGCCGTTGCGGCAGGGAGCATTGGTTCATTTGTTGCCTAAGCATCATGCACACTTTCGCTCTCTTCCCCCTCCACCCTGCCAAACAGCAGCAGCAGAATGTCGGCGGTGAAATGGCTGCTCTTTGGGCAAATGCTGGGCCTCAAAAATAATTCGGAGCAGCACCAGTCTACTTTAGGCTTTAGATTGTGACAGGAATTGTCCACTCGTCATGTCCCAGAAGCTGTTTTCACTAACTGCTTCTTGGAATTCTTGCTAAGACAATGCTCTCATTCACCCCACACTCTGAATGAGGGCTCAGCAATTGGTTTCATTTTTTAAAACCATGGTAATCTCTAGTTCTCTCCGAATTTTCACTTAATCTTTCCTGTAAAGTTTTACATGCTTAAGATTCTTCAACATTGCTGGTGAGTAACTCATATTTGAAATCCCGAGTTTAATACTGGGATCAAATAAAGGAACAGCCCCCCACAGTTCACCCCCCCATTTCCTCTGAGAAAGGAGAAAAGTGTACAGAGAAAAGTGTGATTTTGAGCAATAAAAGGAGAAGGTGCTTAATTCTTTCCCAGCCACCTGATTTCCCATTCACAATTCCTGCTAAGCTGCTTTCCCTCCCATGCCATTCCAGATGCATGTTTTACATAAGAGCAGATAACCCAAAGAAAAGCCTTGCTAGATCAAGCCTAGCATCCTGTTTCCGGCAGTGGCCAATTAGATGCTTCTGGTGAGCTCGCGAGCAGGATATGAGGGCAACCGCCTTTACCCTGCAGATGTGGCAGTTGCAGTTAAATGCAGAGCTGCAGGATTGAACCAGCTATGTAGAACAGCTCTTTGAGGAACGATGCTCCTGAAAATCCTTTCTCAGAAATACTTGAAAGCAGAGCAATTTCACTCACCTCTCCATGTATTCAGGCCAAAAATTGCATGCAGTGTTGGGGGTGAATGGTCGCGGGCCAGTTGGCTTTAATACTACAAGTCATGGCTGGGTTTATCCTTGCTCTGAAGCTCTGCACAAAAAGAATGTTACAGTGGTACCTTGGCTCTCGAACTTAATCCATTCCAGGAGTCTGTTCGACTCCCAAAACCGTTTGAAAACCAAGGTGCGGCTTCCGATTGGCTGCAGGAGCTTCCTGCACTCAAGCAAAAGCCGTGTTGGATGTTGGGCTTCCGAAAAATGTTCGCAAACCGGAACACTAACTTCTGGGTTAGCGGCGTTCAGGAGCCGATTTGTTCGGCAACTAAGCCGTTCGAGAACCAAGGTACCACTGTACTCTTAAACTGAGTAAAGGATCTAAAATATGGAGATTTTCCACCTTCATTATAAATTTTAGAAACCCCGGAGATTTGAAATAGTTCGTTGGATTTTCTACTTCAGTTCTTGCCAGACATCACCTTGGTTCAGATGTCATTCATTTATGTATGTATGCCATTTATTTATGTAAGCCACTCTCTGTGTGGCTTACACAAATCAGTGCTGAAATGGTCCCTGCCCTCAGGTTCATGAACTAAAAAGATATAACACAGCAAAAAATGGGAGGGAAGAAAGTTCATGAGCAAGCCATGCTTTGAACATTGGGGTCCAGGGCCTCTCCAATTGTCTCCTGCCCTTCCTGGTTCACAATAAATGTAGCTCGCTGTGAAGTCCAAATCAGGCAAAAGGCCATTGCCACTAACTGTAGTTCCCCTCTCAATCGAAAATAGAAACCATGGTTTGGAATGGGTTTTCAGTTGTGGTTTGTAGGCAAACTATGGTTTGTGGCAGCAATAGTTTGCTTGATTTGGAGATTGTGGTAAACTAGATTACCATGGAATTGTGGGATGGGGTGGGGTGGAAATCAGAGTTCATGAGGAGAAAAGGAAAGATAACGATGGAGCATGTAGGGCATGAGACATGATCCTGATACTTTGACCATGACATCTAAACAAGGTTACTGTGCTGTGTTTGATGCCGTGACAGTTTTAAAGCTGCCTGTAATTTTATTTAAGACAGGCGGGGTATTACACTGTGGTGACGAAGTGGAAGTATATAATCCTTACTGGAATTCAATTCAATTATAACGGCTAAGTTAAGTAGCTTTAGGTTATTATACATTGGTTCTGTCATCTTCATTTGCGTAAGGATTTGGCAGAGGCAGCACTGAGATCAGAGATCAGTGTACAGAATATCAATGCACATCTTATTTTATTAACATATAAATCAACCTCGTATATCCCGATAAAACTTAAAGCGATGTTCTCATCGTATGAAAAGTGGCTCCGAGGGGGGAAAGTGTGTCTAGAAACTGCACTGGGACGTGCCTAGACGGAGGACTGACTCATAGAAGGTGTGCTACCAGTTTGATGGCTCCTGGCCATTGTAGCAAAGACCATAAATCGTCAACTGGAGATAAGCATTTCCACCTGTTAAGGGATCTGTGACTGGCTGGTGCATGTCCATAATTACAGACTTACATCTTTTTTATGCTGTGGTCTTCGAAAACCAGAATCCACCTTTAGCCCAAGAGTGCATTTGGGGACCCCCATCTTTACTTATTGTACTGCTGTTTTTGCAACCCGTCTAAGATAAGGCTGTGACACAGGGGGGTGGTCACGACCCCCCTGCAGAAGCCCAGTGTACAATGTTGTACAGCAGGGATAGGAAACCTCAGGTTCAGGGGCTCAATTGCAGCTCTCCAGACTTCACCCCTCACTGGTCTTGCTTCACAGTCTTCAATGCTTTTGGGAGTGGCTGCCGAGACCATATAACACCGGTTCTGAAAGATCTTCATCGGCTCCCAGCACGTTTCCCAGCACAATTCAAAGTGTTGGTGCTGACCTTTAAAGTCCTAAACGGCCTCGGTCCAGTATACCTGAAGGAGCGTCTCCACCCCCATCGTCCAGCCCAGACACTGAGGTCCAGCTCCAAGGGCCTTTTGGTGGTTCCCTCACTGCGAGAAGTGAGCTCACAGGGAACCAGCAGAGGGGCTCCTCGGTAGTGGCACCTGCCCTGTGGAACGCCCTCTCAGCAGATGTCAAGGCAATTAGCAACTATTTTACTTGTAAAAGACAACTGAAAGCGGCCCTGTTTAGGGAAGTTTTTAATGTTTGATGCTTTATTCAGTAGGAAGCCGCCCAGAGTGGCTGGGGAAACCCAGCCAGATGGGCGGGGTATAAATATTATTTATTTATTTATTTATTTATTTATTATTATTATTATTATTATTATACCTTCCTAGAACATGTTTTTGAACTCTGAAAATGCCTGCCAGGTTGGAGCGTATAGAGGTGTGTGTTTGTTTGTAGAAACCAGCCTACTCTACAAAGGTAAAATTTACACTCATTGCTCCACCCACTTTTGCCTCTAGCTCCACCCACTGTTGGCACATGACCCCTGGAGAGTTGCCCATAAGGGAATGCTGCCTTCTGGGTGAAAAAAGGGTTCTCAGCTCCTGCTGTATGGTGTTCCTCTCAGCAAGCATACTGCTGCAAGTACATTTGAGATGTGGGTAGGACAACACATCTACGGTAGTATTCTACTTGGAATATAGCAAATGGAAGCCAAGACAAGGATAGCAGAACAGTATAAACAGAGAGTTGGGTCCATCAAAGTGTTTACTGAATCAAGGTCAAAGTTGTGTGTGCAGGCGAATCTAGATTCCTGAAATGAAGACCTCCAGATTCTAGATTACATTCTGCAATTGCAATGCACAAGGATGCGTTTCAGTCCAGTTATGAAACCTGAAAGACAAACGAAGCATTAGTTTGTGGAATTAAGTAAGGCTGCAAGCTTTGGTCTACTTACTTGGAAGCAATATCCGCTGAATACAGTGAGACTTGTCTCTAAATAGAAGATAGCCCTTCAAAGCCCCAGGGGAAAGAGTGCAGAGTGGAGACTGTGCTAAAAAAAACCAACCCCTTGATTCTGTGCATATTTGATAGGTTCCAAATGCATCCCTCTGTTATAATGTACTCCCCCCACTGGGCCTGACCAATAATACATTTCTTTTCAACTGGGCTGAGTGCTAAAGGAGCACTGGTTCCTAATTCAGTAGCCTCTGTTGGAACTATTAAAAATAGCTAAATCCAAGAACGGGTGCGTACAAGAGATAGTAAAGAGAGAGGCAAGGGAAAACGAAAAACCAGCTGTTCTGTTCTTCCTTTTCAGACTAGGCTGATGTAGACACAAAGAGACAGATGGGCAGACCTTTGCCATGCAGCCAGAGACAGGCAACACAATCCTGTCTCTTCCTTAAATGTAAACCTTTTGTCTTCAGTGAAGTTGTTAATGAATGAATCATTCCTTTGTATAAAAGGGTCATCATTTCTTTAAAAAACAAAACAATAGCCAGAGCTAGCTAGCCTAATAAGGAAAGCATCTGAACTGAGAATTTGAAATTTAATGGGATTAGCTAAAATTTAACTAGTTGTGATGAAACTTTTCTGGAAAGGCTAAGTTAATCAACCCACAGTCAGTGATGGTGTTTCTCTTTAGCTACCCTGTCTGGCCGCCCTCGTTCCTCTTTTTCTATGCCTTTTTGTTCTCTGAAAGATAGAAATGTTGTATTAGCTGTCAGCTCCAGAGCAATCTTGCCCTTGTGTTGTTGCTGTTAAAAAGTTATTCCCTTCTTTCCCTCTCCACAAAGGAGTAGCGCAGAGCAGCATGCAAATATAAAAAGCAGACTTTTAAGAATGCTCTAACATTGAAAACGTAAGTCAACCTCAATAACAGCAGCAAAAAGCAAAAAACTCAGAAAGAGCAGCATTAACAAGCACCCTACTCTTTCAAACACTGCTTTTATTTGTTTTGCTTTTAATGCCTTGTGCTTGGAAAACCATCATGGTAATGGATGTGCAAATTTGGGGAGAACCACCACCACCAAGAAGTCTCTGTTAGCCAGCCACCTTGCCTTGGAAAGGGGTAGCGAGAGGGAGAAAGTACTAAAGGTTGGACCCTGGTGGGAATTTTTAACAACCAGGCAGGCTCATATGGAGACCATTTAATGCTTTGTGGATCACAACCAACATACTGAATTGTGCCAGAAAACAAACTGATAGCCAGCAATGCTGTTTAACTATCATATATTGTTGCTTTGCTGTCTCATTTCAATATGGCATTGACAACTTATTTCAGCATCCTCTCTGTCACTTAAAAACGTGAGTGGATACCAAAGTTTCCATGGAAATAGGTGTAGAAAAACCAGCTGTCCTAGCAATTCTAAGTGGAGGTAGGATTCTTGTGGACTATTGCTTGTTACAGTTTGGGGACCATTCACTCAACTGAACAGCACTAATTTTTTTCCATATAATCATAGACTCCAGAGAAATCAAGAGTGTGAATAAATATGTATGTATGTACTTAAAAGCAGTTATGTAATTTTTAAAATTTCAAAAAAAAATTCTTACATGATTGTATAAATAGAGCTGCAACAAAGCTGTTAACATAATAAACTTCTTTTTATCATTTATCGTATGTCTAATAACAGAACAGAGTGCTTTCTAGATCCAGCTCCATCCTGTCTGGGTCCCCCATCGCAACAAAAATAAAACAGGACATTGTCCGCTTCACTTTCTCAGTTCTTTGGCAACCTAATACAGACTAACATTTTGTAAAGCCACAAAGTGTGGCAATTTCCACTATTCCTTTTTCTTTCTTGTTAAAAATCTAGCCAGAGAGGATTTACCAGGCAGTCCCATTATAATTGGGAAAAGAACTAGTAAAACCAAAGTGAGATGGAAGCAGAATAAAAATGAGGTAAAAATAAAAGAGGTCTTACAGCGACGGAGGAGAGCCATACCGAAAACACAGCTATCAAATGAATGGTTTGGCGCCGAATATTTCACTCTGAAAGACAATTACAGCTCAGGCCTTGCTATTGATTTCAGTGGGAATTTAGCTACCAACCTTTGGTTTGGGTGTAGAAAGCCCTACACAGTTTGGAACCAGAATACCTGAAAGATAGGCACCTCACCCTTTATATACCCTATTGATCACTGTGTTCTGTGTTCCTACCAATACCGCCTTAACTAGGAGGTCCATTCTGCACAATATAGGAATTGGGGATGGTCAAAATGTAAACGAAGGGGACATTGGTCAGGTGAAAAGGGAAAAGGGAATGTGGAAGAAGGGAGGGTGGCAAGCAGGGGTGGGAGCCCTTAGTCTTATATATTTGTGTTTCTCTAACATTTAGGTCTTCTTAGAGACTATCCTTAAAGACAGCATATCCCAACTCTAGACTACTATTGTGAATTGGAACGATTGGCAATAGCGAATCGTGTATACCTGGTCGGGGTTTTGTGTCTCACGGTCTTTCCAATGAATAGTCCAATAAATAGTCATTGAAAGTTGTTGTCAAAAATGAACCTGTTGCCTTTGGGTTTCATAAGGTGGTGTAGCAATCAAGATTTTAAGGGTCGCAGGAATAAAAGCTGTGGGTTTTCTCAATTCTCTTTCCGTCCTGCCACCCAGACAGGTTTTTCGTTGACCAACGGTGGTGGTCCAGAGAACTTTAAGCCTACTTAGGTTAAGCCAGCAACAAGGTGGAGCTCGATAAAATTTTTGAATTGTCCTGAGAATGTTCCTCAAGACAAACCCAAGTCAGTTAGACACACACACTGTGTGTGGGTGGGTTGAAGTTCAAAAGGAAATGCATATTTGCTTAGGGAACACCCAGTCCTGTCAGCCAACAGCCACTAGCGTGCTTATCAGCGGCATGTGATAAATTTCACCTTGATTCCTCTTTTATTGCCCTTTAAATATATGTGCTATAAAAGAAACTTGTAGGCATATTTCATTTCCTCCCTTTCTTAAAAAGTAAAAGGAAAATATATTTGTATGCACGTATTACACACACACACACACACTTATACAGTGGTACCTCAGGTTACATATGCTTCAGGTTACAGCCTCTGCTAACCCAGAAATAGTACCTTGGGTTAAGAACTTTGCTTCAGGATGAGAACAGAAATCGTGCAGCAGGAGGCCCCATTAGCTAAAGTGGTCTTCAGGTTAAGAACAGTTTCAGGTTAAGAACGGACCTCTAGAACGAATTAAGTATTTAACCTGAGGTACCACTGTACACATATATATTTAATAACTTTGGTTTCTTCTACATTTGACTTCTTTCGGTCTGATCCTGTGCTTTCTGTCTTACAAGTAAATGCCACTGAATTCAGTGGAACTTGAAGGTACAGCAGTTCCAGGGAATCTTTTTTGGAGAAGTTTTTACTTTCTTTCCAAGGAGCTGAAGAGGAAGATGATTCAATGGTTATTCATAATAATACAGGTTGTGAAAAATCCAGTGAAATGGATTGACAGGCGGTACAGACAAACAAAAGGAAGCACTTCAGACAGTGTTGATTAATTTATTGAATTCATGGTCATAAAATGTGGGCATGGCCTCTGGCTTTTAATGACTTTTAAAGAAAGGGATTAGATTAGACATTTCCATGGAGGACGGGTCTTTCAGAGACTGCATGTCAGGGCAGCTGAATGAAACAGGCCTGTCCAGAGAGAGAATATGCAGAGACAAACATCCAGTGATGAGGTTACCAAGGGTAGTTGGGAGACCACCTTGGATATACATTTGACCCTGACTGTCTACATATTTCTCCTCCCACTGACCCTTCATAGCAGAAGTGGCGAGTCCTGCTTCGAAACAGGGACCGTTTCTAGCAAGTAAATGTGTGGTGCTGCCATATTCAGGATTGGACTCGTCGTTGACATCCATCTTGTCTCAAAAGACAATGGAGTGCGCCTCTGGGGTTGAAGTCCAATGGCTGCATTAGCAGCACCGAAGGGACCTCCCTGTGGCACAAGCCTGGGGCCCCGTACAATGGTACCTCAGGTTACATATGCTTCAGGTTACATACGCTTCAGGTTACATACTCCGCTAACCCAGAAATAGTGCTTCAGGTTAAGAACTTTGCTTCAGGATGAGAACAGAAATTGTGCTCCAGCGGCGCGGCAGCAGCAGGAGGCCCCATTAGCTAAAGTGGTGCTTCAGGTTAAGAACAGTTTCAGGTTTAGAACGGACCTGAATTAAGGACTTAACCTGAGGTACCACTGTATATGGAAGTCCTGGGCTTCCCAGACGACAAGACTCCTCCCTGGTGTGGTGCAGTGGTTAAGAGCGGTGGACTCATAATCTGGTGAACCAGGTTCGCTTCCCCGCTCCTCCACATGCAGCTGCTGGGTGACCTTGGGCTAGTCACACTTCTCTGAAGTCTCTCAGCCCCACTCACCTCACAGAGTGCTTGTTGTGGGGGAGGAAGGGAAAGGAGATTGTTAGCCGCTTTGAGACTCCTTCGGGTAGTGATAAAGCGGGATGTCAAATCCAAACTCTTCTTCTTCCCCTCTCGGCCTCGCCGATGTGATCCAAAGGAAAGCAGAGCAATACGTTTGGCACCTGCTTGACGGCAGGTTTTGTCGAAAGGAGGCGTACAAGGCATCATCCAGCCGTTTTATGGACGCCCCCTCCAGATTTGTGTAGGGTAGTGGTGTCCAAACTTTTTTCAAAGAGGGCCAGATTTGATGAAGGGAAGGGCCGTGAGGGCCAACCAACGTTGTTGACATTTTTTAGGATTTTACCCCAAGAAATAAACTGCCACAGGGGCCGGATTAGGCCCCCCAAATGGACTTTGGACATGCCTGGGGTAGAGTGATGGGGTCTGGCTTTGGGTGGGGGTCAAAAGCAGCCTTCAAGGCATCTCTATCTGCCCTTTAAGACTCTCACCAGGCCACACTTATCTTAGTCCTTTTTCTATTCAAAACCTCATTCCAAATAAAAAAATCCATTGGAGATTAGCTCACCAGAGTTCACTAGGCCTGCTCTGCTGGCTTTTTATTTGGAGGGAGTTGGAGCAGCATTTAAAAATCAACAGACATGGTTACCTGCTGTCTGAAGCGGTCTGATCCATACTGCTATCAGACCATTACTCTTGCCACCTTGTTCTGCTGAACTTGTAGATAAGACCCAAGTCCAGTTTTAGGACAATATAGGCTTGTTGCACCTGGAGTAGGCTAGAGCTGGGAAGGGGGGTGGAATGCAGCAACATTTATATTGGCACCGTGTCCACCATGCAAAGAACAGCTCCAAGTTGGTGCTCCAAGCAAATCTCTCACACGTCCTGCAATACGTTTTTCCCCCTTTTCAATAAATTTGTTATTAGATTTTCCACAATGATAACACAAACCACAAAGCAAAATGACACACAGAAACAGAAAAAGAAGAAAGAAAAAAAAGGGAACAATAAACAATAACAACAAACTTAATTCTTCACAAATCCAACCTTTTAAACATCTTGGTTGACTTCCTCAAATCCCTCCCTTCTGAGTTTCCTTGTAATTAGAAGTAACAGCTTTCCAATATCATTATTAAACTAAAACAATTTCCAATTATAGACCATCTTATTCACTTTTCTTAACATTCTAAATCCCATTTATTTAATTATAACTTGGTTTAATCCTAGGCCTATTTGTTTCTTTCAAGTAATTTCTAATTTTTTATATTACAATATTTATTCAAATAGTCCTTAAATTTCCTCCAGCCCTCTTGAAACTCCTCTTCTTTCTATGCAATATGTTATTTGTGGGAAACAGCCGGTGCCATCCAAACTAGACAGAAGCAGAATTGTAAAACAAATAAATGTAAAATGTATACATACAGTCGTACCTTGGAAGTCGAACGGAATCCATTCTGGAAGTCCATTTGACTTCCAAAACATTTGGAAACCAAAGCATGGCTTATGATTGGCTGCAGGAAGCTCCTGCAGCCAATCAGAAGCTGCGGAAGCCCCGTCGGACGTTCAGCTTCCAAAAATAGTTCACAAACCAGAACAGTCACTTCTGGGTTTGCGGCGTTCGAGATTCAAAACGTTCGAGAACTAAGCTGTTGCGAAATTTCCCCACTGTCCATTCCTCAGACGGAGTTCTGCTGTTTGTCTCTCAACAGGTTGCTGGTTGGTGCCCCTCGAGAAAGAGGTTTCCCGTCACAGCTAGCCAATAGAACTGGAGGGTTGTACAGCTGTGACATCACAACTCCAAATGCAAAATGCACACGGATAAAATTCGATGAGAAAGGTGAGCTCAGCAATATCTAGACTTCATTCTGTTCTGTTCCACGCAAGGTTCAAACGCTCATTTTTTTAAAAAAAATAATAAACTATTTGGGAGGGTTGGAATCTTATTTGTTGCTTTAATTTATGCTCTGGGAAGTTATTGACCATTATTTGACAACAGTGCCATGGTGCTCTGACTGAGACATGGGCACAGAACCCATATTTTCCTAAATCAGCCTGGTATGCTATTGGGCGACTCTCATTCATTTCTAGGAAGGTTACGCCGAAGAACTTCCTGATGCTTGTGTCCTTTTTAATAAAGCCAAGTTTTTATTAAAGCCTTTTCATAATGCAAGAAGATAAATAACACAACAAATGTTGGTGCTGACCTTTAAAGTCCTAAACGGCCTTGGCCCAGTATCCCCACCCACATCGTTCTGCCCGGACACTGAGGTCCAGCTCTGAGGGACTTCTGGTGGTTCCCTCCCTGCAAGAAGCAAGATTACAGGGAATCAGGCAGTGGGCGAATGCCCTCCCATCAGATGTCAAGGAAATAAACAGCTATCTGACTTTTAGAAGACATCTGAAGGCAGCCGTTTAGGGAAATTTTTTAATCTCTGATGTTTTATTGTATTTTTATTATTTTGTTGGGAGCTGCCCAGAGTGACTGGAGAAATTGTTGTTGTTGTTGTTATTTCTGTTGGGAGTCACCCAACAGTCACCCAATATTATTATTATTATTATTATTATTATTATTATTATTATTATTATTATTATTAATAATAATAATTATACTAAAAGAAAAACATACAAAGGGAAAGAAAAACACCCTCTCTCAAGAGGTAGCTCTTAACCTTTGTCTCACGCAGAAACTGGAGGACACTTCCAGCTTTCACCTGGAAGCGTTCCTTTTTCTTCCAGTCTCTCACCCTGGGAGGGCTTCCCTTACTCTCACTGCCATTACGTTTGGATTTTCCCAGACATTACTAGGATTTCAAAGGCAGAATTGACATGGGCGTGTGTGTGTGTGGAAACACAACTTTCCGGTTTCTCCGGGGGGCGGGGGAGCTTAACAATTTTTGGGTCTTTCTTTAAAAAAAAAAAACTCAATTAAGGCACTAGAGGAGTCACAGCTTCATCATATAGCTCTGCAAATCACTTAATCCTCTCAAAATTGAATATAATATTAATATTCCCAGACCGAAATGTGGTAGTGATGCTCATTTGAAACGTCCTGTGTGAATATTGTAGGCAAACACTGCCATCTAAAGACAGTTTCAGGTACTGAACGAATATATAGTGCAATTGTATGCATGCCTACTCGGAAGTAAACCCCACTGAGTCCAGCGAGACTTTCCTCCAGGTAAATTGTGTATAGAATTGTAGCCTTACCTGTCAGCGGAGTCGTAATTAAAATAACATGTTTGTAAGTCACTAGAGAAATGTTATTTTAGAAGTTGGGTGTGTGTTTTTTTTAAAACAACCAAAATCACCTTGTGATAATTTTTCAGCTGATCTGAGTAAAGAAAGTAAGGAGGACCAATGGATGGGCGTTACTGTCCAGAGTCAAGGGCCTGGGGGGAAAGTCGTGGTAAGTTCTCCGTGAATCACCAGTCGGCAAACATTTTGTTAATGGTATTTCTCACTACATTTTTATTTATTTTTAATTGAAAAATACTAGGAATCAAGAGAGATATTACCTTGCCAACAAAGGTCCGTATAGTTAAAGCTATGGTTAAAGCTATATAGTTAAAGCTATGGTTTTCCCAGTAGTGATGTATGGAAGTGAGAGCTGGACCATAAAGAAGGCTGATCGCCGAAGAATTGATGCTTTTGAATTATGGTGCTGGAGGAGACTCTTGAGAGTCCCGTGGACTGCAAGAAGATCAAACCTATCCATTCTGAAGGAAATCAGCCCTGAGTGCTCACTGGAAGGACAGATCCTGAAGCTGAGGCTCCAATCCTTTGGCCACCTCATGAGAAGAGAAGACTCCCTGGAGAAGACCCTGATGTTGGGAAAGATGGGGGGCAGAAGGAGAAGGGGACGACAGAGGATGAGATGGTTGGACAGTGTTCTCGAAGCTACCAGCATGAGTTTGACCAAACTGTGGGAGGCAGTGGAAGACAGGAGTGCCTGGCGTGCTCTGGTCCATGGGGTCACGAAGAGTCGGACACGACTGAACGACTAAACAACAACAACAGGAATCAACCTGAGAAATAATTTCCTCTATTTCCAGTTTTTGGACCGTGAATGCCATTGGTTACGAGGTCAAGAATGGCTACTATTATATTACTATCGGCCACCATTATGAAGCCAGAGCAGGCTTGAAGGAAACCTGGAAGCTGCAGAAGCACAAAAATATTTAGGGTGGGGGTCCTAGTGGGGAGGAACCCATGAAACAGTCCAATGGGGAGTAAGCATGCTGAGTGGCCATGGAATGGCGACTGAATGTTGTGGGGTGGAAATGGAGTGGTTGGAAATCGGAACAACAGCTCTCCACACTGCAACATTTTATTACAGGTTTCACCTGCATCCTATCTATACTTCTCTTGATTCTTAGTCACAGTGGTTGTCGGGTACTATTGCAACATTCATATTCTAAGGAAAAGAGAACGCATTCCCAGAACCTTTAAAAAGGTTCTTTTGCTAGTGCAGAATTCAGCAGCCAGGTTTGAGCATATTGCACCGATCCTGGTCCAACTGCACTGGTTACCAATTAGTTTCTGGGCCCAACTCAAAGTGCTGGTTTTGACCTATAAAGCCTTAAACGGCTCAGGACCACCTCTTCCCATGTGAACCTACCCAGAACCTGAGATCATCTTCTGAGCCCCTCCTTTGTTTGCCCCCTTCTCAAGAGGTTCAAAGGGTGGCAACATGAGAACGGGGCCTTCTCTGCAGTGGCTCCCCGTCTGTGGAATGCTCTCCCCAGGGAAGTTCGCCTGGCGCCTTCATTATACATACACCTTTAGGTACCAGGCAAAAACGTTCCTTTTTAACCAGGCCTTGGGTTGATTTGATTTACATCCCTTGCCCTTTTAAAATGTGTTGTTTTTTGAGGGGGGCTGTTGGGTTGTTGTTTTTATTTTTATTATGTATTTTATGGTCTTATACAGTGGTACCTCGGGTTAAGTACTTAATTCGTTCCGGAGGTCCATTCTTAACCTGAAACCGCTGCTGCTGCGCCGCTGGAGCACGATTTCTGTTCTCATCCTGAAGCAAAGTTCTTAACCTGAAGCACTGTTTCTGGGTTAGCGGAGTCTGTAACCTGAAGCGTATGTAACCCGAGGTACCACTGTATCTTCATTTTATCCTGTGAACCACCGTGAGACCCCCAGGTATAAAGCGGTATTATAATAATAATAATAATAATAATAATAATAATAATAATAATAATAATAATAATAATGCCATCAAACTGGTGAATGCTTCCCTGATACTTCCCGTAACTGTTCTAATGAAAAAATATTGTGAGGCAAAATAAAAACGCATACTTCCAGATGATTTAAAAGTCATCTGTCCTTTGATATGGCAGCCTGTTGGCTGTTCAGCGCAGAAGCATTCAGTATCAGAGAACTTGATGTCAGCCAGTCTAGGATTGTACCCTCTTAATTCCTCAGCCCTGCCAACCTCCATATAGTTGCCCTGCTGAAGTGCCAGTGGCCACTTTTCATTTCTTTTGCGGATAAGGCAGCTCAGCTTTGCTTATTGCCTACGGTGTTCTTAATGCCTTGCAGACTTGTGCCCATCGCTATGAGAAAAGGCAGTACGTCAACACGATCCAGGAAACCCGAGATATCATTGGAAAGTGCTACGTGCTGAATCAGGACCTCTCCAGCAGCGAGGAAATGGGTGGCGAGGATTGGAGCTTTTGCGATGGCCGGTTGCGAGGCCACGAGAAGTTTGGCTCCTGCCAGCAAGGCGTAGCTGCCACTTTTACCAGAGATTTTCATTATGTTGTGTTCGGGGCACCGGGTGCTTATAACTGGAAAGGTATGGCTTGGATTTTTCTTCTCCTGCGAGGTAGCATAGTCAGTAGAGCATGAAACTCTGAATCTCAGGGTTGTGGATTTGAGCCCTACGTTGGGCAAAATGGGGATGGATTAGATGACCCTCGTGATCTCTTCCAGTGCTACGATTCTATGATTTCTGTTGTCTGTCTGTCTGCTGTTTCAGTATCGACAACTTTGTTATTTGTAGATTCCTGATCTGTATACCCCCCCACACACCTACATTGATGCTCTTTCCCCCAAAATCAAAACGTTAGGTGTACAGTGGTACCCTGGTACTCAAACGGCTTGGCTCCCGAAAAGAATCAGCTCCCAAACACCACAAACCTGGAAGTGATATCTGGAAGTTCGCGAACTTTTTTTGGAATCCGAACGTCCGGCACAGCTTCCGATTGAGTGCAGGAAGCTCCTGCAGCCAATTGGAAGCCGCGCCTTGGTTTTTGAACGGTTTCAGGAGTTGAACGGACTCCCAGAAACGGTTTAAGTTCAAGAACCAAGGTGAACCACTGTATCTGCTTTTCATGCTCCCGAATTGGTGCTTTCACTAAATTACATGAAAGTGCTTTATGCTGAGTCAGATCATTGGTCTATCTAGGCCAGTAGTTCCCACATTTCCCTGCCCCCATAAACATCCATAGATCAGCTGAGAACCGAAAGGCATTTTATCGCTAGGACTGGGCGATACCTGGTTTTCAACATCGTGATATATCACCAGCTAAACATTGCAATAAACGGATATATCACAATGTCTGAAATAAGGGTGGAGCTACAAAGAGGCATGGGCCGGCTTCATGGCTTTTCCAGCATAGTGATTTTTGCTGGCGATTGCTCTTGAGATTCGCTCCCGTCTGCAGGAGGCGAGGGAGAGCTGAACCAGCAGAGTTAACGGGCTGCAGGAATCGAGAGAAGCATCGGTTGGCTTCACGGTTTTCCTTACATTGTGATTTTTGCACTCACACACAGGCATCATGATTTGCCATATATTGCCAGGTCAAAAATTATGAAACGGATATCACGATATGGACTTCAAACCAGTTTTGGATGATATATTGATATATCGCCCAGCCCTAATGTAATCTCCACCCGCTGTGTGTGTGTGTGTGTGTGTGCTCATGTGAAAGTATAGGGTAGCCTATACTATATATTACCAGGACACGGATGGTGCTGTGGTCTAAACCACTGAGCCTCTTGGGCTTGCCGATCAGAAGGTTGGCAGTTTGAATCCCCGCGACGGGGTGAGCTCCCGTTGCTCTGTCCTAGCTCCTGCCAACCTAGCAGTCAAAAGCACACCAGTGCAAGTAGGTAAATAGGTACCGCTGCGGTGGGAAGGTAAATGGCATTTCCATGCACTCTGGTTTCCGTCACGGTGTCCCATTTAGTCATGCTGGCCACATGACCTGGAAAAGCTGTCTGTGGACAAACGTCAGCTCCCTCGGCCTGAAAAGCAAGATGAGTGTTGCAACCCCATAGTCGCCTTTGACTGAACTTAAACATCCCGGGGTCCTTTACCTTTACCTTGACCTTTTATAGGGTGGCCATACCCACTGCATGCATGTGGCCCTCAAAGGGTTGACCAAGGGTAAATGTGGCCTCTCGAACAAAAAAGGGTTAGTTGCCACAGCCGAGATCACTGTTAATTTTTTTGTAGCCAAGTAAAAATGCACTCAGTTGGGGGGAAAGTGTTTGAAAAATAAAAAGACATTAATAGTAGTAGTAGTAGTAGTAATAAATAAATAAATCCTGTTGAATTTTGTGGCTTCCAAATTAAATAAAAGCCGATGGATTGGTTTGTGCTTACTTAGGCTAATAAGCTGTGAAATACCACCTTTATTTTTTTTAAAAAAACAAGGTTGTTGTTGTTTTTGGCTGCACTCTGTCATGCCAACAGCTGTGGCCTTCTATTCTCCCCTGACCTTTCTCCTCTGCAAAAATAGCAGCGTGCCCCTGTGCCCGGCACATGAACCATGCAAAACCCTTGACCCTTGGCGCAAGGTGTACTTGAGTTTACCCTTCCAAATTCTGAAAACTGGACCACCCTGATGCGGTGCGTCAAATAAAGAGCCATTGCTTTAGTTGAATTGCAGGTACTTATTGCCTCAGTGCTTGGTTTGAAGAGTGCTCTTTTACGGCCCGGAGGAAAAACACACACGTTTGTTTAGTTGAGAGCATATTGTATACCTGTCAAAACCGAAGTGCTTGCTTTCTAAATAGTGCAGAAGTGTGTTTTCATAATTAGTGGACGGCTCTTTACCTAAGCAGCAGCAGCAGCAGCAGCAGCAGCAGCAGGGATTTAACATAATGGACATTTTTAAATGTTACGGTATTAGTGCCTGAAAAAAAAAGTTTATAACAAACATCCACGCTGAAGAGTCTTTGTGAAATGCCACCTCTCATTTGCAGATACAGAGAAACAGGATCCTCCCTGTTACTGCAGCCCGTCCCAATTTGTTCACATGTTGCAGTGCATGTCTGTTGGTCACGCTGGTAGGGGGCCGATGGGACTTATAGACCCAAACAGCTGGAGGGCACCACTTTGGGAAAGGCCACGTACTTTAAAAAAAAAAGCTCACCTTGACCCAGTGTTCCACATCACTTGGCTTCTGTTTTAGCTAAGACAATTCCAGGTTTTAAATGACTGTCTGTGGACTTTGGACTCAGAATGTGACTTCCTGAGTAACTTAGCTTTTCATTATCAGCACAAATCACTTACTTTTTTTGTATCAACCCTCAGGGTTGTGGAAGTAAAACTGGAGGATGACTGAGGGAACATAAGGTGCCGAGGACCTCCCTCTTGGAGGATGATTTGGCGCACCAGAGGAAAACTCATTTTCCATTATTGTGCCGTTGCCAGTTCTGTGCTGTTTGTACACTGGGGCTCGGAAGAGGCCATTTTGAGGGTGTGGGTGTGTGTCAAAAGAGCACCCCAAGCTCCCTTGTTCCTCTGACAGCCACCACATGGTCCAAAGAAATAGCTTACCTAGAGTTGGTGCTCTCATTAGAATTGAAGGTGGTGGAGTTGAGAGAACAATACAAGAGAAAAGTTATGCCTTCTCTTTCTCTTCTTACTTGGCCAATTTTCCTTGGTTATCGCAGCTTAGGACCGCGATACCTCAAGGACCACCTCTCTCTCTCTGAACCCACCTGGCCCCTGAGATCCTCTTCTGAGGCCCTTCTTTGTGTGCCTCCTCCCTGAAAGATCCGGAGGGTGGCAGCACAAGACCAGGCCTTTTCTGCAGTGGCTCCCCACTCGTGGAATGCTCTCTCTAGTGAAATTCGGCCGGCGCCTTCGTTATCCACCTTTAAGGCAAAAACTTTCCTCTGTAAACAGAACTTTGCCCGATTGATATCTAACGCCCTTTAAACAGGTGTTGGGGGAGGATTATTGGAATGTTTTGTTTTTATTATGTATTTTGTGTTTGTATATTGTGATTTTATGTTGTGAACCACCCTGAGACCTGCAGGTATAGGGCGGTATACAAATTTAATTAAATAATAATAATAATAATAATAATAATAATAATAATACGTGGGGCTACTTTTGAAGGTGACCCGGAAACTACAACTAATCCAGAATGCGGCAGCTAGACTGGGAGCGGCCGCTGAGACCATATAACACCGGTCTTGAAAGACCTACATTGGCTCCCAGTACATTTCCAAGCACAATTCAAAGTGTTGGTGCTGACCTTTAAAGCCCTAAACGGCCTCGGTCCAGTATATCTGAAGGAGCATCTCCACCCCCACCGTTCTACCCGGACACTGAGGTCCAGCGGTTCCCTCACTGCGATAAGCCAAGTTACAGGGAACCAGGCAGAGGGCCTTCTCGGTAGTGGCGCCCTCCCTGTGGAACGCCCTCCCACCAGATGTCAAAGAGAACAACAACTACCAGACTTTTAGAAGACATCTGAAGGCAGCCCTGTTTAGGGAAGCTTTTAATGTTTGATGTATTACAGTATTTTAATATTTTTTTGGAAGCCGCCCAGAGTGGCTGGGGAAGCCCAGCCAGATGGGTGGGGTATAAATAAATAATAATAATAATAATAATAATAATAATAATAATAATAATAATAATAATAATTATTATTATTATTATTATTATTATTATTATTATTGCATCACATATTTGCTGCATCCTGCAACTTCAACCCAAGTCTAGAATGGGGCCCATTACTCAGTGTTGCGTCAATGTTCCTCCCTCCCTTTCCCACAA
Organism: Podarcis melisellensis; assembly: GCF_964234715.1. Classification (NCBI taxonomy): domain Eukaryota; kingdom Metazoa; phylum Chordata; class Lepidosauria; order Squamata; family Lacertidae; genus Podarcis; species Podarcis melisellensis. The sequence continues at coordinate 115,816,311 of NC_138528.1, read as the reverse complement.
GGATTATACCATAGTTGCTTTGTCTTCTGTTTGCGTTAAAATTTATTTTATTCCCCTCCCGCTCCTCCTTCCTTTGTCATTCATCCCACTTTTTTGTTCTTTGCCATTTCATATTTTTTTCCCCTAGGAGTGGTGCATGCAGAGCAAAGGAATCAGTCATATTTTGAAATGGGTATCTATGACGATGGGCCTTACGAAGTTGGCGGGGAGAACCAGCTTGATGAGAGCCTAGTTCCTGTTCCATCTAACAGTTACTTAGGTAGGACGAAGCTCTTCAGAGATCTCGAGGAAATTTCACTACCCAAATGTGGAGCGATAAAGTGAAACGCTGTTGGAAAGTAATTCAGTTAAGGACCCTCCCCACCCGCTTGCATTTAAACCGAGAGCTTTTTGTCTGTGCCCTCCTTTGCCATTTCCACCACTGCTTTGAAGTGTAAAATGGCACTCTTGGTTGAGGTACCTCTAAGAGCTGCTAATGTAATGAGACATTTCAGAGCACCGATGAGGACTTGCAGATTTCTACATCGTGATTATAACCTCTCTGTTTCTCTCTCTATTTCTCTCTCTGTCTTTCTCTTTCACACACACACAGTAAGTACTGTATGTGGATTAGTAGCCCTAAGCCATTTTACCTCAACATGTGTAGCACAGGGAAGTTTAATGTTACTCAACAAGATTGTGATGGCTAAGAAATGACGTTCATGGTATATCTCCAGCGGATAGGGATCCCGAATTTGTCAGTTAACTTCTGAGGCCTCTTTGCAGTGCTTTAATGGCTAACCCCCCAAGATTGGTGTGTCATATGGCAAATTGTCGACATTGCCTTTTTGTCCGCCCTCGCTTTCTGAGTGCCAGTTGAGTGCAATTATTGTGGTGTTTTGCAACGAACGGTGAAAATAATTCCTTCTTAATGCAAATGGTGAAGAACGGCAAACAGCTCACCGGCGTTTGCGCATATCTCTCCAAGAAGGGATAGGGGCCCTTAAGGATTGAGGTAAAAAGTGTAAAAGCTGTAAAAGCACACTTTGGGATGAGATTTTGTGGGGAACGTTTGAGGCCAAGGATGATATTTTGCCATTAAAACTGATGAAGGGGATGGAAGGAAAAGTCTGTTCGTGTGTAAGCTGAGTTAATATAGCGTTATTTTTTTTTAAAGCTCTGAGGCGTATTTTTCGCTCTATAAGACGTACTTTTATTTTACAGTATTCACCGTATTTTTCGCTCTATAAGATGTACCTTTCCCCTTCTAAAAAGTAAGGGGAAATGTGTGTGTGTCTTATGGAGCAAATGCAGGCTGCGCAGCTTTCGCTGAAGCCAGGAGAGCAAGAGGGATCGGTGCGCGCCAATCCCTCTTGCTGTTCTGGCTTCAGGGATAGCTGCGCGAAGCCTCTTCAGGGCAATGGGAGGAATGCTCCCCCTGCCCTGAAGAGGCTTGGCATGGCTATTCCAGAAGCCAGAACAGCAAGAGGGATCGCTGCTTTTGCTGCGCAGCGATCCCTCTTGCTGTTCTGACTTCATTTCTCTGGAGAGGCGCCGCGCAGAGAGAGAAAGCTGCTCAGCGCCCCTTCAGCAAAGCGGGAGGAGAAACGGAGCCCCTTCCGTTTCTCCTCCCACTTTAGGCACTGCGCAGAGAGGGAGAGAATATTTTTTTTCTTGTTCTCCTCCTCTAAAACAAGGTGCGTCTTATGGTCGGGTGCATCTTATAGAGCGAAAAATAAGGAACTTTACAATCCAGGACCTTTTTAACCCTCACAGCAATCTGATCAGCGGGGAGGTTTCCACGAATCTGAATCCCATTTGCCATGAGTGAAAATCTGCAGGTGTTAATGGATATTGAAGGGTTGGAGCGCTAACCCCCAACCTCTTGTGTGGCAACAGGTCACATGCCCTGTAGCTTCAGGCAAGGCCCTAAAGGATGTAGATTGCCTATATAGTGGTACCTCGGGTTACATACGCTTCAGGTTACATACGCTTCAGGTTACAGACTCAGCTAACCCAGAAATAATACCTCGGGTTAAGAACCTTGTTTCAGGATGAGAAGAGAAATCGTGCAGCAGCGGGAGGCCCCATTAGCTAAAGTGGTGCTTCAGGTTAAGAACGGACCTCCGGAACAAATTAAGTACTTAACCTGAGGTACCACGGTATTTCCATTGGTAAAACTTCTGCTCTCCTTCAGGTTTTCCCCCTAAGTCTGTTGTTATGCTCTCTGCTTAACTTGTCCTTCTTTCTTTCTTTCCTTCATCTTCTTTCTCCACCCACATTTGCAGGTCTCCTTTTCCTGACAAGTGTGTCTTTTGGTAGCCCCGATCAGTTTGTGTACAAAACACTGCCTCCCAACGTCAGGGTAGGCAAGGCCACCGATCTGATGATGAATAGCTATCTAGGTTTGTGACCTCTGAATAGCGGTTGTCCATCTCGCTTCCTTCGCTACATTCCAAACATTCCAGACATCGTTATTTGTTTTCCATTTCAAGTTGGTGCATGTTGTGGAAAATGCTCAAAAGAGACGAGGGAACTTCTGAAAGTTTTGGGCGAAAAAGAATCCTCAGGACTCGAGTTTTTGGGGTGTTGGCTTGGCTAGGGGCCTGCAGGTCAAGGATGGAGAATCTGTGGACCTCGTTGACTGCTCCACCAAAATGTGGATAGAGGGGAGCCAATAAGATGAAGGTGGCCGCACCAAAGAGGGGGTGCTCAAATTGTTTACCGTACCTGTGTGAGCTGAATGTAGACGTTCAGCATCAGTACCTGGGGGAATCGCGCCATAAGCATGATACATTTTTCATGAGGTCTTAACATTCCTTTAACATCATGGGAGCGCTCTGTTAAAGCAAGTGAACGCTTGAATCGATTTTTATTTATTACAAAGTCTGAAGAAAGCACAACGAAATTGCTGTGAACGTGGCTCTCTGAAATCGGCACTGTATACAGTGGTACCTCGGTTTTCGAGCGACTCGGAAGCCGAACGTTTTGGTTTTCGAACGCCGAAACCCCGGAAGTAAACACTTCTGTTTTAGAATGCTCCTCAGAATTTGAAAAGCTTCCTCTGCATTCCCGCCCCCCCAATTTTCTCCACTGACTTTGCAGGCCGCCCTTTGCGCCTCGGTTGTTGAACATTTCGGAAGTCGAAGGATCTTCCGGAATGAATTACGTTCGACAACTGAGGTACCACTGTATGTGCTGCTTTGAGTCTGCTTCAGTGTCTGCTGGGAGAGGACAGGTTTAAGCTTTTAATGTACATGTGTAGACCCTGTTAGGTGGGTTTTCATCGACCCTGTGCTTCCAGTCACCCCTTTAACATAGCAACAATCACAGAGGCTTTGCCCTACAATAGCACCACACCTTCAACTGTTCGTCTGTTTTATGTTGTGCGGTAGGTTTTTCTCTGGACTCTGGAAAAGGCATCACTTCGCAGAACGAGCTCACTTTCGTGTCTGGAGCTCCGAGAGCAAACCACAGTGGAGCGGTTGTCCTTTTGAAAAAAGACACTGTCATTCAACGGGCATTGTCTCCTGAGCACACATTTGAAGGCGAGGGGCTGGCCTCCTCTTTTGGCTATGATGTGGCCGTTGTAGACCTCAACAGTGATGAGTAAGCCTGCCCTCTGGCTCCTCTTTCTTCTAGTACCATGGGGAAGTGTGATCGTATCTTTCTTTTTTTGCAAAGTGGGAGAAACATAGCTGTCAACATTTCCCTTTTTTGAAGGGAAATTCCCTTAGGATTCCTCGCAAGAAAAGGGAAAAGTTGACAGCTATGGGGAGAAATGAGGCTGTTCCTCATTAGGTTATGGCAAACTCAGAAAAGTGTGAATGCACCATTGCTTTTAAGAAAAGCAACCTGCCCGTTTTCATAAAACATAACTGGTGGACCGTTGAATGTTTTCACACTTCCTGCTCCCCTGACCCTCCATTTTAAGTGGTTTGAGTAAGTAAGCTTACTCACTGTAAAACATTCAGCAAAATGGATACTTTAAAGAAGTATCTTGGGGAATATAGAGCAGGGAAGGTGAACCTGAGGACCTCCAGTTGTTGCTGGATTTCAGCTCGTCAGCCCCAGTGAACAGGGCCAAAGATTAATAATAATAATAATAATAATAATAATAATAATAATAATAATAATAATTTATTTATTTATTTATTTATTTATTTATTTATTTATTTATACTCCGCCCATCTGGCTGGGTTTCCCCAGCCACTCTGGGTGGCTCCCAACAGAATATTAAAAATACGATAAAACATCAGACATTAAAAACTTCACTAAACAGGGTTGCCATCAGATGTCTTCTAAAAATCAGATAGTTGTTTATTTCGTTGACATCTGATGGGAGGCCGTTCCACAGGGCGGGTGCCACTACCGAGAAGGCCCTCTGCCTGGTTCCCTGTAACTTGGCTTCTCTCAGTGAGGTAACCGCCAGAAGGCCCTTGGCACTGGACCTCGGTGTCCGGGCTGAACGATGGGGGTGGAGACACTCCTTCAGGGATGATCCAGCAACATTTGGAGAGCCACAGGTTCCTTATCCATGACCAAAACAAACCATAGTAAGTGTAAGTCTAGAGACAATGGATAAAGCAATCACCATTAGCTGTACTGTTGGATAAGTGTTTAATGGTTATTGTATTGTTTAAACCAGGCATGGCCAGACTTGGCCCTCCAGCTGTTTTGGGACTACAATTCCCATCATCCTGACCACTGGTCCTGTTAGCTAGGGATGATGGGAGTTGTAGTCCCAAAACAGCTGGAGGGCTGTTTGGCCATGTCTGGTTTAAATAAACAAACAAACCATAACCCCTTGTACTGTGGCCCAGAGGATTAAACAGAACTTGGATTTGGGAAATCCCGATCATGAACTTTGACTTGAGTCACTCTTAGGAGCGGTACAATCTTGTGCATGTTTACTCAGAAGTAAGTCCCACTGAGTTAAAAGAGGCTTACTCCCAGGTGAGTGATCATAGGACTGCAGCCCAAGTTCCATACATGCAAAAACTGGACGAGCAATGACCAACTTGGCAAGATGGTTGTGAGTTCAGTGAGAATAAAACACCGTAAAAAAAGACAGCAAAGTACTGCAGTGTAGAAATGGCCAGGGGGGTGGAAATCTAGCCGTTTATCACTGAACTTCTTAAAACTGAATTCAAGAGATCTCTCTGAGCAGCTGTATTATTTGGAAGCCCTGTGTTGAATTGTGCACTCTGCTGAACATGTTGTCTTTCTGAGGTCACTTTTATCACCTGCTTCTCACAGTTGCCTTAAACACAATGAACTTGTTGTTTTCTCAGTTGGCAAGATATTGTTGTTGGAGCGCCGCAGTACTTTGACAGGGAAGGAGAAATTGGCGGTGCTGTGTACATTTACATTAACCAGCAAGGCAAGTGGGAAGGAGTCAAACCAGTTCGGCTCACAGGACCAGCAGACTCCATGTTTGGAATCGCAGTCGAAAATATTGGTGACATTAACCAAGATGGCTTCGAAGGTAAGCCGGAGAATGATTGGCCTGCTCTTTGATGATGAATTTCATTTCTATACCACATTATATTTTTAAGAACAATATTTCAAGGCGGTTTGCAACCTACATCAAAACATCATATAAAACAATCCAGAATATTATTATTATTTATTAAATTTGTATACCGCCCTTCATCTGAAGAATTCAGGGTGGATCACAAGATAAAAAAGACAAAATGAGGACATAAAAGACATAATAAAGCAAAAAACAAAACAAAACCCCAATAACCTGCTTTCTGGAGAAAGTCAAATAGAAAGGATACATTCAAAGCAACATGATTAACGGGAAACTAAACATTTCAAGATGAAATATTACAAAGGAGGTTCGACTACAAAAGCACATTTAACACAGCAAAATTAACAACAACAAAAACCACATGAACATTTCAAAGGAAAACACTACTAAAGGAAGTTGTCATCATTCATTCCCTCTCTATACCGCTTTATATTTTAAAGAACACATCTCAAAGCGGTTTACAACAACATGACAACGTCAAATAAAACAATCCAGAATAAAACAAATTCAAGCTCCAAGGAAGAAAATGTTTCAGATCCTTCTCTAAGTGGACATTTGGTTTCCCCCAGTCGCCTGCCTGGCATCCAGAGATCTCCACGTGGTCGCCATTGGACCTGCGCCAGCTGCCAAATGCGTCTAATTTCTGATTCTCAGGCCTGGACAAACTCCATGGGCCCTGCCTTATTTGAGCAATCCATGTAGCTTTGAAAACCTGCATGTTCAGTTTGACTGTTGTTGTCCTTCTCTTTTTTTTATATACAACAGATATTGCTGTAGGGGCTCCATATGACGACTCTGGCAAGGTGTATATTTATCATGGCTCCAAGGACGGGATAAACACAAAACCAGCACAGGTACTAGCTAGTGACGTTTGCTTCTCCTTCCAGTGGAACTGAAATATTTATTTCGCTTGTTTCCTAAGCTTCTCCCAAGTAGCTGCCCACTTATAGTTCTCTGCCACCTGCTTCTCTCTCTCCTTTGAGTTTGCACGCCACTCTCTTCTCTGCCTAATATCTTTTCATGTAAGACCCCATCTGTAAGTAAAGGTAAAGGCACCCCTGCCCATACGGGCCAGTCTTGCCAGACTCTGGGGTTGTGCGCCCATCTCACTTAAGAGGCCAGGGGCCAGCGCTGTCCGGAGACACTTCCGGGTCACGTGGCCAGCGTGACATCGCTGCTCTGGCGAGCCAGAGCTGCACACGGAAACGCCGTTTACCTTCCCGCTGGTAAGCGGTCCCTATTTATCTACTTGCACCCGGAGGTGCTTTCGAACTGCTAGGTTGGCAGGCGCTGGGACCGAGCAGCGGGAGCGCACCCCGCCGCAGGGATTCGAACCGCCGACCTTTCGATCGGCAAGTCCTAGGCGCTGAGGCTTTAACCCACAGCGCCACCCCATCTGTACTATACATTTAAAGCAATATAATACCACTTTAAACAGTCATGCTTTCCACCAATGCATCCTAGGAACTGTAGTTCATTATAAGGGCATTGTTAAAAGGTAAAGAGACCCCTGACCAGTAGGTCCAGTTGTGACCGACTCTGGGGTTGCGGCGCTCATCTCGCTTTATTGGCCAAGGGACCCGGCATACAGCTTCCGCGTCATGTGGCCAGCATGACTAAGCCGCTTCTGGCGAACCATAGCAGCGCATGGAAAGGCCGTTTACCTTCCCACCAGAGTGGTACCTATTTATCTACTTGCACTTTGATGTGCTTTCAAACTGGGATCCCTATTCCCCTAATAGAGCTTCAATTCCGCAGTTTCCTGGAAAGAGGGGTTGATTGTTAAAGCACGCTGGAAATTGTAGCTCTCTGAGTGCAACGGTTTTGTCCTACGTTTCCTCAAGCTATTCCTCTTATGAGACGCTGCTTGCTAAGTCTTTTGCCTTATGTAGAAAATAAGATAAAAGACTTTTTCCTGTTGCAGAATTCAGACCTTCCTTCAGATTTGCATTATTATTATTATTATTTGCATTATTATTTTTTTGCATGCGTGGAGCATGGCCTGCCTCCTAATAAATGCAGACGTGATATTCTTTTAATTGCCATTGATTTTTCTGTTTTTATTTATAAGCTTTATGCAGACAGGAAATCTTGGGGGGGAAATTGACTATGTGTCCCGATGGCTTGTCAATGGACTCTTTTAACTGCATTAATCGATAATTCTTATAACGACTTATGGTTCTGGAGATTGGTGTTGATGAGATAGATGCTTGGCTAGTTCTTTTCAGTGGGAAGTGCTCACCTAATTTCCATTGATACCATATTGGTCTGAATATAAGCCTCACTTTTTCCCCAAATTCCAACCGTGAAAAGCTGAAAATGCGGCTTAAATTCGCAACCTTACAAAAATGGGCTTTTATACGATATCACCGCTGAAACAGACATACGGGAAAACGGAACAAAAAAATGTTTTATTGCCGATTGCGAGCTTGAGACTGTTCACTTGCCGTTTACGGGAGTCAGTGCCTGTGGAACTGCAGCCAATTGAATAGCGATTTGCAATTCCAGCGATTCTACGGTAGCTTTTGCGGGCTTGCGAGATCAAAGGCTTAAATTGGCTCGGAGTTGCAATTCTACCAACCGCAGCGATTTTCAGCCTGTAACCCAATTTTAAGGGAGGGGCTTATATTCGGCTATTGTCTCCCCCCACCTTGAATTTTAAAGGTGCAGCTTATTTGTCGGTGCAGCTTATATCCGGGCCAATACGGTAGCCTATAATTCTGTGACATTTGACAGCACCCTCTTCCATAGTGTATACCCCATTGCGGCTCCTTTCTGACTTCCTTTACCTGTGCTCCCCTTTTTATGACCCTTTTCTATGTCTGATTTAACTCCCTGCCCTTTTCCTAAGGTGACGTTCCACTAATTGCGGGGGGGAATCTTTGACCCTCCAAGTTGTTTGACCCTCCAAGTCCCATCAGCCATAGCAATCCTGTTCAGTGATTAGGGACGTTGTAGTTTAGCAACATCTCAAGGGCCAAAGGTTCCCCACACCAGATGAAGCTGCTAAATACATGCATTTATTATTTAAATGTTTTTAAACCACCCTTCATCTTTAGATACATGAGGACTGTATGCAGGGACATGAACATATCAGAAAATATTCCCAAAATCCAATACACTGAAAAACAACAAAGACAACAGTGTTTATGGATGGCAGTCAAGTAGCAAAATACAGCATAACAATTTCCATTTTTTCGCACTGTTTCAGATTCTGGATGGTGGGGCAAACGGAGTCTCATCCTTTGGTTATTCTATCACCGGAAACATGGACCTTGACAAAAACTCCTATCCTGATATTGCTGTTGGGTCTCTTTCAGATTCTGTAGCTGTTTACAGGTGTGTAGCGCCTTCTTGATTTAACCTTGATTTAACTCTGGGGTCCTTAATGTGGCACCTGTCACACCCTGGTTGTTCTCAGACACCTCCTTTGTCACCCTTAAAAAATAACTGAGGGTTTGGGGCATTGTTTGTTTGGAAGGTTTCCTTCTTTCTTTCTTTCTTTCTTTCTTTCTTTCTTTCTTTCTTTCTTTCTTTCTTTATTTGTTATGGGATGTGCACAGGTTTTTTGTTTATTTGGAGGAGGCGGGGGAGTCTGAGCATCACTAGTTTTCTTCTGTGAAGCGGGTATTTTGTGGTGCCCTAACAGTTTCTTCCATGGGGTTATGAAGAGTTGGGCACAACAAAACAACTAAACAACAAAAACAACAGTTTCTTAGATTTTCAAATGTGCCACTGAGCCCAAACATTTTTGAGGAGACAAGGCTTAACAGTTGGCATGAGTTTCCACAGTGTACTTTTCATCTTTTAAGAACGGCGAGGCCCCAAACTTTCATAAATATTAAAATGAGTGAGTCCTTGAACAGTCACTTGGGCATAATTCTCTCAGACAGAGGAATGATGAGATAGTAAATGTGTCTTGGACTATACCATTTCAGACTGTTGGGGGCCTAGAATCCTCCCCCCCCATTACAATCAGTCTGTCAGTGTTCAGGGAATTGTTTTCCAGTGCGGAGGGCAAAGCCAGTCATGTGACTCAATCTGTTGCCCAGTGGTGTAGCGTGGGTTGCCAGTGCCTGGGGCTCCATGGCGGGAGGGAAACAGATGGGTGTGCATTCAACTGCCCAGTGACATCCATGTCACCCAAGAGATTGCAACCGCAGCGATAAGAAAATAAGAGCAGTTCCATTGTCTGGAGAGGTCACTTCCTGGTTCGCACATAGAAGCTGTTTTCAATGGAGCCCAGTGGTGGAACCGTGCAGCTGTGTTGACGCATCAATGAGTGTTGAAATTTTGTGCCCCTAACAGTTTTGAGCATGGGGAAACCGCCCCTTTGGCCCCCAGCCCACGCTACACCGCTGCTGCTGCCTGAAGTAGAACAGTCCAGACACAGGAGAATGTCGTCCAGGCCTAAGTTGCCACTGTTGTGGGAATAATTGTGCATAAAAACAGAGACAGACAGAAAGAACGACAGACAGACTAGGACTGAGGAAGAGAAGTCAGTTTTATTCTAAATGCAGTCACCCAGCCTTTGTTTATCAGATGTGCAACATATTTTGATGAAATGTTTTACTCTAAACCCTCTTGTGCTTTTGGTGCTAACACACTGCAAAGAACTAGGCCACTCTGTCAGAGCCTCTCCCTACTACAGCATGAAAATAGGGCTTTCCCTGTTTATTAGCCTAAGAATTCCTTCCTCAAGTGCCATTCATTGAAATAACAAGTTTCTTCCCCAACCTCCTCTTCCCTCCTGACATACAAGATCGCGGCCTGTGGTGAACGTTAAGAAAACTATTAAGATAGACCCCGGCAGAATAGACCTAAAGAAAAAGAACTGTGAAGTACCCAGCGGGATTTGGTAAGCCGTTGAACTCCTAATATTTGTTTCAATGTTTTGGCAAACGTTCATGTGTTTCATATGCACCAGAATTTCCACTATATGGTGCACTGCATGGGAGGTGACTATGCCTGCCTGCAAATACATTGTTACCTGTTAGGTTGGATTGTTGATGTTACTCCTGTATTGTTTAAGAGCTACAACAATGCCTCTTCTTGCCATGTTGCCTTGGTAATGTTGGAAGCAAGGGATCGTTGTTCCAACCCATCCCTCTCACTTACTGAGGCGGCAGGGCCTCATGGGTCTCTTCCTCCTCGCCATCTTTACCAATATCTACTCTCCTAGCCTGAAGGCTGCAGTTCTTAAAGACTTGGCCTGAAGAGGAATGTTGCTTTGCCTTTCTGTGGCCGCTCAACAGGCACATTTCTTCCCTGTGCCGTTGGGCAAGGGTCGTAGTATGGAAGGCACCCAATTCTTCTGGCCAACCATGCTTAGGGGACCGTGAGGGTCCTGGCTCTGCTCTGAAGGGTCCAACCCTCAAGTTCTGTGAGCTCTGAACCACCAGCCTCTGATTCTATGGGCTTTGAACCACCAGCATGGCAGACCTGGTCTCAGCTAGCTTCTCCTCCTTGGAGCTCAAGTCTGGAGCCCTACAAACTTTTTAAGGTGGAGACCACGCTGCCAGGGTTTTGAAGACCCTTGGGCAAGGTGTCCTCAGTGCGCCTGCTCCACGAGTCACCATTTTTGCTACAGTCACCTGTCAGGGAACTGCCATCGGAGCCAGAGGGAGAGGGAGGGCTCCAGAGGGGTTCTGGAGAGTGTCCTGGGAGGGAGAGAAGCAGCCCATCTTCTGGGGAAGGAATTCAGCGTAGCACCAGTGGAGAAGGGGGGCAGATGAGGGAATCAGCGAGGGGGCTCCATGACTCCTCGCCGGAGACCAGCGGGGAGAGCACAGGTCCTCCGCTGCCCACACCCTCCCTGCGCAGAAGGCTTCCGCGCAGGGAGAGTTAGACGGCGACTAGGCGCCAAAGAGCTTCTTCGCTGGAAGAAGTTCAAGAAACGCCTACTGACGGATTCTGCCAGCGATTGAGACAGCCACGGGTGAGTGGCTGTCCGGACAGAAAAAGTCCACCCAGGTAACCCAGCCAGGTGTGGCGTCGATTTACGCATGAGCAATCCCTAGAACCATTACATCACCATTGACTTTTCTCTTTGGAGCCAGCCCCTACTCAGAACACCAAGAAAGCACTTCTTCTCATTGCTCTTGTCCCTGATCACTAGGGTTGGACGACATCCGGTTTTCAACACCGTGGTATATCAGCAGCTATATACCGCAAAACGGTGGTTCCTCTGGTTACGAACGTAATCTGTTCTGGAGGTCCGTTTGTAACCCGAAACTGCTCATAACATGAGGCCAGCTTTTGCTAATGGTGCCTCCTGCTGTTGCCGCGCAGCCGGCACGCGACTTCCGCTCACATCCCAGGGCAAAGTTCGCAACAAGGGGCATCTACTTCTTGGTTAGCGGAGCTCATAACCTGCAGCGTTCGCAAGGAGGACAGTACATAACAATGAGGTTCCACTACGCTGATACATCATGATGTCTGGAATGTATCGCAGCAGCGTCTTCCTATCCCCACCACCTTACGGGAAGAAGAAACAGCTGAGATACATCACCCAGCCCTACTGAGCAAGCTGGAGGGACATCAGGGCTTCATTAAACTGCTCAGCTGAGCAAGTACGAATACCACTCAGGCTCACGCAAGCCGGAGGGGCGGGGGGCTTCCTTAAAGACACAGGCAGGCAGAGCCCAAGAAGGTGCTCCCCCAGAACCTTCTTCGGCTCTGCCTGCAACTTGAGCTGGCGCCACATATTGCCAGCTCAGATTGTTTGAAACCGGTAGCGCGATCTGAACGCCATACCAGTTTCAGATGATTTATCAATATACCGACTATATCAATATCCGATTGGCTAGCCAGGGAGGGGGCGGAGCGACAGTCCAGCAAGCAAGGTGGGGTGTTACCCAGGCTCGGGAATTCTGGGCCGGGTCGCAAACCCCGCCCATCGCTTAGATGGATGAGTGGATGAGCTGGTAATCGCCAGCTAAAATTGTCTGAAACCGGTATTGTGATCTGAACGCCATACGGGTTTCAAACAAATAATAATAATAATAATAATTATTATTATTTTTTATACACCGCCCATCTGGCTGGGTTTCCCCAGCCACTGGGCGGCTTCCAACTGAATATTAAAAACAATACAGCATATTAAAAACAATAACTTCCCTAAACAGGGCTGCCTTCAGTTGTCTTTTAACTGGTATGGCGTATATATCGCCCAGCTCTACTGATCACTTGCTTAGAGCCGATGGGGTAATGGCAGTGAAGAGGCAGAGGAGCAGCAAGGATTTCAAGGGGTTGACCATAGCAGTCTCTTTCCCTTTTCCTTCTTGGGACAATGCAAATACCAGGCCTCAAGACGACAGAAGATGTGTTTATGGCACCAAGTACTTGACTATAGAGGGTGGGCATTGAAGCAATGCATTTTCTCTCGAGATTCCAGCAGCTTTTGGTGAAATGTCTCCAGAGCTGAACTCTTTGAAGTTTATTTCTGTGCTCTTGACTTCTTCCAGCGTGAACATTGAAGCGTGCTTTGAGTATACAGCTAGTTCCAGTGACTTCAACCCCAAACTAAGTAAGTTGGTATGATATAACGATACTTGCATATTGTTAAGTGTAGTTCCCACAACACTTTGTCCCATTTGCAAATGTGTCCATGGACCCCAATTATTATTATTTTTTGCCATCCCCTGTTCTGCACTGTTTTAGCTTCACGTTTTCATGCAAATATGCCTGAAGTTCGACACTTGTGTCCTTACAAAGCCAGCTCAGTGGCACATCTTGCAAGGTGACCAGGTCTTAAAACTTGTTGCCTTCCTAGGTGTGTAGGTATGTTGATATGTACAGTACAGGGAGGTATTATATAGAGTAATGTAGGTACATTTTATGTTATGAAAATAAGGTAGTGTGTTACGTATGTGTACTAAATGAATATGTATGTGTTTTATATGCTTATAAAAAAAATCTAAAAAAAATAAAATAAAATAAAACCTGTTGCCTTCCAGGGCAAGGCAGGGGGGAAAATGGGCTAATGTACAACATCTGTAAGATAGTATACCAGCCTTTCCCAACCTGGTGCCCCTCCCCATGTGTTATGGACTACAAATCCCATAAGCCCCCTAAGGCAGGGATGGTGGGATTTGTAGTCCAGCAATATGTAGAGTGCGCTGGGTTAGGAAGGCTGAACTGCGTTGGTTTCTAGTACCGTTTAAACAAAGAGCAGTGAATTAAACATGGTACAACTTGTCTTCCCTTATACTATTTCTGAGGGTTCTTTTTCTTTCCACTCCAACCCACTTCCCAGTTTTGAACTATACAATTGAAGTAGAAAATGAGAGGAGGCGATCGGGCTGGCCGTCCAGAGTGCAGTTTTCCGATCGACTCTCTTCCAGAGGGCAGTCTCTTGAGCGACTCTCCGATCAGCTGAGTGGGAGTGTGACTCTTCAAGGACAGAAGAAAGAAGAGTGTGTGACAAAAAAACTCGTATTGCAGGTATGAGAAGCGCAGAGGCTTCTGTTTTTAATGCTGCCCCATTCAGGTCTAGTTTTGCCAACAGGTGAACTTGAGGTGGCCTCCGGCTTGTGAGTCACATATGAGATCCGTTGCGATGCCGTGATTAGAAAGCTGGCTTGGGAAAACCTGTGGCCACGTTCCCACACAGCCATGAAGCCCATTGGACGACCTTTGGCAAGTCCGTCTCCATCAGCCTTAGCCTACCTCACAGAGTTGTTGTGAACATACAGGTGAACAACATGTATGCCAGCTATTGCGAGCTCTGTGAGTTTGCATGTTCTAATCATTGCACAGAATAACAATTTCATGTTTGTTTCTTTAGTTCAGGCAGAAGGAGTTTGCATAATAATAATAATAATAAAAATAAAATAAAATAATAATAATAATAATAATAATAATAATAAGTTATTTATATCCTGCCCATCTGGCTGGGTTTCCCCAGCCACTCTGGGCAGCTTCCAACAAAACACTAAAATACAATAACCTTTTAAACATTAAAAGCTTCCCTAAACAGGGCTGCCTTCAGATGTCTTCTAAAAGTTTGGTAGTTATTTTTCTCATTGACATCTGATGGGAGGGCATTCCGCAGGGCGGGTGCCACTACGGAGAAGGCCCTCTGCCTGGTTCCCTGTAACTTGGCTTCTCGCAGCGAGAGAACCACCAGAAGGCCCTCGGCGCTGGATCTCAGTGTCCGGGCAGAACAATGGAGGTAGAGAGACTCCTTCAGGTATACTGGACCGAGGCCGTTTAGGGCTTTAAAGGTCAGCACCAACACTTTGAATTGTGCTCGAAAATGTACTGGGAGCCAGTGTAGGTCTTTCAAGACCGGTGTTATATGATAGGAATATCAAAACATTATGCATGTATGTAAGCACCCTAGGAACAAATTCCTTGTTTGCGTCCTTTGCTGTTACAAGCAAGGAATTTGCCCACCATTTCATTTGACTTTAATATTTTTAAAAAAATAGTCCACTAAAGGCCTCCATTCTTCTATAAACATTTCATCATTTTGAATGCCTTTACTTTCAAAAGCCACTCCTCCTTCATTGGAACCTCTTCTTCTTTTCATTTCTGCGCATATAATATCCTAGCTGCTGCTGTCACATACATAAATAGTTTGGCAATGCGAGTAGTTACTTTTAGGTTAAGTATTTGTGGGATGGCCCTAGCCGGTTGAACTAATGTGCCAATGTTGGAAACCGAGATGTTGTCACAGTGATGGAATTGTGCAGGCTGGGGCCTTTGTGCAAGCTGAACGTAGAGTAAGTTTGAAGCCAGAACCCAGCAGGGGGTTATTCTGTGTGATAATAATTCAAATGTATGTATCTCTTAGGAAAATATCAAAGATAAACTGCGTCCAATTCCTATAACAGTTGGCGTCGCAATAAACGGCTCCGAGTCCAGCTCTCAGGCTAGGAGAAGACAAGGACGGTCGCTCCCAGAACTTCTTCCCATTTTAAATTCCAATGAACCAAGTACAGTTAATGCGGAAGTAAGTTGTTTCCCCCTTCCCTTTCTAATCTCGAGATCTGTTCTAGCCTGATTAGTTCATTTTGCACCATGTCTCAGAAACAAGTAGAAAGAAGGAAAGGTTTGTCTGAGTAACAATTCAGAAATCTGCATTTGTAACGTCTGCATGCTTGTTGATGTGCGCTGTCTGTTAATCCAAAATTCACAGGGGGCCGAGGCTCCCCCAGAATTCTTGAAAATTGAGGGACCAGGCCGCCTCAATATTCCGCATCTGCAGTGGGCCCCGTTGGACCTCCTGATTCATGCATGACGCCACATGTGCAGGCCAGCCCCCCCCCAAAGTTCTTCGCTCTCTCCCTTCCCAGCCTTGCAGAGAGAGGACGGGGAACTGCGCACGGGGCGGGCGCCACTTTGCTGTGCTCCTGGCACTGTTTGCCCCGCGCTCCTGGCTGCATACTGTAAGGTCGCAAATATAACCCACACTTTTCACAGTCAGAATTTGAAATAAAAGTGAGGTTTATATTCAGGCCAATACGGTATATACGCACAAGAGCAATAATAGGTACGTTGTCAGGCTTTTCAAATTCCTTGAAAGCCAGTTCTGCACCTCATAAATATTTGGGTGTAGAAATTTGACACAGCACTATTTGGGTTGATTGAATTTAAGTGTCGTGTGGAAAAAGACCAAAAAAGTGACTTGTGGCACAGGGTGACTATACCTTCTCTGCTTCCTGTGTGGCTGTTATTCTTTAAATTCAATGCTGTTTCAAATCTAAACTTGCGTTCATTGTAGGTGCAGTTCCTGAAAGAAGGTTGTGGAGAAGACAATATTTGCCACAGCAATTTGAAGCTTCATTACAGATTTTGCACCAAAGAAGGAAATGAAGACAGATTTTCCTATTTACCAATGTAAGTCTTTAAGAAACGGGATACCGGTTTTGAAAATAAAGTCGCTTGTGCTCCTTGGAGGCGTTTCTTCCCGCCAGTCCCTAAAACCTGACTTGTTTTGTGTCCTTAGTAAGAACAACATTCCAGTGCTTGTCCTCAAAGACCAAAAAGACATTGCCCTTGAAATCACAGTGACAAACAATCCGTCGGACCCGAGAGATCCTGAGGCAGATGGCGAAGACGCCCACGAAGCTAGACTCATAGCTACCTTTCCAGATAGCTTGACTTACTCTGCTTTTAGGGAGCTGAAAGCCTTTCCGGTAAGTACTGTTTCCATTTTAAAAAAGCATTTCAGGAAAACGCATTGTAAACTTTATCATGGGAAATCACGTTGGTGAAAGACGGGACTCCACAGTGTCATCCCGTGTCACCGTGTTATAATGCACGTAAAACGCTTTTTCTTTGCTAATGTAGCTGAGTCCCAGGTGATGTGGACGTTCAAAGAATCTTTTCGTTATTTCATTTAACTCTTTGCATTGAAATATCGATCTCTTTTAATTCAGGAGAAACAATTGACCTGCGGGGCTAATCCAAACGGCTCTCAAGTAGACTGTGAACTTGGAAATCCTTTCAAGAGAAATTCTTCCGTAAGTGGTTTTTTCTTATAGAGCCGATGCCTGGTGTACAGTGGTACCTTGGCTTTTGAATGTAATACGTTCTGGAAGACCGTTCGACTTCCGAAGCGTTTGAAAACCGAGGCACAAAGGGCTGTCAGCGAATTCAGTTGAGAAAATTGAAAAATACGCGGCAGAAGCTGTTGGACTTCGGAGGCGCGTTTGAAAATGGAAGAATTTACTTCTGGATTTTTGGTGTTTGGGTTCCGAAAAGTTCGTCAACGGAGACGTTGGAGAACCGAGGTTCCACTGTATTTTAAAACCAGTGTTTACTCAACATCTGATAACTGAATGTGCTCCTTTTATTCCAAGCTAAAATCATTCCCCCCCAATAAGCTACTGTATTTTTCTGTGTATAAAACGTCCCCATGTATAAGATAACCCCTATTTCTTTTTTAACCCAAATGTAATAAATTAAGTTGTTTAGCTTTTTGGGGTGGGGTGGGGGAGGTCACGTCCACCAGTTGCTCACCCACCTGCCTGCCACTGCCAATTGCTTGCCACAGCCACTGCCAATCGCACACCTTGCCACAGCCGCCAATTGTCTGCTCACTTGCCACTACCAACATCCCACCCGCCCACTTGCTGCAGCTGCCAATCACCTGCCCACTAGCCGCAGCCAATCGCTAGCAGGCCTTGCCGCAGCCACCAATCACCCGCCCTATCGCTGCTGCCAATCTCCTGCTTGCTGCTGCCATTAATCGCACGTCCCCCCTCTGCATTCACTATATAAGACGACACCCAATTTTTGGCTATTTTTTTTTAAAAGCAAAAAGCACCGTCTTATACATGGAAAAATACGGTATTCATTAACCATCTAGTCAGGACAGAAATTTATAATAACAATCAGAAGTAACGTGAAGGAGCATCTTACAGTTGATATGTAAAAGAAAAGATCAGAAACAATGAAGCACAAAATTAGGGCATTATATTTATACCATAGTAAAGAGAGCAATCCAAACCCCGGCCAGGCATAGGGGGGCATGATGGATTGGCATAGCCATCACTGCAGCTGCAGCCCTGTTAACTCATGTCAGCCAAGGTGGAAGGCAGGAGAGACCAAAGCTGCCTCTGGGGCACATTGTAATCAAGTGATGAAAATGGGACTCTGTCTCCATCCCTGGAATGCCTTGTGGGGAAAACAGGGATTCTCCTCCCTTGGAGTGATGGCAGAGCTCTTCCCTCTGCTCCAGGTTGGTGTCCCCTGAACACCTTGTAAAAAAATAAAATAAACATATTTATTGAAAGTTCAAAAAGTATATAATTTTATGTGTACTAAACATGGTGAGACGTCAATAAAAGAGAGAGAAAAGAAACAGAACCCATGTAGAAAGGAAAATAAAGGGGGGACGACCCAAACTATACTTTAAAGGTAAAGGAACTTAAAAGGTAAAGGATGACTCTGGGCTTGCGGCGCTCATCTCGCTTTATTGGCCGAGGGAGCCGGCTTACAGCTTCCGGGTCATGTAGCCAGCATGACTAAGCCGCTTCTGGCAAACCAGAGCAGCGCACGGAAACGCCGTTTACCTTCCCACCGGAGCGGTACCTATTGATCTACTTGCACTTTGACGTGCTTTCGAATGGCTAGGTTGGCAGGAGCAGGGACCGAGCAACGGGAGCTCACCCCGTCGTGGGGATTCGAACTGCCAGCCTTCTGATCGGCAAGTCCTAGGCTCTGTGGTTTAACCCACAGCACCATTCGCGTCCCAAACTATATTTTACAAGGTTGTTATTGTACTTCGCCAGATCTTAACCTATTACAGTATTTGTAAGAATGGATTCCAAATATCATTGAATTTGCCCATGGCAAGTCTGCATTCATATGCAAGTTGTTCATATGTTGTGAGTTTGTGTAAGTCTTCAATGCAATCATAGAAGGGAGCTGCATTTTTATTTTTGCAGTTATCAATATCAGTCTTTTTGCTGTGGTAAGGACACAGAGAGTCCACTTGTATTGTCCTTTTGTAAGGTTCCATGTTCTGGGTATATAATTCAAGAGGGTATTTTGCTGTGTAAATGTAAGGCTGTTCTATACAGTTCTGTTGATAGTTTCAGTTACCTTCTGCCAAAAATATTTCAGTATAGGACAATGAAAAAACATATGTCGCCTAAACACCTTGCTGAACATTTCATAGTCAATTCAAGTATCTAGCCAATGACTGCCAGCCCCTTAAAGCATCTATCAGAATTACCTATCTAGTACATAAAGCAAAAATTGATATGTCTCTAATATATATTAATCACTTTGCATTTATTCCATTTCTCAGGTTACATTCTACGTGATTTTAAGTACAACTAAAGTTAATGTCGATACCAAGGACTTGGACATTAATCTGAAATTGGAGACGTAAGATTTTTTTTTTTTTTTAAAGCATTAGTTGCTTTTTCTAACGCTTGTAAATATTCTGAAATGGTTGTGACTTGGTTGTGAATGCGGCGTAATTATGACATGGAAATGGTTAGTGGTTTTAAAAACAAAGCAGAAAAAAACAAGTGTCCTTTTGTTTCCTTTTTGTTGCAGAACAAGCAATCAAGTTAATTTGGATCCAATTACCGCTAGTGCTAAAGTAGTTATTGAACTGCTTTTGTCACTCACAGGGTAAGTGTCTTATATTTAGCATAACAAATCAATGCTAGAGACAATCCTTTTGTGATGGTCATTAAAATGTGATGTTTCTTTTAACAATAGGGTGGCTAAGCCTGCCCAGGTGTACTTTGGAGGCAACGTCATCGGTGAAAGCGCTATGAAATCTGAGGAGGACATCGGCAGCTTAATAGAATATGAATTCAGGGTAAGTTGATATATACATATGAAGGAATAGTTCCAGCACCTTCATTATACATCTTTAGGTGCAAAGCAAAAACGTTCCTTTTCAACCAGGCCTTTGACTTGTTGACATCTGATGTCTTTTTAAATGTGCGGGTGTGTGTGTTATTGGTTTGTTGTTGTTCTTCCTTTTACAATCTATTTTGTGTTGTAATGTTATCAGGGCCAGATTTAGGTTTGATGAGGCCCTAAGCTACTGAAGGTCATGGGGCCCTTTATATGTCCAGCTGTCCTTTGTCAACAACAAATGGTTGCTGTTTTTGTGTGTTGAATATATGCTATATGGTAATTTATGGGCCTAATAGGTATCCAAAGCCATTTGGACATGTTGCCGTGCAACCAGTCCATGCAGAATGGAGGCACCCTATATATAGAAATGAGCAAACCAGTGATATTTTAGGGAGCAGGCTAGCATCATAGGAACCCACACAACACAAAACACTGTTGCTGTATGTAGGTTTTAATTTATTTGTTTTTTATCTTACGTTTTGGAAATGTACATCCAGATTTTTTTCCTTTAACTTTTTGGGGGTCTCCAAGAGAGTGGGGTCCTAAACTATAGCTTGCTTTGCTTCATCTGTAGATGAAGAGCGGTATGCAAAAAACAAACAAACCAATATCGATAATGTCTTGTTGCATGAGAAAATGCATGTTTGTTTGTTTTTAATATTCTTGACAGATAATTAACTTGGGCAAGCCACTAAAAACATTTGGCACAGCTTCCTTGGACATCCTGTGGCCAAAAGAAATCAAGGGAGGCAAATGGCTGCTGTATTTGGTATCTATCAACTCCAAAGAGTTAGGAGAAGTCCAGTGCGAACCTCGGAATGAAATAAACCCTTTGGGAATTAAGGTAAATAAGCTTCGCCTATCCGAACATTGCAGGGATTTATTGCAGCTCTTTGGCAACTGGAAGAAGGCTGTATGTTGTTGTCTTTGCAAGAGTGCCTGAGAAAAAGTGCATATAGCGAATTGGGTGGTGATGCTGCTGTATATACTTTTGACAAGCCTGCAGAATTCAGGCATAAATCTCCTGGATAAATCTTGCTCCAACTACTCAGGTGTGTTAATCTTTTAAATCTTCTATAGCAGGGGTGGCCAACTCCCAAGAGACTGCGATCTACTTACAGAGTTAAAAATGGGCAGTGACCTAACCCGTTTTGGGGGCTTCAGGTCAAAGTTGCTGAGCTTTGTTTAGGGGAGCCAAAGTTGTTGAGCTTCTTTGTGGGGAGTCTGTGATCTACCAGTGATCTACCACAGACATCCCGTGATCTACCAGTAGATCATGAATCTATCTGTTGGACGTGCTTGTTCTATAGCACACTTCTTTTCAAAAGATCTGACTGCATTTGTATCCCTGTTCATTTTTATAGATGTCTCGAAGTTCAAGGACAAAACGTCAAGTCGCAGAGAAACAGACAGAGGGTGGCAAAAGCTTTTCTTTGTTTTCAGAAAGAAAATATAAGACTTTGGTAAGCATTTGCCTTAACCTGTTACCAGCTGCTTTGTATGCCTCTCTCTCCCTTTGTTTTCCAAATTAGTCATCAAGTGCGGGTGCCAAGGGCGGATATTTATGCAGGGAGATATTAGGCATAAAGATTTTGAATTCCTGTTGAATTATTTTGTTGAGTTACATGTAACACGTATTTTAAAAATAACTGTTGTTTTGAAATTTAAAGGCTTGTAGTTGCTTGTCACCTTAAAGATGAACACTTTTATCTGGGCATAAATGTTTGCAGATTAGAGCCCAATTTATTAGTGGGCACTAGTCTGTGACAGTTTATGTCCTAATAAAATGATCCACAACGTAACTGGCTGTGTTGAACTATATAAATTCTTTATACATCATATAAACATAACTCTTTTCACATATCTAACTGAGTAGGAGCAATAAGGACCAACACTGAGAACAGGAAATACAAAAAGATCAGTTCTTATATACGTAATGTCCAAATAGAAGCTTTTGTGTTCCACGTACGTACGAATGAATCAGATATGAACCATACTTTGCAAAGGCAGATGTGGAACATTACAAAGAAAAGATCATCTTTTGCAAGTACTGCTCCTTAAAGTTGTTACGTTTGACACTTGTATTCGCTAAGACATACATGGAACACAAAAGCTTCTCTTTGGACATTACGTATATAAGAACTGATCTATTTGTATTTCCTGTTCTAAAAGCTTTCATTGTTCCTTTTGGCTGCAAAACAGCACATTTGGCAGAAACATTGGGTATTCACCTTAAAAGTATGCACTTAAAAAAAAGTTTTGCATATTTAATGCAGGAATGTAACAAGGAGGCAAACTGTGTCACCATAAGATGCCCACTACAAGGACTGGACAGCAAAGCATCTGTTGTGTTGCGTTCAAGACTATGGAATAGCACTTTTCTAGAGGTATGCTCCGGTAACTTGTCTTAGATAGATTCTCTGTTCAGGGAAGTTTTTAATGTGTGACATTTTAATGTATTTAATGTATTTTTTTTTACATTAAATACATTAATGTATTTCTTTAATGTATTTAATGTATTTTAATGTATTTTTAATCTTTGTTGGAAGCCGCCCAGAGTGGCTGGGGAAACCCAGCCAGATGGGTAGGGTACAAATTTATTATTATTATTAGTATTATTAGTATTATTATTATTTGGACCACATCTTTTTATTTGACCTAATGCAAATCTTTTTCTTTCTTTCTTTTTTCTTTCTTTGCTACCCCGCTTTACCAGGAATACTCTAAAATGAGCTACCTAGACATTGTCCTTAGAGCAACCATCAGCATCGCTGCGGCAGATAACATTAAGCTGGCAAACGAAGCTACTGATGTGAGTCTGTAACATTTCTTTTGACGATGGAGGCTGTACATTTCCGTAGGCAGGGAGGGAACTGTTCCTTTGAGCACGAGGCACACAGCATGTTCAACAGGGAATATACTTCACTAAGGAATCCTCTTTCAGCCATATTCCCTTCCGGCTGATTTCCCAGGGGCCACATATGTGTGGTGGGTGGGGCCAGGGCAAAAGTGGATAGAACCACAACTGTAAATCTCAGCTTTTTACAGTGGGCTGATTTCCGCACACACGCCTGCACTGCAGGGAATTGGACCATCTGGGTCCCTTCTAACTTTACAATTCAGTGAGTCTGCAACTCAGCCCAAGCAAGCTGAGTTGGTAGTGCAAGGATACAATCCAGCCTGGCAAAAACACCTGAGGAGGCTGCATGGCAGGGGGAGTGAGAAGAGTGTAGCCTGGAGTGAGGGGGTGTGGATGGGGAGAGCCAGATAGAGCTGCTTTTCAGGGCTGCATTTGCCCCCACCCCACCGAACCTAAGATTTCCCACTTTGCTGTAGACCAGGGTTTCCCAAACTCGGGTCTCCAGCCGTTGCGTGGACTACAACTTCCATCAGCCCTAGCTAGCAGGACCCAATGGCCAGGGATGTTGGGAACTGTAGTCCCAAAACAGCTGGAGACCCAAGTTTGGGAAACCTTATTGCAGACGATACTGAGCTAGACAGCCCAATGGACCTGCTTGGGTATAAGATATCCTTCCTACGTTCCTACTTTTAGTTGCTACTAATAAACCATCTGAAAAACGGTTTAACACTGTCCACTATGATTCCATTGCTCAAAAGGATGCAGATTTTTAAAGTTCAGCACATTGTGCCCAGCTATCTTCTCCACTGACATCTATGTATTTTCCCGATCTGTAGGTGCGGGTGACAGTCTTCCCTGCAAAGACGGTAGCTCTGTATAAAGGGGTGCCTTGGTGGATCATCTTAGTAGCTATTCTTGCAGGCTTGTTAATGCTTGCTCTGTTGGTATTCTTGCTATGGAAGGTGAGTTGTTTTACTAATATGCTATTATAACATGTGTTCCACAGATCATGGGGTGGTTGTTTTTTTACAGATGGAAAGATGCCACCATCCACTTTGTATAGGGAAATGTCTTTCCTTTGGTTGAGATGTTAAGTGAAACAACTTGCCTAAACAAGCAAGTAGTAGGGGGTAAAAAACCAGTTTTGATGTTATAATTATTTGTGCTGAAAAATACCTGGTGATGATTTTAAACTCATGTGCATTTTGTTTTTTTGTAGGATAGCATTTATCTCGATAAGATGCCAAAATAGTATTTATAACATGAAAATTAATTTTGAGACTTGTTATTAAATGGGGAAGCAATTCCTAATTTTAAAATAAATATGCATAGACATGACTCAATCTTGTTAGGATTGAACGTTGGCACTGAGGCTATTTTTTTTAACAAAGGACAGAATTCTGAATCAACCAAGGTCATAAAGGAGACCACATGTAATGCTAAGCCAAACCATAGCTTAGCACGACCAATCACATGTCCAGATTCCTGGAAAGAATATCATGACTGCCGTATTCCTTTAATACTGCTCCTTCTGCACTGCTGTGAGATAACCTATGGTTTGGCTTAGTGTTACATTTAAATCAGACCCGCGGTTTATCTCCCCCAAACCACAAGCAGCAAGCCATAGAATAAACCTTGACTGCTGTTCATGGTTTATCTGCAGCATGATAAATCTTGAGTCTAGATTTGGATGCAACCAAGCCACGCCATGGCTTATTTCACCACAGCATAGTAGAAACAGAACTGGAGGAAGAACAAAGCAACCGCAATCTTCTTCCCAAGAAACCCACAAATTTTCCTTATTCGTGATTTGGTTTAGCTTTTTTTCTGTATGAACTGGGCCAGTCTCTTTCATGATCTCGGTTCGCTTCAGAATCCTGTCCTTTGTAGTTATGTAAAAATACCCTAGCGTTATGTGTGAACCATCTTGAGATGTTTTTCACATATCTACATCTAAACACGCTCTGTGTGTGTGTACATGAATGTGCTGCCCCTTGCAGCAAAGGATAATTGATAAGGATTTCAGCTCACTACCTAATGGACCCAGTCATTCTCCGTGTGAAGTGTTGTTGCCCAGGGGATTCCCATAGGACTCAATATGCCACCCTTTCCACTACCTCAGTGTGCAGGACAATGCCATGTGCCAAAAACCTTATAGGAAATGGGAGGTTCATGAACGCCTCCCACAGTTCTTCCTCTCAGTGCTGTTCAGATTAGTTGAGGTCAAGGTGTTGAGTTGCCCACACAAAAAATGGGACACAGAAATTCCATCAGAAACCTTTTTATACATAGGCAAAAAAAGGGGGGGTCTTCACAGTCACTCCCTCTTTAAAACACCCGTTTGATTTCTCATAAAAGTGAATCAGGTTTTGTTTTTTGCTAGAGAAAACAAACATTATGTGATTTCAACAGTGCCAGCCTCATGCACGGAGCATTTATATCCGGTTCCCCGTATTTTTTAAAATTAATGTTTGCCAGCCTGCTGATAATGTATAATGTATATAACTGAAGGGTGAAAACAGCAAGTGACAAAGCCAGCGATGGAAAAGTCCTACTGCAAGCAAGTCAGCTTCAAAGGTTATTGTGGCATAATTGGACGGATATTTTAACATGCACATGCATCTGGTTCACCTTTTCTTTTTGCTTTTCACATTAGTCCGTACCATTGACTAAATGCCTTGCTTCCTTATAGTGTGGTTTCTTCAAGAGAGATAAGAAAGATCATTATGATGCCAAATATCACAAGGCTGAAATCCATGCTCAGCCATCTGATAAAGAGAGGCTTACTTCTGATGCATAGTATTGATCTACTTCTGTAATTGGTAATTGATCAGTTTTTTTTCGAATTTGTTAGCTGCTGCGGGACATGCTTTTTGGTTGTGGTGGCTAATGACTGGAAGCTTGCTGCATCTGTTTCCATTAATTGCTGCGTTTTCAAAATATCAATTTGCGCTTGCTTATGTCGTTTATAACCGTCTCTCCCTCTCTCAATGCACGAAGACGCAAATCCTTTCGTCAATTATTTTTAACAGCCTGTTTACTTGTGCGTTCTTCCTTGAAATTCTGAAGGCTTTCCGCCTAAGGATGGCAATCCAGCTTCTCAACATGTAGGCTCATGATCCAGGTGACAGATTGTGCCCATGGAGCTATGTTATTCTGCTATGGAAAAAAAAGGAAATGTTCTAAGGAGTCCCCGGGCTCCGTTCTTCATTGAGAAAATGGGTTCTATCAGGAGCAAACTAGACATGATGTTAAAGGCATCTGCACACTTCAATATGCAGATTGTAAAAAAATGGAAATAGCATCATCTGGAAAGAAGAGGGGATGATAGACAGATAATTTATTATGGTCAAAGACCAGCTCGCATAACACAGTAAAAACAGTGTTCATAAAGATAAAATATTCAATCAGAGCAGATTGCAGCAATAGCTCATGAGTTAAAACTGAGATATATACATACACCCATACAACTGAGATTTGGGCTACCATAAAAATTGACCCTGAGGCACCCCAAAGGACGACTTCAGCATTTCCCTAGTAAGCTATTTTATTCTAGAGGATGATCTGTGCCTACAAATCTGGGTGCAGAATCTGGCTACCAGCCAGGTCGTCTTGTGATCTTTGCCTAAGAGGAGAGAATTAAGTTTAGACTCGTCTGAAATATTGGTGAGCCTCTTCAGCAAAGGATCAGTGGCGTCTCTACGAATCTCAACATAAAAAGGACACCTAAAAAAATATATGTTCGGGGCTTCCTCTTTCCCATAATGGAGAGGGGATGATAATTGTCAGGATCCCTCCGTTCTCCGAAGTTGCTGTTCACCTTGGGAGGAAATCCCTTGCTGTGATTCCTGCACCCACCCTGGCCAAAGCAAATGCGAGCTCCAGAAGAGGGATTTTCCGCAGCAAAGGAGGAATTGGTTAAATTACCCCTCCCCACATGCTGCAGTCCCAATAATGATCAGTCCTAGCCCTATGGCTGATGCTATATATAATTTTTAATACCTTCACATTAAACTAAATGCAAAAGTTGAATGTTCTATATAGTTTGGCCCAGTGGCAAGCTTTCCCGAAGGCCACCTTGCCCAACCACAATGGATCTTTCTCTGCAATATGCAATAGAGGATTGGATGTGTCCTAGACTGAACTCTGGATCCACATGGACCTATGAGGATTTGACCTCCTGCCCCATGTTAATGCGTGTGGATCCTAGGACATGTCTGAGAATCCTCTGCAAGGTGCTGGGATTCTGTAGCTGCCTTAGAGGTAAACTGCTGTGGGAAGGGAAATTGTGGAGCCAAGCTGCCATTCATTGGCAAACAACGAGGAGCTAGGTAACTCCAGCTCGCTCATTTTCAGATGTGAGGCTTGGACAGCCTTGGAACCTCCTGTGCTGTTTTGTTCGAATGTGAGTTGATAGCATGAGAGAGAAAGCATGAGAGACCTGAATAAAAATGAGCACCCATCCCAACTTTAGCTTTCCCACTGAAACATGAAGCAAGAAGCTCTAAGCCTGTGTGTGTGTGAAAATGGTTTTCTTCCACTGACTGCGGTGCAAGTTTTCATATAGGTAGTTAATGAAACTATTAGAGGTGGTTCGTTTAAACCTGCCTGTGGGTTCTTTCAACATTAAAAACAATCGCCACTATGGCATTAGCATTTTAAGGTTTTACTTCCCCAATCCATCGCATAGTTAAAGCTGCAATCCTGGACCCATTTACCTGGGAGAATGCTCTGCTGAACTGAGTGGGACTTTAATCTGAGTAGACATGTATATGATTGTGGGGTGTGTGTGTGTGTGTGTGTGTGTGTGTATGTGTGTGTGTGTGCATCTGGACTGTGGGCTGTGATTGCAGTCCACAACAATTAAATCAATGTGAGATTTGACATAGGCTTCAATATAGCATGAGCCATACCATATATAGATTATAGGATTCTACATATGTTTTGCTCCTGTGCTCAGAAGTTCAATAGCTTTATTAACCACTAATGCATGCCGAAAGCCTTTATTGCTGGTACTGCTTTTTCTCGTAAGGGGCTGTTCTCAATTTGTCAATTTCTGTGGGAAGTTTATGGTAAATTTTGAACTTCTGTTTTCTATCCTTAAATATGCATTTGAAGCTTGCCTTCTGCATGGTGCCGTGTGCTGCTGCGAAACCTGAAGTCATATTTAAATAAATATTGTATTCTGCTTGCTGGATTGCCAGGGCAACCACTTTGATCTTTAATGAGCAAAAGCATTACCTCTAAAAGAAGCTGAAATGAGTCATTTGTCAGACAAAACGAGCATTTATCTTAGGTTCTGAGACTGTTGAACAGTCTCAAGACTCAGGCACTGAGGTGAGGGGCGGATTCAGAGGCCTGTGAGCTTCTAATCTGGTGCCCATTTGCCATGAGTGAAAAACCGGAGGCAAGATAATGCCTGCGGATGTTTGTGCTAATTCCCTGTATCCATAGGTGGTCTTCAGATCTCGTGAGATTTGCAGAAACCAATCAGAAGCACCATTAAGCAGAGCATTCAACATGCTGAACAATGAGATCCCCAGCCAAGATCAGCTTGAGAGACTAGAGAAAAAGGCCCTTCCTTCGTGGCATGCACTCTCAAGACCGACAGGTCCCGAAGTTCCTGCAGGCATTGGGGGCAATGACAATAAAGATATTATTATTATTATTTCTCATACGTAGGCGAGAGGAACCAGCAGGGCCTGTCATTAGAAAAACGGGACATCTCAAGGACATTGAGATCCCAGGGAAACTGGTGATGAGATTAACAGGCCCATGGAAGTAAACGAGTTAGGCTTCTGGCCTCCAGAGTGCATACCCTGTTTCCCCGAAAATAAGACAGTGTCTTATATTATTTTTTACTCCCAAAGATGCGCTAGGTCATATTTTCAGGGGATGTCTTATTTTTCCATGAAGAAGAATACAGTACACATTTATTGTTGAACCAAAAAAAAAAAAAAAAAGGAAATTTATTACCTGTATACGGTACAACGCCTTACGGTAGCTTCGGGGGCCTTATATCCCGGGGAGGCATTATACAGTGGTACCTCGGGTTAAGTACTTAATTCGTTCCAGAGGTCCGTTTTTAACCTGAAGCTGTTCTTAACCTGCAGCACCACTTTAGCTAATGGGGCCTCCTGCTGCCGCCGCGCTGCCAGAGCCCGATTTCTGTTCTCATCCTGAAGCAAAATTCTTAACCTGAAGCACTATTTCTGGCGGAGTGTGTAACCTGAAGTGTATGTAACCTGAGGTACCACTGTATTACAGCGAGAGGCAAAACTGGAAGTAGGTCCTATTTTCGGGCGATGTCTTACTTTCGAGGAAACAGGATAGAATAAGCAAGGCTACCCCACCTCCCCACAGGGATGGAAAACAGTGCCTACAGGGCATGTATTATTAATTATTTGTCCCTTGTGTATTATCAACGCATGCCCTACTGTTGTGCCTGGCGGCTGCAAGTAGAAATTGGGCAGCTGGGGGCGAGAGTCAGCATTCATACCAAGCTAGGAGGGAAGGCACTGGGAAGTAGCAAGACTGAACAGCCTCACTCTTCCACCGAGTAAGATGTAGCTTTGAGGCAGTCAAGTGGTGAGAGGGGTGCTTTCCACTTATGGTTGCCCCCAGCCTTCTGTGAAGTGAGAAGGCCGATCCCTTCTCTCCCTTCCAAAGTTCTTTAGAAAAGTGGGGCGCCTTGCACAAGAGAAGTTTTCACTGCTGGATGCCTTTCGGCCTGGTCTCCATCCCCTTACTTCATCCCTTGTGAATCCTCAGTTTGTGCTAGAGCAGGCATAGGCAAACTCGGCCCTCCAGATGTTTTGGGACTACAACTCCCATCATCCCTAGCTAACAGGACCAGTGGTCAAGGATGATGGGAGTTGTAGTCCCAAAAATCTGGAGGGCCAAGTTTGCCTGTGCTAGAGAGTTGGGTTTTTGGAGGGGAGGGGAAGAGTTAGGTTTCTGCCTTTCTATCCAAACTGGCACAAAGTGAGATGCCATTCCCGATTCTGCCCACCTCACCCCCAAGTTCTGATATGCAGAACTTGAAATCAATATTTTGCTCTGTTTGTCACTTAAGAAATTCCTCACCACCACCAGAGACCATATTTGTGAGACCTTGGCTCTACAGGGAACTGTTTTCATAGTTTAGTAATATAGGATTATTAATCCAGAATCCACAAACTCAACTTTTATATTGACAACATACAGAGTATAACTATGTTGGCTCAACTTTTTTCTTTTTTTAGAAAAAAAGTATTATTTTTATAAGGTAGATTTGAGATTAATGGAAGTGATTTCTATTTACCTGCTTGGATTGCGCTCTTTGCCGACTCCTGCTGCTGCTGCTATATTTGGGGTGCTGCATTTTGCCTGTTCTCTTTAAAGAAAGGCTTGTCTGTGTTCTGCCGGCGCAAGGACGTAACCGCACATCTAACTCCTATCTTGGATTTCCTTCCCTTATAGTGTGGGTTCTTCCAGCGTTCCAGGTACGATGACAGCGTCCCACGCTACCACGCTGTAAGAATTCGGAAAGAGGAGAGGCAGATCAAAGAAGGAAAAACTAAAGAGAATTATGCAAAAAAACAGTGGATCACGAAATGGGATGAAAACGAAAGTTATTCCTAGGGATCACCCCCGAACTGAAGGCTCATTTTTTTTAAAAAAAGTGTATTTGATTCACATGATGGAAGGATGGAAGTCCTATGTAGAGAAACAGCTGCCTTAAAAAAAATATTGTTACTTCTATACGAAAGCATTTTTTTGTTTTACAGACCTAACTTTGAAGACTGCTTAAACCAATCTACATGCCTTATCTAAAATGTCAAATGTTCAAAAGCCATTTCAGTTTTAATCGAAATTATCAGGCAGGAAAGGAAGAGGGGAGAGAGTCTGTAGAGGGAAAATAATCTCAGGCTGCTCTGTCTGTCTGGAATGGTTGAGCCAATTGTGTAGGAGAGGCGATTGTCCAAGAGCTAAATAGAGATGAAGTAACCTGAGATATGTGGCTTATTAGAACTCTCCTGCGAGAATTTGAAGTTTGCATTAGTTCGAACTGCATGTTCAGTCCTGTCTCAACCTGGCTAACCTTCTTGCCCTGTTTTCTTGCATACCTGAGCAGCTAACCTATGAAAGATACTATGATCATTTTCCTAAACATGGGTGCTCTTTAACATTTCAGTTCATTGGTCCTTTGTTATTTAAATCTGTGTCTTGGTGGGAGGGGATATCGCCTTGCATGGAACGCAACGTCACTTTTTTCGTGAGGAGAGTCCAGCCACACAACACTACACTGACACATATACGGTATAAGACTTGAGTGTGACCGATTGGCATTGCCTACCTCTCCCATTTGTGGTTGCAACTTCCCAGTGGTAGCAAGCCAAGCATTAACTTTGGAACTTGCTTTATATTTCCTGGTTTTTAGGGGCACACCAGCCCCCCCCAAAACCCCTGGAAGATACTCTCCCTTACTCTCATGCATATGGAAGCTGGTTGTAAGTATTCACTTGTGAGAGACACTCTGCAAATGGTCGCAAGTTTATTCCTTCCCATTTCTAGGATTAAGCCATGGCACTGAAAATAGGTTGTAAACTTTGATGGGAGTCTGCTAAAATCAAACCTTTCACTTTGCCCATGTAAGTAAAGTAACAGGTTCTTTCATTTTGGGGGGAATGTATGGCTTGGATTTTGAAAGGCTTTTTTTTGTTTTCGTTTTGTAAAAAAAAAAAAAAACCCCGCATGCAATAGAAGCAAACGTTTCCTGACATTTTGTCAAGCTTTCGTACATTTGGTTGGTTGTTGGGTTTATTTGTTTTTTGTTTCTGCCAATACATGTGTATGTGTTCTTGTAAAAAAAAGAAGAAGAAGTATGCATTCAAGAACCGATGCAAATTGGTGTGGCTAAATTTCTAAAGGAAAGGTGAAGCTTAGCTTTGTCTGGAAGTCATATTCATGCAAAAGCCATTCCTTCTGTCTATGAATATATGGAGAATAGGGGATGTTTCTCAATAGTGAGAGCATGGTGCTTTGCATGCGTTTAAATAGGGTTGCCATATTGCCCAAAGCTGGTTTTTTTTTAAGCATTTTTTTTTAAAGCCCTACTTGCCATATGTCCAGGTTGTTCCCCGATTCATTTTGCCACTTCAGGGAAAATCCACCCTGACTCCATTTTGCAACCCAATTCCCACGTGTCCACGGAAAACCCGGACATATGGTAGCCCTAATTTAAAGGCACTCCTTCCTTTAACTACTGTACTGATCCTACTGTGGCAAAGGGAGGGGAGTTTTAAAATTACTGCCCTGCCACCTGAAAAATCACCATGCACCAACATGCATAGCGGCATTGACATGTGTACGTCAGGTAATTTTGAAATTTTGAGAGTGCAATCGTATACACGTCTACTCAGGAGCAGGTCTTGTTGAGTTCCATGGGTCTTACTCCTAAATAAGCATCTATACGATTGCACCCTAAATCTGCTAATTCCTTGTCCTAACTCTTGTGCGCAGCCATGGTAAGCCAGCATTATCTTAAAATGTGCAATAGGCCATCTTTCAATCATGCTTTTTAAAGATCAGTTTGTGTGCTCCTGTTGCTCACACCAAATATACACAGGTTTGTTTTTCAAAGCTTGAATATTGGTTGTACTTTTTGTATATACTGTAAGTCATTCCTACATATTTATTTTTATCATAAATCTTTGTCTTTGACTAACGGTTAAGCCAAAGATTCTCTTTTTTAAATGAACTTTAAATATAGTGAGCAGTAGTGTGTAAGAGTTCAGGGTTTAAGACCGAACATTTTCCACCAGATGTGCCAATTCTTAAGCCTTTGGATACCAACGACTAAAACATTCTTGTAAAATTCTTCTTTATACCTATTTCTGATTGTGTAATAGAGGAAGTATTGTATCTTCTGAATAATTTGTGCACTAATGCATACCTGCAGATGTTTTATCTATAGAAGTTTTATATGACTAACTTATGTGGCATGTGTTCCATGGGTGGGGTGGGGGGACGCGGGGGGAGGTTTTCTAGCTCTGTATTTGCAACAAGATCAACTACTGCAAATGTTATCGCACTTGAAACAAAGGATAAGCTACGAATAAATTTAACTATGGATCTTCACCGGTCCAATTTAAGACTACTGACTAAATGTTCTAAATACCTAAATTTTGATTTTAAGAATAGTTCCATACAGTTTGATACTTGTGATTGTAACCAAGGTATTTGCTGGGGTTTTTTTAAGCTACATCTCTATATTATTTAAAAAAGCCCTCATTGGTACTGATAAAGCAAGGATCATAAATGTGCTGTAACATTTACTATATATGAAATATCAACCGAAGCTTTAGTATGTGCAGATAGTTTGAGATTGGGTGAAAACTATGAAATATCTATCGTCAGGAACCAGACTCTATATGCCTTACAGTTACACTACAAAAATAAATAAATAAAAATAAATCACTAGCTGATGGTGATTATTGTCCTTTCCAAGGATGTCAAGTTCAACTTCTTTCATTCCACATTGATCTGGGATCACTCAGTCAGTAGAGCACGAGACCCTTAATCTCTAGAGTCGTGGAGATCCATGTTGGGCAAAAGATTCCAGTGTGGTGTAGTGGTTAAGAGCGGTAGACTCGTAATCTGGGGAACTGGGTTCGCGTCTCTGCTCCTCCACATGCAGCTGCTGGGTGACCTTGGGCTAGTCATACTTTGAGGTCTCTCAGCCCCTTTTGTTGTGGGGGAGGAAGGGAAAGGGGATTGTTTGCCGCTTTGAGACTCCTTCGGGTAGTGATAAAGCGGGATATCAAATCCAAACTCTTCTTCTTCCTGCACTGTTGCAGGGAGTTGGGCAAAATGACCCTTGTGGTCTATTTTCCAACTCTAGGCTTCATAGAATCAAAGTCTTCGGACAAACAAAAAAAAGAAAGAAATAAAACTCTGACCACGCAGTTTATATAAAAAAGTATTATTCCCCCCCCCAAAAAAAGTCTTTTTAAAAAATGAAATATTTAAACTTATTATTGCCAAACCTCATTTACCAACTCCAGTGCCTCGCAACGTATTCCACCAAATACTGCTGCTTTGTCTCAGCTAAACAGGGTCTCTTACAAGAGCCTCGTAGCAGCACTTCTTAAATCATTATCGTTCAGGATCCCACAGCTATGGGCTTTGAAACTTGAAAAGGCAGAACTTTAAAACACTACTGCATCTTCTCATTAAAAAAATAATAATAATTCTGGTGCCTTGTCAAAAAAGGGGGGGCAAATCCATAGGCAATGCTAAATTAGGGCTGGTCTTTATTATAAAGTGTCATCTCAAGTCACGTCACTGGTATATATATTCATTTTATACATTGTCGCTAACATCAAATGTTAAATCATGGCTAAAAATCACCTGTGGATATTTGTATAAAAAGTGTGAAATAAATTTTGTATGAAAAGCTCTTTCTGTGATGGTGTATTGTGTACAACTTACACATTTTTTATTTCTGCAAACATGTAACCCATATTAAGTCTGGTTAGGGCCACTCCATACAGTATACAGCAGAAAACACAAAATCAAAACAGCTAAATTAAAAAACAAACGAGATTCAAATTATAAAATGCTTGGCGTACCTTTCCTATATTAAATATAATTCAATTTATAGATTATATAATTTAGGTTGCAATCCTGTTCACACTTACTTGGGAGTAGGTCCCATTGAACATACTTGCTCTTGAGTAACAATGAACAGGATTTTCACTGTCAGCAATTCTTAACAAAACATACAGAATTGTCACAAAAAAAGGATGTTGGACGCATGAGTTACTATGTTATACAACGTGCTATACAATCAAAATAGAATAAGGGGCCAGGCCAAGACAATTACACCAACAAATTTTCTAAACTGTTTAAAGTACAGTTTATTCCCAAATCAACCTTTATTATTTTCATATTGTATAGAAAGAAGGACATTTCCAATATGTGCAGGGAAATATCACAAATTATACTATGACCCTGGAAAGAAATAAGTGGGGATGCGCAGTGTTGAATGTGGACCACAAAATTCTACCCTCAGTATTAGCAGAACGATTAAAACCATGGATTTTTTTACGCACAAAGATCAGTTAAATGTTTAAAACAACCATCAGCTGAGAGAAAATGAGGGAAATTAGTGTTGTTTCTTTGGCTGATCGACAGTAGGCTGTTGATGCAGAAAAGGCTTTTAATACAGTAGAGGGGCATTTTTATGAGGGAAGCTTTTGAGGCAACACTGCATGGGACCAGTTCTGAGAGCCTGGGTAGATTACATAGGGCCACTTTGTTTAGGATTCTGAAAAATGCTAAATTTCACAACTCGGGGGAGGGGAGGGGAGGGAGGTAAGGTAAGGTTATTGCCTGTATTCTCATTGGAAGGAAGTCCTAGCCAATTTAGCCTCAGCCTAAATAATGCAATGGATGAACATTGCCAAAAAATTGTGTGAAATCAAACGCTTTGGGGAAAGATAGAACGAATAATTTAGGGAATTATTTGTGACTACTTTACCAGAGGAACACGGGTGGCGCTGTGGGTTAAACCACAGAGCCTAGGGCTTGCCGATCAGAAGGTCAGCGGTTCGAATCCCTGCGACAGGTTGAGCTCCCGTTGCTTGGTCCCTGCTCCTGCCAACTCAGCAGTTCAAAAGCACGAAGTGCAAGTAGATAAATAGGTACCACTCCAGTGGGAAGGTAAATGGCTTTTCCGTGCGCTGCTCTGGTTCGCCAGAAGCAGCTTAGTCATGCTGGCCACATGACCCAGAAGCTGTACGCCGGCTCCCTCAGCCAATAAAGCGAGATGAGCGCCGCAACCCCAGAGTCGGTCACAACTGGACTCAATGGTCAGGGGCCCCTTTACCTTTACTTTACCAGAATCAACAAGCTTGATTTTTAAATATTTTCAGGAATGCAGCAAATAAGGACAATAAGGGGTGGGAGGGCAGGAACAAAGCTTTGCAAAAAATACTTGAGTTTTTTTGGAAATTGTCGGGGGAGGGGGGAGCCTGGTATTTGATGGTCATGTCAGAATTGACACAAATTTAAAAGCGCAGGCAAGTCATGGAGCTCTGAAGAACACATTGGGATTAAAAACAAAACAAAAACCCATGTATTTTGGAATTATAAATATCCTCAGGAACATGCCTGACTGGAAATCCTGCCAGTGTTGGCTGATTATTTCCAAAAGCCCTTGTTTATACTTACGATCTATTCATTTATAATTTGCAGGGATTTCCTGTATTTAGAACT
This sequence comes from Podarcis melisellensis, assembly GCF_964234715.1. Classification (NCBI taxonomy): domain Eukaryota; kingdom Metazoa; phylum Chordata; class Lepidosauria; order Squamata; family Lacertidae; genus Podarcis; species Podarcis melisellensis. The sequence goes on along the minus strand of NC_138528.1, from coordinate 115,780,339 downwards.
CGGTCATTTCAATTCAGCTTTTAAACATTGCTTTTGTATGTTCTTTTGTACATTTCTGTTTTCTTACAAGTAAAATATTTTTTTAAGTCCTGCTTAAAAAAAAAAGGACCCTCCTTACACAGTTTCAATGGAACATTATTATTTTTTTGTAAAGACAGGCATGGCTAGGCTGTTAGACACACCACTATTAAGGGCCCCTCATTTTCAAAGAATTGTGTTTAGGATTACGAAACTTAATCCTATACATGTACATGTGAAAAAGGACTGTAGTTTCACTAATGACAGATCAGGTCCCTTGTTGTCATTATACCATTGCATTTGGGAGTTCCAGCCGGTTACGCAGCTATGCATAATATACTTATTAAATTAGCATGAATAAAAAAAACAAACATATTTTACATGTCCACAATATAGGAAGTAATTCTCTGTCATGCTGATTCCACATTTGACAGTTCAGGCAGGTCTCATCAGCAACCAATAAATGGAAGGTGTTTAAGAATTAGCAGCCACTACCAAAGGGAGGAACCAACACACAGATTACATGAAAATGGTAGTTATGCAGTAAGTTGTGGGTCTACTACACTGCAGAAAATGAAGGCCTTTACACAGAATGTGTATGTATTAGCTATGTAGTACTCAGTGTAGTGGATGGGGGAAAGTACTCAGTAAAACATGCATTATGTTTACTAATAACTAAGATACTGACCAGGTTGGGAAAGTAATCAAAAAAGCAGACTTCAATGGAATAAACCATCCTGAAAGAATAGTCTCTACTACTCAAAATTAATCTTACAATACAATCCTACTCTGCTGAGAAGCGATGTCTAGTGAGAAGTAAATCCAACTGGACTTGCTCTCCAATGTGTATAGGGATGCATCTTTAATAATATGCTATAGATTCCAATTCGAACCGCTGCAACAGGGTGAGCTCCCGTTGCTCTGTCCCAGCTTCTGACAACCTAGCAGTTCGAAAGCATGCCAGTGCAAGTAGATAAATAGGTACTGCTGCAGCGGGAAGGTAAACAACATTTCCGTGCGCTCTGGTTTCTGCCACGGTGTCCCGTTGTGCCAGAAGCGGTTTAGTCATGCTGGCCACATGACCCGGAAAGCTGTCTGTGGACAAACGCCGGCTCCCTTGGCCTGAAAATGAGATGAGCGCCACAACCCCATAGTTTACCTTATAGATTCCAATCCTGTCTGCCAGAACCGATTGCTCTAATTAGCATAGTCAAATCCAAAATACAAGGCTCCCACAACTGTAAGAGTTAGTGTAAAAAGGGCCGTATCTTCTATATTTTCTTTTGCATTGCCTTTTATGTAACTGATAACAATTCGTTAGCACTGTTCTGTTTTGCATCTGGTCACCCTACTCCTAACAGTCCTCACCAAGTTCTCTTTTTAATCATAATCATGTTTATGCAGCAGTCGCAATGAATTCAGTGGGCCTTACTCTGTAGTAAGTAGACACATAAATACGCCCTAATATAGGCCCACCTTGAGCAGAACCTTCCAGAGCAGCAGCCAAAAGCTGTTTTCATGTGGGAACTGGGTGTGTGAGAGTCTATTTATGATGCTATCTCCCACCCCCTCAACTGACACATCTTTAAATAGTTGCAGGCCAACAACAAATGGGAAAGTTTAAGCTTTTTAAAAAATAAATGCAATGGTGAGAAAAACCTTATTCATGATTTTTAGCAGACAGGAAAAGGGTGCGAGAATTTCTGTTTTCCCCTTGCAGTGTGTAACAACATACTGTAATCCAGTGTTTCCCAACCTTTTTTGGGCAAAGGCACACTTGTTTCATGAAAAAAATCTCGAGGCACACCACCATTAGAAAATGTTTAAAAAATTAACTGTGTGCCTATATTGACTATATATAAAGTAACTCTCTTTAATAGGCATCAAATAAACACAAAGAAAGTATTTTATAATTACTTTATTATGAAATAGGACGCACCTACTTTTTTTGGGGGGGGGAAATAAAGGAAAAAAAAAATTCCTTTATTTCCCCCCCCCCCAAAACCAGGTCGGGGAACAGTGGGATGGCGGTGCTGCGCCTCCCCGCTGTCCCCCGAGCTTGTGGGGCTGGCCCATGTCTGCCTGGTGCGAGGGGCGCTCTGCTTCAGGGCGCCCCGCGCGTCGGGCGGCAGGCTACAGTCCGCAGCATGGGGAACCCTCTGTTTCAGGGCGCCTTGCGCTCTCGGGGGGAGATCCCCCGGGTGCGCAAGGCTTGCCGACACCAGCGCGGAGCACGGGGCGTTCTCCAAAGGGCGCCCCGTGCTCCGCGCTTGCCAACACGAGCGTGGAGCACGGGGCGTCCTCCGAAGGGCGCCCCGTGCTCCCAGCTGCCGCCCGCAAGCCTTGCGCTCCTGGGGGGAGATCCCCCGGGTGCGCAAGGCTGGCCAACACCAGCGCGGCGCACGGGGGCGTCCTCCAAAGGGCGCCCCGTGCTGCCGGCTTCCGCCTGCAAGCCTTGCGCTCTCGGGGGGAGATCCCTCGGGTGCGCAAGGCTTGCCGACACCAGCGCGGAGCACGGGGCATCCTCCGAAGGGCGCCCCGTGCTGCCAGCTGCCGCCCGCAAGCCTTGCGCTCTCGGGGGGAGATCCCCCGGGTGCGCAAGGCTTGCCGACACCAGCGCGGAGCACGGGGCGTCCTCCAAAGGGCGCCCCGTGCTCCGCGCTGCCAGCTGCCGCCCGCAAGCCTTGCGCTCTCGGGGGGAGATCCCCCGGGTGCGCAAGGCTGGCCAACACCAGCGCGGAGCACGGGGCGTCCTCCAAAGGGCGCCCCGTGCTGCCGGCTTCCGCCCGCAAGCCTTGCGCTCTCGGGGGGAGATCCCCCGGATGCGCAAGGCTGGCCAACACCAGCGCGGAGCACGGGGCGGCCTCCGAAGGGCGCCCCGTGCTCCGTGCTGCCGCCCGCAAGCCTTGCACTCCCGCCGCCCGACTCGCCCGCCTCCCTCCCACGGCACACTAGGCAACGTCTCGCGGCACACTAGTGTGCCGCGGAACACCGGTTGGGAAACACTGCTGTAATCTGCATGTTTATTTGGAAGTCCTACTATATTGTTCAGTGGGGTTTGTTCCTTAGTGCGTTCAGGATTGCAGCAAAAGTCACTCAAGACTGTACTCCTGTGCACTTAAGAATTATAGAACTGTATTGTGTACATTGCAAAAAAAGGGGGGATTGTTATTGTAGTTAACCACACATTAATCAAATATGGTATTCATAAAAACCGAGAGTACCTTTTTTCCTGTTTTGTTTCCCATATGGGTTTTATTTCTTGTTTTTCCCCCCTTCATTTTTGTCTTATCTTACTCTGTGCATTTGCAATTTTGTACTTTTTTACTTTTCAATAAAGAATTAAAAAGAGAGAGAGAATAACAGAATTGTAGAGTTGGCCTTACTGGGGAGCGCATCCTACTTCTGAGCTCCGTTGCGAGGTGCGTTAAAGCTAACCCTGTCATCCCCGTATCCCTGATTGGCTGGGCCAGAGTCAGGGGCAACCCAGTCTGATGGGCGGGATCTAATAATAATAATAATAATAATAATAATAATAATAATAATAATAATAATATTGTGGGATACCAGCTGCTAAAAGAGGCACAAGGCACGCACGCAGCGAGCAGCACCGAAACGCAGCCAAAGAAGCGGGTGCAGGTAGCCAAATCTTTGAGGAGAAAAGGCGGCTCGGACTGCAAGCACCGGATTCCCTCAGGTTGGAGCGCCAAGGAGCGGCTCTTCCGGACCCACCCGCCGCACCTTCGCGCCGCCTCGGCCCGCCTCTCCCCCCTCCTTGGCTGGGCGCCGAGAGGAGGAGGAGGCGCTGCCGCCGCCGCTCTTGTCGCCCGGCCCCTTGTCCCTGCCTGGCGTCGCCGCCGCCGCCCACCTCCTCCCTTCTATCTCCGCACAGAGCAGAGAACCTGCCCGGGAAAGCCACCGGCTGTTCGGCTTGCAGCTGCCGAGCCTGGAAATGGCGGCGGGGACGACCTGAAGGGGGGCCCAAAACGAGAGCGGAGCGCGCCGCGCCGCAGCTTCCCGTGCGCCCTGGTGCGCCTTGCGCGCCTCTCCACGCCAAGGGGTCGCCATGAGGCTCCTCCGGGCGCTGCTGAGGAGCGTCTCCCCGGCCACTATCCCTCAGCAGGTGGACTTCTACTGCCGCTTCTCCCCGTCGCCCCTCTCCATGAAGCAGTTCCTCGACTTCGGTGAGTGAGCGCCGCCTCCAACCCGGTGGGAAAGCGCGGCGCCCCCTTGGTTTGCTCGCGCCCTTCCTTCCTCCCAACGGCCCACCATTTTCTTCTCCCCGTGGGACACCGTCCCTTGCAGACCCTGCTTGGGGGTCGGAGGGCGCTAGGCCTCCCCTGGGCGACCCTCCCTCCCTCAGCCATGGCAGGCGCCTGGGTGCGGGCAGCCAATGGGAACGGGCGTCCTCTGTGCCGCCTCCCTCCGCTCCCGTTCGGGTTCTGGGTTTGCAGGTCAGGAGGAGGAGGAGGAAGAGGCCTCGCGTTGTCGCTTCGAGCAAAACAAATCCGACTAGGCTGCTGCTTCCGGAGTTGCCCGAGAGTTCAAATGCCGCAGAGCTGGAAGGGCGACCCCCAGGCTCATCTAGCGCAACCTCTTGCAGTGCAGGAATGTCAACACGCGGGCGGGGACCCCATCCAAGTTGACCCCGCTTAGCTTTGCAAATAAGCTCGCGCTTTTATTGCAGCAACAACAACAACACATTGCATTTCCGAGGCTGAGTAAACACGCTTGTGGTTGGCGGTGCCAGTATTAATTAAGAGCTTTCATTAACACGCGCGCCCAAATTCTCTTGCTTAGTGTGCAAAGCGGCTGTTTCCAGCAAAGGGAAATTGCCACGCAGCCACCTTAACAGGCGAGGAAGGGATTCGTCTGGAGTCTGAGCAGAGAGGTGTGATGTTGCCGTGCAAAGAATTCAGCTTTATTGAATCTAGCACCTTTACTCTCTGCTCAGATGTGTCTTAGTAAGTGACGGCCCTTTTTATCCTGGGACAGTTTTCTGGTTTGTCTTTATTGCAGAGGCCTGCACTTCCTAATCATACTATGTGGAGTCCTCTTCTAAAGCCAGGATTCCATATTGTTAATTTCCCCCCAGAGTGGACCATATATGAAATGGACGTGTTTGTGTTTTAATGGCTACTTTTCCTTATTTATTGCAAGTGGCCCTGCTGAATGTTTTATAAAACATGTGCATATTGCATCAGCTAAATTCTACACCCTTATCTGTTGAGAAGCAGTAACGTCCTATGATATCAGCCTGCAAGCGCCAGGTTTATATAACATCTTAAAAACATTTCAGCAATATTGTTCAAATCTAATCTGGTTTGTAGCCTGCCATTTGCCTCAGTGCATCTAATTGCAGCACTCTTAACACTACCATGTGTGACATGGCAGCTGATATGTTGTATTCGAACAGTGTACCTGATAGCAGAAGCATTATGAGGACTAATTTGGACTTTATGTGATAATTTCGCTTTTCCTAAGTACACCTCCGTGTTTGGTGTTTACAGTGCTCAGTAGCGTAAAAAATGTGAAGGAAAATGCGTATCTCCAAATATTGACATGTATCAGGCAAGTGTGGTGAATGAGCTCTAAATTGAGCATTAGCTAATACTGTAATATTATTGCTAGGAAATGAAAAAATCATTTTGCCGCTCTTCGAGAGTGTGGGGTGGTTGTTTTTTCTTGTAGCACTTGTGTGTTGTTAGCTTTACCACAATGTTACACAAGAAAAATATTTTGTGATGTCAGTGGCTTTTGTTTCATTGCTCATAGAGTACACAAGGATTTCTGCTAAACTTGAGCAAAGCTACATGTTTGCTTCTTCTCCAAATCCCTTTTGATAGAAACCAATGTTACTAATTTAAAGCAGACCTCAATCTAATTTAATTGTAGCAGGTGACACATAGGAAGAGGGGGAAATGGGGTAACAGCTCAAATGGATGGAGTAATGGAAAGAAGGTGAAGGTTAATACCTCTAGCAAGAGCTATTTGACCCTCCCTTTGCAGCCCACTGGAGGAAGAGAGAAAGAAAAAGGGAGACCTGCCCACCTCCAGGTTGTGGTCCATAACAGATTACCCCCAAGTTGATGTAGGGATGACTAGAAGTGTCTTTTACCAACTTTGGTTGGTTAGGAAGTTACAACCATTCCAGGATTGAGATGGCTTGACCTTGGTTGCCCATGCTCTGGTAACTTCAGAGTTGGATTACTGCAATGGGCTCATGGATAGCTCGGTTGGTTGGAGCATGGTGCTGATAACCCCAAGGCTGCAGGTTCCATCCCTGTAAAGAAGAGCTGCATATTCCACAGAGCAGGCCTTTTCATTTGACTGTCCCTGACCTGTGGAATAGAACAGCATTCCTGTTGAATTATGTCCCAACTGGCTTTCCCAGCTGGCTAAATAGTTTTTTACTACCAAATGTTCAGGATTCAGTCATGTTTTGTATGCATTTGCTGTTTTTGTGTTTTTAATTATCTTTTGTGTAAATTGCGTTGAGGCAGTGGTTTAGAAGGTGATTAATAAATTAACTGTCAGAATAAGAATCATTATGTAGCCCTCCTTCACAGGAAAAGGGTTCCCCATTTAGAATTTAAATGTTCCGTGTGTGTGTGTGTGTGAGTGGGAATAACTACAAATTCTGTCCCCACATTTCCTTCTTCCTCATGAATTTGCACATTTCCATAGTTGGGTTCAATGTTCCCTTTATAAAATGACATCCAGTGGTTCTGCAGCTATTGTTTGATTCCTATATTTTTTCCCCCTTCAGGATCTGACAATGCATGTGAGAAAACTTCGTTTATGTTTCTGCGACAGGAGTTGCCAGTAAGATTAGCAAACATAATGAAAGAAATAAGTCTGCTTCCAGACAATCTTCTCAAAACACCTTCCGTTCAGCTCGTCCAGAGTTGGTAAGAATCAGTTTTTAAAAACGAAAAGCAAAACTGATCTTGGATATTTAATAGACACAGCTAGTGATGATAGAAAATGTGAAGTGCCTTCACTTATTTTTTACATACCTTTGCTGCGTGTTTTCTTGTGAGGAAAGATTTGGAAGCTAAAAGCAGCCCTTTAACCCTCTCCAATGTTATTTTGCTGAGTTAATGATCTCGACTTTGTTAGAAAATGTTAGCAGGAAATGGCTAATAATTTCAGCTAGACTATATATATGACAAAGGCCAACCGTGTGGAAATTGTGTTTATAGGTACGTCCAGAGCCTTCAGGAGATCCTTGATTTCAAGGACAAAAGTGCTGAAGATGCAGAAGCCATTTCTTGGTAAGTGCATTTTAATGCATCTGAATATACTGTGGCAACGGATTCTCTAAACTCTTTGTGTGCAGATGTTATTCTGCTTTGAGAAGATGAGTGCCATCCTTTTATGCCATTGAACAGATGTTAAGGGCAGTCTTCAGGCTATTCTGAATGAAGAGAAGTCAGAGAAGTCACATCTTTCTTAAGCGTTTAAAATAACAAGGGTTGATGGATCTTGCTCTCAAAATGATCATGGCTATGCTAACAGAGACAGACCCATACAGTGGTACCTCAGGTTACAGACGTTTCAGGTTACAGACTCCGCTAACCCAGAAAAAGTACCTCAGCTTAAGAACTTTGCTTCAGGATGAGAACAGAAATCGCGTGGCGGCGGCAGCGGAAGGCCCCATTAGCTAAAGTGCTGCTTCAGGTTAAGAACAGTTTCAGGTTAAGAACGGACCTCCAGAACGAATTAAGTTCTTAACCCGAGGTACCACTGTATTTGAAAGTTCAAATTTTTAGTCAATTTTTGCTTCCTGGATGATTTATTGAATAGCAAAATACTTTTTTTAAAAGACCATTATTTTATTTTATTTTATTTTTGCACTGAATAGTTAAGTGGAAGCTGTGACTCTTGAGCATGGGTGGGGAAATATTGGCCCTTCAGCGCTTGCATCAGCCCACAGTCAGCATGGTCAGTGGGAGTTGTAGTACAGCAATATATGGAAGACCATATTTTCGCCACCTAGAGCCAGTGTGGTGTAGTGGTTAAGAGCGGTAGTCTCGTAATCTGGGGAACCGGGTTCGCGTCTCCGCTCCTCCACATGCAGCTGCTGGGTGACCTTGGGCCAGTCACACTTCTCTGAAGTCTCTCAGCCCCACTCACCTCACAGAGTGTTTGTTGTCGGGGAGGAAGGGAAAGGAGATTGTTAGCCGCTTTGAGACTCCTTAAAGGGAGTGAAAGGCGGGATATCAAATCCAAACTCTTCTTCTTCTTCTTAATGCGCCTTAGACCCATTTCACAGAGTGTGCACTTGGTTTCAGTTTTACAGATACTGTGATAACAATCCGGAATCGTCACAACGATGTCATTCCTACCATGGCTCAGGGCGTGATAGAGTACAAGGACCACTATGGTGTTGATCCAGTGACCAGTCAGAATGTGCAGTATTTTTTAGACCGCTTCTTCATGAGCCGTATTTCAATCAGAATGCTTCTTAATCAGCACAGTAAGTACTTCGGTTAATCGCAGAGATGAAATGAATGTGTAGAGCAATTGAGAGTGGTTTTCTTTCAAAGCCAGGGGCTTGTATACTGGGCACCGTGTTTTAGCATTTTCCTTGTCTGTAAACACTTGCCAGTTTTGTTCTTAAAACAATATATTAATTGTTTGTTTCCCGATGTAAAAGCTGCTGCTCTTGCAGCCCATAAATTGTGAATTCACTTGTTATCTTCTTCCATTTGGCAGCTTTGTTGTTCGGGGGGAAAGTCAAGGTCAACCCTGCTCATCCCAAACACATTGGAAGCATTGATCCTAAGTGCAATGTGGTTGAAGTCATAAAAGGTAACATCAGGTAGACTTATCAAGGAAAACAGATGTAATAGCAAATCATTGGTGGCAGTCTAAATGGGCTATTGACTGTGTTTAAAATCGTTCGTGTTGTCAGTTATCCTGGTGGTTATAATCAGGACTGTGTGATACTTTGCCCAAAAAGGGGAAAAAATTCTCGACAAGTTGACCCAAATTATACATAAAGAAAAGCTGAATTACAGAACTTGTAGACAATTTTTGTAATTTAGTCCTAAACTAGAGAGAGAGTGTGACTTCACTTACTTGGCTGTAGAGTAAACTCTATGGATCTAAACAGGACTGACAACAGAGTTAACGTGCATAGGATCACGGTTACTTCCCTATGCTTTTTATAGCGTGTACCGTATTTTTCGCTCTATAAGACACACTTTTCCCCCTCCAAAAACTAAGGGGAAATGTGTGTGCGTCTTATGAAGTGAATGCAGGCTCCATGGCTTCAGCAATAGCAATGTGAAGCCTTTGAAGCGCAGTGGGAGCGCTCCTGCTGCGCTCCGGAGACTTCGCGTTGCTTTCACTGAAGCTTGGAGAGCGAGAGGGGTTGGTGCGCACCGATCCCTCTTGCTCTCCTGGCTTCGTTTCTCTGGAGAGGCACTGCGCAGCTTTCCCTGTCTGCACAGCTTTCCCTCTGCGCAGCGCCCCTTCAGCAAAGCGGGAGGAGAAATGGAAAGAGCTCCGTTTCTCCTGCTGCTTCGCTGAAGGGGCGCCGCACAGAGAGGGAGAGATTTTTTTCTTCTTGTTCTCCCCCTCTAAAACAAGGTGAGTCCTATAGAGCGAAAAATACGGTATTTGGCTGGTCACCGGGGGTGGGGGGGCTGTGAAAGGCTACCGGAAATTTTAATCCGCTCTGGCTTCTGAGATTTTACCGAACATTGGTCACACACTTTCAATCACGTTCAACCTCAGGGACAATATATTTGGCTTTCCCCCCCCTTTCTTAAAAAAGAAAAGAAAAGAAAGCTCTGGAAATTAAAATCTGCATTACCATACACTTTTTCTGTTCTTTGCACCGAATCGAGGCATGCATGCAGCTGTAGTTAGTAACTTGAGTTGTTGTGGCCAGAAATATTCATAATTGGTGTCAGCTGCAGTCGCCAGCAGTTCACTCCTGAACAGTTAAGAACTGGGCTGTCATTAATCTGTTTCCTGACATTTTTAAAAACCGCTGCCAGGATATCGTGCAGAGCTGCGAAGTGTAAACCTTTAAACATACTTGTTGTGGTTTAATTTTTTTGCAGACGGCTATGAAAATGCAAAGACCCTTTGTGACCTGTATTACATGAATTCTCCAGAACTTGTACTCGAGGAGAGAAACGGTAAGAACAGGAAGTGGAATGGGTTATTAAAGGAAGTCACAAGTCCTTGGCAAGGATTTATCACACGCTGCCACTTTTTTGTGCAGGTCTCCCTTTTTAGACTGTGTCTGCGATAGTTCTCATCTTTCCATTGGTTGGGCATCACGTGTGTGATGACTGTCTTGCTCAGTCTGCAGTGCGAATAGGTGCTGCTTCTGGTGCATAGAATGTTAATCGGGTAACCCGGGCACAGCCTTAAACATGATGTGTTTAATAACCCACTCCGTATATGCCGATTTCATTATAGAAATATGCTATGGAGGACCTTGGGTGGCTGCAGGTCTCTGCATCGTGTTTGCACAGTGAAAGAAACGTGCTGCGTGTTGCAGGGTTCGCCGGGAAAAGTTCATAGCATGAACTTGTGAAGTAGCTTTCGGTGTCGAGTTACCAGGGGTCAGCAAACTTTTTCAGCAGGGGGCCGGCCCACTGTTCCTCAGACCTTGGGGGGGGCTGGACTATATTTTGAAGGGGGGGGAATGAACAAATTCCACAAATAACCCAGAGATGCATTTTAAATAGAAGGACACATTCTACTCATGGAAAAACACCAGGCAGGCCCCACAAATAACTCAGAGATACATTTTAAATAAATGGAAAAACACACTGATTCCCGGACTGTGTGCGAGCCAGATTTAGAAGGCGATTGGGCCGCATCTGGCCCCCAGGCCTTAGGTTGCCTACCCATGAGTTACACCATGGTTCATAACTTCGCCAGGCACATTTTGTTGTGAGACCACTTATTCTACAATGATAACTGCAACAGCTACACTGTGAGCGATACTTTTTCTTTGAATACTTCTTTGAAATGACCTATTTAAGGTTACGTGGAACTTTCACATTCTGAACACATTTCAGCATGATGCAGGCGGTGCTGTGGGTTAAACCACTGAGCCTAGGACTTGCCGATCAGAAGGTCAGCAGTTCGAATTCCCGCTGCGGGGTGAGCTCCCGTTGCTCGGTCCCTGCTCCTGCCAAGCTAGCAGTTCGAAAGCACATCAAAGTGCAAGTAGATAAATAGGTACCACTCTGGCGGGAAGATAAACGGCGTTTCCAGGAGCTGCTCTGGTTTGCCAGAAGCGGCTTGAGTCATGCTGGCCACATGACATGGAAGCTGCACGCCAGGTCCCTCGGCCAATAAAGCGAGATGAGCGCCGCAACCCCAGAGTCGTCCCCGACTGGACCTAATGTTTAGGGGTCCCTTTACCTTTAACACAGCCCTGTAATGCTGCCAGATCAGGATTTTATTTTGCTGGGCAGAGAGTAAATCGGAAATATATACACCATGTGCGACCTTTTACTGAAAAGGTAAAGAGCTGCAACAACTTTCAGCGGTTACTATTGCAAGAAGGATGTGTCTTTATGTGTGCAAGCCCTGTGACACACAAGACACAGAGACAGCATTTATGGTATACCTCCAATATACTTTCTCAAATTGGGGAGTGGACATCTTTCAGACAGATAATAAAATAGAAAAACAAATAATATGTACCTGGATCCAAATAAGCATACTGTATTTTTTGCTCTATGAGACGCACCAGACCATAAGATGCACCTAGTTTTTGGAGGAGGAAAACAAGAAAAAAAATATTCTGACTCCCAGAAGCCAGAACAGCAAGAGGGATCGCTGCACAGCAATCCCTCTTGCTGTTCTGGCTTCTGGGATAGCTGCGCAGCCTGCATTCGCTCCATAAGACGCATACACATTTCCCCTTACTTTTTAGGAGGGAAAAAGTGTGTCTTATAGAGCGAAAAATACAGTATTATTTTTGAAGTTTCAGAATAATTTTTTAATATGGTATCGGGGGCAGAGGTTGCTTGTGTTCAACAAGGGGCAGGTGGCAATCCAAAAATAGCTCTGGATAGATATACAAGCTCTGTTTGGCATGCCTAAATAAGCTTTTTGAATCTAAGCCATTGTAAACTTCTAAGAGGGCCACACTGTTTAGTCGTGCTCAGTCAGGCCTTGCCAAAACTGATAGTTCAGCGCTCGGTTGTTTTTTTCTTCCCCTCTTTTTACAGTAAAATCACCAGGGCAGCCCATGCAGGTGGTGTATGTCCCGTCACATCTCTACTACATGGTTTTTGAACTTTTCAAGGTTTGTACAAAACACACTGATATGTTGTGGGTCTTCTTTCTCTGTTTTCTGTTGCCAAACTATCAAGAGACAAGACAAACACGGCAATTCCTGACATTTGATATGCTGAAAAAAAGAGTAGGGGGGGTATATCACTTTTAAAGACAAGCGTTTCAGGCTTACACACAATCTACTCTCATGAAGGAGGTCTCCGTTTATTTTCATTCCCTTCAAAAGACTCGGCTGAACATAATCTCATAGGGAAGTAGCCAGTGCGCCAAGGAGCCCAGAGAAGGGCAGGCTGATTTTTGAGGCATAGTAGGGCTTCAGGTCATAGGACATGGGTGGTGCTGTGGTCTAAACCACAAAGCCTAGGGCTTGCCGATCAGAATATTGGCGGTTCGAATCCCCACGATGGGGTGAGCTCCCGTTGCTCGGTCCCTGCTCCTGCCAACCTAGCAGTTCGAAAGCACTTCAAAGTGCAAGTAGATAAATAGGTACTGCTCCGGCGGGAAGGTAAAAGGCATTTCCATGCGCTGTTCTGGTTTGCCAGAAGCGGCTTAGTCATGCTGGCCACATGACCCGGAAGCTGTACGCCGGCTCCCTCAGCCAGTAAAGCGAGATGAGCGCCGCAACCCAAGAGTCGGTCACGACTGGACCTAACGATCAAGGGTCCCTTTACCTTTAGGGCTTCAGGTCACCTGCTGTGGTCACCAGGACTGGAGTTGGGCTTAGTACTCGAATGTGGGTCTGCAGATGTTGTTGGATTACAACTCTTATCATATCCAGGGTTGCCATGTTACAAACAGTGAAAATCTGGACAGTTGTTGATCCTTTTGAGGGGGGCAGGCAGAATTGTTAAGCTTTTTTAGTTTTGCCCAAAGTTGCATAGTGGCACAAAAATTGCCGTTTCTCTGCTATTGTTATGGAAAATCAGGAAAGACGACTGCAATAACATGGGCTGCCATACATCTGGAATTTCCCAGACATTTCACCGATTCCCACCCACATGCAGTATTCCGGATATTTCCAGGAAATACCGGACATATTGCAACCCTATCATATATGACCATTGGTCAGACAGTCAGAAGTGGAGTGCCCCCATGCATGAACCGGTATTATTCCTCTTATGTTTAGGTGGCAGCTGTGGTCATGACTGCCTTTTAACATCTGGAGATTCCCCACCCCTAGGGGATCCCTTTATGTGCACAGGGTCGCATGTGAGAATGATAGAGTTGTCTTCCAGATTTTGTTTCCATGGATTGCTCTGCAAGTAAAGGGACTCGATTTCACATCTAAAATACAAAATATACGTTGTTGCCCGTATTTAAATTCTAAAACGGCAGGGAACAGAATTCAGACTACCGTTCCCATTCTAGCACTGCATCCATGAAATACCTTTCAATCTTGAAAGACAGAAATAACCAAATCCTAGTCAAGTCGGTTGGGTAGGTTCATAAAATGTTTACAAAGCAGGAAGCAACTTTTTATGTATTTTGGAACAAGTTTCTTCTAAAATCTTTTGAATCATTATGTGATCACAGCTAAATGGAACTGTTTTATTAAATTACCAAGCTAAAATGATATACAGTGGTATCTCTGGATGCAAACGGGATCCGTTCCGGAGCCCCGTTTGCATCCAGAAGCGAACGCAATCCGCACATGTGTGGGTCACGATTTGCAGCTTCTGCGCATGCGCAGGTCGTCATTTTGACCGTCTGTGCATGTGCGAGTGATGAAACCCAGAAGTAACGCGTTCCATTACTTCCGGGTCGCCGCAGCACGCAACCTGAAAATACTTATCCCAAAGCTACTTCAACCCAAGGTATGACTGTACAGATATGTAATTTGGCCATTGCTTCCGTGTTTTGAAATCTTAGAATGCAATGAGAGCTACAATGGAACATCATGCGGATCGAGACATTTACCCTCCAGTTCATGTCCACGTCACATTAGGCAATGAGGATTTAACTGTGAAGGTAATGGCTTTGTTTACTCTCTCATTTCCCACTTCGTAGTCCTGGCAAACGGTTAAAGCGCTGGTTTTCCAGTAATTTTCATCTTGATGTGCATTTACCTGCCATGGGCATTTTGCGTGTTTATTTACTAACGAATTACCTGGTCATAAAATAGCAAGTGGAAGCAGCATATATGATTCAAACAGGACTGCTAGAGTATTTTGCCAATTCAGGGATCCAGGATGAGGAGTTCAGTCTATTTTGGACGTGGTTGTGCTCCCCATAATATTCAGATGAGCAGTTGGGAGATGCTCCTGGATCTATCATTATTCTTGGATGTTTGAGTGGCAGCTGTGGTCTTGAGTGCTTTTTGCCAGCTGCAGCCCCCTCTTGAACTGAACAGGCCTGGTCACAGTCATAGTGGGCTGTCTGCCATTGAAGAGCATTCTGAAACTCGATCCAAAAGGCTGCCAGGGCTTTAAACAGAGCCAGACAAGTAGCATGCATTGCTACAATATTGTTTCATCTGCAGCGATGGCCAGGGCCTAGGATTTCTTGATCACCTCCTCTCATATGTAGCTTCCCAATGTCCTATTCCACATTGGAGACCCTGCACCATGTCCCTGTGTCATCTTAGGTTCAGTGGATGGTTGTATGAGCAGACTCTCGATTGCTGCCTCCTCAGCTGTGAAATATCCTAACTGACACTCAGCTTGTGGTCCATACCTGGTTTTAAACAGACCTTGTGGGGATTATATCTTTTGTAGATTGGGGTTGCTATTGAAATGTTTTCTGTTGTTTGGGACTTATTTGGGACTGGAAAAGAAATCTTTGGTTTTGTATGATTTGCATTATTATATTTCTATTAGCTGCCTATTATTATTCTATTAACTGTCTTGAACATCCAAACTAACTGAAGAGTAGTGCGTAAATTGTCTTGAAGAAGTACCGTATTTTTCGCCCTATAGGACGCACTTTTTCCCCTCCAAAAATGAAGGGTAAATGTGTGTGCGTCCTATGGTGCGAATGCAGGCTTTCGCTGAAGCCTGGAGAGCAAGAGGGGTCGGTGCGCACCGACCCCTCTCGCTCTCCAGGCTTCGCGGACCTCTCCACAAGCAGTGGGAGCGCTCCCGCTGCTTGCGGAGAGTTGCCTGCATGCCGAAGCCTGCGCGCGCTGAGCTCAGCGCGTCCAGGCTTCGCGGACCTCTCCGCAAGCAGCGGGAGCCTGCGCTGGGCTCCCACGGCTTGCGGAGAGCTGCCTGTTTGGGGGCTGAGGTCGGGGGAAGCTCGGGCCTCCCCCGCCCCAGCCCCGCGCCTGGGGGGGAAATAATTTTTTTCCCTTTATTTCCCCCCAAAAAACTAGGTGTGCCTTATGGGACGGTGCGTCCTATAGGGCGAAAAATACGGTACATTTTGTGCATGCAGGCCAACATTCACCATTCATTCATTCAGTTAGTTAGTGTACCACACTATACTCGCAGGTCTCAGGGCGGTTCTCCAGGTAAAAGCACAATATAAAAACATTAAATACATAATAAAATATACAAGGTGTATATTTCTAATGTAAGGTTGGGTATGCCAGTGTTTGTTTTTAGCCAGATCTAGAGCGTGTGGCATGAATCGTCCCCAAGTCCTAACCCCCCCCCCCCCACATTCTAGATGTGTGATCGTGGCGGTGGTGTTCCTTTGAGGAAAATAGATCGGCTGTTTAACTACATGTATTCAACTGCACCCCGTCCCCGTGTTGAGACATCGCGAGCAACACCTCTGGTATGTAGGCCATTTTTATGTGATACCTTGCATTGCCAGTTGGCAAATTAGCTAGTTGAAGTGGTTAACAAAATATTTCCTTGTACATTAGGGGGGGGGGCTTTTCCGGTTGAGGGCAGCATTCCATTGGGGTAATGTGGGGTGGGGGGGGCAAAAGCCAGTAGTGGGTACATGCAGAGCTTCTTGTTCTTTCTTGCTTCTCTCCCCACCCTTCTCCATTTCTTGCCTGCCCAGCAGGCTGCCAAGGAAAGGACAGATCACTCTTGCCAGATGCAAATTTGCAGAGAGGTCTTTTGAAATTAGGCAAAGAGTCACGTGAAATTAGGCCACACTGGCTGTAGGTTGCCCATACAAAGATCCATTGCTTATGGTAAATATGGGCCAGAATGATGTTATTATTAACTGAAGCCAGTATCCAGAGTTCCACTGTTGGCATGTATTAACAAACTTCCAAATGCAAAAAAAAAAAAAAACCTTCATTAAGAAAATCAGGCTCTAGCAAGGCACTTTTCTATCAGCAAAAGCCTGCTTTGTGCAGTTAATGATGCATGTAACTTTCTCCAGTTCATGGGCAAGAACAGCCTCACTGCCATTTTTGCTCCCTGCTTTCTAGAGTGGTGTGAAACTATTTTAAATGCTAATAAGTTTTAAGGCTGAAGATTCTGTGAGCTGATGCCTATGTTGTTTTGGTGGCTTATCTGGGCAGTTTTTTATACTCCACAGCAAGTCAAATAAGAGCATTGTTCAGCGAGACAAATTCATACAACACTAGGTCCTGTGTCTGCTCGTTCTTACATTTCATCTGAGTTCCTGTGATATCTTCTACCACATTATCTAACACTTGTCTTTCCTTATGCCTAGTGGTTATACATCTGATAATGCCAGTCATGTCACACAGTGAAATTACTGAATATCCAGTACAGATGCCCATGCGATCCTATCATAAGAGAAATTTGCATGCAGATGCAATAGGGATAAATGAACAGCTTTTTTTCAAGGGCAGTTGAACAGAAGAATGAACAAGAGAGGAAGGCCTAACTGTGTGGCTTAGTGGTTAAGGGTGTTGCATCAAGGGCCTGGAAGACTCGGGTTCAAATCCCCAGTGTTGAAGCTTACTGAGTGACATTGGGACTTTCTCACAGCTTTGTTGTGAGATTAAAATGGGGAATAAAAATGTATGCTACCTTGAGCTCCTTTCAAGGAAGGCAAGTTATAAATGTAATAAAAATAAATAACTGCAAGCTTCAGTTTCATCTGAATAGGAATCCATTGGCACGGATCAGGAAGAATATTAGAGAACACCTACCTGCAGTTTTGTCTTTTCACTGTAAAAGTAACTCCCCTTTTCTCATGTTTGTGTCCAGCAACAGAATGCCTTTTCTCTAGCAAATGTTGATTATATTGGGCGGGATTCAACAGACAAGTCCCACTAGCAGAAGCTCACACAAGGACGCGATGGGGGTTTCCACTGTCCTTCCCTCGCACACCCCCCCAAAATTGGCTGGAGGTGTGTGTCAAGAAGGCCACAGAACATCGCAGGGAGGAAGGAAGGGGGCCATTCTGGATGGCAAGCTAAAATGCTTGCACTGGTGCAATGATCAGAAGAGTGCAACTTGGAATTCCTCCCATTACTATTTTTGTTTTTCGTATGTTTTAGCTAACTCTCTTGTTGTCGGTTTTTGTGTGTGTGTGTTATGTTTAGGCTGGATTTGGTTACGGCTTGCCTATATCCCGTCTCTATGCTCAGTACTTCCAAGGAGATCTGAAGCTCTATTCGCTAGAGGGTTATGGTACAGATGCTGTTATCTTCATAAAGGCATGTTATTTATCACCCTCTTTGACAAACGCCTTTCCATTTAAAAGGCAGGATCTGATGATGGCTAAGCTATATTGAACATGGCCCTTTCCTTCTCTCTGCAGGCTTTATCAACAGAATCTGTTGAAAGACTGCCGGTATATAACAAATCAGCTTGGAAACATTACACAGCGAATCATGAAGCAGATGACTGGTGTGTCCCAAGTAGTGAGCCAAAAGACATGACTACATTCCGCAGTATATAGCCATATGGGACAATATGTGGTGTGCAGAAGGTAGCCTTAGTACACAGTTCATGTTAGGACTGTGTAAGTCTGGTTTACTACAGTACAGCTCGTAATATTTTGTATGGGGGAGCACACAATTTCACTAAACAGGAGTCTCAAAACCACGTCTTTTCTAGAGCAGCGTTCGTTTAAAAAAGTGAGTATGCTAAATTCATTTCAATCATTCCATCTTAAATTGCTTCAGCGGGTAGATCTGGTGTATCAAGTTCTAGATTTTATATAAAAAGGTCAGTGCACCGCTTGTTCAAGTATTGTACAATTTCACTTGCCAAGCATTCTAATGAGACTTCCATGGAAAACTTAGTTGAATTAAAGAACTGCAATGCTGTAAACCTTATCTGGGAATCAGTTGCACTAACACAGACAGCATTACAATGTGAGAAATACTAAATAAAACGTGATCATGCTTTTTTTCTAGGAATCAAACAGTTTGAGCCTTCTAATATTAGACACCATAGTTCTTCTAACAAACCACATGCATTTAATTTCATACATGATCCAGCTTGAGTTTCATTAATATTAATTGGGAAGTTTAGCACATAATTAAATATCTCCCACTAAAATCAGTGGCACTTGATAACATTTACATTTGGCTAGCTTGTGCCTTGTTTTTACCCTCTGTAGGAAGTTTGAATGAAAATCTCAAATCTGGTAGTGCATAAATATGTTATTCTTTAGATGGTGTTCCAAGAATGAATATTTGCCCCTCTCCAGAATATTCAGGCCTAATGAATTGAATCCCAAAAATGATGAGTTGAACTTCACTTATATAGTGGGACTTTTCTGCCACCACCAAAGTTGGTTCTGAGAATTGAAGGACTGTCTGGAATGGCATATGATGGGGTACAGAGGCTGTAGTGAGATAGGGAATTATGGAGAATTCAGTGGGGCTGACTTGTGGGAGTGCCTTGCCACACGCACAGGACATCTCTGGATCCAGCCCTTTTATATCAGCAGTTGCAATTAATGCAAAAACGCTGAACATGATCTGGACAAAATGGAATTGCTGGAGAGGCTTAAGCAAGTCCTCAATTCTCCTGTTGAAATTAGTGGTATTTGAAAGTGCTTAAACTTTTGATGAATTTTGCTTTTCAGTAAATGAAAGTTGTTAGTAAAGCACAGCCTGCCTCCTAATTTAATGCCACTGATACTTGCACTGATTTTTGCAAAAATGAAATAGGCCTCAGGTTGTTAAGAAAGTTTGGACATTATGCACATAGTACTTTTGACATCTAATTGCTATGGGTATGTTTTTTTGCACTATTATTGTATTTCTTTTAAAATATTTGGATATGTTCAGCTTCTTAAGAATGAGAAGAAACTGGAGCAATAACAACATATTAGTTCTTTTTAAAAATGTGGTATACTTTCTGTTCCGAGCTGATATTTCTTGCTGCTCTAGCCTATTAAATACTTCTATACATATTTAACTTCCTGTTTATGCTCTATCTTCTATAAACATGTGGCCAGCTGCCAAGTAGTAGAATGAAAGCAATTTAATTTCACTGAATTCAGCTGAATTCTGGAATATTTGGTAGTCTCTAATACTGTCATGGTAACTTGCAAACTCAACAAGAAGCGGATGAACGATAGCAGCCATCGTGAACATAATGCCAGTATTGCAAGGAATAATCAAGACAGGAGCTATCTAGTAAGTTGTGCATACATTATAGAAAGCACAATTGGTATCTATCTGAAGGGTAGTTTCCCATTCTCAAAGCAAAGCCTATTGCATTGGGTTATGGTTCCAACTGGTGGTTGAAGGTAGAACAAACATTTTGGGAAAGCTCCCACAATCTAGTTTGCCCAAAGTAGCAAACCTAAAATGTAAGTATAGAACAAGAAACTGAGAGAACAAGGATCAGCTTGGCCTGACTCCCGTGTGTGTGTGTGTGTGTGTGTGTGTGTGTGTGTGTGTGTAAATAAAAATGCAGATTACTGCATGGGAATGAGTGAATATTGCAGTCATTAAAAGTAGGGTGCAGTAGCCTTGTGGTGCTAATGAAAGCTACCCTTCAGGTAGGTGCCAATTGGTATTTTTTCCCAACTGACAACACAAGGCTATATAGTTGGGATGTATCAAAAATTACCCCCAACTAGGCTGGGACCCCCACTCCAGCAAAGAAAAAGATTTTTTTTGAGAGAGAGACCCTCTTACCAAACGCTTCTTCAGCCTAAGCACAGGAACCAATTTTACAGTATCTCGTGAAGGGACTGGGAGAAAGATCACACAGAGAAAGGAAAGGGAAAGGCTAAGGAGCTGCCAGAAGCTGCAGAAGGACTGCTTTCAGAAGCAGCTCTGTTGTCTGGCTGTAATCAGGTTGTGTTCAACATATGTGCCCGAGGTAACATGCCCTGATGGTGCTAGTAAGAGCATGTTTCAACAGCTCCACAACACACACAGCTGCCTTCCTCAACAGTCAGCGCGCAAGGGAATGGTGGAGGGACGAGAAAGATAGAGACAGAAGGATTGTTTTAAAATTAAGCAGAGAGAGAAGGGAGTGGAGCATAAAAAATAGTAGGGCCTGACTATGGGAGCAGAGAAAGTGACGGGTTGAGGAATGAGAAACTAAAGTCCAATAGAGAGCGGGACTGAGAAAAACAGTGTAGGACCAAGAAAAAAGGGGGGGGGGGTAGCAAAAGCAAGAAACATTGACCTGAAGACAAAAGCCAGTGGAAATTTTAAGTGACATTGCTGCTTTTGCCAACAGTGAACTGGATTATGGGAACTGCCTACTTCTTAAAATGTTCATCCTGCCTTTGACCACCTGGTGGAGCCATAAACCAACCAGATAATCTTGCATTGCCAGTGGGGGGGAAACAGTTGCTCACACACCCAGACATCAAAAGCAGCTATGGTACATTTTTTACTCAACAGGCACAAACTCTTATTTGCTGCATGTACACACACAAACCTCAGGTCCTAACTTGGTGTTGCATTTAAATTTCTTTATATCCAGCAAATGTGGCATAAAATAGATAATGCTCTCTTCACCTTCTCTTTGGTTCCTAGCTCTCCCTTGACAATTTTTGCCGCCAACGTTTAATTCACCTCCACAATTGCAATGTTCATGTGATGCCTCCTAGGCAAGATCCTCCATTAAGATGCACACGCAGAAATCAAAGAATGCAGTTTAGCCACTTTGCAGTAACTGAGATGCCGGATTAAAGAGTACAGTGCCGTGATTGTAAACATATTTACTCAGGAATGAAACCCTTTTCAGAGTAATGGCAGAGCCAAATGATGTGTTAAGTTTTTTGTTGATAGTTGGGAAACAGCAAAATAGACCCGCCTGTACGTTGGAGCATCTTATTAGGAAATTCATTATGTCAATTGGATCATAGAACATGCTGTGCAGAATGAAACTGCCCTTGGCTATAACCAATAGCAGCTTAGTAGGGAAGTTTTCAAATTAAGACGCATATCAAGCTACTGCTTTAAGGTGTCACAGCCTTTGGGAGTAAAGCATTTCTGCTCTGTGAGCTAGTAAACAAAGAGTACAGTAGGTTTGGCATCATTAAAAAGCCAACACTCACATTTGCACCTGCCTGCCGCTTATGAAGGTTTGATCATCTGGAGGTGGAGGGGCTGAACGAGATACTGGAATTAGTATCCTCTATTCATGTAAAATATGAATTGTAATTAGGGCTACAGTCCTGATCCAGTAGTTAGAGGAACTGCATGTGCATTGCTGTACTATGGATGCCTGTTGAGCCCGCTTCTACGCTTGCCTTCTAGACTGCCAGGGGATTTGCATGTACACATCTGGATACGCATGCACATTGTCCCAGCTGGATGATTATTTTAAGCATGTTCAACAATCAAAGTCAACTGAAGGTTTACCACTAACCAAAGCAACTGTTTGTGGTAGCAAACTCGCTGTTCGGTCATAGGCACAATGAGTTCATTTGCTATTTTAAAGTTTGATTCCTATGAATAAAGCATTTCAGGAGAAAATAATTTATAATACTACTTTATATTCCAGGCAACTCCCTGTTTGCACAGGGGTTGTTGCGTTCTGGGTCATCTCGCGTGTCAGTGGAGTGTGCGTAAGCTCGACCCATTCCGCTCCCTTCTGGGGCTGAAAACAGTGCTCGCGTCGGCAGTTGCAGGCCAATAAAACTCACACAAAGTGATTGCCGTGTGTATTCCCTTGCTAGAGCTAGATTTGGAAATAATTTTGATTGCAGGTGGAAGAATGACATTACAACAGCCAGGCATTTTGTATTTGGAATTTTAACATTGTACTGTGAAAATTTAGGCTTGCAAGAAAGAGGCTTACTGTGATTTTTATAATAATAAATCCTAAACATTTTAAAAAATCTGGCACTCCATTGATTAATTGCACGTTAACTCCTGGTCTTGTATTATCACTTCAGTGTGGAAACACTTGGTCGCCCCTTGTTAAGGCTGTAACTCCAGTTGTCTAATTGGTTATGGTTGCTGAGGCTGGTGAGTTGGGAGTCTGACAACATCTAGCGGCCTACAAGTCCTCTGCTGCGATAGTCTTCAGGTGTGTTCCATCTATGGACTGCCAGAGAGGCTCACCTTGACAACAATCTTCCTTACATACAATGGGAAAAGGTACTCTTCCATAGTAGTGGGGTAGGAAAGCTGGGGGGGGGGGGATTCACATCTGGCAACCAATATGCTCCTTTGGTTTCAGATAGTACATGGGTAGAAGAGCCTGGACACAAATTTTCGCAGCTCTCTAGTGCCTATGGTAGTTCATTTACCAGAGGTACTGTATTTAGCATTAACTTTGGAAGTGTATACTCAGTTCTGAGCAAACTAAGCCTAGAGTAAAAACTTCCTAGGAGGCTTAATTTGGTCAGAATCAAGTATACACTTCCAGAGTTACGTGATGGAAACAGCACTGGGAGGAAAGTGACTCCCAATCTAGAGACATTTTTTCATTGCACAAGTTCTCAATACTCTAGCCCGCTTGTATCCAATGTTAGTTATACTCCCAAGTAAGCCCACGGAAATAAGACATGATGAACTTGGGTTCATTAATTCCAGCAGGTCTACTCTGAGTCAAACCTGGATGACTAAAACCCTGTCTCTTATTCATGCAATAATACCAATACACATTTTCTCCTATTCTTGGTTTCTTGAATCCAAGATAATAGTACTATGCCATTAAAATCTTAAAACTTTTATTTTGAAAATGCTCAAAATGTGCATTTCATTTACTGTAGACTTGATTTACAATTGGCAGTTTTCAATGTTTTCTTACAAAATAATCATTTCATTAGATGGGAGCATGTTACTAATTCATGCACATGTAAGTCATAATAGTAAGAATTTCAAAATACAAGTTCTTTTTTGAATGAAATTTATTTCATTTCTCAAAAGTGCCACTCCAATGTAGTGTATTTTTTCCTACAACAGATTATGTGTTACCCAACAGCACATGGCAATTGTGTTTGACACTGTTCTGGAAAACAAATGCAACTCATGAACAGGAAGACATCTTGTAGTCTACAGCGTAATTATACAC
This sequence comes from Podarcis melisellensis, assembly GCF_964234715.1. NCBI lineage: Eukaryota > Metazoa > Chordata > Lepidosauria > Squamata > Lacertidae > Podarcis > Podarcis melisellensis. The sequence continues at coordinate 115,756,715 of NC_138528.1, read as the reverse complement.
ACTGCAGAAACCCAGTGCTTCAATTCATACCTCCTCCGGCTATTCCCATTCTGGTACTAGGAAGACCAATAGCATTGAAAGTTTAGTAAAAATATATTTTTGGTCCTCGGTATCTTGAGTAGGAAAGTGTAATGCATGTATTACAATTTGATCTTACATGGATTATAAAACCCCATAGTCCATACAAAAGTGTATAAAATTGATCAATAAACTTTGAAATCCTGCTTCAACATACTCAGCTTAGAAACTTAGTGTTATCTTATTTTCTAAAATAAGAAAGCCAAGATGCAAGTCATGAATTATATTACTACAATACATTTTGAATTTAAAATGAACTCTGGAAAATACAGGATTTTAAACACATCATTAAGTCAAAATACGATTAAATTAATTTTCTATTATTTTTTAAACTTAATTTTTCCTCTATACAACACTAGTGGCAACAAACTTCTCTTCAACAGAACATAATGACCTGATACTGTCTCTCTATACCAGATACCACCCAACATTATACTGCAATTTATGTTCACATCCTATTCCTCAAAACTGTATATACTTCTGATAGACACTTCAGGGACCTAGAATAAGTAATACATATATACACATTACTTAATGCAAAGTTAATTTACTGTTCATTAGTACAAGTTAACAATCTAAATTTAAAAAATGGAAAATATTTCATTTGATGAATCATATAAACAGGGAAGGACTGTAGAAATGGGAGATTAAAAAAACTATATTGTAAAAGCTATCACTTCCCACCTCCCCCATTCATAATTATACAGTAATATACAATTGTGACACTTCTTCAAGCTGAAGGGAGTCTGATAAAAATAAAGATATTGAAATATTACCTTGGCATAGTTCCACTAGCCCTTGTGACTACACCAGATTAAGTAGTTGCATAGGATATTTTAAAGAATTTTAGCAGCTTGATTCTACGGTGGCCACCACTCTGCCAGTTCTCCGGACTTCTTTCTCTTTCTTTTGAAACTTCTCTTTCTGTTTCTCCAGCTTCTCTTGTGCTTTCTTAATATCTTTAATTTTCTTCTTTATTGTTGATCGGTCATTTTGACTGGATACTCCCAGGGCCTTTCATAGAAAAAAACACATTTTATTATATTCTACAAAGTAGAAATATTTGCAGCATAAACAATGCGCATTGTTATTGCATGAGTTTTGGGTTGTTGTTTTTTCCTTAAAAAAAACATTTTCAGCAGTACTCACAACCATTAATTATCATTACAATGAAAACAACATCCAAACTAAATATTTTTGCAAACTATGAAATTCAGCAAATCTAATGAAGGAATACAAATGATTTAAACAAGCTGAAGAAAGATGTCGTAGTCAGAACAAAAAGCATCTTAGCGCAGACAAGAATGGTTTGCAAGTAGTACAAACCTGGGACAGCTTAATGTGAAATACTTAAATTTCCTTGACTCCTAAATACATAGTTGGAAGAACCAACCTTAAGGGGTGAATCCACACATTTCCCTCATATTCACTAACAGTCATAAAATGTCTTCATGAGTATATCCATGATCATGCGAGTAAAGATTAGTGTGAACTGGACTGTTCAACAACAATTCATGGGGCTTCAAAAGATGAAGGGAATGCTTCAATAGCCATGAACTGCTAGGTTGGCAGGAACTGAGACAAAACAATGGGAGCTCACCCCGTCGCAGGGATTCGAACAGCCAACCTTCCGATCGGCAAGCCCAAGGCTCAGTGGTTTACACCACGGCACCACCCGCGTCCCTCAACCTTATGGTAGCACCCTATAAAAAAGAACCCCTGGACGGTTAAGTCCAGTCAAAGGTGACTATGGGGTGCAGCGCTCATGTTGCTTTTCAGGCTGAGGGAGCTGGTGTTTGTCCATAGACAGCTTTACAGGTCATGTGGCCAGCAGGACTAAACCACTTCTGGCGCATGGAGGACCATGACAAGTGCCAGAGCACACACATAAACACTGTTTGCCTTCTTGCGGCAGTGGTACCTATTTATCTACTTGCACTGGTATGTTTTTGGAACTGCTAAGTTGGCAGAAGCTGGGACAAAGCAATGGGAACTCACTCCATCGCATGGATTCAAACTACCGACCTTCCGACCAGCAAGCCCAAGAAACTCAGTGGTTTGGACCACAACACCACCCGTGTCCCAATAGAGTAGCACCCTATAGTTAGGGTCTAAAGAAATACAATGTTTCAAATACTCAAATAGGGTTACATTACTTTATGGGACTGCTGTGAGGTCCCTAAAGGAAGGCCAAACAGATGTGCTACCATAGCATATGAGAAGCTAGTAACATTCTGTTAGCATGGTGCAGTATAGTTTTTTATCAGCAGATGGCAACATCTGATAAGCCCAGAAAACCTTTTTGACTACTTTTTAACATACTAACATTTCATATAATCAAAGCTTAATGCATTAACTTAGGATACGTTAAAAATGTGTGTCCAAATTCAACAACAAAAACACCCATTAAAATGAATCTATTTTATGTAACAAGGAATTGAAGGAAGCCAACCCCTAAATTATCAACACATAACATAACACTATACTGTACTTATAAGTATATTAGGGACATGGTATTAAGGACTTAATTAGGGATGTGGGTGGTGCTGTGGCCTAAACCACTAAGCCTCTTGGGCGTGCCAATCAGAAGGTTGGCGGTTCGAATTCCCATGATGGGGTGAGCTCCCGTTGCTCGGTCCCAGCTCCTGCAGTTCCCAGCAACCTAGCAGTTTGAAAGCACATCAAAGTGCAAGTAGATAAATAGGTACCACTCCAGTGGGAAGGTAAACGGTGTTTCTGTGTGCTGCTCTGGTTTCGCCAGAAGCAGCTTAGTCATGCTGGCCACATGACCCGGAAAAACTGTCTGTGGACAAATGCCAGCTCCCTCGGCCTGTAAAGTGAGATGAGCACCGCAACCCCAGAGTCGTCTGCAACTGGACTTAACCGTCGGGGGTCCTTTACCTTTTTGTACTTATATTGTTAAGTGTTCAGATTTTCAGTGCATAGTTTTGGCTTGGCATAAGACAGCAGGTATACAAGCTTACCTTCAACTTGTCACTGTCAAGCAGCATTAACTGCTGTCCATCTATACACTTGGCTGTGAATTCCGCAATGTACTGCTCCATATTCATTCCCATTAGCCAATGGCACACCTGTTGCGTTGTCCATTCAGAAATGGGCCGACTGTGCCACTGGTTTTGTTTCCCTGTAGTTGATGGTTCATCATCGGAAGTCTAACAAAACAAATCAGCTTTTACTTAGGTACATAGTAATTTAACTTACTGCTTTTAAAAATAAAAAAATACTGCATTTCTGAGATATATATATATTTAAAATATAAACATTCAAGACTTTGAATTGTTGAGTGCATAGCTGGTCTCCCCTCCAATATGTCAGTTTGTTTTATTATTTAATTCCCATAGTGCAAAGTGCCTGAACACATATATCAATGCACAGTAATTTAAAGATCGCTCATTGTAAATACCTTTATGAACAGTGGACTCGCTGAACCAAGTGTAAATGTCCAGGTTCGTGAGATATAGGATTTTCAGACCTTGCTCGATAACTTACAGGTATTCTCAAATTCACTCGTTTTATGGTTTCACTGATCGAATGTCCAAAAGAGAGTTTTAAATTATTGTAAAGGATCATACAGTTTCTGGTCTTCTAGGTGCAGCACTCTAGGTGGTAAGTTTTACTCAGAGTAGATCTACATAAATTAATGGCCCTCACTTAGTCATGTTCATTTATTTCAATGAGTCTGCTTTAAGTAAAACTTGGTTGCGTACCAATCTCTCTGTTTGTGTCACATAAAGTCCACCTATATTATACTGTTTCCGTACATACATCACAAATGCCCTTGAAATGGAAACTAGGCCAAAGCAAATGAACTGCTGGTGAAAGTCCACATCAGAGTGAACACTACATGCTAGAGAGAAGGGAACAAAACACTTTTTATCCGGTGGGGTAGATCTCTATTGCTGAATTCATTTTATGGAGATAGTGAGTCAGTTTTTACAACTTATCACTTAAAATACCACCTCCATCTAGATGTGTCATTAGCGGAAAAATACAAAACTATTATGTATTACTGTATATTCATTTTGTACATGAGTGCCACGGTTTCTTTGGTTCCCCAACTTTTATTAGGAGTCTGTAGCTAAGGGGACAAAGGACATACTTCTGACCTACCAAGGCTAGAAACAAAAACTATTTTTCAATTTTTCTAAAGCTATCATACAGTCTTTGGTTGAAGAGGAAGTTTTTCTTTCTTACTCAAGACAACTACTAAAAACTCATTATTTCATCCTGTGCCGAAAAGAAAAGGATCACAATACTTAAAGACTAACCATGCTGATTATGCATCTTCATTGAACTTTAAAAAAATGAAGTACTGATAATACATTTTTTTTTGTTAAAATTTAGCAATGGCATTTGCACCACTAACTCAAGGTTGCTTTCTATATGCTTGTAAAAATGTAGTATGTGATCCCTACTTTTGTTATTGTACTTGCAGCTCATTTTTTTATTGGTTTACTGCTTATTTCTTTAGATGATAGCAATGGTTTATGAACTAACTGCTGCATTGCTCTAGATCAAACTATGCATGCATATGGGGGCAAACAGGTTTCTTACAAGTTTCCATCATAGCACCTTACAGTGCTAAAAATGCAAGGCACTTTTTCAGTTAAATTTGAGAAATTTAACTGGAAAGGGAACTACTCTTTGCTACAGCATGCAAACTTCACACAGCCTCCCCACCTCAGCTCTTTAGCATTTCTTTTACTTTCAATGTAGATGCAAGGACCACCTGAAAGCAGCAGGGATCACGAATGCAAGAGCCACTTGTTGTTCAAATTTAAAAGCAAAATAACTTTCCAAGTTATAATATAAAAACAAGGAATTAGCAAGTGACGTCCGTGAACACAGAATACTTCTTCCGAGTCTGTTTCACAATGCCAGGCTTGTCAGCTACTCTTGTAAAGGCATATTTTTAAAAATGTGAATAAACTACTCCTTTTGTTACATTAAAATGTTTAGCACGAGCAAGTATCTAATATTTACTCAAAAACATTAACTTGTGTTACTGAAAGGACGCTATCTCCATCCTTCCTTGTAGAGATATGCAAGTTCCATTTCTAGAAATCAAGTAAAGGTCAGCCTCTGAAAGTCCCAGTTGATGCAGAGAGAGAAAATGAAGAATGAAATCTGGCCCTACTGTGCTGAGAGTGCAAAATCCTCAAGACAACTGGAAGAGAGTCGCAAGGAACAGTATCCATCTAAACTGAATTACGGAGTAATTTGAAAGAGAAGTGAAAGGTCAACATAGTGTATAGACACAAAACTGTTAAAGGAAAAGCTATTCATAAGAGTAGAGTACCTATAGGGCTAAATGCCCAGATGCTACATGAGGAGCTATGAAACTCCATACTGAAGGCTGAACTTAGCTGGCACCACAAAACCTTCCTCACTGAAGTCTGCAAAGTATTGAAAGATCCAATTTAGGAAATTCAAAAAATGTTTGGCTTTCTAATGGTCTAAAAATATTTCAAAAATAACGCAGCAAGAATTAAGCTCTACAGCCAAAAGACTGAAATGAGGAAGACAATGTGTATTCTGTTAGAAGTACTAATGCATGCCATTCACACAAACAGCAGAAGCATAGAAAGCAAACTGCATTCGCTGATGGTACTATTAATCAATTAGCTGTCTTATAATGTTAGGAATGTAATTAAAGTTTTTTTTTTCTTGCAATGCAAGAGCAGAGCAGATGCACATTCAGTCCTGGTTTGGCTTCAGTTACATGCAAAGTAGCTCAGTGTGATAAAATATCGAATCCAAAACTGATAACAAGCAAAATACTTTTTATCTCCTAGGTACATTTTTCAATGTGGGCTTATAAAAATATTAAGGTGCAATGATGATAACCTACTTTTTTCATTAGAGACAAACTTAAATTGCATAATATAGTCTGAACTGTGATATCAACAATACACAGACACACTGAAACTCACCTCGTTTGAAGAGAAGGTTAAAGTGTGTGAACGCCCTGAAAGATTTGGTTCTGTCACTAACCCTGACAGATCACAACTTGACTTGCTATCGTATGAATCATCTATGACAATTCTACTCTGCAAACAAGTGAAAATAATGTGTTGTTAACTTCCCCCTTGGAACAATAAATCACAAGGAGGCACAGTGTCTTATTTTTAAAAAAGTAAAAATAACTAATCATTTATTTCCAGTAACTCTGAACTAAGCTTATCTACATTCATCATGACTCTCTCCCAATTCACAATACACACATATTGGGCTCATCATCGGATCTACAGAAATATTCAGGGAGTTCTGGTAGCTATTTTCAACACATAGGGTTAGTCAGGAATGAATAGAGTTAGTCGTAAATTCATTCCCTTAATGGGGGCTAGGGAGGGATTACACTTTGACCTTAGTTTTCTGATTATCAGAGACTGGAACCAAGACCTGCACCATGGGCAGCTCCTGGTCTTGAGGAGCACAAATGACTCTGCTTCCAAATGTTCCATCCCTCCTTTCAAGTTGCAGGCATAGTAAGAAAAACTGGAAGCAGTATGGCTTCCTGCCATGGTAACTTTTCTTTTTGCTACTGTCCTTGCACCACCTGCCCCATTTAGAGCAAGCAGGCCCTACATCAGCACCCACAATGGTCAAGCAGATGCTGAGCCCCCCCCCCCCAGGACTGACACTTGCCTGCTGCACCCTTGCTGACTCCCCCTCCCCTAAAGCAGGCTTCGTTAATCTGCCACCCTCTCAGATACTCGCCGCCCTGAATCCCAATTTGGGAGAAAGGCAGGATATAAATGCATTAAGTAATAGTATTCAACAGCCCAACAGGCATTGGCTGAGTCCTGTTCCTGTCTCATATGGGAGGGGATAATAGCTAGTCCAAAATAACACAGGCTGAGGGGTGGCTGGAATGAAGCACCAAAATCAACAGTAACATGTATTTCTATCTTGCCAGCTGTCTGTTACACATATGTATGGTTATGGCTATGGGATTTCATGGAGGCAAAGATGGAACAAGAAAATTGGAGGACCGGGTATTTTAGTAGTAATTATGCCCCTTAGAGAGCAATCCTAAATCCCCAGATAGGGGGACCACTGGATCCTGAAGATCTACTGGAGGCCAATGGTGTTAGGAAAAGAATAGGGCCACCCTGTGATGGATCAAGGAGGCCTTGGATTCAAAACCATCCCACTCCCAACAAGACCACAAGAAGCGAGAAAACTATGCCTGCCCAGAGGCGTAGCATTGGTGCAATGGCCCCGGATGCAATTTTGAGAGGGGGCCCAAAAAGGCACCCCGACAGCTCCTTCATCAGAGCCTGGCTCTGCGCCAGAAGGAACTGAGCCTTGGCTGTAGCGTTAGTGCCTGTTACAGTTCTGTCCCCTGGATTAGGCCTGACCTGGGGAGGAGAGCAGGTGAGTGGGCGGAAGCGCTGCTGCCCACCTCCTTGGCTGCGGCATACCTTGTGCCTGGTGGCAACAGCTCTGCCACCGGGTCACTTCTGACGCGGCAGTGGAGAGCAGCACTGCCCGGCTGCAGCAAGGCATGCCTGGCCACAGTGGGTCTGTCACCGGGTCAGGTCTGACCTATCGGCAGAGAGGAGGAGAGGCAGCGGTAAAGCTGCTGTCCACCCTCCTAGGCGGCAAGGCGCCTTGCGCCAGGCTGCAGTAGCTCCGCCTCAGCCACTGGGTCAGGCTTGACCCGGTGGCAGACAGCAGGGAGATAGAGGGCGGCAAAGCTGCCTCCCCCTCTCCTCAGCCAATTCTTGACCATAGCAGCTCTGCTGCCAGGTTGGGCCTAACCCAGCAGCGGAAAGCAGGAAGAGAATAGGCAGGAGCTCCCCACCTCTCTCCAACCTTGTACTCTGGCACACTGGAGGGCATGTTCTGCAACCTGCCACAGGTAGCGCAGGCATACACTCCACTGCTGTGCCTGCCCTATAGCTGGTGTAGTTAGTTTCCTTCACTCAAAGGCACAAAAATACAAGGGTAACAAAGTCCAACAAAATAGAAGGCAGGAGATTTCCTGGGGAACAAAGGGCTCACATGAATTGAGGTGTGTCTGTTACCTTATTTTAGTAGTGCATATGAAACAAGCTATGGAAGGAGGAAGTAATTGTGGGCACAAAGCCTTTATAGCTTCCTATATTTTAATGCTTCTTCAAACTTTAACCTTCATTAGATCAGGGAAGTGCAATCCTTCCTACCTGGCCCTATTTCTTTAGAAACATGCATTTCCCACTCCGAGAACCACAGCACAACAAACCTGACTTTAATAAAACTGAATGTATCACTGGTATTTATCATAGGTACCATGTGGTGACAATTCTTACATAGCTTTTGAGGTCTGCAATAACAGGCAAGACTTATCTATGCAAACAGAAAACAATGAACCACTCTCTCATAACAGTACAAAAAGATATAGACTCAAGCACAGAAAGGTGCTTTTTAAGCTATATACATTCAAGTGTAGTTAAGCACTACTGTGCTCACTGCAGTTGCAAGTTATCAACCCTGGGTTGAACTGAAAAGCCTAGAGATACAGAATCAGAACGTTCTAAAGACAGACCTACAACTGTAGCATGACAATTCTGGACAAAGACACCATGCATTTTGTTTTAAATGACTGGCAGTACAACCCTATACATCAGGAATGGGGAATGTCAGACAGAGGAGCTAAATTCAGCCCTGCAGGCCTCTCTCTCCCTGGGGCCACACCCACCATTGGCATAAGACATCCAGAAGGTTCCTCACAAAGGAATGTGGCCATAGAAATGAAAAACGTTCCCCACCTCTGGTCAGAAGTAAGCATGATGAGTTCAACAGAACTTACTCCCAGGTAAGTGTGCATAAGATTGCAACCTGAGTCACTTCCCTGCATGGGAAGAACTAAAGTCACAATCACACTGTCTCACCTATCTGACAACTCACAAGCTGATGTGAGTAAACCGTTCAACCATTGAATCTATGTGGACACAATCAGGCATAAAAACACTTAAGGTATTTTATGTTGGTTAAACTTCTGCTGGCATAGATTGTACACACTTCCGAGGTTTAGAAATCTTTTCCAAGACCAAAACATACAAAATGAGATGCTGATGGCTTGAAATGCACATGTAGATTAATTTAACAAACTGAAACAAATATGGAGTCCACAAAACGAAAGAAAACTATGGGAAGAGTAGCACATTTGTTTTGTCAAAGTTATTACCATATAGAAAGGATCAAGCATGCAACAACATGCACATTTAATGGGTGGCAAAAACAAAGTAGAAAAAAGCATTATGTGACTGCAGACAGCCTTGCCATAACCATTGTCTTTTAATGTGCAGATTTTCTATTTTCATCTGTGTACAGTAAAGCCTTTAGATTTTTCAGAAAGCAACATGATGATGAACTCTTTAACAAGGGAATTTCCACCACACCATTTCCTCCAGTGGAAGGCTCCTTTGGTTCAGAATTCTTTCTGTGAACAGAATAAGCCCTTATGTTCATGGGAGGGCATGCTTGGATTGCAATCCATTGTTCTTAATAGGCTAGCCTTATCATAATTGGGAAAGCTGGAGAAAATAAGTCAGCACTATCAGTAGTTATATATAACATATTATTTCCTAAGGTGAACAACTTGCACGTTTCGTTTTTACGATACTTGTCACAGCATTTAACTCCTGAGCAACATTAATCAAATCTAAATGTGCAAAGTATATACAAATAAACACCATTTACCTTGTTTCTGTTCTTCTCCTGGCTCTGTTCCAATGCAACATCATGCCCACCCTGAGAAAAGCTGAGGGTGCTACTAGAACTATGCTCTTTATGGCTGTCTCCAAACCAGGAGAAAGGCATACAAGTTGGGATAGGGGAATCTGAATCTGACGCTGATAAGTTGTTGACAGAGTCCTCCAGCAATTCTCGAGAGCCCCTGAAAGAATGTAATTTTTCATGTATGAGCTTTGACAATCTATTGTACATATAATCCATACGATGTGAAATAGATATGACATAAGAGTCATATTTTCATCATCAGTACACAACAACACATTATACACCACACAGTTTAAAGCAATTTAATGTTATTCAGACTAGTAGGTCTAAATGACTATGTATAAAATATTTCAGAAGTAGCTTTCCTGCTATGCTATCTTTTTGCAAACTGGGCACTAGTATGTTACCAGCTATGAAACACTTTAAAAGTAAATCTGATTGCCTTTGAATACTTTCCCTTTTCAAAAAGACTGAAACTGAGGTTCAACATTCTAACAATGCACGCGATATAAAATTGAGAATGATGTATATTCATTCAGATGACTGTTTAAATTGCACAATTCATTGGAATGCATAGTTAAGAACAGAAAATGCTTCTCTAAGTACCGGCTGTCTAGCGAACTCCTTGCATTTTCTTTTTCTTGCTTCTTCCCTTTACCACCAGATTTTCTTAGGCCCCTGAAATTAAAGAAAGTAGTTTAATAAAACACACAAATTAGCTAAGTCAGATCTGTCCCAATATATCTGTGGCATACTGCAAAATAAATCAATAGGTTTCACACAATTGTCAATTCACACTAGTCAAGTATAGTAATGGGAAGTGGGGTAAATGAGAGAACAAGTAGATCAATCCCCAATTGACCACAAGCAATCAAATTAAACTGAAATGACCCACTATCTTTGAACCAGCCCAATTGTCAATTATAAATAGAAATATGGTTCACATTTCAAATGTATTTCACAGTGCAATCAATTATAACAAATATTTGTTATTTCGTGCATGCACACGAAAGCTCATACCAAGAACTAACTTAGTTGGTCTTTAAGGTGCTACTGGAAGGATTTTTTTTTTTGTTTTAACAAATATTTTGTAATATTCCATTATGAGAATATACACTGAAGGAAAAAAGAAGCAACCCATCATCATATAACCTAGGAAATATAACTCAAGACGCATAGGTGCATCCTTAGCTGTTGATATATATGGTCTCTCCCCCAAAACAAGAATTGTCTTGAACACCCACAACTTTACATCCCATCCCATCTGTGCCTTCTTTGCTCTGTGCTACAATGGTGGCTGCTGTTATGTGCCAGAGTTCATGTCTTGGGTTTCGAAGGAGAGGGATTCAAAGGAACGATTTCCAGACTTCTCCAGAGTGAAGTTGTCACTACACATGAATCATTATTTCAGTTTTGAGCTATGGACATACACTGTAATTTTACCCTCAACTCTGACAGAGGGGAACCTGAGCATCCTTCTCTAAAGATGCACAAAGTTAAACAACAATAAAAGCATTCCACTTTAAAAGTAACTTGCTGGTCTCATACAGAACCAACTGCAATTTAGCTCGATTTATTATCTCAAATTTTAAACATAAAAGCCCTACCATAAAAGATATAACCTTTATATTTTGTCATAATGCAACAGAACAACGTTCTTTATTTATCTGAATGTGTATGGTCTTATCCTAAAGGTGCCTATCCCAAATTAAATTTATTTCTTATTAAAGTGTGTTTAAGATTGCAGACTGAGGCAAAGCCATTCCCAAAGATCAGTCACTCAAGCACTGAAGGACCCTTAGGGCATGAAGCAAATTATTAAAGCTTTGAGATGCCAGAGGAACAAGGAAGTTTGAAGCGCGGTTATTTCCACTTACGCGTATTCTTCAAACCAGTGTCATTTTCAATTTTGATACAATCACGCACACAATTATTCCCAGCTGCCAGTTATGCAGATTAGCATCAAATTAGTTTTTGACACATAATAAAACTGCAGTTCAGTTACAGGAACTTTTAACAAACATTCTATCATTTAAAAACATGCACGTCGTACCCAAAATCTGGGAAACGCCTTTTGGACTTGCCCGCAGAGGCACCTTCACTTGATTCAGTCTTTTCTTCACTTCGCTTGTCATCTGTGTAAAATAAAATAATGACATAAGAAGTCTAACACTGATATACTTCCTAACTTAAAAGAAAGCAAAGCCTCTTCTATAGATAAGCACAACAGAAACTGTATTGTGCTGACAAACATTTTACAATATATTGTTCTCTTTGCTTTTGCAAGGTGACATCAAATGACTGAAGCATACAGATTGTGCAATTTCTTACATTTAAATAGAAGATTAAAAATTATATTAAATTTACAGTGTTGCTTACATTAGAGACATAATGCACAAGAATGGGTAAACAGTAATTGTTTAACTTTTAATAGCAGGAGGCAAGAACCACACTGTGTGTATCAACAGTTTTTCAGGACTTAAAATTTTTAAACGCAAGGAATTTTAAATTACCTTTGTTCACTCTTCCTTTGCCTTTTGAGTCTCTATGCTTGACATTTCTGCTGCATCCTGAAGGAGAATTTGGAGTTGTATCATCATTGGAAGCTGGCCGAGTTGCTTCAGGACTATTTTCTGTGTTTGGTTTATATACTGGAGAAGAGTGCAAGGAAGTTGATGGACTTGATTCTAATAAACTGTCAGTGCTTTCAGCATGCTCATGCTTCTCATCTCTTTGATCTACATCACTCTGCTGATGTGATGAAATGATCTTCTCTGTCACTTCTGAAGATCTGCTCTGGATTATTTCCTCTGTATTATCATCATCATTATCATCCACATCCTAAAAATGTAAGAAATAAAAGTTTTTAAATTTAAAGTTTTAATAATTGCCTAAGTGCAAGGTACCAAATGCTTATGTACTTCAAGTAATCATACAACCATTACTTTTTTATTTAATATATTATTTGTATTAAACTGCATGCCTCATACTTGGCTATGTTAGGGGTGGAGTTTTCAGATAAATTTGTTGTGGTGGCAGCAGGAAGAGAGATTTACTGAAATGTGCAGCAAAAACCCAGCTCATAGCAGGACATCTTATTAAGAGCGGAAAGGTGGTACAGCGGAGTGTTGGGTAAATGATAAAATTACATCTCATCAGTGAGTGCATTTAAACAAAGTTAAATTATATCTGGAGGGGAATCAATAAAGTGAATACTGTACCAGCAAGTTTATTTCCTTCTGTCCAGCCCCAAGAGATGCTTTCAGCTTTGACCGAGAAGGTGGCTGACGTTTCACTTTCAAGGCAAGCTGGGCTTTTGCTTTATGTGCACTGGTGTCTAACCTTGGTGTGTCCCCAACAAAAGTATCAAAATCTGTAAACAAAACCAAACAAAGTTACCTTAAAAATGATATTCCAGCAACAGAACCTCTGTCTCCCCATTCCCTCCCTAACAAAATTAGCCAGTGCTCTTTTATAAGCTTGCATTCAATGTCTTAAGTAATCTGACTCTCTATAAATTGAATGGAAACACAGAATTCAGACTCCAAAGCTTGCACACCCTTTTCAGTAGCGCAGCTGGTTCAATAAAATGCCCTTTTATAAGTTGTTTGTTAAGTTCTTTGTTAGTACACAACAGTCAGGACCATACCTTGCTGAATTAGCAAACAGATGGCAATTCAAAGTGGATCGTATTAAAGAACATATTGAAGAACTTAAAAATTTTGCTTGTACTGTGCACCTTTTACAGGTTGTTTAACAGTTGTCTAATACTACATCCCTACTTATCCCTACTTACTGAGGATACAAAATATATGTGTTCTTCTCATGTATGCAACTTCTGTGCATACCATGAGTAAGGATATCAGGAGATCTTTATTACAGGATGTTGGGAGATGCATATCCCAGTGGTCCTATCACTTAACTCCAGGTAAGGATCTGCCCTGGTCAGATTTAGATTGACTTTTAAGATGACCATTGCACTTTCTGTTGGAGCAGCTACAAGCAAGTTTTCCCCTTAGAAAGAGGAAACGTGTTTCATTTTTTAAAAAAGACATATTCCTTAGAAAGGACTCTTTCTGAAGACAACTAGACTCAGCAATACAGTTGTGGTGAACCTTTTGATGCCAGCAGGCTAAATTGTGACCTCCCCCAAACCCTGTGAGCCATTTCACAGCAATCATCTGAAGTCACCATTCTGTCAGGTGAAATGTTTTCCTATGCCCACGTGATTTAAAATCAACATTGCACCGGGCTCGTTAATCTGGCTCATGAACCTTTCAGACCCTGCTGCAAGTCAGCCCCCGTATTAAACCAGCGCAGAGCAGAGACCTTGTCGCATGGGGACTGACTTCTGCGACACTGGCACGGCTTCGGATTGGCTGCAGGAAGCTCCTGCAGCCAATCCGAAGCCGTGGACGCCTCTGGGCGGGTGGCGACACTGGCACAGCTTCAGATTGGCTGCAGAAGCTCCTGCAGCCAATCCAAAGCCATGTACACCTCTGGGCGATGCCCCTTCCTTCCTGCTGAGTATGGCCAAGAGCTGAGCGGGAGGAAAAGGCAATGGCAGGGAGGCTGCCTTCGCCGCCCAGGCCAGCAGCCTGGGCTCTGTGCCCCACGGACCCCTAGCCAAGGCAGAGGACAATGACGACACTGCCGAAGACAAGGCGGTGTCGGCAGCTGCGGTGTGAGTGGCGGCGGTGGGGTGCTTTCGGGAGAGGGTGGTCCGGCCCCCCACAAGGTCGAGGGACAGTGGACCGGCTCCCTCTTGAAAGTTTGCTGACCCCTGGTCTAGGTGCACTTTTTTAATAGCAAGAATACAAAGCTGAAAAGGAATAAACTGCAGCTAAAATATTATGCTCATTTTTCACATAGTGTAGTCCTTCCCCTCCCCACCCACCCTAATATTCTTAAGAGGGTATCTTCTCCAGTCTTCATAGAGTAGTTGGAAGTGGGGAGGCAGAAAACGGTCCTCCTTTCCTTCAACTCCGCAGTTTTAATCTGAAATCTTTGGTGCAGTACTGTGCCCAGAGCTCAGGAACTACTCGTGCTAATGAAATTCCCTGTCACAAAATGCGCCTAGAACAATGGGAGTTTCGAACACAGGCTGGAATCAAACAATACAGGGAAAGTATCCAAGGTTTTCAGGGTTAGAGGTTCCCACTGATGCAGTAAAAGTGCAGTAAAGGTTTTAAGCCCTGAAATAGCCCTATTTATATACAAAGGGAATCAGTATTATTCCTGCTTCATCAGACTGAAGCTTCACCTAGGGACTAACAGTTCTACTTACTATCAAGATTGACATCTTCCACTGTAAAATTGATAGCAACAACATATACCACATATTTAAGAAATCAAAGAAATAAATGCTGCTGAATTTCTACTTTTACTTACCAGAAAAATCCAATTTCTCTATTGAAGACTCAAATTCCTGAACATCATCTTTTACTTCAAGGTTTTCTGTAAGTTGTTCAGGACTTGGAGTTGTAGTTTCTAATAAACTGCTATTTCCAAACATAAATGGGAGTCTCTCATATATTTTTAATTTATCTTCAAGCTCTGAAATCTGAAAATGTTACAATGCAATTTAAAAATCAATAAAGCAGTTTTTAACATATTTAAAGCCAGTAATTACTAAGTCATCTTTGCCTAACCTTCTCCTGCAATATTTTCAGCTGATTTACATGCTCCTGGTCTCTCTCTCCAATAATTTTTGTATGATCCTCTTCTTTTTTCATGAGTTCTACTTCTCTGGAAGGGGAAAGAAACAGTCACATTATGCAATTTAGAAGGAGCTAGTTGAGCTAGTTATCATGTTGAGCTAGTTATCAACGTGTATTGAAAAACTAAAAATAACTACCAGTATATTGTTAAGTCTTCTACTTTTACAATCTCATCTCTTACACAGTATTATTCTGGTTGTTATATACAACTAGTGAACACCAACATCTCCATGAAATTGCACAGCTTCTTGTCCTCTTTCTTTCTGCTTGTTCTTTGTTCTCCCACTCACTCCCTTCCTGCCCCACATCTACTCTTTCTACTGCCACTGTCCTCTCCCGCTTACCAAGATGGCCTGTTCTTACCAGCAAAATACATTTCCAAGTAATCTCATTGTTTTTTATTAACCTAACCAGTTCCATTTTTCCTTAAGACCAAAACCCATTCCACATTGTAAGCAGCCTGATGGATTTAATTTTCTTGCATGCCTCTGAATGCACATACAGGTGACCCTGTTCCAGGATTTGACTAACCAGTCTAAGGAGAAAATGTGTTGTGGTTTTCTATTCTACTCCCACCTGCCACCCTGTTTTAAATGTTAATTCTGTTGCTTAGCAGATGTTCCATGTGACCTCCTGGTTCCTTTAAAAGTTCTTTATTTGTTTTTACTTAAAATTTACCTTTAGAGTTACATACTCTGAATCCTAGCCAATTTACCTCTCTGCTGTGTTTATTAGAGGTGCCTCAAAAAGTCTCTCAAAGCCCCTCCAAGATAATAGCAAAGGATACACTATCAAAGTATTGCGACTTTGTTTTTAAATATTCTGTAGAAACTACATGGAGTATCTGTCAGATGATGAGATAGATGTTGTAAAGGATGCATTTTCCCTTTGTGGCATCAACTTAGATAACTTCCCTCTATTTATGCTTTCTATGTTTCAGAGTGTTTTCAGTACTGAAATCAAACTCTCTTAGATTTTTCTGCATCATCCAAAGTAAACCACCGACATTATGCATAACTTATAGTACATGCAAGAAATGACAAGGAATGTCTTGTATGAGATTAATTGAAAGAAAATGACAGTGAACTCACTTTTGCTGATACTCTTTGAGTAATTTCTTGGCCTTGTTGTATTTTTTCTCCAGGGCATCATATTGTTCCTGAGTTTCTTTAAGATGTTCATTTACTGTTTTGCATAAACTTTGCGCTTCTAACCAATAGGTCTCCAACTTCTTTATTTTTTCTTTGTTCTCACTTAAAGTTTCCTGTAGCTGGGATTTAGTTAACTCCCATTCAATCTTTTCAGCTTCTGATGCTTTTAACTTTAAAAAAACAATTCATCAGTATTAGGTATTAGCTATGTAACTCTTCACAATCATTTATGAGTCTTTAAAAAGAATAAGTCAGTTCTAATGCAGCAACATAGCTGTCAACGTTTCCCTTTTTTTAAGGGAAATTCCCTTATTCCAAATAGGATTCCTCGCAACAAAAGGAAAAAGTTGACAGCTATGTGCAGCAATGAAAATAAAACAACAGCAGCAAAAAGCTACTGACTTGCATATCACTGAAACAGCTAATATTGCTGTAGATTCATAGAAGTCCTTCTGGACAAAATCTGTTCAGGATTATTCATTTTACAACATATTCTCATTTTATTTTTTATTTCTGGCCACATCCCAAATAAATGAGGAACCTAACTTCTAAGATTCAGACTGCTCCTGTCAGTATGGAAGACAAATATGCTATCCCACCTTCAGAAACAAACTCATTTCTAAAGGCCTACACCATCAGACAGCTTATTGCTAGCAATATTTTGAGAGTTTCATACAAGTCATTGAAGCTGCAGTATACATTTACATTCAATCCGTATCTGCATCGGAATTTGGGGGCTTTTTTTGGTTGAAGGGTGGAATTAAAAGGCTTTAAATAAATGAAATTGGCAGTGGCGTTGTCAGATCCAAGGCTTGAGTAACATTTACGAGTTTCATAGGTGCTTTTGCAGAGGTTCCTGTTTTCTCCCTGCCATGTAAGCAGTTGTCCCAGTGCAGCGTGAGATTTACTTTTCATACTGTAGTTTAGATAGAAGGAAAGAGAGTAGCCACAGCCGGAACTGGTCTGTGACCGTAATAATAAATTTCATTCATTCAGTAGCCATAGTTCACTCTGAGCGACAAGTCATTGCCACTCTGCTACTAAAATGATAATGTAAGAATAATATTGACAGATCAAAGACTCCTATGTTGTTGAAATTTACATAGAATGAATTTACTTTGCCTGTCAGATATTTTCCCAACACAGTTCTGCAGTGATTGAAAAATCCACACCTGGTACAGTTTTTTATGCTAACATTCAATTTATTTGTGTGTGTGTGTGTGTGCACGCGCATGCGCACGTGTGTGCGTGCGTGCACTTTCCTTATCAACAAATGTTGCAATTCTCCATCTTAATAAAACTTTCAGCATATAGACAACATACCAACATTTTTACAGTGCACCTGGTAGAATTTTCCCTTCTGTAGCAGGAGGTAAGAAATCAGACTGCACCATGTAATTCTCAAGCCTGGCACTATAGATGATGAAGGGAAATGAGGTTGTTCTCTTTACAAAATGAGAATAGGCAGCAGACAAAGGTGTGTTGGAAATAAAAACTGGCGTGCACAGAGCAAGAGCTACAGTGGTACCTCGCAAGATGAAAAGAATCCGTTCCGCGATTCCCTTTCGTCTAGCGGTTTTTTCGTCTTGCGAAGCAAGCCCATTGACAGCTTAGCGGATTAGCGCTATTAGCGGTCTAGCGGCTTTTAGCGATCAGCTGTTAAACAGCTTATCAGCGGATCAACTGTTAAGCGGCTTAGGAAAAGGGGGGGGGAGCGAAAAAAACCCGCGGGGACTTGCAAGATTTTTCCGTCTTGCGAAGCAACCCCATAGGGAAATTTGTTTTGCGAAGCGCCTCCAAAACGGAAAACCCTTTCGTCTAGCGGGTTTTCCATCTTGCGAGGCGTTTGTCTTGCGGGGCACCACTGTAATGCAATCTTCCTCCAATACAGTTGCCATTTCTACCTGGATAGTTCTGAGCTTGCTTTTGTTTCCAAAGCATTATTACATGGAATAATTTAATAAACATATCATATTTATATTTAAAACAAAAATACCAAGAGAAAGGGGAAAAATATACAAGGGCCAACATCCTTCATCAATCATCATAAATATTTTTTTTAAATAATGAGCTTACTTGCTTTTGATTAAAGTTTGGTTTCACCATAGCTGTCCTCAGCATATCCACATACAAACCAAAACAATTTTCATATATCATTATATATTAAAACTGTACCTTTTCCTTAAGTTGGTTAACTTCAGCTGTCGTAACTGCATGCTTCAACTGTAGCTACAAAAGGATAATAATAAAAAACTTGTCACAATGGGTATAATGAAAGGTTTTTTTTTTTTTTGTAAGATCATTAAGTCCTTAAACACAGTAATTCTATACTGCAGTTTCTACTGCTAAGTTCAGAGTATCTCTAAACATAAGGATCTATGAAGCAACTGAGATCTATTTATCTGCAACGTAATATTTATGTTGATCACACTGTGCTTATTGGATGAGTTTGCTGGTGTATGTATTCCTATTTGTGAGTCAACCACTCATTTCCAACTATAGCTGGTTCAGGAATGTAATGCTAACATACTTTTTACCAAATATCTAACATAAAATATGAAAGCAAATAAAAATGTCTCAAGTCAAAGCTTTCTGGAAAAAAGAACTGAAATTAAATATTTTTAAAGATTAGTGATCAAGTTTCATTGTTCACTGACAGAATTCTAAGAAGGAAAACATTTCAGGCTGGTTATCCTTTGCAAGATAGCAATAAAAGAAGGGATCCACTACTAACTTATGAGACTCTCACGGTTGCAGCATGACCAAAAGAGCATAATTCAAATGAGAACAACCAAGTCCCCAGCTCACACATGTGGAGACTGAAAGATTATACTTTTGGTCTTGAATAGTTTTGTGTTTTTTAAAAAGCATCTCTGGAGAAGTGTATTATGAAGGCTTGATATTACACATGCCAATGCAAAAACAAGTTTTGTTTTTTATATCACAGTTAGTAAGGTCTATCTGATAAAGACTCAGATCTAAATATCCACTGAAGAAGCTCAACGTAAAAGTTTTGAGGCCACTGAACACATCACCCACAGAACTCAGAGTAACTGTGAAAACAGACTTCAGTACTGCTCTCCCAGTGCAGATGAGGAAAAAACTTCAACCAAACAGGGAAACTCCTGGATGTAAACAGAAGCACCAATATGGATCCAAGAGACTCTTCGGATTTCAACCTATGTTTATTATTACTTGCTCAGTTGATATCACCCTATGTTTTCACCTATCTGCAGTTTATCCATGTTGCTTTAATTTAAGTGAGCTGCCTTGAGCCTCACTTCTGGGGAAAAGGTGTGAAATAAAGGCAGGCAAGCAGGCAGTGGAATGGATATAGTTCTGTAATCGATAAAATATATTGCCAAAATATTGCTAACATATATTGATAAATTTCTGCTAACTTGCTCTTTTTCCGTGAAATCTACCATTGGAGAAGTGATTTGCTAATAAATTATTCTTTTCATAAAGGAACAGCAGAAGATTTAAGGAGAAAAATATCCTTAAATCTAGAATTACAGTGTAGATGCTATAACCAAACCTTGGTTAAGTAAAACTGAATTAACGTGTCAGCTCCTGGAGAGTTGATTGCAGTCATTTTGCTGCTCCCAGTCCTCTTTGCAACCATGCCACACTAAGCTAAATTGCCTGAACTAGGACTCGTGGTTAAGGTTTGCTCTTTGTTACAGGCTCATGGTTAGGGAGGAGGGAGCTTAACCATGACTCCCAGTTCAGATGACATGTTAAGCCAAACCTTAGCTCAGTGCAGCACAGCAGCAAAAAAGTGTCAGGGAGGAGCAAAGCAGATTTAAGGCAGAAGCATGCACATTTGTGCAGTCTAAGGCAAATGTGTGAATCATGCTAATGTCTGTAGACAATAGAACATGTAACAGGGACATGTAATGGAGTCCAACCAAAATTAATTACCCATTTAATAGACAGCAAATCATTGCATCATACCTCTTTAAACTTCAACAGAAACTGTGTAGAATCCATGTCTAGTGGCAAATTAATATCTTCATTTTCAGGAAGATAAAACACTTCCACCGATTTTCCATGTAAATGTGATTCAAAAGAATCTTCATCTTCATCATAATCATCATCCTGAAAAGGTATTATGTATTATTGAAAATAAGTACAACTTTTTCTAACAAAGATAAAATGGCTTTGAAATGTCACTTCTATATTTCTGGATTTAAAATAATAATAACAACCTATGTAAATCCATACACAATTCAACTTGAAATACTCAAAAACGATTCAGTTCTGGTTGCCTCACTTCAAAAAGCATATTGTAAAGTTGGAAAAGGTTCAAGAAAAGACAATCAAAATGACCAAGGGAGTGGGAAAACGCCCATTTGATAAGTTACAGAATCTGGGGCTTTTAAGTTTAGAGAAAAGCCAAGCAGGAGGCTACATGATAGCAGTGTATAAAATTATTCATGACATGGAGAAAGCAGGTAGAGAAGTGTTTCCTCCACTCTCTTATAACACTACACATTTTTCTTGCATTTGCTGTCCAAAAAAGACACATACTAGTTTTGAACTCCATTGTATTTGATAATTATAGGAGGGCACTGCTCAGGTACAAACATATCCAAAAGCTTGTAGTTGCATAGATTACTTTATTACAGCTTTTACATTAGAAGTCAGCAACCAGAGTCCCCTGGGACCAAATCTGGTCAGCTGGGGAGTGCAACCTGCCCCCTCAGCTGCCAACTTACAGACACCGAAGTCGAAGAGAAAAATACAGTAACTGGTAACAAAAAGCAAGACACTGTATTTTTCTGTGTATAACACAACCCCATGTATAATACAGCCCCTACTTTTGAGAGCCCAAAATTAAGAAATCGTTATTTTAAAGTTGCTCAGCTTTTCGGGGAAATCGCCCAAAAGGTTGTTGAGTTTTTTTATGGTGATTCCCCACTCGATCCCTCACACCTCAGCACAGCCTCGCCTCGTCTCTCCAGTCTGTGTCTAGCTTCGCCTCACCTCAGCCAGAGAAAGTTGACGGTGCCACAGCCAGGCTCCCTCCTCACCTCAACACCGTCTCACCTCTCCGTGGTACCAGCTCACCCAAGACTTACTATATAAATCTGTGCATAAGACAACCCCCAATTTTGACTAAAAAATTGGGGGGAAAACATTGTCTTGTACACAGAAAAATACTGTACTTTATAGGCTGGTGGTTAATATACTGGCCCACTATCTCTCTCATTTCTCAAAATAGCTCTTTAAGAAAGCTACTTGCTGGCTAGGGCTATAGATTAAACATCTGTTGTGCACTCAGCATCCTCCAGGAAAGGAAAAGGTTTGCTGAAATATTTTGAACATGTACAGTGAGAAATTGTAATCTTTCTTTCTATTACTGGTGCTCAGGATAAGTGACAATGTCTACTCTACACATTCAAAACATCACCACCCACAAAGATGGAGCAAATGCTTGGGGGACCCTGGGAGTTTACTTGGGTGAAAGAATAGAAAGCAAAAATGGCAGTGAATTCAGTCAGCAAAGTTGCCCATTCACAGTATGAACTATATTTGACTAGTAAGGCTGAACGTGACTGAATCGCCTCTTGATGATGTGGACAGTTATGAGGAGTGGAGAAGGAAAGGTAACACAACAAGATCAGCAGGAAACAGGGCTCAGAATGAGCCAAGAGAAAGAACTTGGGAGCAGGGCACGGGAGAGGAAAGGTGTACAATGTACATGCAATGTTATATTTTAATTGATACCTGTTCTGTATCATCATGGGCATACTGATGCTCATACAAACATCTCTCCTGCTCCAATGTCTCACTTATAAGTCGAGCTACTTCACTCTGAGTTCCTGGTTTTTCTCTTCCAATCAGAAACCTACAGGAAACCATCAACCACCATCAATGTCAAATATAATTTTAATATTTCCCCTTCAACTCTACTACTAAAAAAAAACCTGCTTATTTTATAAAATTACACATACCTGACTGTGCCTTTTGTATTTTTTAGTACAGTTGCTGCAAAAAACTGGGTTACTCCAACAAGACTTATACCATCAACTTCAACAATTTGATCATTTACTTGGATTCTGAAAGGCAAAGAATAAACATATTTGGTGTTACACACCACACTATATTTGTTAAAATAAAAGGGCATTTGAATGAAAACAATAAAAAGCATATGAGTAAGGGCCTGTCTGGTCATTATGTTCTACAGAACATACCCTACAGAATATTTTCAATGGTAACTTTTGGTTAGATTATTAATTCTATTTATATCCCACCTTTCCTCACAAATGAGCCCCCTCCCACAGGGAAAAAGAAACTAAAGATCTAAACCAGACTCAAATATGTTTGCTTTAAAAATGAAAGTATATATTTAAAGTGCAGGTAGGGACTGGGAGAATATATATTTAAACTAGTTAAGAACATCTTAAGGAGGCAATATGCACTTGCTCGATTCCAAGTGATACATTTTTGATAATGAAGAGCTTGTGTAAGATCCTATCTGCACCTTCCTTCTGTTACAGTTGTAATAAGCAAGCTTCTAGGGGTTGGAGAACCTTCTAGAATGACATTCAGCACAATATAGGGGCTGTAATCTCATAGGATATTTAAAAAAGACATCCACCTTTGCACACTAACACTGCATGGGTGAAAAAATAGAATTTACATGGCCTACTGTGTTGTGCAACTGTCTCTCTAATACACACTATCCTTATAGAAGGAAAACATGGTTTCCCATTTCACCTGAACTGAGCCAGTGAAACATTCAGATACTGAAAAGTAATAAAACTTAGCTTGTATACTTTTACTCTGGCTTGGTTTTACTAATGTCTGCAAAACAGAATAAGCATTCCTAACGGAAACTTACCGACCATCTTTCTGAGCAGCTCCACCTTCAGTAATCGTTTTTACAAAGATTCCCAGCTTTTCCAGTCCCTGATCTGCACCAACACCCATTCCAATAATACTGATACCTAAACCACTGTCACCTATGGGTTACAAAAGAAGAGAAAAAGACTGTGTATTTTTAAAATTAGATTCATAGCTAATAATTATTGGTCATATGTGCAAAATGCCTTATTGGCTTAATATAGTATATATCATAAACAGGAAGTCATTCTATGATGACTGAAGTAAGAAGTGCATTTATGCATTCTTAAAAAAAGAATGATGTACTGTGACAATCCAATGAATTCTGTTTTTTGCACGCATTCCTGTACTGTATAATCCTCCATTCAATTTTCAAAAATCCTTATATTTCAGCCTTCCAGCCCTTATCAAACATTTAAGAAGCAATCCTAAACTCAGCTAACAAGGTCTTTCATTAGTCTTCTATGTCTACTCACAATTCCCATCAATTTCACCAAGGCTTAATTCCAGGCCATTTTGACCACTTTGGCCTGAAAGTAAAAGTTATTTTTGCAGGATAAATGTTTAAAATGCATACCTTTTTCAATTTCCACAGGAAAAACCTCCATTTTCTCCACCCTTTTCTCAAGTTCATACTCAGCTGATGCTGACACAGGGTCAACCTCTTCATTACGTCTATCATAGTCTTCATTTGAGTAAGTATTGAATACCTAAGAAAATAAGAGATGGTTTTAGAACAGTTTTGCACTCATGAGAGTTCACTAGATCTAAAAACTAGATACTATTTGCATGTAAATACCAATACAGAACCCTTCATTTTCCTACCCCTTTTGCAATTCCTACCCCTATATCAACTCTTTACCCAAAGTCATCAACTCCACACAAAGTTAACTAAAATTCCACATCAAAGGAATAAAAGATTTAGCCTTAAGATAAGAATATGAGTTATATCTCCTAACTTAAATAATTTGGTCTGCTTCCATGGACCAGATTTCAAATGAACGAACAATCAAAATTATTTTAAAAACAACATAAAGAAACAAAAGGTATGAAGATTGGGTATAGGCAGCTCACTGAGCTAAGACAAAATAAAGAGGTAGAAAAAATGCAAAAAAAGGAAAAACCTGTTCTCAAAAGTGTCAATGAATAAGATTTATTACAATTCAATGTATTTCAGGGTGCAGTTCCTTCTTCAGGAACAATGTACAGATTAAAAATATAGAAGTCAAATAATGTGATATGAACAAAATACAATACAATGCTTATTAATGGCTTGTAATAAAACTTATCAATTTGCACTTTTGAGAATAGGCTTCTATTTTTTGCATTCTTTCTGTTTGTGTGTCTTCCTCTTGGATTTTTGGCAAAAGACAACAGTAGTGATAAACAAATAACAAAAAGGTGCTGACAGGAGCCAGGGACTCCCTGACTACTGACAACTTTTCACGTCTACTTTTTCGGCACATTTTTTGAGCTCTACTTTGGACAGGATAGTCTGAAAAACATACAAGCCAAAACTAGGTTTGAAGTATGCTAGTCTTTTCTGTTAGCAGATGGTAAAAATCTACATTGGAAGCTACTATATTTTTCCAAAGAAGGGTGTTTTTGGTAAAGTATTTTTAAAAACAAAGCAAAAAAACAAATCTTGTATATGTTTCCTTTTTTCTACCATCAGGAGTTATTTCACTCAGTTCCATCTATTTCATGGGACATATTCTAATATTACAATATAATTTGTTAATAATATAATATTAGTAATGTGTTTGTTTTGTGAAGAATCTAATTGTTTCCAGGAACAGGAAACATGAAGTTTCTGATAACACTATATTTAGTAATCATGGCAGTAATCCAAAATGCCTCAGAAAAAGTAGACAAATATTTGTTATGTATTTACTAAGGGAATGAAGATGTCCTTCTTTCAGAAAATGCTTTTATTCAGATTAAACCTGTTTCAGAAATCAAGCCACATAGCAGAAATAGCAACTGCTATATCTTGAGATCCTTGGAAGATAAAGGTGGTATATAAATGAAATGAATAAATAAATAGATAGATAGATAGATAGATAAACAAATAGTATGGTCTGTACCAGCTTATTTTAAAATAATCAAGTTACTAGACATGAACAGAAAAAATTCTCATAAGTTTTTATTCCCTAGGTATCACTGAAATGCTATCTAACTAATTCAGAATTCTGGGCTGTTACACAAAATTTCCAAGAACAGTCTTTGACGTTGCACACAAGTAGTACCGGGAAGTATTAACGATTCACAACTGCTGTGTACCATGCAAAGCAGTAATTCAACCAAGTTCCATATCTAGAACCTACATACGTCAATGCATGGTAGATGCAAAAGTTCTAGCTTTGTACATTAACCAGGAAGCAGAAAGGGAAAGTAGCACAAGAGCATATTACTGTATTTATGTATTGCCTAATATTTCTGGACATTGCAAAAAAAAAAAAAAAATTAACAAAGAGGTAGATGGGTTTCCACAGCTTACAATCCACTCTTCACAGAAGTAACAATTCTGAAAAAGTGGGAGTGGGTGGCAGGAGAGTTGTCCTCTGAGAAAAGTCTGTTGATGATGATTATAAGAAAAAGACTAGGGTTACAGAGAAAAAAGGGGGGTTGTGTTAAATAAAACAGGTGATAGTAACCAAGGTTACAATTTGGATTATACTAAACCTGCAATTTACACAAGGGTTACATTCTGTGGATTGCACCTAAAGCCAAAAGATTGTATTAGTCAAAACCAACTGGGTTCAAAGGTGAGTGGGATTGCCAAAGCAATTCTTCCCAGAGCCTCACCTCTATTCCACCCATCATTATTATTATTATTATTATTATTATTATTATTATTATTATTACATAAAGCTGAATGTGCACAAGTTAAATGTGTGTAAGTTACAGAGTATAGAAAGTATAGAGATAGTGCAACACAACCTGTTATAGCTTTTGCGTAGAGAAATATATTTACCTCAACTGTTTTCTTCTCAAGGTTCATGTTACTGAAACATATTTTATTTGTAATTTATGTTTGAATGTTTTGCTTTGGTCCTAAGAAAAAATGTTTTTAAAGAAACCCTGCTAATCACTATATTCCGAAAAGGTGCCAGCTACAACACCTGAGATACAGTAGTTGTGAGATACGATGTGAACAGGAACCTAGTAGTGTCATGGTCAAGGCAATACAGTGGTACTTACCATACATTCCAGCGTATAAGACGACTTTTTAACACCGGAAAAGAAGTTAAAAAGTTGGGGGCCGTCTTATATGCCGGGTATGGCTTCCTCCCGGTGCAGAGCCCACCACCCACTGCTGCTGTGGCGGCAGCTTCAGCAGTGGGTGCTGGGCTCCACGCCGGGAGGAAGACGCCCAGCGAAGCCGGCTTAGCATTGCTGGGCAGCTTCCTCCCAGCGTGGAGCCCGCTGCCCACTGCCCAGCGAAGCATATATCTTATACGCCCAGTCGCCTAATATGCCGGAATCTACGGTAATTTGTCCTGGAGGTCTGTTCTTAACCTGAAACTGTTCTTAACCTGAGGCACCACTTTAGCTAATGGGGCCTCCTGCTGCCGCTGCGCCGCTGTTGCACGATTTCTGTTCTCATCCTGAAGCAAAGTTTTTAACCCGAGGTAATATTTCTGGGTTAGCAGAGTCTGTAACCTGAAGCGTATATAACCTGAAGCGTATGTAACCCGAGGTACCACTGTACCTTGATTGGCTATCGAGGCAAGTAGCTCTCACATGTATACATACCAGAAATTGCTACATGAATTATTAAGCTTCCCAGACAGTAACTTCTAATGAACTGAGCTTTTAATGGAGCGAAACTAGGAACAGAAAGGAACAGAAAGTTTTCTGTATGTATAGACCTATGGGCACCAGCTTTGGTGCTTTCATGAATAGTGCTTGTGTGCAAATCCCAGAATTGTAGAGCTGGAAGGGACCCCAAGGGTCATCTAGTCCAAGCCCCTGCAATGCAAGAATCTCATGTGCATTTTCTGAGCAATTTGCTTGCCAACTAGAAATATGGGCTCCAAAAGAAGTTTCCTGTAGAAAGGTTAGATTCTGAAAACACAAGCAACATCCATCGAGTTCTCCCTCACTCCCACCACACTGTCAAGGGAAAACCACCCCCTTAGCACTTCAGCACTGTGTTCACTCCCACCCTTACTGGGTACCTTTGACAAAAGTAATTGCAAGAGCCTTACTCTTTCTGTTCCTGTGTCACAAGTGAAATAGAACTTCTACATCACACCCATCCAGGAAATGCATCAGCTAAAGTCACTGGATGATAAGCAATATTAGTCATACTCAGAACAGGACCATTGAAATCAGTGTATTTAAGTACATTAATTTTAGTTGCTGTACTCTGAGTATGACTTAGCTCTCACCCACTTGCTTGTAATCTACCATAATTATGAATTTTGGCTATCAGTGGTTACTAGGGTGTTTGCTTTCAGAGGTTAGAGCTTGTGTGATCATTTTGGAACATCCCCCCCCAAATCCACAATCTTTTAAAACAAGATTTCATTCACAAGCACCAAGATACAATTAGGCCTATGGTTATTAAACTTCAGCAATGATCAGTATATTTCCTGTTAACATGTTTTGATGTGGCAGCATGAATCAGTATGGATGATATGAACATTCCAATGTAAGTTATTTTAATTTCCATTTTTCCAGAGCCTGTTCCAATTCTGCCATTTGTAGCAGATTGTCCCCTAATAACCAAAGCTATTGGTAGTCATCTGTACTATAGATGAAATTTTATTTTTCCTAATAATAACACAGGCTCATTCAAATCTCTTAAAGATCATTTTCTGTAAAGACATTTCTTCTCAATGTGCTCTCAAAATTTCCACACCATCTACAGCAGGGGTGAGAAACCTGTGGCCCTCCAGATGTTGTTGAACTTCAGCTCCCATCAGCCCAGACAGTGTGGCTAGTGGTCACAGATGTTGACAGCTGTAGTACAGCAGTATCTAAGGAAGCACAGGTTCCCTATCCTGTCATCATTTCTAATTACGCCAATATTGGTTAAGGTATTTTAAAAGATTATTGAATAAGATGTGTGGACCCAATGGTGAGTATGAACAGAACTTCACATTCCCCAAACAACTTTGGCAACAACTGGTATTCAAAATGCTTGATGAGATATCATGCCATGTGTATGGCTGCCATTAACACCATTCAGCTAGCAGGTTAGGAAAGCTTCCCAGGCCTTCACTTCCAGCTCAAAAATAACAAATGCAGTTTGTGACTTTATTTATTTTCTGCTGCTCCAGAGAGTAAGACCGAAACCAATAACTTCAAATTACAAGAAAAGGGATGTAGACTGAGCACCACGAACTACTACCTGCCAGTATGAGCTTTTCAACAATGGGACACACTGCTATTGAAGGTGGTGAAATCTCTTTAGGGTTTTAGCAGAGGTTGGATGGTATTAGAGATACCTGCCACTTGAGGACTTTGGCAGGGGGGCAGTGTGTTCAGATAAGGCTGTGAATATTCTCCATCCAAAATTTTAGAGAGCTACTACCAGCTAGCATGGACGATACTGAACCAGATGAGCCAGTAATCTAATTTGGTTTAAGACAGCTTTCTATATTCCTAGGCCCTTTCCAACTTCAAAGCCATTTGAAAATAAAAATATACCCCAAATATGCAAAAAATCACCTTTGAGAATAACAACAGAGACTATTATATGATATGTGCAGTTTTTAGTATTATAACCAAGTATAGTTCAAAAAACCAGAAGGGCACAAATATTCTGAGGTGACCATTACTTCTCATTACTATTATGGTTAGCAGGTTCATAAACCACAACCAAAGCATCAAATTAAGGTACTGTATTCCTTACACCCCATTTTTATTGCCACAGCTGTTCCTTTTTTGACTGCCCAAACAGAAACAAAATTTGTCTTATTACTGTACCACTGACAATGAGAAGGTTTGAATGAATTTACTTTCACTCTGCTCTTTCAGTGAGTAGCTTACAAAGATCTAAATGGCATGACATACAAAGAAAAGGGAAAACCAGTTCTCATAACAACCAATCACAATCCCCACCCCAAGCTGAAAAAAGGATCTTTCAGTCTTGTTCCATCAAATTGGTCACAGTGAATGAGAACACTTCTATTATTTATTCCCCTTTACTTTGTTTTATCCTTCAGCATTGGTGACTAAGGCTGCAATCCTGTGCACAAACTCGGTAGTAAGTCCCAATGAATTCAGCAGGACTCACTTCATAATAGACATAAGCAGGATTGCACTGTAAATGACTACTCACCAAAGCCATGTCCTAACATTAAACTTTTGCCAGCTGTACCATAAAACTTCTTATTGCTGATCTTTAAATTTCAAATTCTTAAATTATGAATCCTGTATAAGCTACTAGAGCTATTGGTGCAAGGAAGAAAAAAGTATGTGTCACTAAGCTGTACAAGGTAGTACAAGACAGGGGCCTCTCAGGCCCAATTTAAGTAAGAAGCGAGAATGTCCCAAAGACTAGTTTGGGTGGGAAACCCCACCCCATTGTAAAGTGTTGATATGACAGGAAGTAGCTTATGGAAGATAACATCAAACTTTTAAAATAAGGTACAAGTATATCAAGTACACAATCAAGTACACAACATTGTGATTACCTTTCACCAAGAATAGCTTATTTATGGCCATCACAGCAATTGCCTACAATTGTATAGATTTTGAATGGTTCTATATAGGACCCCCTACATGCAAAATCTTAAGAAAGAAATGTAGCTTAGCACAATCCTAACCATCTAACCTGGGTCAATTACAGGGAACCATGCTAGTTGAGTGGGACACAGGTGGCGCTGTGGGTTAAAGCCTCAGTGCCTAGGACTTGCCGATCGAAAGGTCAGCGGTTCGAATCCCTGCTGCGGGGTGCGCTCCCGCTGCTCGGTCCCAGCGCCTGCCAACCTAGCAGTTCGAAAGCACCTCTGGGTGCAAGTAGATAAATAGGGACCGCTTACCAGCGGGAAGGTAAACGGCGTTTCCGTGTGCAGCTCTGGCTCGCCAGAGCAGCGATGTCACGCTGGCCATGTGACCCGGAAGTGTCTCTGGACAGCGCTGGCCCCTGGCCTCTTAAGTGAGATGGGCACACAACCCCAGAGTCTGTCAAGACTGGCCCGTACGGGCAGGGGTACCTTTACCTTTACCTTATGCTAGTTGAAGAATACTGCTATTCTTTCTGCAAGTAGCAAAAAAGAGACATAAGAACAGCAGAGAACTTCTCCCACCTCCATTGTGAGGTAGGTCAGGCTGAGATACAGTGACTGGACCAAGTTCACCCAGTGAGTCTCATGCCTCACTAGGGATTCCAACGCCATTTTCCCCAGGTCCTAGTCCGACACTCTAACCACTAAACCATTAGCTAAGAAGGAACCATTTCCAACACTGGTACAGAGGTAAACATTAACAAAAAGGAGAGCCATGCCATAAAGGGGAGGAGATAGGCAAAAGGAGTATATGAGCTTTCCATCTACAGTGGTGCCTTGGTAGTTGAACGGTGAGGCTCCCGAATGCTGCAAACCTGGAAGTGAGTGTTCCAGTTTGTGAATCTTTTTTGGAAGCCGAACGTCCGACATGGCTTCTGATTGAGCGCAGGAAGATACTGCAGCCAATTGGAAGCTGTGCCTTGGTTTCTGAACCATTTCAGGAGTCAAATGGACTCCCGGAATGGATTAAATGGATCAAGAACCAAGGTACCACTGTACTCCCAATCTCTGAACCACAATGTCAGATGCTCTGGGAATCAAAAATGCACTGTACAAAAGACAAAACTGATGCTTACTACAGCAAAGTAAAAACATGTTGGCCCAAGGTAACACACGTTAGAGCAGGCTTCCTCAACCTTGGCCCTCCAGATGTTTTGAGACTACAATTCTCATCATCCCTGACCACTGGTCCTGCTAGCTAGCTATCATGTGAGTTGTAGGTCAAAAACATCTGGAGGGCAGAGGTTGAGGAAGACTGTGTTAGAGAAATGGTGGGAAAGGTATCAGCTGATTCTTTAATAGTCATTTAAATGAAGATATCATATGATCATCAGCTGTCAACATTAGTTTACCTCAAGTTTGCCCATAGGCTATGAATGAGGTTTTGGTTTCGGAACGACCAACAACTGGCTGCAATCCAGAGCAGTTCCTTTTCAACATACTCTTCAT
Source organism: Podarcis melisellensis (assembly GCF_964234715.1). Lineage (NCBI taxonomy): Eukaryota > Metazoa > Chordata > Lepidosauria > Squamata > Lacertidae > Podarcis > Podarcis melisellensis. Next base: position 115,724,972 of record NC_138528.1, on the reverse strand, counting down.
TAGTTTCCAGAAGTTAATGGAGGCTGAGATATTAAATGTTAGCATTTTAAACTAAACTGCATTTTATTTCTGTCATATGATCTTCAGAATGCCTTTTTGAAACTTTACTGCTTGAACATGAAACCAGAGTGTTGGGCCTTTACTGAATAATCATAAAATTAATAGGCTACTTAGGAGCTTATTAGGATAAGAATAAAAGCATCAGTCTAAAGGTTCCCTGTGCACAGTACTCGGCTGCAGCGGAAGTATCTTCAGGCACAGAGCAAATGAATTATCAGTATGGGGTCAAAGCAGATGTGACCATAAATATGTCTATGTCTCCCATTTAACATGTGTATAGACTGATAAGCAGCTGTGGAGGACAAATTAACCCTTTTCCTTCTCTGCTATGATACTGAAGAAAACCCCTCCTTTGAAGGTGCCATTTTCTCTTGGAAATCCCCATTCACACTAATAGGGAAATCTCTCCCAATTCAAACAGCTCATTCTCAAGATCACAGCAGGTGAAAAAAAGGTTAAATTCTTTCTCATGCCTTCTGAAATCCAAATAACAATAATTATCAGTTCCCCTTCAATGTTGCTGCCATTTACATTAAAACAAACACATGTTAATTGCAAAGACACTTGAACCTCATAATCATGTCGCCCACAATTTTAAAATCAACTACTGTGGTACCTCAGGTTACAGACGCTTCAGGTTACAGACTCCGCTAACCCGGAAGTAGTACCTCGGATTAAGAACTTTGCTTCAGCATGAGAACAAAAATTGTGCTCCGGCGGCGCAGGAGCAGTAGGAGGCCCCCAATAGCTAAAGTGGTACCTCAGGTTAAGAACAGTTTCAGGTTAAGAACCAACCTCCAGAATGAATTAAGTTCTTAACCCGAGGTACTACTGTTCCTGTTTGGAGGTGAGAAGGGGCTTTTGAATTCTTCTTCTTCTTTTATCTACTCATTTCAGGTGACTGGTACAGTCAGAGTTGGATGCACGGATTGAGAGATGCAAATAGGAAGTAACCTGGCCCATCATTGTTCTTTTTTACTGAGGTAATAACAGGGTAAAAAACACATATAATTCACATAAATTAGGGCATGGCTAGCAAAGGTATTGCCCTCCAGCTGCTTTGACTAAAACACCCATCTGCCCAGCCAGCATAACCAACTGTCAGTGTTGATGGGACTTATAGTCCAAAAATGTGGAGGTCACCACACTACCTACCTCTGCATTAGGCACATTGTGTATGAGCCTTATAATTTCTGGTTACAGTGGTACCTCTGGTTAAGAACTTAATTCATTCCGTAGGTCTGTTCTTAATCTGAAACTGTTCTTAACCTGAGGTACCACTTTAGCTAATGGGGCCTCCCGCTGCTGCCGCATGATTTCTGTTCTCATCCTGAGGTAAAGTTATTGACCCAAGGTACTAATTCTGGGCTAGCGGAGTCTATAACCTGAAGTGTCTGTAGCCCGAGGTGTCTGTAGCTCGAGGTACCACTGTATATAAAACAGCTATGGAACAGAATTGATTTGGAGTTGTGAAATTTTACTCCTACTTCAAGGTTCTAAACATGCTTATACATACAAAACTAAGTCCCACCAGTTTCAATGGGACTTACTGCCCAATCAGCATGCTTAGGACAGCAGCCTCAGACATTTAACTAAAGTTCAAAATTTGCCATGTATTAGCAGCACACTACCAGAAGGCTGAGGGATGCGGGTGGCGCTGTTGGTAAAACCTCAGCGCCTAGGGCTTGCCGATCACATGGTCAGTGGTTCGAATCCTCGCGGCAGGGTGAGCTCCCGTCTTTCGGTCCCAGCTCCTGCCCACCTAGCAGTTCGAAAGCACTCGTAAGTGCAAGTAGATAAGTAGGTACCGCTTTACAGCGGGAAGGTAAACGGCGTTTCCGTGTGCTGCGCTGGTGCCGGCTCGCCAGAGCAGCTTCGTCACGCTGGCCACGTGACCCGGAAGTGTCTCCGGACAGCACTGGCCCCCGGCCTCTTAAGTGAGATGGGCGCACAACCCTAGAGTCGGACACGACTGGCCCATACGGGCAGGGGTACCTTTACCTTTACCAGAAGGCTTTATAAATATTTTTTAAAATTCCAAAGTGGGGGTCAGCAACCTTTTTCAGCCATGATCCAGTCCACCATCCCTCAGACCATGTGGTAGGCCTGATTATATATATTTTTTTGGGGGGGAGGAATGAACAAATTCCTGTGCCCCCCAAATAACCCAGAGATGCATTTTTAATAAAAGGACACATTCTACTCATGTAAAAACACGCTGATTCCCGGACCGTCCACAGGCCGGATTGAGAAGGCCATTGGGCCGCATCTGGCCCCCAGGCCTTAGGTTGCCTACCCCTGTTCGAAAGCATAAATAATTCTGGGTGCCCAAACTACATTCTACCCACTTTTGTCTGTTTCTTCCAGTATTAAGGGCTCCGGGTAAACCGATGTATGCAAATTAATAAAACTAATTTGTGTATCATGTAACCATCCAACTAATACTGTTTAAATGTTAACTTTCAAGCTTTAAAAAAAGTGAATCTAATTCAGTACTGAAATCAAAGACGATCTCAAACTTCTTTTAGGAAGACATAAGGTTCACATCACACTTGCAAAAGTAACTGGGAACAATCTTGGTTAGCAGTGCCATCTTTTGCAAACCTTTATGTTACTACGCTTTTGAAAACACACAACTCCCTAACCTCCCCCAAAGCTCTACAATATTCCTAATCCGTTCTACCCTAAAAGCCTAGCAATTTGAAAGTTCCAGATAAATGATCATCTTCAAACATTAACCACTATTGGGAAATATTTCCTTAGATACTTTGGGTGATATCCAACACTTCTCCCCCCTGCTGACGAAAGGCATCCATCAGGAGAATGGGAAAGAAAAGCATTTCTCGGTAATTCCCCCTCTTCCCTTCAGTCTCCTGTGGCTCCTCAAAATCTGAGGGTGAGAAAACGAGAAGCAGTTTTTGAGTGACAGCAGAGGGTGTAGAGAGGAGGAGTCACAAAAAACTGCCTCCCGCCACTGTTCTGCTGACAGAAGTTTTCCACCAGTGAAGAGGAAGCAGTGGATATCACTCATTCAACCCAATTATAGGCATACTTATTTGGAAGTCCTATTAATATCAAAAGGGACTGGCTGCTAAACAAACCAGGTGGATGAAGCCAAGGGGTTCTACAATTACATTCAGTATTATTTCTCACCATAATTAAATCAAAAGCAACAATGATTATACCATACAACATGTAATCTTCTGGAAATGGCATCATCACATTAGGCATTAGGAAAAAGGAAGGAAAATACAACTATCCATGACACTTTACCTTGATTGGGGCTGTGGAAAACTTTACTTTCCTATCTGGATCGGGATCTTCTTCTTCAGAGAGTCCAGGAAATTCCTCATAATTACTATCATAGTTGTATTCCTCCTCTGGCAAGGTTTCCTCTCTTTCAGGGCCCTGACTATAAGTCTCGGTTTCTCTGTCATCGTCAAAAGCTGCATTCTCTATCCCAAAAGCACTGGAAGAAAATCCACTACAATTTTCTGGCCTTTCTTGTTCTTCATCCTCTTCTTCACTATCTCCTACTTGTTCTACATGATCATGCTCTCTTGTTTGAACTTCCTCCAGAGATGCCACATCTTTTACTTCTTTTTGATGGGGCTCACTGCACCCACTAAGTTTCTCCATTTCTTCAAAGGTGAGGCCATTTCCTTCACCTTCCCAGCTTGGAAATCGGAGTGGTTTCTCCTTCTGGAAGACATTAACTTCCCCCACAATTTCACCATCATTCTCTGAAGTTTTATTCTGCACCATTATCAATTCAGCTCTAACTACTTCTACCTGAGAGATTTTTATTGGGGCTCTATCTACTTTAGTGGACACATTGTTTGTATACTGCAGATTCCTCTCAGAGGTTTGTTGCTCTCTTCCAGACGCTTCTTCAGTGACCCTACTCTGTTCAGGTTGATTTTGCTTCAAGTACAGCTCTTCCTTAACCACTGGTGATTCCCAACTGCAGAACACCGACTCGACTGGACTTTGGGTACCCTCATTTTTTGAAGTGTCTTTACACTCTTCACTGTCACTGTCTCCCAGGAAACTCTCCAGTCTTCTAGAAATAGGTCCAGCATTCAGTGAGGACAATCTAGAGCTGGAGTGCTGCACCTTGTGTTCACTGTTCCCTTGACCCTCTGCCTTGTCTATGGTGACTTGAGAGCCAACATCGGTATTGAAATTAAAGTGATCAACCACACTACTACCGTCAGAGGAGGCAGAGCCATGCCTCCTCCTATCTTCAATCCTTTCATTTTTGCTAGGAGTACATCTGTCCAATGAGCTTGGTTTTTTTGTGTTCCTTTCAAAAAGTTTCCTAGTCTCAGAAAACTTCTCCGCTAGGGCAGCTTTGTCTAGATGTCCTTCATCACTGCTACAGATAATTTTGTCAGTAATCGAAGAAGCAGGTATAGAATCCTGGGGACCACTGCAAGGGACAGAGTCAATATTTAGGAGGTTGTTTTTTTGAACACAAAAGAAAGATGGGCTACTGGGAGAAGGAGGAGCAGGGTCACTTGCAGCTGTTTTGGTGATGATCTTGGGCTCAGAGGGTGGGCTGTTCTCAGAACAAAGTGGAGTGGAAGAGCCACCCATCTGCATGAACATATTTTTGATCTTGTGTACCCTGTTGCCATAGGTGACAGCTCTTCCCCGAACATGTGGGTCATTACCTCCACCATTGGATGAGCTAGTCAGCTTTTGCTGTGAGCCAGATCTATTTGAAGCATTATCCGAGTTCACAGAATCAAAACTGCACTTAATAGCATGGAAATCAGCTTTATAGGCATTTCTGTGTGGAGAAGCACTTCTTAAAGTCCTCTCTCCTTTTCCTTCAGTCTTCATCATTGTCAAAAGGAGAGACCCTTCACTCATTTACAGTGGGGAGAGGTATGAAAACCAACAGCAGTTGCCCTTGCTGTTCTTCACAATGCCAGGATACAAGCCTCTTACAAACTGGAGACAGAATGAGACTGGAAGACGCCTCTGACTGGCTTATTCCATGCAGGCACTGAAGTGAGTTGTGGGAAGAGCCAGAGAAGAACACACACAGAGAGAACAAGCACTCGAGGAATGTATCTGGAAAAACGGGATCCTAGCGCCACGGCTGATCTACTATCCTGAAAGCCATCTGCAAAAAAAGAAAAGTTAATGAGCCGAAGGAGGAGACCTCACCCTTCTACGTATCTTAACTTCTCTCAAACAGAATTCCATACCCTGAGGAGCAGTGGGAAACTTATCTCTATTGTCCTCTGCCAATCAAAGGGGAAGCAAAATCAAAATTAAAAAACGATTAAGTCGCAGTTGAAATAAATACAAACTCTGAATTTCTGGAATTAACGCAGACTCACTGGGGCTTTACCCTGCAACAGTGTTGGAAATAGTGAGGAGGAGAAAAACTGCTTTAAGCATGTGGAAAGCAGTTGCCTCTTTCTCACTGGCCATTGACTAAACCGTAGGCAGCTCTTCCTCATCGGGGATTAAGAGGAAAGGCTTCCAGGGCAAGAGGATGCAGTTTCCAGGCAAGGCTGGGGAGCCCTTTCCACAAGGGGAACAACATTTGCTCCCGGCGCTGCAAACTTTTCTTTCTGGACAGACCTGCTGGCCCAAAGGAGGCCAATTTCTCTTCTCCCCCCCCCCCCATGAAAATACTCTTTTCCCTCCTCTGCCTCCAAGAGGCTTGGCCGTTCCAAGTTCCTTGGAGGCCCATCTCTGGCTGTTCCTAATTCCTGAGGCGGCGAGGGGGGGGGGCGGCGGAATACAGGGTGTGGGGGGGGAAATACGTGGACGCCACAACTTCACCCCCCCTTACAATCCCCGCCAGCCAGCCAGCCCGCCCCCGCCTACGTCCTTCTTCCCTCACTCGGTGTCTCTCCCTTTCTCGCCTAGGGCCAGGCAGGAATGCGAACAATTCCGGCCCGAACTTTGAGGCTTCCTTAGGAGAGAAGCGGAGATAGAGAGTCGTCGTCGTTGCCGTCGTCCGTCCCCCCCACGGGAAGGGAAAGAGAGCCAACTCCGGAGGCTCACAATGGAAAGCCGCTGCCACGAAACTCGCCGGCTCCCCCCCCCCGGGGGAGAGTTTGCCCGCTTTCCTTTCCCTCCTCACGGGAACTCAAAACAACAACAACGGCCCACCCACCCCCCACACAAAAAGCACCTCCGAACTTATTACCTGAGGTAAAAAGCTCATATCCCGCGCGGCAGCGGCGGCGGCTCTTTCCCCTCCGCCCGTATCCGCCCCTCCGAACAGCTCCGGCTCCGGTTAACTTCTTCTTCTTTACTAGCTCTTTTCTTTTCTTCTATTTTTTTTTTTTTTTACAACTCCGCCCTCCTCACCCCCAAAACAAAAAAAAAAAAACCCCAAACTATTCGCCCGCCCGCCTTTCCACTATCAACTACTCTCCGTCTCGCGCGCCCGCCCGCACGGCCAGTTTATAGTTCTTCTACGGTTTTCTTTCTCGCTCTTTTCCCCCTTCTTCTCCTCTCTCTCTCTCGTTCCACAGCCCCCTCCCCTCCTCTCCAGGCCGCGCGGGCGGGCGGGCGCGCGCTCAACCCCTTACAACAACAAAGGGAGTAGAAAGGGGGGGGAAAGAGTCCCCGGAGCGAGAGCCCCGCTCTTCTTCCTCTTGGAGGGAGGGAGGGAGGGGGAAGAGGGATCAGAGGTGAGGGACCAGGAGGCGGGGAGGAGCGCGAGCGCGGCGGCGAAGTTCTGAGGGAAACGCCTGCATCCGTTGGGATATACCATACTCGGGAGGAGAGGGAAGGCTCGGGCCGTACCATCTTGACTTGAGGGAAAAGCCGGGGAAAGAGGAGCTCCGGCGCCTATTGTTCCAAGTTTGCCCCCTGCTGTTGGTGGCATCTGTGTATCTCTCTCTCTTTCTCTCAGCAACGCAAGGAAACACCCCCCCTTGGGACTTGTTTTATTTCCATATTTTCCATTTTCAACACCCTCGCAGCAGCTCATAGATGGAGGGGAGGGGGTTGGCTGTTAGATTCAAATCCCAAAGCAACGAATGGACCATATCTATCTATCTATCTATCTATCTATCTATCTATCTATCTATCTATCTATCACCATATACTTACAGGCCAAACGTATATGAAAATATACTTTTTAAATCAGAAAAATGCAAATATTTCAACCCTAATACTATATAATAGATTAAGCTATTACTGGACAAGGCCCAGCCATTTTAGAGAACTGATGCAATTCCCCTAAGGCTCCGAATTATTTTATTTTTAATGGAATTTTATTAGAGGACATGGTGCGCATATGCATATAAATTCCGTTGATAAAAATGGGACTGAATTCCAAATAATGTGGATCTACAATCCTTCAGTAACTGTTAAGGCTAGTACAATGGTGTTTACTTTGGAGTAAGCACGCAGGATCAGACTCTTAAGCTTGCAGAGGTCACCTGCTGCATCCAGAATTGTGGGTGCCTGTCAATGAATGGCAAAGTTGGTGGAGGGGTTTAGGGAAGGCAAACTTTCTCAGCCTCCAGCCTCCCACCCCTCTAATTCAAGATTCATGTATGGCTGCCTGTTTGCTTTAAGTTGCTGGCACTGGTCTTCAAAACCCTAAATAGCATGGGACCCAAATAGCTGACAGAGTTTATTGAGAATTCAAACTTCTCTGCTGTATGAGAAAGTAAAATTGAGTCCTATCAAATGAGGTTTTTTCTTCCTCTTTTTCTCTCAGGTCTTCTTTTCTCCCCTCTTAGGCTGGATACTGAAGGTCATTTCTGTTAACTTGCAATAGAAGTTATTACTGTAGCACAAACTCTGATACTTGTACGTACACAATGGGGAAAGAGGAGCCTTGCAGCCTGGAGAAAAAGTGAGTTCATTCTGTCTTCTTATTTCCTAATTCCTAATTGCAGCTACTCTCTCTAGCCCCATTCCAGCAGATGGAGTTATGAAATTGGCTACATTAGATTTCAGGCAGCACCTGGTATTGTCAATTTCATTTCCTTAAAATATGTTCTCCAGTGTGACAGAAAAGGGCAGTATATACTGTTCAAATAGGAAAAACCTAGAAAATGTTTTTCAAATCTTCTGGCCATGGAGGAGCAGATACATCTGTGCTTCCCTACTGTCAGGGGCTCAGGAGCAGAGGCACAGGAGAGGGAGGAAATGGAGAGCGAGGGGGAGGAATCCGAGGGCAGTGTAGGGGGTGACAGTGGCCCGAGGGATTCCTGGAGTCTGTCCAGCGAATCGGAAGACTCGCAGAAGGGAGCGCCAATGGCCAGGGCAAGGGGGGTGCCAAGGGGGACACCCCAGAAGGAAGGGGCCAGCGGGGACTCCCAGAGCAGCAGTTGGAAATCAGGACCAGCTTCCCCACCAGAGCGCAGTGGGGGGGAGGAGTCCCAGGCATCGGGACCAGTGTTCCCACCACCAGCGAGAGGAGATGAGTCAGGATTGACCACGCCTCCATCGGAGAGCGCGGAAACGGTCGAGAGGAAGGTTGCCGGCTGGGCGCGCGCGCCAAGTTCAAATGTACAGGCGAGCGGCACAGCAGATAGCCCGGATAGGGAGCCAGGTCCTAAAGCCCGCCGAAAGGAGGGGCAAGAATCAGGGGGGTCAGCGTCAGAAGAGTCCAGAAAGGAGGAAACCCCAGGGGGCAGAAGGACCCAGAGGAGGAAAGAGCAACGGAAGAGGTGGAGTAAGGCTAGAGTCTTAAACTGGTGTACAGGGGGCAGAGACTCAGATGGAGCTTCGCCGGTCTAGCTTCTAGACGTAGAGCTGCACGCTGCGGTTTGGAAATGGAAACTAATCGTCAATAAAGACTTTTGTACGTTATTACTGACTAGCGTTGGTCCTCTGTGAGCTGGGACCTAGAGGCAGCCCTGACACCTACCCTTTTTATTTATTTGTATTTGTTTGGAGAAAGATACCCTGCCTTTCCAAAGCTTTCTCACAACTCAGAGCAGTTTACTCTGAAACTGAAATACAGTGGTACCTTGGGTTACATATGCTTCAGGTTACAGACTTTGCTAACCCAGAAATAGTACCTCGGATTAAGAACTTTGCTTCAGGATGAGAACAGAAATTGTGCTCCAGCAGCGCGGCGGCAGCGGGAAGCCCCATTAGCTAAAGTGGTACCTCAGGTTAAGAACAGTTTCAGGTTAAAAACGGACCTCCGGAACGAATTAAGTACTTAACCCGAGGTACCACTATATTACATTTCCATAACAAAACCATAATTTTCAAAGGCTCATAGGGAAAAGCAGATATGAACACATTGCAACACTGTGGAAGTGGGGGGTGTTTAAATAAGAAACTTTAATATTTTGTCTGGGCAGAGACTGAGGAGAAGGAAGAGTGTGTTACCCATCTCCAGCGATGTTATACCCAGTAGCTTATGCAGTGATGCCAATGGGTATCCAATGGGTATCCTTTGCAGCCATTCAGACATATTGCTGCAGAGCTACTTGGGCTGTTCGGTGTTTCGCTTTGTATCATGTGCTGCTTTAAGGACTACAAAATCCTGAAAAGCTAGTTTGTCCAAAAGCTATGGCAAAACATGTACCATAAACACTAACAGGCCTTCAGTATTGCCTGTTATAACAGCTGAAGTGCTACGGTGCTGGGCTGGATGCAAAAGCAAAACTTCACAAGCATTTGAATCAAAAGCCACAGAAATGCTGATTCTAACACAGTTAATAGGGTGAAATTGCCTATAACGATATGCAGACTAGAGATAACCAAGAAAGGTGACGAGCAGTTTTAAAAGCTATGCCCATGCTATTGTTATTTTCATTTACATATTTATCAACTGCCCTTCACTATAAGATACCAGGACAGGTTACAGCACTAAAACAATATTTAAAATTGTTGAAAGCCAATCCAGTAGAATTCCAGTAGGATGATGGTGTCCAAGTATGTTTACCTGGATAGACAAGCATTTAACAGAATCATAGACTGGTAAAGTTGGTTTGTTCAACATTTTTCTTTCTGCAGACATGAAGTCATCTTGTGCCGCGCTCTTCTTGAATAAAAATGTTCACCACCAGAATAGAAATGGGTCTAGTTTACAGGTCATTTCCAAGGATACCACTGACTGGTTGATTTTTAAAATTTCATGGGCACAGCATAAAAAAACCATCTAAAAAGTTATGGAAGTCTAAAAGACTTCCTGATGAGTTTTACCGCTCAGTGTGCCTGGAATACAACCTTTGTGAAGCCTTGATGTGCGGAAGAAATATGCCTGAAAGATGTTGCTTCAAATATCATTCTTTTCTGATTTCCTGCATGCATGTATATCTGAAGTTAAAAAGATGTATGTGCTGTTGTCATACAGGAAGTGATTTTGGTTAAGAAAAAGGCTTACGTTTTGAAGTGGTACCAGGTTTCAGTGGTAGATAGGCTTAGTAAATTGTAAGCCAAAGGAAACTTCTCTTCGGTATAGAATTAGACCACAATTTCTGTAAGCTTAAACTAGGTCTCTAATTATAGATTACACTCTAGTCAAGCCTGAAGGTTATAATTTAAAACTGTCATAGCAACTATAGTTCAAGTTACACAAAATCCTGTCATGGGGACTTAGTAGAAGCATGAGAAAGAAACCTTTAAAATGTAGTCATGTGTCTTTTTAATGGGATGGGATGAAGCAAAGACAAACAGTAAACTCAAACAGAGGGAAGAAAAGGAGGCAACCGCCGCCTCTTCTTAACAGCTGAGCGTAATTGTATCAAGAACAGGATGTGCATTTATTTAAAAGCATTTCCCAACCATTGTCCAAAACACACACTCAAAAAGGAAAAATAGATTTATTAACATATACAGTGTGGTAGTGAACTAGCTGATCATGTGCGAACCTCTGTGGAGTCTGGAAGTATGTCCCATAAAAAGTTTGGAAGATGGTGGGTTTATGGAAACATAACCTGCCATATACAAAGTCAAACCATTGGTTCAGCTGGCTCAGTATTGTCCACACTGTGCGGCAGCTGCTCCACTGTGTGGATTGCAGGCAAATATATTTCCGTGCCCCATCTGGAGATGCCAGGGATTAAATTTGGGACATCATTAGTTAGTTAGTTAGTTAGTTAGTTAGTTAGTTAGTTAGTTTATATTCCACACATTCAGTATGAGTTTGTGCTCTCAGGGCAGCAAAGAGAATCATCAGAAACAAAAGCTACCATTTTTGAAATGAAATAGATTGGAAAATCAAACTGCTCTAAGTTAAAGAATGCTTGGATTCATAGTTCTTCAACTGGGAAAACAGAAATGTTTTTGTCTGACATTTAAATGATAGGCAGGCCTCTTTGGGGAGGGCATTCTCAAGATGAGGAGCCACTACAGAAAAGCCTCTCCAGTCACTATCACCCACTGAACTTCAGATCAGAGGCATAGCGTGGGCAAGGGGGCTGTTGCCCCGGATACAGCTTTTTTTGAGGCCACATTTTGCTCCTCACACTGCCCCTGCCAGACCCACTCTGCTTTGTGAGTCTGATCCCTCATCCCAGCAAAGCAGCGTGGAGCTGGCAGGGCATCAGGAGGACCCAACAGGCATGTGTCCTTCCAATCAGCCCAGTCAGACCGATTTTAAGGGCACCTGCCTGCCTTGCTGCGTCCTCCTCATGTCACCCTCCGCACCACCACCACCCTGGCGTGTCTGTCCCGGGCGCCTTGAAGACACATTCCACTGCTGCTTCCGATGGTGCAGTTCCCTGGAGAAAGATCTCAGATGATGATCTCAGTGGATGAGCAGATTGATATAGGAGAAGGTGATCCAACAAATACCAGTATCTGGGTCTTCTTCTCTGGCAATCACTCGTAGCCGAGTAAGATTGTCTTCCATAAACACGGTTTTAACAATGAGTCCATGAGTGACTGGAGGCTAATTCTGGATCCCCACGTCCTTCCACAGTGGAGACATTGGTTTCCGGGTGGGAGTTGATCACGGTGTGGATTTGCCAAACGAGCCTTCCTCTTAGCACATTTCTGCATTGTGTCCTGAGTTCAAGTGTCTTCAAAGCCCATGACACTTTTGGTAAAGGCTGTTCTCCAATTGGAGTGCTCACGGGCAAGTGTTTCCCAATTGTTGGTGTTTATACTACATCTTTAAAAATTTGCATTGAGACAGTCTTTCAACCTCTTTTGTTGACCACCAGCATTATGCTTTCCTTTTTCAAGATTGGAATAGAGTAGTTGCTTTGGAAGATTATAATCAGACATCCACACAACATGACCAGTCCCACGAAGTTGATGTTGAAGAATCATTGCTTCAACACTGGTGAGCTTTAGCTTTAAAGAGAAACCACTTTGAAATGAGATGAGAAACTCATAGGGAGCCAGTGGAGTTGTTCCAATATAGACAATACATGCGCTCTTCACCAGATCCCTGACAGCAACGCAGCGGCCATGTTCTAGACTAGCTTCAGTTTACAAACAATCTTCAAAGGCAGCCCTACATAAAGGGCATGGTAGTAATCCAGCCTCAAATTTACAACAACATGGATAAGTGTAGTTAGGCTATCTTTGTACAAAAAGGGGGATCATAGTTTACATATAAGTCTCAAACTGATAGAAGGTCCAGGTCCTTTGGACTACCGAAGTTACTTGAACTTCAAGTGATCAAGATGTCATTTCCCAATGTTAGTATCACATCATTGTTTGTGTTCAAATTCTTTTGCTTTGGAAATAATATATGTATTTGTCATGGAATTCTACTCAATATTGATCCAGAGCAGAACCTCAATGTATAGTTAGCAGAGTAAAAACTTAAGCACGTTGCAGGATTCCCCCCCAAAATAGACCAGAGGCTACCGAAGGCAAATGAGCATAATGGTCACAAATCCAATACATTTAGGATTGGCACTGTTCATAAGAAAACAAGTTGCAGCAGACTTAATTTAAACTTAAAATAACTTATAAGTCAAAACTTTAACACTAAGCAAACTGTACAGAACCCCACACCAGAAGGAAAAGAGATAGAAAGAGAAAGTGAAACCCAGGCTCCTTCTGGCCCTACTTTTATAGTCAGCATGACCTTGACAGAAAGAGATAAGAGAACCAGTTTAAGCCACCAGTACTCAGCTTCTCTGAAGAAATAACCCAAACATCATGAACTCTGCTTGTTTCTTTCACACAGAGAAACTTTCAGGACCCTCTAATTAATTAATTAGAATAGGAAAGATCTCTACACATCAGATTGATACTTTCTGCACTAAGAAATGCAAACTAACAGTACAGTGGTACCTCGGGTTAAGTACTTAATTCGTTCCGGAGGTCCATTCTTAACCTGAAACCGTTCTTAACCTGAAACACCACTTTAGCTAATGGGGCTTCCCGCTGCCGCCGGAGCACGATTTCTGTTCTCATCCTGAAGCAAAGTTCTTAACCCGAGGTAATATTTCTGGGTTAGCGGAGTCTGTAACCTGAAGCATATGTAACCTGAAGCGTATGTAACCCAAGGTACCACTGTCTTCTTGTTTTTAGCTCTCCTTAGAGACTTCCCTTAGGCAAATGGCTGGTTATTGTGAGAGCAGGATGTTGGATTAGATGAGCCACACTGGCCGGATCCAGCAAGGGTCTTCTTATGTTCTCAAGCCCAACTCTGCATGGTAGCCATGGCGGAAGGGGGAAGGTTGCAGGGTGTAGGCTGCAGGCTGGCACAGAAACTGGGTTTTGATCGGGCCCAGTGATGGCTGGTGATGGCTATGTTACCAGTTTGAGATTCAGTTCTTTCTCTTGCCCCCTCTCACTCTGGCAGGGATACCACCAGTAGGTCTACCACCTGCCCACATTTTCAGCAGAGCTGACTAGAAGGACCACTCTGCTCAATCCAAGGCCCTCGCAGCTCACCATAAGGGGTAGCAGGTTGGATTGTACTGTAAAATAGCAGGGTGGGTGGGGAATGGTGCTTCTCAGTGCAGATTTGATACACGCAAGCTACTAGTGAGGAAAGAGTAAGCATACCTAATTATAGTTTTAATTGGATATAAATACCTGATCAACAGATTTAATATTCAGTGGAACCATCTGGCTACTGCAGAAGTACATAATATATTTGGCTTATTAGTGAGAAGCAGAAATGGGGGGGGGGGGGGAGAGACATGATAAAGAGGCAATGAAAATTCTTATTTAGCTGAAGTGGCAAATTTCTGTCTTTGTGACAGTATTTACCGGTAATAATGTTCTGATTGTACCAGCACTGTGAAGTTATAAGTAACTCAAGTGCGCAATGATGATTAGAGGATCATAGTTGGCTAAAGACATGTATCCAAGATTAGATTAATGGAATCTTTATTTAGCATAAAGTTAAAATTGTTTCATGACAAAGCCAAAAAGAAAGAAATGAAAATACCCTATTAACATTTTCACAAGCATTTTTCTTTTTAAATTGCTGCTAGTAAAGCTTTTCTGCTATACCATTTCTTATCTAGAATCATTATTCTTATCATCTTTGCCCATTTTTTCCACAATATATATTTATTTCATTAGTATGTCTAGACAAGAATGTGAAATCATCCTGATGCCATATGTTTAACTGTTTATTTTATTTTACTATGACTCTAGCTCAGCTGAATGCCTACTATTATTAAATCTTCTGAAAGAACAAACAAACATTTGAACTCTGTGACACCTCAAAAATGTAATACATGTTTAAATTCTACAGTAGGTAATAAGGTCCAGCAATTTCATTCAGGCTTAGTTGTGAAAGAGTTGCACAAAATTAATGTAAACCTCTGTTATAATCCTATACTTGAGATCTGTGGCAGAAGAGTAACAGGATTTGGCAGAAGCCCTTCTATGGAGGTAGAATGCCAGATATACCATTGCCACAAAAAGATGCTGTCAGAACATCCCACATGCAAATGAAAATAGGCTACCAGCAGACTCATTCCACTGGTGTAGATATGCTGGCGCAATGACCCAAAGGGGTTGAAGTTTTGGGTAGAACATGAGCAACATACATATGCTGTATCCTAGTAGCCTTCAACCTTTTCAGATTCCAGTACTCACCTTCAGCCCAAACATGAATTTGGGGACCAACTACTTAAGTTTTTAACCATATAGTTAGTTATATGGTAGCTGTACTACTGTTGCAACTCAATATTGGGTCTTAACCCACCAGTTGAAGACCAATCCACTACTCCAGAGGTGGGCAACTCTCAAGAGACTGCGATCTACTTTCAGAATTAAAACTGGCAGTGATCTACCCCCTTTTTTTCATAAGATGCACAGACATTTCCCCTTACTTTTTAGGAGGAAAAAAGTGTGTCTTATGGAGCGAAAAATACAGCACTTAATAAATCTATATAATTGAATAAATGCTAACAGAAGACTTAGGCTGGATCTCCAGACACATCAAAGATTGCATTTAAAGGTGTTGGAAACTTCATACAGGGAAATCCTGTTGGCGAAAGACAGGACTCCGCAGCGCCATCTGATGTCACAGTGTTAAAACGCATATAAAGCGCTTTTATCTTTACGAATGTAGCTGAGTCCTTAGTGGTGTAGGGAAAAACTTTACCTTTTCCAGCTGCCGTCATGCTGGAGACTGAAACAATGTCATGATTTGTTAGAACCACTAATCTAGAGCAGTATCAGAGAAGGTTTCAGTTACCCACTACCGCATAGCCAGATGAGTAATGCAATCACACACCTACTAAGTTTGTATTTGCAAGCCAGCACTGATACTAATGAACAAACACACTTTTGTTCTACACTAGTGGATCCTGAAATGAATTTGCTGGCAAGGAATAGTTGCACCGAAGGGACTTTCAGTTCTCTTTTACTTATTGAAGCACTTTATCGTTGCAGGTGCATATTATTCAAAGTGTGAGGGCTAACCTTTAAAGCCTTATTGATGGCCTTGGTACCTGAAGGAATGCCTGGCCTCCATAGGAGCCTGCCCACATGCTGAGTCCTTCTTGTGGGATGTAATCACTATAGCAGTCAAATACAACATTTCCTGTTTGCCTAGAGTGGACATGCAGGGGAATGTTACTCCAGCCAGGAGGACTTCCTGTCACACCTGTCTGGAGCATCCTTCCCCTGTGTGTGACCAGGTAGATGGGCGTGACGCTGGGAGACCCCATAAAAGGGCTGGTCACGAAGCCACCTTCCCTTCATCCATTTTTTTCTCTTGGACTGCACTGCTGGCTCTCAGCTAGCAGCACATGGGTCCATCTTCACAAAGGGTGTAAGCCAAATTCTGTAACTGTAACTACCAGCCAAAGCCTGCCTTCAGGGATCATACTGTGAACTAAATATAAGTAAACTTCTCATTACTTATGAAGAAGACTGTTGTGTCTTTATTCATTTTAAGAGGGAACAAAGGGGATTTACCAAGAACAAATTCCAATCTGGATAAGCCAGATTGGATTGCTTAACTCAAGAGATTCAAATGAATCTACCAACCAGCTTCCTGCAGTATAAAAGGGTAATGTACTCTGCTGCTGACTCACCAGCATGAGTGGGGAAGTGAGGATATATTAATCAATATAGCCTCTCCTACTATCCACAACATCCCCACACTTCTCTGTCTTTTCCCCAGGTGTGCCTTGCCAAATGAGGTGAGGCAGGTAGTGAATGGGAACGGTACATATTCCATTACAGTTAGAATGGACCTTCCAAGTGTTGCTGAACTACACCTCTCATCATCAATGACCGCAACCAGCTTGAGGTGAAACAGGAAGGTGCCGCCCTGCCGCCTCCCTTACCTGGGTTGTGAGGCAGTGCCTCCAAATCAGGGACAATGATGACAGGTTTCTTCCTGGAACTCACTTCCAGAGGTGGGGCACCCGTAGGCTGGCTTCTTCCACCTGAGGTAGCTGCCTAAGCCCATCTGCTTGTACCATCTGGAGGGCCATAGATTCCCCACACCTTACTGAATGCTTGTGAAACATGGACCACTTATAAACACCATCTCCAACACCTCGAAAGATTCCATCAACGGTGT
The DNA here is from genome assembly GCF_964234715.1 of Podarcis melisellensis. Classification (NCBI taxonomy): domain Eukaryota; kingdom Metazoa; phylum Chordata; class Lepidosauria; order Squamata; family Lacertidae; genus Podarcis; species Podarcis melisellensis. The sequence continues at coordinate 115,707,997 of NC_138528.1, read as the reverse complement.
CTCCAAATTTTTTTACACATCACTTGGGAAGACAGGTGAACTAATGCCAGCGTACTGGAAGAAGCAAAGATGACCAGTGTCAAAGCAATGATTCTTCAACATCAGCTTTGTTGGACTGGTCATGTTGTGCGGATGCCTGATTATCATCTTCCAAAGCAACTACTCTATTCCAAACTTAAAAATGGAAAGCCTAATGCTGGTGGTCAACAAAAGAGGTTTAAAGACTCTCTCAAGGCAAATCTATTTTTTTTTAGTATAAACACTGACAACTGGGAAGCACTGGCTTGAGAGCACTCCAATTGGAGAACAGCCTCTACCAAAGGTGTCCCTGGCTTTGAAGACGCTCGAACTCAGGACAAAAGGGAGAAATGTGCTAGAGGAAGGCACACTTGGCAAACTCTCACCATTATCAACTCCCGCCCGGAAACCTATGTCCACACTGTGGAAGGACGTGTGGATCCAGAATTGGCCTCTACAGTCACTTACGGATCCACTGTTAAGACCGTGTTCATGGAAGACTATTTTACTCAGCTACGAGTGATCGCCAAAGAAGAAGAAGAGACACCTAAATTAGAAGAAAACCATGCTGTGTTTTTTTGATTTTGTTTTTTTTCCAAAAAGAGCACCAAGCATGATAATGCCCCCCCCCACAGTGTAAACTAGGGTGACAATTTTTGGCATTGGAGAAATGAAGATAGTAAATGGTCATTTTCAAAAACTCAACCATTAAATACACACAGAAGCAAGGCTGGAACTCTGAAGCTAAGCCCCCTGATTTGGAAGCAAATGGCATTGAACTTCCAAGTTAATGTATGAGGATTTGGACGTTCTGTTCGCTAAGCTGGTGATACTGTTAAGTAATGCCCAGGGCTGGTCTTCAATAGGTGTGGTTTGTGGACACTATGAAATCTGATTCATCCTACTTTGACTTTATGAATAAGGATTATACTTGAACACAGGTAATCACTACTCGGAAACTGTAGTGGTAAAAGTAAATCATAAAGGGGTAACCACAGGAAACCTCTTGTTTGTTTCTCAGACAGATGAATCATTGCAGAAAAATAGAAAGGGCTTCATTCCACCCCCACCCCCACCCCATAAAAGAACAGTTGCAATTAATGGTGACATATTATTCCAAATAAAGGTGCAATCTCCTGCTGGAAAAAATAAATAAAGCACAATAGCTGCAGCTTTTGGAGATGGTAAAGTTCCCAAGTGATTATCGTACCCTGACACTTTTGTGTGGGCACACTCTTAAGCTGCAATGAGTTAGAACTGCATGGGCTACAGAGTGATTTGCCTAGAAGGGAGGTGTTATGTATTCAGTGGTCTATGTTTGCTTCAGCTTGAGTTTAGAGACTAAGGGATCTGAGCTCCTGTGTTCTGATTCGATACATGATTTCCAATCACAGAACAGTTCAAAATTTGGGCCTCTGCCATTGGCCCTTAAACTCTGAGTCATGATTCGCAGCTTGGAGGTTTAGACAGCCAATGACGTTGGGAGTGGGAGCAGCCCAGACTTTCATAAATGTATATAAGCAGTTGCTTTGGCCCTGTTGTCCAGGTCTGTTAGTTCAATAAAACTTCTTGCTGTTATCACTGTGTCTTGCCTCGTGGGAACCCACCCACACTTCAGGATGGGTGTTCTAAACTGATCGCTTAGAAATATTTCTTCATTTCTTTGCAGGAATGTGTCCACCTTGAGCGTCCGTGGACAGGACAAGATATGCATACAATGGCAATTTTTTAAAAAATCTAAATAAATAAATGTATGCACATGCACACAACCCAATACATTGATGCATAGGTTTATGGGAAGTGGATTATCTCTTTCCACCTGTGCTGTGATTTCAAAAAACAATTAAAAAACAACAACACAACCCTCCAAAGCTGCAATTTGACTCAGAAAGGAAGTTGCCAGGGCTTTGACAGGAACACCAGCCTGTCCACAGGAAACCCCTGTTGGCTCTCAGGAACCTTTATGGATTTGTCATTCTAGCTAGTTCATCACCTTGCAGAGAGGAATAATCATCATAAGCCTAAACTTCACTGGGAATTGACCTGACCATTACAAGTGACTCAACAGAGAGAGCCCTACTCTCAGATGACCATCTTCTTGCCCAGATGGGAATACCAGATTGAATGTATATCCTTTTAAATGGGTCAGGCAAGCTGATGACACCATGGATCAGCAATGCAGCCTCAGCAAAAATATTGGAGTTTCCCAGATCCGATCGCCGTGGGGTTGTCAACATCAGATCTCAGACCACTTCGGTCAGCTTAGGCTTTGGGGAGACTTTCAGGCATTCACAACACACTTTCCAGTGACAAGTTGTTGAAGTGTTTTATTATAATAGTCACAATACCAGACTATCTCTTTGTGTAGCTTTGTGCATCATCAAGAAGCTGGGTAAGTGGGAAAATAAATCACTGTTCCTTGCTGATGCTTTGTCGAGAGTGCTGTGTTCCCTCTGTATTTAAGTAACCATGTATGACCTAACTTACGAATAATCTTTCCTATTATAGGCTGGAACAAAGCTGGCTGCTAAATACATTCATTATAGGCTTCAAGCGCTGAAACGGTTCTTGGTTGTTTTCAATGGAGCCTAGGAAATACATTGTTGGTTGGGAAGTTAAAAGCTGCAGAAGCCTTGTGCTGTTTACCACTCGCAGCTGTTTCCCTGCCTTCTGAAGTGTCAGTTCCAGTCTGTTCCAGCTTTGCCGTTTTCAGTTAAGGCCCTGTGGCGATCAGTGTGTGCCTGTGCAAGGCAGAACCCCCTGAGAGATATTCTAAGCATGTCCCTGAATGCTCAGACAGATAGATCTTTTACTTGTGGAGGTAGAAAGAAAAGCATGCAGGCAATAGTTTACTCAATGGCTCCCTAAGAGGTAAGACATTCAAGTAACCTTAATCATGTTGAGTCACCTGTATTTTATGTTCTGGTTTATCTGGACTACACTGTGGCCCCCACCTCACCACAAAATTTCTGCCTATAGGGCTGGTAAACTCTGGGCAACAATGGCAGCTTCACCTCCCAGGTGAATAGCTGCTTGGGGAGGAATTTTCATTGGGTCTATGTCACAGAAAAAGAGTTAAACAAACCAACCAACCACCCTTCCACAGGCCATGGGACCAGTCCCCATCATAAGCACTCCAATGGCAGCTATTTCAAAAAAGGACAAACCCATTAAATGCATGTACACACAGGGTGTGATGTGGTGGTGGTGGTGCCACAGGGGTAGTAGCCCCGGGCACAAAATTTGTTAGGGGCGCAACATTTCAACACCTGGTGCTGCCTCAATACAGCTACGTGCTTCCGTCGATGGGCTCCATTGAAAATGGCTTCTCAATGAGAACCAAGAAGTGGCCTCTCCAGACAACAAAACAATTCTTCTTTTCTTCTCTCTGCAATCTCTTGGTTGCTGTGGACACCTTAGGCAGCTGAATACTCATGCATGCTCTATCTGTTTCCCTCCCACTCACTCCTCCACGTTGTCCCGGGTGCAGGCAACCCATGCTATGCTACTGCGTACACATATGATGTATCCTTCAGAAGAGCAGAAAAAAGAATCCTGGCTAGGAATCAGGGCCACTGTAGCCATGCTTTTAAAGCACAGGTGTTCTGGATGCAAACACTGGCCTTGAATAGCGGGGTATAACTTCCTTTTTGTCCTCTGGGACATAGCCATCATCCAGCTGAAATCTAGAGATGGGTTCTTCTGAAAAAATCTCAACATCAAGCTTATCTGCACAGATTTTTCTTTCTTTCTAATTTCCATCTCACTCCTTGATCCTAATGAGAAGTGAGTTATTAGGAACATGAGAAGAGTCCTGCTGGCTCAGAGCAAAGGCTCATTCAGTCGAGCTTCCTGGTCTCACACTGGCCAACTGGATGCCTGTGAGAAGCCTGCAAGGTTTTTTTATTCTCACTATTTTACCAAATTCTATACAGGTATACCCTCCAGGTTCCCAAAAGTAACTGCACCCACCCCAAAAGATACTACAATGCATAGGACTGTATAAAAATACTTACCTATTAATACTTTCAAAATTAAGTTGAGAGCCAGTGTGGTGTAGTGGTTAAGAACGGTAGACTCGTAATCTGGTGAATTGGGTTCGCGTCTCCGCTCCTCCACATGCAGCTGCTGGGTGACCTTGGGCCAGTCACACTTCTCTGGAGTCTCTCAGCCCCACTCACCTCACAGAGTGTTTGTTGTGGGGGAGGAAGGGAAAGGAGAATGTTAGCCGCTTTGAGACTCCTCAGGGTAGTGATAAAGCGGGATATCAAATCCAAACTCTTCTTCTTCTTCTTCTTCTTAAGTTGCGGAAATAAAGCCTTTAATATTTATTATACATACTGTATGTGTTTAGGCTTTTTGCATACAGTTTTATGTATAATGTTGTATATAATTACAGTGGTACCTCCAGTTAAGAACTTAAGTCGTTCTGGAGGCCTGTTCTTAACCTGAAACTGTTCTTAACCTGAAGCACCACTTTAGCTAATGGGGCCTCCTGCTGCCGCTGCACCGCCAGAGCACGATTTCTGCTCTCATCCTGAAGCAGAGTTCTTAACCTGAGGTAATATTTCTGGATTAGTGGAGTCTATAACCTGAAGCGTATGTAACCTGAGGTACCATTGTAGTCAAGGTTTTTTTTAATGCACAAGTGACTTGGACATAAGAGGGCTCATGTGATTAAAGAGGTGGTTCAATGTGGCTGCTTGATCAGCTTGAAGTGTTCCCAGTATTCAGTGATTAATTGTTTTCACTCTAAATTCATAGAATCATAGACTTGTAGAGTTGGAAGGGACATCTGGTCCAACCCCCTACAATGCAGGAATCTCTACTGAAGCATCCATGACAGATGGCCATCCAACCTCTGCTCGAAAACCTCCAAGGAAGGAGCGTCCACCACCTCTCATGGGAGTCGACACAACTTTAAAAACAGTTCAAAACAATTTAAGGTGACTATATGATAAGAAGGACGCGGGTGGCGCTGTGGGTTAAACCACAGAGCCTAGGACTTGCCGATCAGAAGGTCGGTGGTTCGAATCCCCGCAACGGGGTGAGCTCCCGTTGCTCGGTCCCTGCTCCTGCCAACCTAGCAGTTCAAAAGCACAAAGTGCAAGTAGATAAATAGGTACCGCTCCAGCGGGAAGGTAAACGGCGTTTCCATGTGCTGCTCTGGTTTGCCAGAAGCGGCTTAGTCATGCTGGCTACATGACCCGGAAGCTGTACGCCGGCTCCCTCGGCCAGTAAAGCGAGATGAGCGCAGCAATCCCAGAGTCGGTCACGACTGGACCTAATGGTCAGGGGTCCCTTTACCTTTATATGATAAGAAAGCTCTGTTGATGCTAACTTCTCTTTAATAGCCCATGTCACACAGTCATGCCACCATATGGTACTTCCCGTCATTACATGATCCACCGGGCAATTATGATGTCCCTAGACCAGTATTGTAAATAGGAACTATATATTCTAATTGCATTTATGTTTTTCTTTTTTGTAGTCCAGTAACCCCTGGAGGGCCACAGATTTCTTTTTCTAATAACAGAAAAAAGAAAAGTTTACATATATGTACATGTTAGTAACACAAAGCATCCCACCACCTACCTCACCCCACCGCCACCACCACTGGTTCAACATAACTCGAAATGTGAGTTAAAATCTGACTTCCTTCCATCTTTGCTTGACCTTAATTCTATAACTTATCTTTACAGTTGTGTTGTTATATTGTATTTGACAAATATTCTGATTTTACTAACCTTTTCCCCTTACAAACTTTGTTCTTTACATATCAGTATTTCTGTACCGGAGCAGTGTTTTCTCGTATATTCATTCACACAACTCCATTCTTTTATTAAATTTTGATTTGTTTGACCTCTGAGAGCTGCCGTCATTTTGGCCAATTCAACAAATTAAATTATGTTTTTCGATGCTCACCAGGAGGAAACAAATGTAGTAAGACACTTTCATGCCTAGAAATTCATGTGGTTTGTGGTTTCCGCAGTTCTTGTGGTATTATGGTTTCCTTAGGAGCTACCAAATACACCCACTGATTGTTGTGCTGTGTTATATGTTCCATCAGCTCCTTTCTACATCACTGTTATATACACACATACATGCACAGAAAACTCTCTCTCTCCGCCCCCGCCTCCGCCCCCTGTATGAAACGCAAGGAGATTATCATGAGCCATGAACTGATATCAGCTAGTCATCTGCATGTGTTTTCTAAAGCCCATTTTTTAATAATATACCTGAAGGGAAGTAGATTATTTCAAGCGACAGTGCTCAGTACAAAAGAGAGGTCAGTTTCCAGGAAATGAGACAGATGCATGGAAATAAATTTTACAATTTTATTAGCTCCATTCATGCATTTGATATTAGGTTGACATTGGTTGGTGGAACAGATATGTACTGTAGCCTGCTTAAATTAACTGATACGTATAAATATGAATTAGTAGCAAAATTTTGTAGTATAAAGTCTCTTTTCTCGAATATCTAAGTAAGTTCCTCCCTTTTAGCAAAAGATGACTGTTATTGCACTTTAAATGCTGTGTTTTTAGTAACTATGTTTTTTGTAGATTTTATACCCCCAAAAACGCAAAAAAACAAATAAGAGAAAACATGAATACACATCCTGCTCACATAGACTTGGGTCCAAATAACTAAAGAGAAAATGTGTTAGGGTTTCTCTTTGAGCTTTTGCACTCGAGCTAGTGGAAAGTTTTACACAAGTTTGTGCAAATGGAGAAATTCTTCTGGATTTGAGGTCACGTTTAACATGCAATGTACTTTTGCTAAGTCAGAAACAGGTCATCAGGGAAGAGGCTTTACTTTGGAATCTACCCAAAGTTAATATTTATAGAATAGTTTAGATTATAATGTGAAAATTATAGACAGAGGGCACAATTCTTTCCCTCTGACACATATGTCTGTGTGCATGCAGAAGGAATTCCTACAGGCTTTCAACCCTACTGCGATTTTGAGTGCAATGCACCACTCAACAGCAATAATTCAAAGCTCTTTTGTACCCCGCATAGAAGTTCTTCAGCAGTCTCTGGCACACAGAAAACACTTGCCCCTTGTGGGAGGCAGGGTTGGGCGAGAGAAGAGATGGGGAACCATTGGTTCTGAAGATGTTGCTGAAACAAGGCTCCCATCTGCTCCAGCAGACATGCCCAAGGGTCAGGAATGATGGGAATTGTAGTTTGGCAACCTCTAGCAGCACATATACTAAAATTGGAATGATACAGAGAAGATTAGCATGGCCCCTGCGCAAGGATGACACGCAAATTCGTGAAGCGTTCCATATTTTTGGGACGTGGGTGGCGCTGTGGGTTAAACCACAGAGCCTAGGACTTGCTGATCAGAAGGTTGGCGGTTCGAATCCCCGCAACGGGGTGAGCTCCCGTTGCTCGGTCCCTGCTCCTGCCAACCTAGCAGTTCGAAAGCACGTCAACGTGCAAGTAGATAAATAGGTACCGCTCCAGCGGGAAGGTAAACGGCGTTTCTGTGCGCTGCTCTGATTCGCCAGAAGCGGCTTAGTCCTGCTGGCCACATGACCCGGAAGCTGTACGCCGGCTCCCTTGGCCAATAAAACGAGATGAGCGCAGCAACCCCAGAGTCGGCCACGACTGGACCTAATGGTCAGGGGTCCCTTTACCTTCAGAGGGCCACAGGTTCTCCACATCTGAGCTAGAGGGTGGGGACCAAAACAGGAGAAGGAAGTTCTCATGCAACATGGGTAGTCTTCTATGGCCTCTACATGGGAGCATGGCTTAGTCCACTTGAAGTTCCCTGTAGTCTGCTAGCCCCGAGATGGAAGAAGACAAAGTCCCCACCAGAGAGGAAAGGCAAGCTAAGCAGATGGACTATGCTGAAACAGCAAAGCTGACTGGAAAACTCAGGAACCAAGAGGACAAAAACCTTAAAAGAATAGGGGAAAATTACAACTGAGCTAGGAGACCACTGCAAGCAGATGGAAACATTAGCAGGATTTTAATTCTACTTGTAATGTTAAAAATACTATGAATAATATGGATTGTTATAAAATTTAGAGTATTGAAGAGTATGCAGTTCTAAATGTTGAAAATAGGACCCGGGGGGGGGGAATTGTGAGATTCAGAGTGATCTCAATATATGTATAGGTACTTGGACTGTTATAATGTTATACAGTGGTACCTCGGGTTACATACGCTTCAGGTTACATACTCCGCTAACCCAGAAATATTACCTTGGGTTAAGAACTTTGCTTCAGGAAGAGAACAGAAATTGTGCCCCGGTGGCGCGGCAGCAGCAGGAGGCCCCATTAGCTAAAGTGGTGCTTCAGGTTAAGAACAGTTTCAGGTTAAGAACAGACCTCCGGAACGAATTAAGTACTTAACCCGAGGTACCACTGTATTTGTAAAATCAAATAAAAATGATTAAAAGAAGAAGTTCCCTATAGCCAATCAGGAAGCTAAACAGTTGGAGACAAGGGATTTCCTTGTACAGTTCAGTCTTCCAGTGGGCTGGCATATGACCATATGATAACTTACATCTTTTCTTTTGACTTGAACAGGAGTAAACAATCCTAAGCACTTTGCCCACTTTAAATACTGAAATGTCTGCTTTGAGCACCAAAATAGTTTCCTTTTCCAGGTTTCTGGTTTAAATCCAACACGTAAATTCCAAAGTTCCAAATTACTTAATTTCTCCCAGTCATGTCATTGTGATCTGGCTATAGCTGGAGCCAATGGCTCTTCGCAAAAAGCTGTGGCTTGTTAATACTTGCCATGGGGTTAACAGTGCCGCCTGGGCTGAAGATCTGCAGAATAATTCACAATATGCCCCCGCTGCATAACTGAAAGCAAACAACAGCGAGGCTGAAACACAGAACGCAAGCCACCTCCCTCTGACTTTGGCCTCCAGCTGTGAGTCAAACTAAGGTGCATGTTTGGAATAACTCAACAGTGTTTATTCTGTTGGGTGGAGAATGTACTCTGGGAAACAGACTTATCTAGATGTGCAGCCCAGACTTATCTATGCATGTTACCTGCTGAGTTCAATAGAAAGTTTAGGACTGTAGGATTATGCCCATTTCACAACTGATGCAATTATACGACACACACATACTTGCAGTAAGCATAGTTGAACATAATGGGTTTTGCTTCTGAGTAAACTTGCTTAGCAATGGGCAGCAAATCAACATTGCATTCACTGCATGGTACATTAACCGTAAAGCAACACCGATTGCAACATAAATCCAATTTTGTGGTGCTTTTCCCCCTGCTGGCTGTACCATATTCACAAGCGACACAATCCAGACTGAGGAGGGTTTCTCTCTTTTCTTTTGGTCTGCTTATTTTTAGCACCGCTCGTGAAAAATGATCTCACTGTTTGGGCTTCAAAGGTTAAAGAGCTTCCGAAACAGCTTCCCTTTGAACGTAAATGCCAGCGACACATCTTATTCTGCATTTAAGTGGCAAGAATTTAGCTGGCGCTTTTTGATAGAAGTCACACTCCTTTACAAAATGCAAACGAATCATTCAATATTCCACCTAAACATTAGGAAGAACTTCCTGACAGTAAGAGCTGTTTGACAGTGGAATTTGCTGCCAAGGAGTGTGGTGGAGTCTCCTTCTTTGAGGTCTTTTAAGCAGAGGCTTGACAACCATATGTCAGGAGTGCTCTGATGGTGTTTCCTGCTTGGCAGGGGGTTGGACTCGATGGCCCTTGTGGTCTCTTCCAACTCTGATTCTATGATTCTAATATATTCATACAATATATCACTGCTATGGCTATATATATGTGTGTGTGTGTGTGTGTGTGTGTGTGTGTGTGTGTCTGTGTCTGTGTGTGCAAACAGGCAACTGAGACATGGTTATGCCACGCTTTTATCTTTTATGCCCCAGGAGCGTTTGTGCCAAATCCCCAATGGTGTGAAATCTCTGTTGTTTTCTCAGCCAGCTGCTGCCTTCTTCTTTTCTGTTTTACCAACTGCATCTTTTATTGGGCAAGCTTATGGAAGGGTTGGTAGCTCTGTGTTGCAATGTCTCATGTCAAACCTAGCTGGATCCGTGCCAGTTCTATTTTCAAACAGCTTGTGGGCCATCCAAGGTGGGCAGGGGAAATGATCTCATTGCCTTTTTCAGCATGGGGGAAATGGAGGGAAATGATCGCATCGCCTTTTTGGACATTGTTGGTAATAAAAGACGACTGCGATGCAACTGTAAAACATGGTGTTTGACCAAAGGGCCAATAGAACTAATGTCTGCAGACTCCAATAGATGGTGGTCGTTTCTCTGCCTGTGGGCAACTTATTTTTACTTATGGGCACCCTCATCCCACTTCCCAGGTTGTTTTTTTGGGGGAAGCTATGACAGTTAAATTAGTAACAATACCAATACGAACTTACAGTGTACAACTGCCTTCTAATCAGTGTGGGTACCAAGTTATTTTGTGCCCTGGGTTAACTATTTGCAATCTCCCCCCCCCAACCCCCCAAAAAGATTGCTAACTTCAGTTTTCAAAAGCAGATGTCTTGTAGAGAAAATGAAAAGCACAAAACTTGAAACTGCTAAATTTATTTTCAATTGCAAGAATAAGTAATACAACCATACCGTATTTGCTTATCTTTCTCAAATGCAAAAAAACCCCTATATGTTCTAGCACACAAATAGTTTGGTGAATTGTGATGTTAACATTTAAGTCTTGCAATTTCAGGCACATCCAAATCTCACTTTGTGTGGCTTTTCCTTTGCCAATTTTGTCACCTGTTCCTTCAGGTCCAGTGCTGATGTCATTGTCCTCAGAGACACCCCCATCCCTGAGGGGGGAAACTTGTGGCAATGTAATCACCATCTAATACAATTTATTTGTATTACTAGGTGCTTTGGCAGAGAGAGGGAGGCGAGGCTACAGCTCTGCATCTTCCATAATACAGTGGTACCTCGGGTTAAGTACTTAATTCGTTCCGGAGGTCCGTTCTTAACCTGAAACTGTTCTTAACCTGAAGCACCACTTTAGCTAATGGGACCTCCTGCTGCCGCCGTGCCGCTGGAACACGATTTCTGTTCTCATCCTGAAGCAAAGTTCTTAACCCGAGGTACTATTTCTGGTTTAGCGGAGTCTGTAACCTGAAGTGTATGTAACCTTAAGCGTATGTAACCCAAGGTACCACTGTAGTTCTGGATGAAGTTTCAGTTCAAAAATGCAGCAAGATTTCGGGAGGCAGGACAAGCAGTTTGTGCGAACCAAGCCCCTCAGCAGGGCTGGCAATGGATGTCTTGAATGCCTGCAGAATGAAGTGAAGAATGGAAGCAGTCACTGGGCGTATTCTGAGGTTGGAGGGCACAGAACAGCTAAATCACTATTCACTAAGCTGTGGCACTACACTGTCAGATGATAATGCCATTTTGAAGGTAATCGACTGAGATCAGAAGGAGGAACAATGAAATGGAATCACGGACTTTGTGTTTCATTTCAAGCCCCTTGGTCCTCTCTGGTGTTAGGTTTAACCAAGACCCCATAGCTGAGAAAACCGCATTCTTTTGGCCTGGTGATTAATGCTTCACTTGACAGGAATTCTTGCTGGCTGAAACTCAACTATGCACTCAGGTTTCTATTTGGCTGTTTTCAGCATGGAAACCGATTCCAAACTTCGCACAATAACAACATGGTTGGCAATTAAAAATGTACATGCTAATTGCTGGACATAAAATGCCTCATTTACTTATCTGCACACGAAGCAGGGGCAGAAGTAGGGGAGGAATTCAGATTCTTGAAATGTAGAGAGATGTCAGAACTTGGTCCAAAGCATCCAAAATTCTGTAGCCACAGATGGTGCGCTCATTCTTTGTTTATGCAAATCCGCATAAACTAACGGCATCGTTCATTGACTTGCAGCACCTGGACTGCGGCAGAATCTGTAAATTTCTGGGAAGAAAATAGTATGGAAGAATGCGCAGGACATACTGGCAGAGGAATCACCCCCAACTCCCATGGCAGCCTGGAGGTTGGGTTTCCCTTGGCGGTTCCTTGGCTGCTGCCTCCCACCTCTTCGTCCTGCCAGTCCCTGACACCCCCCCCCCGAAGTTGTGTGCTCTCTTCCTTGGCTTATGGGTACTCTTGCTGTGTTGTGTACACACACACACACACACACACACAACATGCACACAATGACATGGAGCCCTTTTTTAAAAAAACAACAAAGTATTTTGGGTTCTTCCACATTTTAACTTAACCATTTCAGACGTAAAATACAAGGTTCTATTGAACCTTTGGACCTCCCTCCATGGGTTCCATGTTTAAGATTAAATTTGCTGGATCTTTTACCATTATCCATCTGTTAAATATCCATAATTATCATAAATAATTCCACATTACAAGTGTCATTACATCCCTGCCAATGCCAATGATTTTAACTGTTTACAGTGGTCTTTTAAATAAATTTAAAATTTACTCCAGTCCTTTGGAAATACTTGATCTTCCTGGTTTCGGATCTTCCCCATCAGTTTCGCCATCTCTGCATACTCCATCAGTTTCGTCTGCCATTCTTCTTTTGTTGGTACTTCTTCCTTCCTTCCATCTCTGGGCTACAAGCATCCCACTGACATCGTTGCATACATATAAAATCTTTTGCCTTCTCTTGGTATCTCTTCACCTATTGTACCTAACAAAAAGGCTTCTGGTTTTTTAACAAATGTGTTTTTAAACTTTTTCTTTGATTCATTATATATCATCTCCCAGAAAGCCTTTACCAGTGTACATGTCCACCACATGTGGTAAAAAGTACTTTCCTTCCCTTTACATTCCCAAGATCGATTTGAATTTGTTTTGTACATTTTTGCAATTTTAGTCAGTGTTAGATACCAATGATACGACGTACGGCCATTGAAGACAACGCCAATCCTCAATGTGGCCCTTGGGCTGGGGAAAAAAATAGCTACTTCCTGCATTATTGCCTCCAAGTTGGAGTCCTGGGAGTCTGAAGAGGGTAATACTGGCAAAATAGACGCCTCTGGGGTGGAACTACTGAGGAGACCGGGGTCTCAAAGGCTGCCTCAAAGGGCACATTCTCTATCCAGTCCATGGTGTCCTCTGATTTAAAAGTGTCTTCCCCTGAGGGTGGGGATTCAGATCTCTGGGTCATGCCAGCATCTCTTCTCAAGTGACATATAAATAAAATTGTAGTTTGAAGCATTTTATGACCCTCTAAATAGGCCTGAGCTATTTGTAGTGTTATAAACTCCCCACCCCTAACATCTATCTCCCATTTATCAGGTGTTTCCTAACACAGTTGCTACTGGAAAAAAATAATATTTCTTTGGTTAGAGCTGTTTTATTTCTCTCCGTACCACGCAAATAGAAGCTGGGCATTCTGAGGCATAGTCTAGCCCATAGAATATATTTTTTTAAAAAATACTAATACTTGCAAACGTATTTATAGTCTCCTCTATTAGGCTATCTGACATTTTATATAAGCAGCACCAGCTGCTCTTGCAGAGATGATTACTTTATACTACTGTTTATTTTTTTCCCTCTGTAAAGGATATAGCACTTTGCAAAAATCTGGATTACAGTGTCACTAGGAAATGATAGTTAAGTTATACCAGAATGGTGACATTTGACAATAGAAAAATTACAGAACAGTCCCTGAGCTCCAAACAGAAGGTGGAGGATTTTAAAAATGTGTTCCTGTTAAGCTAGTCTCAATAATAACACTATTTTAAGTTTTCTTTTTTCCATGTTGTTTTTCCCCTTCGCTACACCTGCACAAAATTTACAGCATGGAGTGGAAAGTACTGATAAATTTGAGTCACATTGCATTTAGACTGTACAAACTACAAGACTTCAAATAAACGGGGAGCTATAAAACAATGAAAAATAGAGGAAATTGAAATTGAATTCACCACTGTAGGATGAATAACAGACATTGGGGCAATATTGGGCAACTGATATATTACTCCTCATAAGCTCATTAGGAAGAATTGAAATGGGCTGAATTTACAAGGAGAAAACTTTTAATTAATGTTTCAGGGAATATTTGCTGAATGAGACTAATGTGTGCAGAAGGCTCATGGCCGCAAGAAACACAGCTTGCCAAATACAGTACCACAGGGAGCGCTTCTGTGCAAACTTCATTTAAAATCTGAGTCTAGCTAATTGTGAAAAACCGATACCTCAGCAGTGCTAAAGGGCTCTAACGTAGACACAACCTTCCCGCTGCTACAATTTACACTTGCCCATCTATTGATTTTGCCACGACTAAAGATGAAGGGAAGCACAGTATGGTTGTCTAAGAAGTGGTCCTCCTCATGAGGTACTCTCAAAGAGAATCCAGAATTGTTCTCAAGAAGTTCATGGAGGATGGTTTGCAATTAAGTCCCAGGTTGAAGAGAAAACCTGCTTTGAATGTACATAAACATTCCAGTGATAGATATCCTAACCAGGGCTTTTGAAATATACTCGGAGTCCTGTAGTGATTTCATGCTCTTTGCCCCCCAAACCTCAGGCTTTTATATACATTATTTACACAAGGAGTCCTGTCTGATTGGCTGATTCTGCTTCCCTCCTGGAGCCTGATTGGTCTTTTCCCGCAGGCCAATCAGTTGTTGCATTCTAGGATCCTACCAGCCTAATAGGCTGATTAACTTCCTCCTGGAGCCTGATTGGTCTTTTCCTGCAAGCCAATCAGTTGTTGCATTCTAGGATCCTACTTGCCTATTGTTCTAGGATCCAAGTTTAGTACCTAACAGCTTTCTTTCAGCCAAAACTTGCCGGAACTCAGTTCTGACACCCCTTAGGTGGGCGCCATTGCCATTATAACAGAACAAGGGAGGCGTTCACAGTGAGTTCTGACACCTCTTTTTCTAGAAAATGGCACTTCTAACTATATCAGTGCAGTCCGATGCCTGAGACTAGTAATGTTTAATGCCTGAGACTAGTTTTTAGTGTTGTATTTTAACTTGTAACCTGTCCTGGGACCTAAGGATGAAATAAAATAAAATAATATTTATTAATAATAATTAATAAAGAATATAATTTGTAAGTACATCATGGTTTGGAGCTGCAGCTGAACTGCATATATTTCAGAAGCAGACATGCACTCTTTATTCATACTACTTAACTTTTATCACAGACAACAGAGTCTAATGTCATCTTGGATTCTGGTTTATGAGCCCCTTGTGGAAAAGCTAAATTTAGCAAAAAAAGTATCTATAGTGCAATAAATCACTAGAATGGAACATTGCATTAACAAATCCTGTTCAAAGAGGATTTATGAGTCAATGCTTAGATATTTTACTACTTCACTTCTTGATTTTTTTATTAACACTGTAGAGTCATAAGCCATTAGGCTATCTCTAAATATACATATGGCAATATGGATCTAGTTGAAATTATTCTGTATAGTACAGATAATGTCTGTAAAAAGCTTTTTGTTTGATATAACTTTTTGTTGTTGTTTTGCGGGAAAACTAGAATTACTGTGGCTAATGGATAGGAACCTTAAATCCTCAAAAGCTGTGAAATCTCTTTTTTACATATGGTTAAAACCCACTGACTGTATTAAATTAACTGTAATAACAAGAATAAAGTATTTTAAGTTGTTGGTTCATTGGGACATTATGATGTAAACATCAAATAAATTTCTGACCAAAGAAAAACGTCAGCATGGCTGTTGATTTGCCAAGTGGGAAACGGATGGA
This sequence comes from Podarcis melisellensis, assembly GCF_964234715.1. Taxonomy (NCBI): domain Eukaryota; kingdom Metazoa; phylum Chordata; class Lepidosauria; order Squamata; family Lacertidae; genus Podarcis; species Podarcis melisellensis. The sequence continues at coordinate 115,692,305 of NC_138528.1, read as the reverse complement.
GTCGTGAATGAGGCCCGTCAGCAAAAGCTCTACTCAAGGACTTCCACTTCTGCAATGGGGCTTTCATCCCTCTTGTGCCCCACACACCCCAAATAGGCTTATGGGGGCGTCGGAGAACACCCAGAACAGTACACAGGGTGTGGCAGTGGGGATTGCTCTATCTGAAATGTGCCAGTGTTGATGGAACTTTGACCCTAGCGCCAGGGGCGGAGGAAGGAGGACGGTGGGGGCTGTCCACCTTGGGTGTCATCGCTGAGGGGGGTGACATTCGGAACTGTGCTGGCCCCGTGGGTTACCCGAGAGGCAAGGTCCAAGTCCGGTCCGTGGTCAAAGGTGCAACCGTAGTAGCTGAAGCTGGGTGCATGGCAGGGAGTCAGGTGAAGTCAGGAACAGGCTTACAAGCAGGGAGCCAGGGCGGGTCAGGAGCTCAGGCAGGAAAGCAGGACAGGGTTCAGGCAGGAACTAGCAACGAACAATGTTGCTCCTGCAACTTGGGACTGGGGCTGGCCGGCTTTTATCTGCCCTGAGGCATAGGGCAGCCCCGATCCTCTGGTGACTCGCCTCTCCTGGCCTGGAGGCGAGCACTCCTCCTGCGGGAACTTAGTTCCCTCTGCCTCTCTGCCCTGAGCCTCTGCCGCTCAGGAGAGGCTGGAGGGTTATCGGAACCAGAGGCAACCTCAGCTTCCTCTGACGGGGCCGAGAGTGGAGCACCTGCAGGCAATGGGTCCTCCATCACTTCAGGAGCCAGAGCAAACTCAGCTGGTGCCTGCACCTGAGGATCCAGCACAGGTGAGGACCCTTCAGGCTCAAGCCCCAGCCCCGGCTCAGCTGGTTCTGGAGGCGGGGAATCCTGTGCAGGCTGGGATCCCTCAGGTTCAGTATCTGAGTCCGAATCCCAGGCCATCACAGGCACACTGCCCGCTCATGACCTCACCTCGCCCCTGGGTGCAGCGCATGCTAGCTCTGCCTCTGCATAGCGCAACAGTGAATTCAACTGATTATTGTTGCATCAAGGAAAGCTGATTTCTCTATGTGAGTGTCAAAGCTGAAACGTCAGTTCCTCCCAACACTACCCCGTCTCTGCAAGTAACTAACATAGGGAGACTTTGGTACTACAGTCAAACCTCGGTTCCCAAACGCCTCCGTTTTGGAACATTTCACTCCCGAATGGCAAAAACCCGGAAGGAAGTGTTCTGGTTTTCGAACGTTTTTTGGAAGCTGAATGTCCGACATGGCTTCCGCTTGAGTGCAGGAAGCTCCTGCAGCCAATCGGAAGCCACGCCTCGGTTGTCGAACATTTTGGAAGCCGAATGGGCTTCCCGAACGGATTACATTCGACAACTGAGGTTTGACTGTATGTAGGATGAACACCACACAGACAGATTCACAGACAAGGGTAGTAGGTTAAATCAATATTCTCCAGCTATCTTCCTAATTCCAACAGAAGGACATTTCTCTAACCCAACCCAGGCACTAATTGGCTTCCAATTCCACATTTTAGAATCATAGAATTGTAGAGTTTGATGGGACCATGAGAATCATCTAGTCCAACTCCCTGAAATGCAGAAATATTTTGCCCAATCAAAGCCATGATTCTGAGATGAAGAGTCTAATTTGCTCTAGCTTTTATCTTCAGAGGTCGTGACTAACATCTTCTGTTACTGAGGGGAACAGACTACATAGAAGCAGTCGCACCCATTCCTGTGATGGAGATTTCCCTTTCTTCAGCCACTGCCACTACTGACTACCCACCATAGAGGAATGTGTAGAAACAAGTTGTGAAAAATGCTATTTTTAAGCTTCTGAAGTTGAAATATACTCGGAGTCGAGAGTGGATTTCATGCTCTTTATTCAGCTCATAGTGGTGAGGAAAAATGGAAGTTTCCCCAGAATGTCTGCTTTATATACATTATTTACACAATGGGCCCCACATGATTGGCTAATTCCGGGATTCTACTGTAGGCCAATCAGGTTGCGGATTCACTTTCACCTGGAGCTGGATTGGGTGGCTCCTGTGGACCAATCAGACTGCTGCATTCTGGGTCCTATTGTTCTAGGACCAATCAGACTGCTGCATTCTGAATCCTATTGTTCTAGGACCAATCAGACTGCTGCATTTTGGATCCTATTCAACTCAGTACATAACAGAAGTTTATCTTGATCCACGTGCCCCAAGATCTTTGGAATGGCAAACTGACTACTTACTTACTTACTTATCAAACCTTTATTAGGCATTATGCGAATAAAACCATAAAAGAGAAAATAACATATAAAGGCCTTGAAATATATATAAAAGGGCAGCAGTTGGCTACATACATATATATATATATATATACATATAGAGTCAATGGTTTTCTTTGTTAACCTGCTCCTTGGAGGACTGCTACCAAAAACTCGGCTACCCCCGCCGTTACCCTTTGGTCAACGTCGGATAGGTAGAGTCCCACACATTCACCTTGCTGGGGTTCCAGACCACCCGAGAGAGGGGACAGCACGCGTTGACGGAGCGTACTGTACAATGGGCAATGAAAGAGAATATGCTCTACAGTGTCCGGGACATTCATAGAGCATCTGCAGAATCTCTTGTTTCTAGGAATGTTTTGATATCTTCCCCTGGCAAATGCTGAGGGAAAAACATTCAAACGGGCCAGCATAAAAGCCCTACGTTGGGCTGGGATTATTAATTTAGTGACGTAATTGGCTCTGCTATCTAAGATATTTAAATCATAGAATATGGGGGAGCAAATTTTGTTTACAGCTGCCATAATATTTTGTCTCTCGACATCCTTTAGTCTAGTTAGGATATTATGGAAAATGTATTGCTCATTAGAATTGTACAGGGGCTCCAGCTCGATGCCTAAAGATTCAATCTTTTTTTCGAGGTGCTGATACCATCTTGATTTATAGGAGTCATTGAGCAAATCAGCGAGCAGACTTGATGGAGGGCAGCGAAAATGGCAGCGTAACCAGTACTTTATTGAGGTGGACCATGCCCAATATTCCATTGTGTGTATGCCTATTTCTGCACACATTGTTTCATATTTGATCATAGCTGGGAGTCCAAGAATACGTCTCAGAAAGCTGGAGTGAATCTTTTTTAAATCACTGTTATATGCTTGGACCCATAGCGGGATTCCATAGAATATCTGGGATTGCACTTTTGTTTGGAATATCTGATTGGCCGCAGGAATAAATTGATTACCTTTCTGATAGTAAAAACGGGCAACTGCTGATGAGGTGCACTTTGCCTGTTTTATGGCGTTTGTGCGATGGGTTGCCCACCCTAAATTGCTCTGGAACAAGATTCCCATATACCTATAGATTTTCACTTGTTGAATTTCTTGCCCTCTTATTTTCCATTTCTCTAATTTCCAACCATTCGAGAAGACCAAAATTTTTGTCTTCTCATAATTTATAGAGAGTTTGTTGCATTCGCAGTAAAGGATCAGTGAAGATATAAGACGTTTCAGACCCAAGCTCGTTAATGATAGTAGGACAGCATCGTCTGCGTATAATAAGAGAGGAACTGGTTTCTGATTAAGTTTAGGGGCATGTGATTCTATTTTTTTGAAGGTAATCTGGCAAGTCTGATAGAAATAAATTAAATAGAAAGGGGGCAAGGATACACCCTTGTTTTACCCCTTTCGAGTTAGGGATGTCTGATGAAAGGTGACCTTTGGTGTTAAGTTTGACTTGACAGGTATTGGAAGAGTGTAGATTTTGCATTAGAATCAATAAGCGCTGATCAATTTTTAATTCTGCGAGTTTCCTCCACAACTTTGGGCGGTCAATTGAGTCGAATGCACCACGAAAATCTACAAAGGCAGCATATATCTTAGATTGCCTTTGGAATCTGTATTTTTCAACCAAGTGCATAAGTATAAGACAGTGGTCTAGTGTAGAGCAACCTTTGGAGAAACCTATTTGTTCTTTCCCTGGTAAATTTAGATTTTTCATCCAGGTAAGGAGTTTAGATAAGAGGTGCTTGGCGTAGATTTTCCCTATCACTGATAATAGGCTAATCGGTCTATAATTCCTTGGTTCTTTTGGGTCGCCATTTTTAAAGATTGGAATAATTATTGATCTTAACCATATCTCAGGTATGATCCCATATTTATCTATGAGAGTAAACAGTTGAGCTAAGGGTTCTGCCCACCAATCTATATAGGTCTTAAATAATTCTATTGGTAGACCATCTGGCCCAGGAGATTTCCCCGATTTGAAATTTTTAACTATCTCTCTAATTTCCTCTTCCTCTACCCTTGGCCACTCCTGGAGTTTATTAATTTTATTTTTAGTGGTTTCATTTCCTTTAAGTTCACTGTGTAGATTGTTAAATACAGATGTAAAGTATTGGGACCATTTGGATTCTTCAATTGATGGTAGAGTTAGTTGATTTTCGGCTTTCAATCCTCCGTACACTAAGTTCCAGAACGCTTTGTTGTTTTTACTCTGAATTGAGTCGAATAATTGTAGCCATTTTTGGGTTGCGTATTTACACTTAAATTGTGATTTGTGAGCCCTGGTATTAACATTACCATCACAATCATTTTCTACGTGCACAAGATGATTTTGTTCCATCCTAGTCATATGCAAATACTGGTATTTGAATCACAGATTCACCACATAGGTTATTGCAATCTTTGGGTCTCTGTCCCTCCCCTGTTCTTGTCACACAGATTGCAGCTGCATTCTAAATCTGATCATGTGTGTCTGCTTAAAAACAAACCAACAAACAAACTAGGGGCATTTAAAACTTAAGCAATTGCCGAGCTTCCAGTTTAGCTGCTGTTTTGATTAGAAGTTTGTATTATTTGGCTGAGCTCTTCAGCATCCTGTTGGACTGTTTGTTTTATTTCTGCTTCATTCATTGCAGATGCATATAGCTATTTCAAGTAAATGCACAGCTGCTGACCCCTACAGTAGAATATAAAAAGACACTTGGCAATGGTACATTGTAGGAATGCTGGAACAGTGTGAGAAAAGAGATTTCCCCCACCCACAAGAGACTGTTTCCTTCTTGCCTTTCTGTTTTTTTAACTGGGGAGGGAGAGAAGGAACCTGCAACCAAAACCTACACGTGTGGGCCAAACTAGATGTGATGTTAAATGTGTGCTGGCATTCATCGTACATACAGTGGTACCTCGGGTTACATACGCTTCAGGTTACATACGCTTCAGGTTACAGACTCCGCTAACCCAGAAATATTACCTCAGGTTAAGAACTTGGCTTCAGGATAAGAACAGAAATCAGGCTCCGGTGGCGCGGCAGCAGCAGGAGGCCCCATTAGCTAAAGTGGTGCTTCAGGTTAAGAACAGTTTCAGGTTAAGAACGGACCTCTGGAACGAATTAAGTACTTAACCTGAGGTACCACTGTATTTCAAAAATAGAAATAGCCACCATGACCTGGAGTAGGAATGGGACTGTGTTGGGTGGCCAGGGGAACACAACTCATTCTTCTTGCCACAATCCATGTTGCTATTTCAGACCCTCAAAGTGTCCCTATTTTCCAGGGACAGTCCCAGATTTACAGAAGCCATCCCGGTTTCTGATTTGATCTTGAAATGTCCCGCTTTTGCTGAGGAAACCCCTATTTTAATTGGAGAAATGTTCAAGGATATGGTAGGACACCTCCAGGGCTTTTTTACTCAGCCAAAACTCAGCGGCTCTCCGTTGGGTGCCATTGCTATTCTGAGAGATGAGGGAGGTGTTCATGGCGAGTTCCGACACCGCTTTTTTTTATAAAAATAGCTCTGGACGTTCCTATTTTCATCAGAGAAATGTTGAAGGATATGCCATTTCAAATAGTATTCGCAGATGAGAAAAAATGTCCCATTGCAGAGGTCTAGTCGTTCCAGTTGTCCTGCTCCTAGAAAGGAATTTTGGACGCCATATTTCTTAGACATTAAATTTTGGCAACAGTAATCCAATAATGAAAACTGTCACTTAATCTATCTGAGTGTCACGTTTTGGGCCTTTGAGGGGCATTTGATTGTGTGTTTTGGCAATAATATCACAATATAAGCTATTATTCAAGTCCATAGTATTCAAGAGATTTCTGAGATTTTAAGCACTCTAGCCAGGGGCCACCTCTACTTCATTTTCTCTACACAGTGAACACATTTCATTCTGTTTCTCCTGTACACACTTCTCTGGTTGTAACTGGGGTTTACATCGGAGTAAATGTGTCCAGGATTTTGCACTTTTAAGATAAATAGTAAGCCTGTAAGGTTGGCTTTGCAATTCTTAAAAAATGTTGTTATATTTTATGCAGCCATTTTAGGTGCTTTCTTATTAAAATATGATGATGCTAGAGATACAGTGGTACCTCAGGTTACATACGCTTCAGATTACATACGCTTCAGGTTACAGACTCTGCTAACCCAGAAATATTACCTCGGGTTAAGAACTTTGCATCACGATGAGAACAGAAATTGTGCAGTGGCGGCGCAGTGGCAGCGGGAGGCCCCATTAGCTAAAGTGGTGCTTCAGGTTAAGAACAGTTTCAGGTTAAGAACGGACCTTCGGAACGAATTAAGTACTTAACCCGAGGTACCACTGTAGTTGGTATGAAGACTGAAGACAGAGGGCAGGATTCACCTAACATATCCCATCAGCAGAAGCCCTGGGCAATGCTTGTGAAATGGGGGTTCCCCCATTCTTCCTCGTGTAACCCCTGAAATTGGCTTGATGGGGGCAGGTCTGGAAAACCTCCAGAGGGGCAGGGAATCATCCCCCTTGGCAAGAAGATATGCTTGTGAAGACAGAAAGTTTGCAGAATCGCAGTGGCCACCATTTTGTTTTCCCCAGCAAGCCCCCTTCTGAAGTGCTTTTTCGAATTTTGAGGCGTTCAAACTGTCTGCCTCTTTTGGGAACTACTTTTATAGCGGGCAGCAGTTAAAAAGGTAAAGAAAAGCGTTTGTTTTTATATAATTGGTGGGTTGTTCCACAAGCTGTTCATTTCACTCAAGAGGGTACTGTGTGAAACAGCTTCAAAGAGAGTGCAGTGATTGAAAGCCGGCTTATTAAAAAAAATGAAGATATATTGTTCCATTCCATGCCACCTTTATTTAAAACCTTAAATATGAGGAAAAAACCTACTGTATTTTTCCATGTATAGCAGGGCCACATGTATAAGGTGATCCCTATTTTTTGGGACAGCAACAATTATTATTTTTTTGGGGGGGGGAATTGCTGAGCTTTTTTTTGCTCTGAGTTGTTCAGCTTTTGTGGGGGGCACCACCGCCAATCGCTCTACTGCCTAGCCGCAAATGCAAATAGCACAGCTCGCCGCAGCCACCAATTGTCTGCATGCTTACCGCCAAAAGCCCACCTGCACACTCAATGCAACCACAGCTGAATGAACGCACACCTTGCCACTGCCATAAATAGCCCTCAAAATTGCAGCCACAGCCAATCGTCAGCAAGCCTGGCTGCTGCAACCAATCACACGCCCAAACTCTGCTGACAATCTCCTGCTGGCTGCTGCCACCAATCACCAGTCGTCGTCCCCCCACTATCTGTGTATAAGCCGAACTGCCTATTTTGGCCTATTATTTATAAGGGAGGAAATCGTTTTATACACAGAAAAATACGGTATTTGTATTGGGGTGTATTTGTTTTTTTAAAGGTAAGAATGTCTTGGAACCCCCTGCCCAATACTCTTTATTCAAAAGCAAGCCCAAAAGGTTGAAAGGTGTCTCATACTATATTTTGGGGGGACTAAGAGAACAACAGCTCAACAGTGTGTTGTGTAAGCCTAATGGGACTTACCTGCAAATAAATATGCTCATGATTCAGTGAAATGATTTGAGGAAACAAAGTTGGAAAGGGTACACTTTGATGAAACCATTTCTCCTTAAATTACTGGGTCAATTTCACCAGTTTCTGGTCAAATCACTGTTTCTCTACAGTCTTCCTACATGCTTCAAATAAGGAGGAAACCGGAGTGTAGAAAAATTGTGTACTTTTTTGGCAAGTGTCTGTGGAAATAAAAGGATAGAATGTATGGATTGTTTGTTTTTTGGAGATGAGATGGGAAACCCAGTAGTTTTAATTACAAAAACATCGCTGATCAGAAGATGGTACACTCGGGGAATGAATATTTTGCAACAAAATGAATTTACTACATTACAAATGTCAGACATTTAAATATAAATATGCTGCTGGCTATAATCTGTTTCAGATAATAGCGTAACAGTGAGTTGTGGTATTTAGCTGAGAAATTTGGAAGTTTTGTTCTGATGTTGATGTAATATTGTTATGGGACTTCCACAACTAGTACGATAAAGATATCAAAAGCTGTTTTATTCCCAGTTGAACAAAACAGATCCCATCAAATTACACCAGTGCTTTGGCTGAATATCAAGAGCTTGGTAGGAGGTTTTAATTCACATATTGACAAACAGATGGTTGAAAGAGAGAATGATACTGACATTCAGTAGCACGAACAACTAAATTAGACTTTAATTTATGTGCTGCCTTTCCACAAAAGAAACTTTGTTCAAGGCATCTCACAATATATCAAACAAAAACAGTAGTGAGTAGAACAATATATCTGGTAATTGTTGAAAGGAACAATATTAATTTTCACAATATGATGACTGAGAAGGAGCTGAGATGACCCTAAGCTTGAGGGGCATTTGATTGTGTGTTTTGGCAATAAAATCCTTGTTTTACATTTGACACAAAGCGAGGCATCCTTGCCAGGGGTTTGATTATGTTTTGTCCTGCTGAATCCTGATTATAACCATTCATGGCATGAAAACTTTACTAATTAGGTCAAGGTTAACGGAAACATGGCTTGCTAATAGTTGAAATCATGTACTGAAAATAGCAGTAACCAGAGCTTGGGAAATTTATTTTAAAAAGTAACTGGTTCGAGTTCAATATGCTCAAAAAGGAACTAATTCCAATTTACCCTCATCCCTTTACAAAACGAACTAGTTTGGCTCATGTTCAGTTTACAGTTCACTGCAAGTTTATTCAAATGCTCCTCAGCAGAATAAATTCAGAATTGAGAATATTACAAGCTGCTATGCTGAAATATAACACAGATTTAAAAAGACCCATAAAAGGTCTGTCTGAATGGTTTAATTCTTCTCCCCCTCCCAACAATTATGATATTTAAACAAACTCGAAATGGTTCAAGGTTCTACCCAAAATCAATTTAATTCACATTAAGTACACTAGGCAATGATGAGAACTACTTTCAGGCATGGTTCAAATATTTCTGATCTAGTGAAGCTTATTAAATTGAACTAGTTCATTCCAAGCACAGAAATAGCTAAGGCCAGATGGCAGGTGCTTAGCTGACATAGGGTAAGGTTGCCGTATTTCAAAAAGTGAAAGTTGTTGAGCTTTTTTCTTTTTTTTTTTTGCAAAATCTAACAAAACCCAAGTTTTTAGCTGTTTTTAAGAAAATTGCCATACGTCTGGATTTTCCTGGACATATTCCAGTGATTTCTGCCCAGATGCTGTTTACAAGGGCCAAATCCTGGCTATGTCTGGGAAATTCCAGAAGTATGGCGGTCTGAACATAGGGCTAACCTTGCCACACATTAGGGTGAAGTGACTTAACTTCAGGCAGCACCATGAGGGGGAAAGAGATGAACAATTAATGTCTGATTACTGTTGGATTTTTTAAAAAGGGTTGGCTCTAGCAGGGGTGGCGAAAGCACAGTTTGGGTTCCAAGGCAGACAGCAAATTATCTTGCCTGCCATTGGCTGAAAACAAAACACTTGCCTACCATTTCCTTTCTTCACATATCATTTAGTAAGGCAGATTTGAATACACGAGGCAATGTTGCATTACGTATGCCCCTGTATCATTCACAACAGTTCATTGGGGAAAGCCTACAACATTAGACAAAAGCATGATGTGACTCCATAATGCAACATAGAATCTCAGCTGCTATATATGGGCAAATGCAGTTAGAATTATGAACAATAAAGAAGCTGTAATACAAGATGGATGATGAGCATTGGCTGGGGGACAGCTGTGACACACTTCATGAGCAAACAATTCAGATTTCAATATTTGGGGCCAGCTACAATGCTAAATGAGTCAGAACCTTCTGCACAAAACAGAAATATCACTGCTGGATTTTGTTGGTACTTGAAAAATATTTTGACGATATCTAAATATGGACAATGAAGGCATGCATTTAGAATTCAAGGTTTCAATGAGATCCTTTAACTCCCTGAAAATCAGTGAGGACCAGGCCTTAGAGGTCTTCCCAAATTGGTTGGAGAAGAATGGTGAGAGAGTTGGAAAGCTTTTTGACAGCCACCATAAAAAGGTTTGCTAATGAGTTCCCAAACATTCACAGCGTGAAACCTGGACAAAATGTGGCCAGCTTCTGTGAGCTGGGATTGTGGAATGGCCCAACAGACCAGTATGACAATACCTTACATTATAGCTAGCCAAAAAGCTTAGCAATTATTGGTGGACGTTTCATTGCCTAGTTTTGGTTATCCATTTGCAACTCACTCTATTAAGTTTGGGATTAACATGTCATGACACTTGGGATATGGTGCGGTTCCTCCTCCGCCAGCAATTCTAACATGTTTTTCATACTTACATGAAATTTCATATTGAAAATAAAGCATTCGCTCCGTGAATGAATTGCCTACAAAGTTGCTAGGGACAACAGTTGATCACATCTCCTTCCAGCAACCGTAACGTTTACATTCTGTTCTTGGGTACAATGGGTTGTAGCTGTAAAAGCGAACGGCGCTATGAATCGCTACGTTCCTGCTCCATCTCTTCAAACTTCTACACAGGCACCTAGCAGCAGCAAAGTGGAGCTCTAACTCTTTCACAAACCTGCTACGTCGACGAGGTAATTTATAGTCATTATACTCAATATGTGTTTCAAAAAAAGCACGGAAAGAATAGGACTGGGGTTATTATTGGCCAGTGTTTGGAACAGATGAAAAAGAAGTAACAGGAAGATGTCTCGCAGCTTTTTCAGAACCGCAACTCAAAGGAAATCATTACAAAGTGGAGAAGTAAAAGGCCAGAGTCGCCGCCTCATACAGAAGGATCTGAAAAGTTTTTGTATTGTCGATCTCTGATTTCATTACTCCTAATAACTCGTTTCCTGATGGAAGGTAAAGAGCTACCTGAAACACAGATCCATGTCCTTTTAGTTAAACCTTTATCCCTTTGTCATTGTGGGTTTTTTCTTCTTCTTCCTCTGTACCTCCATTCATCTGCTCTACTGGAAGAGCCGCACGGTGTTAGAAAATGGCTGTTCGGAGCTAATATGCATTAACTTTTTAAAAACTGTTTTATACATAACCTATTGTATTAATATAAAACGCGAAGGCCATCCCCCCCCCACATTTCCTGGGAATGGCCCATTACATTGTGAGCAATCTACACGTGCCTTTAAAAAAAGAAGAAGACGACTTTGAACTCAACACAAAAGAAAAATATAATCATGTACAACTATAAAGACGGCTTTCCCCCCCGCTTTTGTGCAGTCTAACTGAGGTGGATGTGTAGGATGGTAATGAAGAGATGGACCGCCTTTATTAGCAGGCTCAGTGAAAAGGGTTCTTTTCAGAACTTCAACTTTTCTTATCTCCCTAGTTTTCGTGGTGTCTAAAATGGACGCTTTCATTTCATGACTTTCTTTCAAATGCGCCAAGTAGATTGGCAAAGCCAAGCCAGTTCAACCTTCTATCCAAAGGAGGCTAGGAGCAAGGTCGGGTAGTTTGGACGCTCCCATTCAAACAAAAGTTTTCTTGCGTTTAGACTTGGATTGGGTAGCTACTGTTAAAAGATGTCTCGTGCGTCGGGCGCCTTAATTTGTCAAGAAATATCCATGAAAAGTTAGTGAGTCAATATATATATATTTAGAAATGGAGTGAGGAAGTACTAATGATGTAGACTTTTCCCCTCAACTACCGTTAAAAGGCCTAGTTATGCTACTTAACCTGCTGCCCTTGAAATTGTTTAATATAGTAAGTTTTCTTAGGATTATTTGATGATCTCCAGGCCTCTTCTCTTTATTATTTTCCTAGCTCTCTTTTGGCGCTGTCTCCTCTCCTCCCACCCACTCTCTCGTTTTCCTTCAGTGCTCCTCCCAGTACATCTCCCGGGAGAACTCTTTTAGCATAGTCTGAATTCGCTTTGATCTTTCTCAATTAGAAAGAAAACATGCAGTTAAAAGGAGGTGGCATACGACCGCGAAGGCCATTTGCAAACAAGAAGGCAGAAGAAGCTATGAACGCCACCCGTTTTCACAAATACTTTATCCAACGGTAGAAACTATATCATTCCACACACCCCATCGTAGTGAACTTCAAGGAAGATGCCTACTTTCAGATTTCGGTCTTAGTAATGAAATGATCAGATTTTAAAGGATTTTCACTGGTGCCAAATCCAGTCAGAAATCAACATACATAGGTCGTTTTATGGAAATGTAAATGGACTGGGAGGTATTGATAAATTGCTCTTTCTCTTCTTCGGCAACAATCCAACTTTATCCATCTCTTATCAACAGTTTACCATCTAACCTGCCTTATTGGCATATTAGAATTTTATTCTGACTCCTCCTCTTTTGGTTTGTCCCCTCACTTTAACTGTTCAAGCCATATTTCTCTCGTATCTTGAATCCACCATAACATTTAAAACTTTACTACTCAGTTTAATTCCCTTGATTATATCAGGATCACGTTCATCCTGCCTTTCTCTCCATGCGCTAGACACCTTTTGACCTCAAAAAGAAACTGACATTCTTGTATGAACACCTCTTACTTTAGATTCTAAAGTTTGGATAACAACCTTTCCACAATATTAATTTGACAGGAAATAGCCTACCTTAAAGGAAATACACTGGGCTATAGGCTTCCACACCTACAATCAGAGAGAGAATGAGTCCTCTACACTTGCGTTACCGAAGCCACTTGGTGGAGTGGAATGCTTCAACTGGAGTCAATTCTGCAAACCTGGAAATATTGCAGAAGCTGGAAGAGAGCCGACTGAAAGTCGGCCTCTCCTTACTAAGGACCGACAAATTCAAACACAGCCTGCCAGTTGTACAGGATGACATATGGAGCACTCAAATTCCCCTTTTCAGCCTTTGAAGAGATTTTTGAGGCTGCTTATGAGGTTTTCCTCATTCCAATGCCAGAAATCCCCAGATTTCCTCTCTGTGTAACTACATTCACAGACCTTCCAAGTGTCCCTATATTCCAGGGACAGTTCCAGATTTTATATGTGTTGGGAGCTGCCCAGAGTCGCTAGGGCAACCCAGTCAGATGGGTGGGGTATAAATATAAAATAAATAGAAATAATAGAATAGGATGTCCCTATTTTCATCAGAGAAATAATTGAGGGTATGCTTCAGGTGTTGATACCATTGACTCTATCTTTGGCATTCTTGCCATTGCCCTGCAGTATCTTCCTCTCTTTGTACTGACCATCTTTCTTCACGTGCTACTTTTGAAGGCTAAAACTGCCTCTTAAGGCACAAATGATGCATCACTTCTGTCCTGAATGCACACCTCTTCCACATATTTCCTTCATTCTTCTTGACCTTACAAAGCCCACACTTCCTTGTGTGCGATTAACATTATAGAGGATTTGCCACCGATGAGAAAAACCTAGAGCGGGAGCTGCCAAAGGGAATCTTGCAACCTGTGTAATGCCTATGCAGACTATTCCTTCTGGATTGTTAATTGGTTGTTTTTTAAAATTTCCTTAATATTCTATAAACCAACAACATTTTGCCATTATAAAGACATATTGATAACTAAATTTGATTTATTGGTTTCTTCTTCGTGTTTTTCTGCTTTGTTAGCACATACTTGTGTCAATTTATTGTGGCACCATTGACATAAATATACCGTATTTTTGGCTCTATAAGACGCACCAGACCACAAGACGCACCTAGTTTTTGGAGGAGGAAAACAAGAAAAAAAATATTCTGAATCTCAGAAGCCAGAACAGCAAGAGGGATCGCTGCGAAGTGAAAGCAGCAATCCCTCTTGCTGTTCTGGCTTCTGGGATAGCTGCACAGCCTGCATTCGCTCCATAAGATGCACACACATTTCCCTTTACTTTTTAGGAGGGAAAAGGTGAGTCTTATAGAGCAAAAAATACAGTAATACTCTGCCCTGACGATAGTTGAAAAACAACAGGGACACTGATAGATAGCACAGCCATGACCATGCTATGAACGGAAACATCTTTATCCCAGGTTGCATGCAATATGTATCAAGAGATTAATTAAGCCGACCCAGTTGATTCTGTAATGAGCCATTATTTAACATGTACCTTTTCTTTTCTTTTTAAAATCAAGTACCTTTCTAGCCTTCGCATTCTTGGAGATACCTGTCAATCTATTAGACATACAATTCTGGTGCTTGTTTACTCAGAAGTAAATGAAACAGTTCATTGGGACCTGCTCACATGAAACATGTGCATAGAATTCCAGCCATTTAATTGCACCTCATTTCCTCACCCCCAGATTTTCATAAAAGAAGGTAATAAGCTGATGGTATTAGCAGCCCTAAATTGAAAACATGGTGCCCCTTGCTATTTTATAGGTATTGCAGAATCCATTCTGCAAATGGTAATGTCCAACTATTCTTGAACACACCGAATCTGAAACATTCTTTAGTGAATCTGGTCCTTGAATTTAAGTTGATAAATTAAAATTGGTTGGATTTTTTTTCTCTAATTGGATTATGTGCCGGGTTCACAACTGGATAACATATCACACATGCTTTATTTCCTTCTTTTGTCTCCTTATGTTGTGGCAGAGCTGAATCAACTGGATCCTTCCACTGCTCCATAACTGGGGGGAAGTATTCAAATATGCTTGCCTTCTGAAGTGGTACAGGCCACTCTGTCACCTCATGATTCTGCATGTGTAAAACTGGTCTCTATTATAGCCAACAAGAAGGCTGATAAAAGGAGCTGTAGGTTTGTTTTCATTATAGATGACTGTGGAATTGAGCAATCCAAATCTCAAATGTCATGCTAATCGGAAAAATGATTGCATCTACCAAGGAACAAAACATTGTGGTTTAGTTCTGAGAAAAATGCAGTATCTTCAAATTTGAAATGTTTACTTGCAAAAAGGACATCTAGAGGCCAAGGGTTATGCTGCTCTTCCGTTAACAAGGCAGACATCTTATGCAACGGAACCTCTCCTTTTTCTCCTCTCCCCGTGCATCCTCAGAATTGGCTCAGAGGATTGGGGAACCCTTCAAATAAGATTTAGGGGGCACATGGGGAAAGGAAATGCCATGGAACTCTCCTCATACAGCATTGGCTAGAATCCCAAGCAACAGCTTCACATTTGCTGTAGAAAACTGTGTGTACACAGGGTAGGAACATTGGTTTGGTACTTATGCATTGTCCAAAAAGGGGAAACCCCTCACCCAAAAAACCAGGAGACACATTTACCTAAAAATTGAGACTCCTAATTTATATGCATAGATACAAATTTGGAAGCAGCTAGTATAATTTAAACAGAAATACAACATATCTCATTAGAGTGGGAAAGTCAGTGAACACTAGGTGATTTGTGAGCTCGCTCAACGTGATATCTGGTGCTAACTGTTGACTGTATGTCAACAGAGAGACACTCCCGGCTCTCTCTTCTTATGATTTCTGATCTTTAAATTGTCTCAGGGCATACAGTCCTTCCAAGAGAGGACTGTGCTCTGTCAAGTAGGACATACCAGTTTTGCATCTTATGCAATCACAATGAAAAATGGTTCAAGTTAAGAAACTACACAGGGTTCAGTCTTTTAAAGTACTGAGATATATACATATAAAGAGAGAGAAATTGAGAGAGAGATTTTGCTGGTTTCTGTGCTCCTGATATCTGCTTTTCTGTGATCTCATTCATCCCTGTAACGTGGGCAAAACAATATCATGAATTTCAGTTCATGCCAAAGACACTGCAGCCCATAAGATTTGTTAAGCTGTAAATACTTCTGTGCTTCTTTAAAAAATAATATTTTTGGTTTGATCTGTTTAACCATTGAATAAGATGTTTCTAAAATATATTGGACTGGTGCCATTTGTAGACTACATTTTTTTACCATACATAGTAAAATATGGACAATTTATGGCATTTTGACATCATGTATTTCTCCTCCCCCCAACTAAAAACCAGTGTTTGATTCACAGCCCAGAATAAAAAGTGACATTGGGAACATTTCTTTTTAAAATCTGCACTTAAACAGATATCTTACATATTATGTAGTTATTTTATATGTATTCTTGGCTTTGTGTTTTTTAAATGTTAGGGTACTCCAAGCACTCAAAATAGGATATACTGCTTATTTTTTTAAAAATAAATAAAATTGCTGCAATCCTCCAAACATTACTGGAAGGCATGGAAAATAATTTTGTGAATCATTTTGCAAACCAAACCAAACACATGCTTCCCGAATGATGCTCTGTTCTTCCCTGGCTCTTGACCACTGGATTTATAACCAATGAAGGAAGGGCCCATGAAATATGATAGGTCAGCAGGACTTTGGAATGAAGGACACTCTCTCTCCATCTTCCCTGATTCTCACACTTTGATGTTCCCCAATTCTTGTCCTTATCTAACCCTAGATTCCTTCTTCTTTTAACCCCTCCCTTTTTATTCTGAGCAATGGCCTCAACAGTATAGAAGCAAGGCTTCAATGGTACCCTGGACAGTGCCATGTAAGGTTCAGACTGGAGATTCCGTAATAGATGTTGCTTCAGTAATGGACGGAGGGGAGGTTGGTACCTTCACCTGCCCCTCCTCAGTAAGGGTATCCTGTTAAAGGGATTCAGGGTGTGAATACTGTCCAAAGCTGGGCTAGGGCCATGTCACAGCCCCTATGGGAACCCCACGGGGTGCCACTATCTGATGTAAGTTACAGGGCACCCCCTATCAATGGTTTACCCTTCCGTGGACTCCCAGCAGATGGACAGGAGTCAAGATATAGCCTGTCTTCACCCCAATGCCTAAGCCAAACTGCTCATATCCGTAAACAATAAAGTTGTGGCCTATTCAAGCCCATAAACCAAATATTCTGTGTCAGTGTGATTTATTGTTCTCCTGGGAACTTTGGGGCTCAGGTGCCTTGGCATGAAAGGGAGCCCTGTAGTTCGTCCAGAAGAGCAGGTTCCTTCTGTAACAGGAGGAACTTATTGGCATCTGCAGCATCTTAAAAAGTAGAGACATCACCTTGCCAACAAAGGTCCGTATAGTAAAAGCTATGGTTTCCCAGTAGTGATGTATGGAAGTGAGAGCTGGACCATAAAGAAGGCTGATTGCCAAAGAATTTACGGTATGCTTTTGAATTATGGTGCTGGAGGAGACTCTTGAGAGTCCCATGGACTGCAAGAAGATCAAACCTCCCCATTCTGAAGGAAATCAGCCCTGAGTGCTCCCTGGAAGGACAGATCCTGAAGCTGAGGCTCCAATACTTTGGCCACCTCATGAGAAGAGAAGACTCCCTGGAAAAGACCCTGATGATGGGAAAGATGGAGGGCACAAGGAGAAGGGGACGACAGAGGACGAGATGGTTGGACAGTGTTCTCAAAGCTACCAGCATGAGTTTGACCAAACTGCGGGAGGCAGTGGAAGACAGGAGTGCCTGGCGTGCTCTGGTCCATGGGGTCACGTAGAGTCGGACACAACTAAACAACTAAACAACAACAACAAAAGGCCTTGGCAAGCCACTGCCAGCCAGGATGATGCTGGGCTTCATAGACCAATGATCTTATTCTGCATTCTGCCACCTACTTATAAACCCTAATGTAGCTTGTTACATGTTTAGTTTCTGCACGGAGCAACATTTCAAAGGGGGTAAACTAAGCACTTCATTTAGGGCAATAAAAGTGTGCTTTAAAGCATATAATCTACATATGCATCAAGAAACTAGTGCATTTTATTCTGTAAACAATATATTATTGTTGAATGGACATTATTATCCTTATTATATCCACCTCAAGTTGCTATCCTTGTACCTCATGAACTCATTATGATATTTAAATGAATCCCTTTGACTGCACCTTTGAAGAAAAGGGTTGGCAAAAAAAAAAAAAAGAGTTCAGGCATTGTTGCAAAGACATGAAAAACTGAAAGCGTACTGACCACACATATTTTTCTCTTTTCTATTGCTGGGCATTTGCATTGCTGTGAAATGCTTTTAACTACGTAGTTATTTCTCAACCCCCACAAGAGACATTCCTGAAACATGAATTGCAGTCTGGCTTGGGCTGTTCCCACTGCTGCTGCTGACCAGATCATGCGCAGCCAAATGGAAGCATTTTCAAGTTATGGTGGATTGCCAGGTTGGGAAAGACAAGAGGTGTGAATAAGGGCAGAAAGCCCATTGGAAAGGAATGCATACTAAGCCTTGGAAAACCTTATAGAGTGTATGATACTGTGGATAGTGCTCCCAAAATAAAATTCTGATATATCATGCAAGTTTCTAAATGTGATTAGCAATCTGCAGCATGATTCATGACTATAGCTAATCTCAGTTGTGGGTTTGAGCCTTAAAGGTAAAGGTAAAGTACCCCTGACCGTTAGGTCCAGTCACGGACGACTCTTGGGTTGCGCGCTTATCTCACTCTATAGGCCGAGGGAGCCGGCGTTTGTCCACAGACAGCTTCCGAGTCATGTGGCCAGCATGACTAAGCCACTTCTGGCGAACCAGAGCAGCACACGGAAACACCGTTTACCTTCCCGCCAGAGTGGTATCTATTTATCTACTTGCACTTGACGTGCTTTCGAAGTGCTAGGTTGGCAGGAGCTGGGACCGAACAACGGGAGCTCACCCCATCGCGGGGATTCAAACCACCGACCTTCCGATCTGCAAGCCCTAGGCTCTGTGGCTTATGACTATAGTAAATCTCAGGGTTGTGGTTTCGAGCCTTATGCTGGGCTAAAGATCCCCGTATTGCAGGGGGTTGGACTAGATGGTCCTTGTAGTCCCCTCAAACACTACAATTATATGATTCTATGATTTATTCATTTAAATAGCTGTCCACATGGATCTTTGCATCAGAGCCATAAGGCATCAGCTAAGTATGAGATCTAAGGCTGCTAACATAACCTCACTTACCTAGGAGTAAGCCCCATTGAATTCAGCAGGACTTACAAGCAAAATAGTTAGGATTGCACTGTAAGTCCAGTTTACTATGTGCCAATTCCTACTGTTCTGGGGATTTTGACTTTCTGCCAACGTTTGGATTTGTGCTAACAAGTTAGTGTACAAATGGAGGACAGGAAGCCGCCTTACAAGTCAAACCACTGGTTCACCACCAAGTCATGTTTATACTGGTTGACCACAGCTCTCCAGAGTTTCAGTCCCAGGTTCAAGTCTGGGAGAACCCCGTCTGAAATCCTGGAGAGCCACAATCAGTGCCCTATGGATGTACACTCAGAATTAAGTCCAATGAATTCAGTGGGACTCCTAGGTGTCATAGGATTGCAGCCTAAATGAAGAAATCATAGAACCATAGATTTGTAGAGCTGGAAGGGACCTCAAGGGTACAACCCCCTGTGATGCAGGAATCTCAGCTAAAGCATCCATGACAGATTACCTTCCAATCTCCACTTAAAAACCTCCAAGGAAGGAGGGTCTACAACCTCCCAAGCTCATACTGTCAGAAAGTTTTCCCCCTGATGTTTATAAGTTGGAATCTCAGGTGCTGACCTTTAAAGCCCTAAACGGCCTCAGCCCAGTATACCTGAAGAAGCATCTCCACCCCCATTATTCAGCCCGGACACTGAGATCCAGCACTGAGGGCCTTCTGGCGGTTCCCTCCCTGCGAGAAGGGAGGTTACAGGGAACCAGGCAGAGGGCCTTCTAGGTAGTGGCGCCCGTCCTGTGGAACGCCCTCGCATCAGATGTCAAGAAAATAAACAACTGCCTGACTTTTAGAAAACGTCTGAAGGCAGCCCTGTTTAGGGAAGTGTTTAACGTTTGATGTTTTATCGTGTTTTTAATATTCTGTTGGGAAACCCAACCAGATGGGTGGGGTATAAACAAACAAACAAACAAACAAACAACGACAATCTTGTAACTTGAAGCCATTGATTTGAGTCCTATTCTCCAGATCAGGAGAAAGCAAACTGGTTCCCTCTTCCATGTGACAGCCCTTAAGATATTTGAAGATGGCTATCATCTCCCAGTCTCCTCTTTTCCAGGCTAAACATACCCAGCTCCTCCAACCGTTCCTCTCAAGGCTTGGTTTCCAAACCCTTGATCATCTTTGCTGCCTTCCTGTGCACATGTTCCAGCTTGTCAACATCCTTCTGAAATTGTGGTGTCCAGAACCGGACACAGTATTGCAGGTGTGGTCTGACCTGCACTTTAAATTTATCTTTTATTTGTTGTTGATCTCAACTGCAAACTGCTGCCTTATGTAGCTGGGATTGAAAGAGTTACAAGGAAGTGGGGTGAGCAAGGTTGACTTATGTACTTATCGCAGGCAATCTCGAAACAAGTTGCTGGACTATACACACAGCATGTCTGATCTGGTCTGGCAATTCCAAGGCTCAGTGTTCCAGCATGCCTTTCTGACTCAACTTTGCAGGCCCTGATCAGAGAGTGGAGGTGGGGGGGGGGGGAAGTGCTGTAGCATTAATGGAAAAGCAGGGGGTGAGGCTTGGCTCTGCATCAAATGTAATGTAACTAATCAGCTTTGGTAAGTAGATTATGGCATGACAGAAGGGCTGCTATAGTATAATGTAATTGAAAACAAATGTATTGCCTCTGCACAAGAATGCCTAAAGATTAGGGAGTAAATCCAGCAAACAATATTTAAACCAACTCTGCCATAAGGGAAAGTTATGCAGCATTGCATTTTAAGACGGGAAAAGGGACACCATAAATATAACTGGAAGCATGAGATTCCCCTGGAGTACCGTAGGATCTACCAGCCAAAAATGCTTGATGTGACTATCATTACGTTCAAAGGCTGGGTGCCCTGCCATGCCTATGAGCAGATTGTGAGGGTTAGCGCTGATTCCAAACTCACATCTGGCACACTTTCATTAATTGCGTTTTTATCCCAAGCTTCTTCCAAGTAGCTCGAAGCAACGTAGAAGGTGAACCTCCATCTTGCTGAGGTAGGGCCAAAGTTCACATGGGTCTTGTGAAAGAGTCACTTTTCCATCAAACATACATTCCAAGCAATGTGGATGCCTAGCATTTGTACTGTTTGAGCAGACAAGCCCACCCTGTAGGTGTTATATGCAACTTGTAGATGGGGGCAGTGCAAAAACGCATTGAAACATCCCGGGACAATATCAGTGCTATTTGTTGTGAGCCGCACAGCATTGTGGGAATCAGGTTTTGATTGGCAGGCCCTCAGATGCAGGAGGAGCCAGAAACAGAGCGGGGAACTGAATGGTGGGAATGTGAATTGGAGGATTATGGCATGTTGGAGGGTTACCTGCTTTCAGCAATAGGGGTTTGTTGTTTGGTAGTACCCAGTTGGTTAGCTGTCAGATTCAAGAGCTCCCTATTGGTGGCTCTTAGGGAGTCCATTAATAAAATACAGTGTTCATTCATAAATAAATCTCCATTTCTACATATTGAGTGTGTATTTCAGTGGTTGAACGTACAGGTTTGTGGCCATGCTGTAGTGTAGTGCTTATGTGATTGTGAATAAAAGGTGGCTGGGCTCATCGTCCCGGGGTTTGGGCGGGGGAAGGTGACAAAACTGATTTCCAATAAGTGCCCACCCTTTATTTCCATAACAAGTCCTTGAATCTGTACTCTGAATAGTGACACCAGGGACCTAGAAGGTGCAGAGCTTGTCAGTCCAACCCCTGCACAGTCTCATCAGGGCTGACCTTAAGGCAATTGGAGCAATTTGGCCAAACTGGGGCCTGCGGGCCGCTCCTAAGGGGGCCCCCACACCAGGGCAACCTAGATGGATTTTATTTATATCTACAGTGCTACCTCGGGTTAAGTATTTAATTCGTTCTGGAGGTCTGTTCTTAACCTGAAACTGTTCTTAACCTGAAGCACCACTTTAGCTAATGGGGCCTCCTGCTGCTGCCGCGCTGCCACCGCGTGATTTCTGTTCTCATCCTGAAGCAAAGTTCTTAACCCAAGGTACTATTTCTGGGTTAGCAGAGTCTGTAACCTGAAGTGTATGTAACCTGAAGCGTATGTAACCCAAGGTACCACTGTATAAGATTTTGCAGACTGTGAACTGGAGCCCTACAAAAAACAAACACTCAAGTTGGGCCCCACTTCTTCAAACTGGGCCCCACTGGCTAGCCCTGAGTCTCATAGTTGCTGGGCCTGAGTTGCCCTGCCCTTGCATGAAATTCTTGGGTTTGCAATTTTGGGAGAAGGGAGACTGCGGCACTGGGGAGATGGCAGGCTGGCAAGGCCCCCTAGATTTAGAGACCCAAGTTGCCCTGCCCTCACATGAAGTCTTGGATTTGCAGTTTTGTTAGAGGGGATGTTGCCTGCTGGGGTGTAGGCAGGCTGGCGGGGCCCCTAAATTTAGAGGCCCTAGGCTTCAGCCTACTTAGCCTATACATAAATCCAGTACAGTGGTACCTCAGGTTAAGAACTTAATTCGTTCTGGAGGTCTGTTCTTAACCTGAAACTGTTCTTAACCTGAGGTACCACTTTAGCTAATGGGGCCTCCCGCTGCCGCCGCACGATTTCTGTTCTCATCCTGAAGCCAAGTTCTTAACCCGAGGTACTATTTCTGGGTTAGCGGAGTCTGTAACCTGAAGTGTCTGTAACCTGAGGTACCACTGTACTGCACACAGAGCACTTGGTCTAAGCAGGAGCTGCCTCAGTCGCTTCAACAGGAATGCTCTGCTATCACAATTGTACGCCTGCAAAATATTTCCCCATATGGAAGTGAGATGAAGGAGGAACTATCCTTCCTGTTTGCATAGAGCTTCATGTGAATTTCGGAGCCTTGCCCTGTAGAGTGCTGGATCCAAGCCACTACTTCCCGATGTACAAAGACAGAGCAATCATGTTTTCATGGTAGTATAATCTTCTTGTTGTTTTTTCCACCATGGTATTTATTTCATGGCTTATGTTCTTCTACAAGTAGGTCACAAGCTATTTTGGTTGGAATGTGTAGATTATAATTAGTCCTACAAACGGAGTGCTGGTTCTGCAAACCACCAGGCACGTTTCTTGAGACTATGGCCATGCCGTTACAGATTTGTAACATTTCCCCTTGGATGGGAACTCTCCATTGTGCAAGGGTTGGAACTACCGTATTTTTTGCCCTATAGGACGCACCGTCCCATAAGGCACCCCTAGTTTTTTGGGGGTTGAAATAAAGGGGGGAATTATTTCCCCCCCCAGGCGCGGGGCTGGGGCAGGGGAAGCCCAAGCTTCCCCCGACCCCAGCCCCTAGAACAGGCAACTCTCCGCAAGCCGTGGGAGCCCAGCGCAGGGCTCCCGCGCCTTGCCGAGATCTGCGCGAAGGCTGGGCGCGCTGAGCTCAGTGCGCCCAACCTTCGGCATGCAGGCAACTCTCCGGTGCGGGCTCACCGACCCCTCTCGCTCTCCAGGCTTCAGCGAAAGCCTGCATTCGCCCCAAGGGACGCATACACATTTCCCCTTCATTTTTGGAGGGGAAAAAGTGTGTCCTATGGGGCAAAAAATACGGTACATGTTACAGGGCAGACATGGGATCCTCAATCTGTGTTTGACTTGTAATGCTGTTGCTGGAGGAAGGATAACTAACACAGGGAAGAATGAGAAGATTGGATCATTGTGCTTAACACTTCTCCTGAGATATGAGGCAAACTGTACAGCCGTTTGTGTGAAAATATAGCCTGCTTCACCCTTTCAGTGTTTTACTTTGTTGCCAACCCCCCAGACCCTGGAAAAAAATCCTGTGGACACGTATGTATGTATGTATGTATGTATGTATGTATGCAAGGGAGGGAGAAAGAGGGGAGGCATATGACTGCATGCCTTCTCGAAATTCAGAAAGTGTCTGCTGGCCTGAAAAGTTTGGCAAAATCCTTGCAGCAGCACAACAGAAGTTGCTGCATCAACAAAGCCAAATCTCTCTCTATGCTTCTTCTGACGCCTAGAACGCCCTGCAACAAAAGTTGAACTTGCAATAATATCAATTTTGTACATAAATACAAGCTTTCATCCTATTTAAGAACTCCTCCATCTGGTAGGGGTTTTGGTTTTTTTAAGTATTATGAAATCAAACATTCTCTAAGCTGTGTTTTCTGGAGTCGTTCAGAACAGTAGATTATGATCCCACTTAATCGTTTTTCTTTTCTTTTCACAGGGCATAAAATACCATATAATTAGCAGCCTTCTCTAAAGCCGCATGCAGAACACAAATTCAACATGATAACACGCCCTTTTATGCCTTACAGGTGTGGGAAAGCCATCAACATATGCATATCGAGGTGATGGAGAAAGGTATGGAAGTGTATGTGTTGGAGCAAACCACCAATAATTTCCCTATGAACTGAGAGGGAATTCCCTTGCCCAAAACTCCTCGTTCTAGAGATGCTCTTTTCCAAATATAGATTCTTTACATCTCAGGAGCTGCAGGCCGAACAATCAACCTTGGTGGCATGCTCAGGGCATATTGCCAAAGAGAAATTGACCTGGGAGTTGCACTGAAGCTCCCAATTCTAATTTGCTCATCTGCCGCTGTATACAACAAAGGGGGTGGAGTGATTTGTCAAATAGCAAACCAGCATCTGGCAGAATATGGGAGCATTGTGGATGAAATCCCTGGTTTTCAGCACTGAGTGGTAGGGAGAGCACAGCAGAAGTGAATAATAATAATAATAATAATAATAATAATTTATTTATACCCCGCCCATCTGGCTGAGTTTCCCCAGCCACTCTGGGCGGCTTCCAATCAAATGTTAAAAACAGTACAGCGTTAAATATTAAAAACTTCCCTGAACAGGGCTGCCTTCAGATGTCTTTTAAAAATAGGATAGCTGCTTATTTCCTTCACATCTGAAGGGAGGGTGTTCCACAGGGTGGGCGCCACTACCGAGAAGGCCCAGTGTCTGGTTCCCTGTAACCTCACTTCTCGCAATGAGGGAACCGCCAGAAGGCCCTCAGCGCTGGATCTCAGTGTCCGGGCTTAACGATGGGGGTGGAGACGCTCCTTCAGGTATACAGGACCAAGGTCAAAGGCGACTATAGGGTTGTGGCACTCGTCTCGCTTTTAGACCGAGGGAGCTGGCGTTTGTCCACAGGCAGCTTTCCGGGTCATATGGCCAGCATGATTAAACCACTCCTGGCACATCAGAACACCGTGATAGAAACCAGAGTGCACGGAAACACTGTTTAGCTTCCCGCCGCAGCGGTACCTATTTATCTACTTGCACTGGTGTGCTTTCAAACTGCTAGGTTGGCAGGAGCTGGGACAGAGCAACGGGAGCTCACCCCATCGCAGGGATTAGAACCGCTGACCTTCTGATCGGCAAGCCCAAGCAGCTCAGCATTTTTGCAGCTATTGCCTATGCTGTTCAAAACACAAGACTGGAGTCACAGCAAACAGAGGGGAAAGCTATCCTTCTCCCTCAAAACAATCTTGAGGAACCCGCCTTCCTCACTTGCTCTTTGCTTTGGGGCAAAAGTTTATTTTGGCATTTTCTGCTTGATAAGAAGCCAACATGTAATACTTTAATTTCATGTGGATGGGCTTTGAAATTTATCCTGGGCTTTGAAATTTATCCTGCTTGAGAGGAAACAAAACTGCATTAGTAGACAACCGCATGATGCTACCACTGCTAGAGGTTTGCTTGTCCTATTGTGGATAAACAGGACATCGTGGTGGTCCAATCCAATGCATGCCATACCGAATTCCTTTTCAAACAGGGAAGGAGTGATTGAAAACTTAGTAAGGATGGGTTGAAAAAGGGCACTAAGCAATATCTGAACATTTGGACAATGTGTTTTATGTGTCTTTTATCTTGTTTGCTTGACGCTAGTCATTGACTGTAGTGATAAAGATTTGATTTGATTCTATACTCCCGCCTCCTGAAAACAGTGGATTTTCTTCCAGCTGGGAAGGGGCAGTTTCAGAGTGTAGGCAATTCATCATCGCCTTGTTGACCACCCGCTACTGAACTATATTTCACCCCACCTCATTCCTGCTTTTATAGGGCTTCAGCAACAACTCGATCCAGAGACATGAGTCTTAGCATATCTAGTTTGGACCTTAAGGACATAGCTAAAACACACACACACACGGAGGATGTACAAAAAATATTTCATGAGGAACTGCGAGGCTCAAAATGGAAGGGAAACACGAGCCCTTGTGACCTTCACTTCAACTAGCCAAGTTCCTCTGAGCAGCCGGCTATGAACAGGGAGTTCTGTTTGAGGTCATGTTTTCCTAGAGGCTGTCGTGTTCAAATATTTGATTGCTTACTTCTGCAAAAATAGATTTAAATTAGTGCTGCAAAAATAATAATAAAAAGATCATCTGTTGAAAGAGTGCAGCTTTCAATTTGTAGCTGAAGTGATCCATCAGAGTTATAAGTAATACACTGCTTCACTCCAGAAATATTCATACTGGGTGAAAGGGTAGGATATCCTGTCAGTCAAGAATACTTCAAACACACATAGTTTAGGTTTCTCCTATTTAAAGAGCTTTTGGGAGTGGTGGATTCTTCCTATGGTAAGGGAGGAAAGCTTACTCCTGATTGCTTCTGACCTACTTTGTTTTGATGGTTCAGGCAAAGAAATGATCCTCCCATAGTTTCTCCATCAGTACTGTGTGTCTAATCACCGGTTGTGGACCAAATATGCTGAGTGAAGTGAACCCAGAAAGAAAAGCAACTCCCCTCCAACTAATGAAAACAAACGGGTGGTGGAGGATGTGATTCAGGAATAGTTGGGAACTGTGTTGTGGTCAGTCCCAAATCTAGTAGTTGGATTGTGTTGAGTTGTACTGAAGGCACAGAGGTGGTGAAGCAAAAGACCAAAACAAAAACGAAGCAGTAAGAGTTGGGCTCTTCTGTTTATTTATTTGAAACATCCACATGTGAGCCCTTAGTTTGATAGCTCCCATGTGTGGTTTCCCCCAAAGGTTTCTTAAGCTCAGCATCCAAAAACAGAGAAAGAACCACTGTTGCACCATTGGAAGTCCTGATCTATGAGTAGAACTTGATCCAGCTTCTGCCTCCCCCGGTGTAGAAGAAAGACTGATCATGGAGTTGTATCTTTTGTTATTATTTTTGGTACCTGCCACATCAAGCGAGTATTGTGCAAACTGGATCTGTTCCTTAAAAAGATAAAAAGAAAAGCAAAACCCACGTTCCAAATAAATGTGTTTGGAATTGTACTCAAGTTGCTAACAACTCAGAAGGACATTTTGAATACCGCTGTGTCGCTGCTTCATTTATTACCAGTATGACCCTTTCTGAGGAAGAAAGCAGTGGGGATGTGTTGCTCGGAAAATCTGAGACCATTTGAGATAAGGAAAGTATTCTGAAAATGCAGGATTTATTGCAAAGTAAATCTTGTGAATCTTTTTAATCTACCTCAAATTCTAGTGGGAATTATACACAGATACCTTTGTGTACCAACATGGGAATTCATTGCCCTAATTTCAGTTGTGCTGCATACCTTTTCTTTTTTAAAAAACAATTCACTTCAGAATTCCTCCTTTTGTTTTTGCAGGAAAGTAGCATCTGAAGATGACAGGTTTATTGCACAGCTGCTGTCGTTGAGCTTTCTATGGCCCAACAGCATTCTAGGTAATGTTTACAATCACTATCTACCTTCTGTTTCCAGCAGCAAAAACACAGTTCTTACCTAGGGGAGATTCTTTTATACTTTGTTCTGCCACTCTCCATTGTTCTTCACTTGCTGGAACACTTTTCCACTGAGTTGTGTTCTTCTAGAGTTAAGCCGTCTGTGTATTCCATTTGCTCCATTCCTTACTAATTCGTTCTGGCCGTAAAATGGAAATGTCATGTTCATGTATAAACTTGTAGCTGTTTTGCATCAAGAGCACATGAGTTCAGACTCTAGATAGAAGGCTGCAAATATTGGGGTATAAAGTTACTTTTACAAGGAGTCATGCAACCAGCATGCCAGCTAATCAGCTATAAATGACTATGCCTGTTTCTCTAGTTCCATTTGCTCAGTTTTAGTATTTTTGTTTTAAGGGTGCCACCACCAGGAGCTTAGAGAAACAGAAACTTTAAAGACATATAAAAGCAACCCAGCATGATAGAAATTAAGGCACACTAATACTGTGCTGTAAGATTACGTTGGGTTTGTGTGGAGTGCCAGGGCAAAATGCCGCTGTGAAAATGGGAATATTCACAGTGTCTCTGTGCTTTGCTTTTAGAGGGACAACTCATCTCTTGGGCTGAAAATGTTGCAGGTTACCTATCAGTGTCAACTCAGTCTCAGACACAAATTGGAATTCTCCTGGTGCATAAACTGATGTCTCTTGTGACACATCCTTAAGGACTGTGGAGGTGGGTGGTATGGCTGGTGATTAAAAGGAGTCATGAGAGTAACATTAAAAAATGGAGAAGTCAGAACAAAATGACTAAGGAAGATAACAAGCATGATACAATTTAAAAATTCCTTTAACAATTCAGACAACACAACACCACTTATAAAATGTATTTTTTAAAAAAAAAATTAAAGGAAAAAACTAATTCTGGAAAATTTCAGGTCTCAAAAGACCACAAGGATGAGCTGCCCTTTCAATTAATATTTCGTGGAGGAGAAAAAAGATTGCAGGAAGGTGTGATAAACAGAGGAAGCATAAGGTGAAGAAAAAACTTTGTTTTGCAGAGAATAAGGACACTATATGACCTTCAGGGCAAAATACCACCCAGGGAGCTGGGAGCCAAAAATTATTAACATTAGTAAAACCTAAGTTGCTCAATCAATTGTGAAACGGTTGGATTTTTTTTAAGACAGTCAAAGTCACTTACATCAGTTTCAAATTATAAGGTGGTTAGTGAATTGAATGACTTAATGAGCTGATTTTGTGCAACCAAATGAAAAATTCCAGCAAGCTCCATCCCTATTTTCTGACGTGGTTATTCCAGTTCCCAAGAGTTCTTTACAGCTCTACCAGCCACTAGAAACTGACATCCTAGCAGTTACTAAAAATTACAGCAGATGCTCATTATGCATTAGTTTAGATTAGAACTTACAAAAATAGAACTTAACAATGGCAGCAAAGGAGATTTAGGGACCTGCTGATAGGTAACTTTACATACATGCTCAAAAGCAGAGTCACAAAGGGACACTGCCACCACATGTATCAGACAGTGCTTTTCCAAACATGGGGTGTATTTAAACCATCAGAAGTGTTTGTTTGTTTGTTTGTTTGTTTGTTTGTTTGTTACTGTGTGCAAAACTAAAGTCATGTGTCTCTGCTCTAAGCACAATGATTTGGAAATAGGTGTACTGTAACTTCCTTTAAGCAAATGTAATTAGGATTTTCACCTCAATTAGTCCATTTGTTCTTACGGGAAGATGCTAACCTTTCCTACCATAGCTAACCAAGGGTTACCAAATGTTAGGCATAGAACTTTGGATATGAACCCTCTCCCTAGGTTGGGATGTGTAGCTAAGCAGTTGTGCCCCAGCCCCTGTTGGTTGTCTTTCAGGTCGTATGCACACATGTGCATACGACCCAAACATGCATAAATGCAGAAGCAAAGAGCCACACTAGCACTTGGTGGTCTCAGTAGGGCACAATAATGAAATTACATCAACCCCCTGCTCCCCTAGTGTCTCCTTAATGTAATTGCTTCCTGCTTCTCCCATGGGATGTTGTGCTAATGAGATTTCAGAACAAGTGCTTCTCGCAGGGTCGCCATGAGATTTCAAAGATGGTAAAGAAACCTAAAATTGAAATGCTACCTACATGAGCATATATACTTTCCGTTAACTAGAACTTAGGAAAGTTTTACGCCATTGTACTTTTCACTCCTTACATTTTGGATTGTTCTGCACATAGAATCATAGAACTGCAGAGTAGGAAGGGACCCCAAGGGTCATCCAGTCTAACCCCCTGCAATCTCAACTAAAGCATCCATGACAGATGGCCACCCAGCCTGTGCTTAAAAACTTCGAAGGAAGGGGAGTCCACAACCTCCTGAGGGAGACCTTTCTCTTTTGAAGTAAAGGCAAAGGTAGCACTGAAGAACCATACAAAGTTTACATTTATCTAAATTGGGGTTTCCCAAACTTGGGTCTCTGGTTGTTTTGGGACTACAACTCCCATCATCCCTAGATAGCAGGACCTGTGGTCAAAGATGATGGGAATTGCAGTCCAAAAAAATACAGTGGGACCTCAGGTTAAGAACTTAATTCGTTCTGGAGATCCATTCTTAACCTGAAACTGTTCTTAACCTGAGGTACCACTTTAGCTAATAGGGCCTCCCGTGCTGCTGCTGCACGATTTCTGTTCTCATCCTGAAGCAAAGTTCTTAACCCGAGTATTTTTGGGGTAAGCGGAGTCTGTAACCTGAAGCGCCTGTAACCCAAGGTACCGCTGTAAATGAAGACCCAAGTTTGGGAAACTCTGATCTAAATGTTACACTTATGTGTGTACAACTTTGCATTGAAGGAAGCGAAGCAGAAAGAGAAACATTCCACTTTAATAGTGACCCTGACAGATGATCTGTTAATTCCAAACTGGTTTGCTGTTAGGGGCAAACAATATATGATGCTGAATGTAGGACTTGGTGTCATGCCTAGCTCTGACTGGGTGCCAGGCATGGAAGGATGAACTAGACGCCTTACAAGACAAGGACCTTGAAGAGCAGGCAGGGCCCACTGAGTTCCAGGTTCTCTGAATTGATACCTGAAGGCATGTCAGAGGAGGAGGTGGTGCCATACCCCAATCCTTGAGAGTGCTGGTGCCAGAAGCTCGGGGTTCAGGCCGAAGAGTGATGAAAAGTATCTAGGGACCCCAGAGTCAGTACACTACCTATGAGTAGGGGGTTTACAGGTGTATAAGCAATTACTGATACTCCTTCACTGCCAGCAGCTGTGGTTAGGCTGCAGTTGAGAAGGCCAGAGTATATATAAGGCCTCTTTCCCAAGTCTTCCTGTTATTGGAAGCATCCCAGGGATCTGGTTAGTTCCTGCTTGCTGTGTTGTACCTCGTGAGAGAAACCTTGGACTGTTTGTGGCCATAGCATTGGAATCATGATATGTCTTAAATGGACGCTTGGTTTGTTTGGACATGGTTTGTATGGTGAGAGGCAGGGCTTTTCTTCAGCCGGAACTCACTAGAACCCAGTTCTGGCACCTCTCAGGTGGGCGCCATTGCCATTATAAGAGAAGCAATGATTCTTCAACATCAGTTTCGTTGGAATGGTCATGTTGTGTGGATGCCCGGTTATCGTCTTCCAAAGCTGCTCTATTCCGAACTTAAAAATAGAAAGCGTAATGCTGGTGGTCAACAAAGGAGGTTTAAAGACACTCTCAAAGCAAATCTTTTAAAAGGTAGTATAAACACAGAGAACTGGGAAAAACTGGCCTGCGAGTGCTCCAATTGGAGAACGGCCTTTACCAAAGATGTCGTGAGCTTTGAAGACGCTTGAACTCAGGATGAAAGGGAGAAATGTGCTAAGAGGAAGGCATGTTTGGCAACTCCTCACCGTGATCAACTCTTGCCTGGAAACCAATGTCTCCACCATGGAAGGACGTGGGAGTCCAGAATTGGCCTCCACAGTTAGGGACTCGCTGTTAAGATCGTGTTCATGGAAGACAATCTTACTCAGCTTCAAGGGATCGCCAAAGAAGAAGAGAAAACGGGAGGCGTTCATGAAGAGTTTCGGCACCTCTTTTTCTAGAAAAATCACACTGGTGAGCGGCTTACATCCCCTGCAAGCCACGGGGACCACCAGAGTGCGGCACTTTGGAGTCCTAGAGGGTTTGTTTTTTGGCACGGCAGTAGGGAGAGAAATGGGGTGATTTTCCTCAGGAATGATGTGCACCAAGAGCTTCCATTCTCTTTTATTTCTCTGGAGGCAGGTGGCAGCGGCCTTGTCTCCAGCCTCAGTGATATCATTACAGCTCAGGGCCAGGAGAGGAAAGCCAGGCCGGGTGGGTTAAGATAGGTGAGGCGCCCCTCTTCCTCCTCCTCCTCCCTCCCAAGCGTCGCCAGCCTCTGCGCCAAGCAGCGTCGAGCCGAGGCCCCTCTTCTTCTTCTTCATTGCCGAGGCTGACTTCAGGGGTTTATATTTAGCCCATTGTGTCCAAAGGGAGACTGCAGCGCTCGCAGAACAGACCCGCCGCACGAGCCCAGGGAAGGGGGAGAAGGCGGGCTGCTAGGTGACAGAGACGGACGAGCCAGGTGGCGCTGCTTGCCGACTGCGCAGCGACGGGGCGACGCGGGGAGGCGGCTGCAGGCGGGAGCCCCTCCAGGCTGCGGGCAGGGAGGCGCGGAAGGTGCCGGCGAGGCAGCGGGGAGGAAGGGAGCCGAGCCGAGCAGCCACCCACCGCGGCGGCGGCGGCAGCATCAGTAGCCGCCTGGGTCGGTGCCCTGGGAAAAGATGGTCGCTGCTCACACTTCCCATTCTTCCTCCTCCACCGAGTGGATCGCTTGCCTGGATAAAAGGTACCACCGGCGCCTTTGTTTTGGGGTGGGGGTGAGGGAATGGGGTGCGCCCTCCTGACTGGGTGTCGTCTCCCTCTCCTCCTTCGTTACAGTCGTGGCCTATACATTCAACCCAGCTGGGTGGGAATACCGAAATCCCTGCGCGGGAAGAGGGCGGGGTAGTGGGTTTGCGGGGGTCCCCGTGTTTGTAAGCGGGGGGGGGGCAGCGCTTTCTCCACGCGGGTGTATTATCGTGTGTCTGTGGAGAGGTGAGAACAAGCCCCGAGGGGCCACGCGTTTCGCCTGGGAGATAATGCACGTGCCCGAGGAATAGGAAAGGAAAGGGTTGTTCCCCCCACCCCAAGCACCCCATAGGAGCTTCTGGGTCCGCCTCGTGTCTTTCCCGGCCTCCCGCTGCTGCTGCTGCTGGTGGCTCCTGTGAGGGCTCTTGCTGCAAGGCCTGTGCATTTAGGCACTGCTGGCAAGGGAGAAACGGGGAGATCAATAATCCATCTGTGCATAAGCACCTACCTTGGAGATGGGTCACAAGACTTTGGGTGCGTGGGGTGGTTTCCCAGAAGGCAACTTGGTGGAAGATATGATCACTGTGTCCATCTATATTATTGTTATTGTTATTATTTATTTAGCATCTTCTGCATCGGAACATATATAGGGACATATATATATATGTGTGTGTGTGTGTAAATGTTACACTGCAGAAGATGCGCTCTCTCTCTCTCTATATATATATACAGTGGTACCTCGGGTTACATACGCTTCAGGTTACATACGCTTCAGGTTACAGACTCCGCTAACCCAGAAATAGTACCTTGGGTTAAGAACTTTGCTTCAGGATGAGAACAGAAATTGTGCTCCAGCAGTGCGGCGGCAGCAGGAGGCCCCATTAGCTAAAGTGGTGCTTCGAGTTAAGAACAGTTTCAGGTTAAGAAGGACCTCCGTAACGAATTAAGTACTTAACCTGAGGTACCACTGTATGCGCTAACTTTTCCAGAATGATGTTTCAGTTGTGGGATGGTACGAGTGTACGATGGTACGAGAGGGAGACACAGTGAAGACATAGGCCATTGTATTATGCCTGGTCAGATTGTCCAGGGATGTCTAATCTGACTGGCAGAGAGACACTCTGGGGTTTCAGGCAGATTGACCCTGTGGGTTGGGGGGGATGCTGTCCTTGGGAAGCCCTAAAAAGGTGATATTCATGTACATTCTAACTCCATATTCTTAATGTGTTGGTGTGGGTTGATTTTATTGTGTGGCTTGATTTCGTAGGAAAGCGAAGACGTACCTGCATTGGCGAGACGGACTTAGCTGGCCTTTTGGTCCCTGAAATGAGATGGTTCTGTATGAACATGGGCTCCCTGGTGTATCTGTGTAGTGTGTTATACTGGTATACTATATACACATACCCTTTGTGGTATATTCCAAAAAATGATTCAGTCAAACAAGGAGGCCACTTGGCATCTCAGATGCTTGAAGACCACACACCAAGCTGCATGCATGTAGCTGCTCACAACATGGATCCTATTGCTCACCCCGGTGGATTTCACCACCCCATCGCAATCCACAACAACTGTGGTTAGTGAGGTGGAATTGGCATATTGGTGTGGTGTGAGGAGTTATACAGGAGAGTCTTGTCTCCAAGGCCCACCTGCAACCATTCTCGGTTTTCAATCAGACATGGCAGGGTCACTTGTTCCAGATGACTGGCCCTCTGGCTTGGAGCAGGGGGTTCCCAAACACTAGTCCATGGGCCGCTGCTTCATTCAGGTAGTTCAGTGTGTCTGTGAATTTGTGGCTGAAGTCAAGAGATGGCACATCCATCAAATTAAATATATTGATTTGTAATTGTATATTTTTCGCTGCTTTTATTCCTTACGTTGTTTTATGACAAATGCATGTTATACAATAAAATGAAACCTGTAAGAAATGAAAGGAATAAAAAGACAGCGTTGAAAGGACGGCATCTAGCACTGCACATTACAATTACTACAACAGGTGTAAAAATCTGCAGCAATTTGTAAGTGGTCCATGGTGGAGGTGGGAGTTCTTGAACCACTGGCTTAAAGCCCACAGTGCAGATGAGAATACCTTTATTACTGCGCCCACCAATGCAAGTACAGTGGTACCTCGGGTTAAGTACTTAATTCGTTCCAGAGGTCCATTCTTAACCTGAAACTGTTCTTAACCTGAAGCACCACTTTAGCTAATGGGGCCTCCCGCTGCCACCGTGCCGCCGGCGCACGATTTCTGTTCTCATCCTGAAGCAAAGTTCTTAACCCGAGGTACTATTTCTGGGTTAGCGGAGTCTGTAACCTGAAGCGTATGTAACCCGAGGTACCACTCTCCCCTTGTCACTTCCATTTTCTCTCGGGATTTGAATTCCCATTTTAAAAAATCCCGCGAGTTAACATCTCCTCTTACCTGACTACAGTCCTGGAGATTTATCCTTTCTACTTCACATGAAAGTGAAAGATCTCTCTACCACATGTCAGTAAGAGCCAAGTTGGTGACAGAATGACTCTCATCACTTCATTCTCTTCCCCACCTTAAAATGTCTTAAATGATTTCTTCATCACCATGGACTGCAAATGTGATTGTTCCCGGATTCTGGCAGGCAGGGTAATTTCACATTGGATCTGATTGTAGGTTTGGCAATAAACAACACGTTGTTAGTCACTGTTCATTAACGCTGATTGATGGGTGAAAAGAGAGTAGTAAAGCAACATTTTTCCTTAACGTACCTGAATTATTCTTGGGGATTGGATATGGCAAAAAAAGGACTAGTGTGATCTCATACTATCACCGGCAATCACATGATAGGCATCTTGCAGTGTGCACCATTCATGACCTTAGCTGATCATACTGATTCTAAAATTGATTTCAGTAGGTTATAGCTCTTCAGCTGTTTCCCTAAATTTATTGTTGAGCGTTTTTCAGGTAAATGGTGCATATTTATTCGGGAGTATGGCTTTCACTGAGCATGGCTGCATGCACACCAAGCCTTTGCTTCCCCTAAAGTATCCTGGGAAGTATAGTTTTTAAAGATGCTGGGAATTGGCTCTTTGAGGGAATAAACTGCAGTTCCCAGTATTCTTTGAAAGAAGCCATGTGCTCCGCTCTAAATGTGCTTTGAGTGTATTGTGTGTATGCAGCCTTCAAAGCGCATTTAGAGCACATAGCTTCTTTCAGCGCATGGTGTTTATATGCAGCCTTCAGTGGGGCCTACTCCCAGGTAAGTGTGTATACTGTGTGTGGCATTAAGAGTTAAGGCCCTGTGCAGCGTATGGGATTGCAGCCTACAGAGTCGTGCCTCATACTGTACAGATCAGAAAATACCAGAGAGGGAGAAATAATGTGAGACAAGGCTGTGGTGTGAAGAAGGCCTATGATAATAGCAACCTCACAGAAGCTAAGCTGGTATGAGTCTGATGAAGACCTCCTTGGGAGTTCTGCATGAGCGCTGTTGAAGAAAGGCAGCTTATCAAAGAAATTGCTTTCCAGGCTAAACAGCACAGCTGTTATTTTTTGCTGACAGTGACTTGCTTATAGCCACACCTAATTTAGCCCGGTTTGGTACCAAAAGAACGGGTACCTTTCCACCCAGCCCTTCATGTCTCAAAGAGGGAGGCTGCTAGGTTGTAAACTGTCTTGTCTCCAGAGTGGTGGGCAAATGTCTGTCTTGTAGGAACTGCTTCGTAATTTA
This sequence comes from Podarcis melisellensis, assembly GCF_964234715.1. NCBI lineage: Eukaryota > Metazoa > Chordata > Lepidosauria > Squamata > Lacertidae > Podarcis > Podarcis melisellensis. The sequence goes on along the minus strand of NC_138528.1, from coordinate 115,656,033 downwards.
CTAGAACCTTGAGGTATGCCTGTCAAAGCCATATTCAAAATGGTGGCACAGTGAGCAAAGCTGATGGGCTACTGCATCCCAATTGAAATAAATAAAAGCCGTCTCAGAAGATCTCAAAACCAGGGCAGGCTTGGATACCCTGGACCCAAGCCATGTTGGGCTTTGTAGCTCATAACCAGCACTTTGAATTGAGCCTGGAAACTGACAAGTGGAGCAGTTACAACAAGGAGTTTGTGTTCCTCTTGTAACTGGCTCTGGTGCACAATCTGACTGCAGGATCTTGGACCTCCTGAATTTGCCCAACACTTTCTAAAGGTAGCCCCATGTGGCGCATGTTACTGTCATCCAAATGGGGTGAAACTAAAGCTGTTCAGATATTTGGACCCTAAGTTGTTTAGGGCTATAAAGCACCAGGACAAATTGGGCCTGGAAATGAATAAGCAGTCAATGTAACTCTTCAATGTGTAATATGGCTCCATTTCCCCACAACGGATTTGTTGTAGCTGAATTCTTCAGCAGTCGTATTTGAGGGCACCACCGCATCTAAGGCATTGCAACTCTTGTTGTGCAAGACCCTCTGGTTGGTTATGTATACCTGAGGCTGATTCCCCCATCCCTTGAAGAAGGCAGGGTCTGATCCTGGGAGCCATGACCCTAAGAGACCAGAATTGAAATCTCTTTAAATCAGAGTTGAAGACTGGATATATGTGAGCCCAACATGTATTCCCAGCTTGCTAGGCTATGGTTTACTAAGCTAGGAACTTTGTGTCCAAAAGTAGTGAGATACTCTTGTGTCTCAGTACTCTTACTAATTCAATGCTTAGAAGATCAAAGCTAAGAGCACAGCATCCCCTCATTGCAAAGTAAGTCTTCCAGACTTCTTGCTGTGGTCTAAAAAAGAATGGCCACATTTACATCTTTGTTTTATAGAATTTAAGATGATGCATGCTCCAAATGAACGATGATGCTCAAAGATCCTTAGCCCAAGGAATACAGTTCCATATAATGAAGTATATATTAATTCTTAGGCTCTCTTTGCAGTTTTCAGAACCTGCCGTGCCCTTGCCAGCTCTTGTGCTTGCCTGCAGGAGCTGATCACAGAAGAAACCATGTAATGCCACTGTCCTGGTGTGTCAAGAATGTTATGATCCTTGCTTGGCTTTTCGTGAATTATTTAAAGATTGAGGGTTGCTTTGAGGACACAGTGAACTGAGCTAGTCCTTTGCAGTGTGACCTTTGTTTGAGTGTACCTTTTGAAAATGAATATATAAGTACAGCATTAACGCTAAAACAAACAGATGGTGCATGCAAAATGCATGTGATTATGTGCAGGCTCTATGTGCTTTTCAAGGAGGAAAAAGGTAGCCAGAGCAACAAATGTGTGTGTTTGTGGGGAAGCTTCAAAGGTTTTGCAAGTGCTAGGAGAAGTCCTCAAGGATGCCGTTGCAACGATTGGCAACATGCTGGCAACTCCAAGACTTGAGGAATGGTAGTGCTGGACAGGATTGTTGCCAATCTGTATTATTAGCCTGATTATGATTATTTGCCTGGTGTAGGGATGTGGGTGGTGCTGTGGTCTAAACCACTGAGCCTCTTGGACTTGCCAATCAGAAGGTTGGCAGTTCGAATCCCTGCGATGGAGTGCGCTCCCGTTGCTCTGTCCCAGCTCCTGCCTACCTAGCAGTTTAAAAGCATGCCAGTGCAAATAGATAAATAGGTACCACTGTGGTGGCAAGATAAACAGTGTTTCCATGCGCTCTGGTTTCCGTCACGGTGTTCCGTTGCGCCAGGAGCGGTTTAGTCATGCTGCCCACATGACCCGGAAAGCTGTCTATGGACAAACACCGGCTCCATCGGCCTGAGAGCGAGATGAGTGCCCCAATCCCATAGTCACCTTTGACTGGACTTAACCATCCAGGGGTCCTTTACCTTTACCTATTTGCTTGATAATAAGTAAGAGCAGATCAAACCAGGTTGCACCAAGTCTTAATTAAGCAGATTTAATTGAACTTGATACAGATTTAATGAAAACCTGACACACATTCGTTGTATTTGCAACTGGGTGCGCCAATCACACTCCTCCTGCCTTGCAGGTTAGATTTGGGAGTTTTGCTTTTCAAATTAAAAATGGTTAGACAAATGGTTAGCAGATCTTCCAATAGAGAACATGGCCATTGGTTGCTTTGTCTTAACTCTTGGTATGTTGCTTAGTAGTGATAAAGTCTTTTCATTGTCCTAATATTTCACTTAAGAAAAAAGAAAGATCATCATCATCATTAATTATTTTAAAAAGGATGCAGGCTGATGCTTCCCCGATCCACAAAAAATCCTGACTAATCCCAATGAAGATTACTTACTTACTTACCTATTTATTTATTTATAAAAAATACTGATATACCACAGTATTATGAAAATATATCACAGCATGTTTGCAACAATATAGAAACATAAAGCCAGACAATAACATTAAAAAGTGTTTAAAACAAGGCCACAGCAAAAAAATAAATTAAAAACAAATATTGATAAGACTATTGTGGGTGATGCTCACTTAATTGCCTGCATAGGCCTTGGTGGAATAGAAAAGTTTTTAGTAGGCGTTAAAAAGTTGGCATAGAAGGCACCTACCGAATCTTTATTGGCAAAGTATTCCACGAGACTGGACTGATGATGCTAAAGACTCGGTTTCTTGTTGTTGTAGATGAGCCTCATCAACTGGGGGGGGGGGGATGACCAACTGTCAGGAGTTCATCCTACACTCGAGTAGAACTTGGCAGAGACACATGCCCAACTGGCATGTTCTCTCCCTCCTGGTCTTTCATTTGAGAACTTCATAAGCTTTCTTCAGCCCGAACATCACAGCAACTGATGCCAACCGACACCGGCACACTTAGGGATCCACAGAGTTTGCGTATTTCGCGTGACAGACCTCAGCAACTCCGCATTTTGGCTAATCTACTTTATTTACATATAAACACACGGAGCACTGCAACATGGCTCCCTCTCTGTCTAGCATCAGACAGCAAAGAGAAAAAGAACAAAGGACAATAGTCCCACTTTGCGGAACACAGTAACACAAACATCCCGTCTTCGTCACTTCCCACTCTGTGGAGTCAAAACACATAGAGTCATGTGATAGACAACAATCCCATGACTGTAATCATGGAGCAGGAATTCTAACACCAGCGACATTCTGAAGAACTTGGGTTCAGCCAATCCCTGAGGTATCCTGGCCCCAAGTTGTTCAGGACTTTGTGAATCCTTACAAATTATTTGTAAAACAATGGCAAATGATAGTCTGAAGAGGTAAGGTAACAGGATGACCAGAGGTGGACAGTGGCTTTGTAGGAAGCCCTTGAGCCATGACTGGTGCATTTAAAAATGGTGGGGAGGGGGAGGGATCCAGAATTAGAGGTTACTGCAGTATTCTGAGCATATAGCAAGAAAAAGCCATAGTTGTGCTGGGGCTTGGAAGTGTTCAGAGAGACTCAGCAGCCTAGCACAACTGTGAAGCTCTCTTCCCCCACTTGCCTGCAGCAGCCTCAGAGGGAAGGCTTTGCGTTATTGCAGCACTGAGCTTCCGGGACTCTCTGAGCATCTTAGCCAAAACGGCAAAGCTTAGCATTCCTGTCTGGAACTGAATTTTTATGCTCGGCTACAGAGGCACTCTTGAGTGGCTCAGCATTCTAGTGCCAAAATGAATGGGAGCTTTCCTTTTCTGGCTTGCACCTTGTCAGGGAACTGCCATCGGAGCCAGAGGCGGAGGGAAGGCTCCAGAGCAATGCTGGAGAGGGGCCCAGCAGGGAGAGAGGCAGCCCATCAGCTGGGGAAGGAAATCAGCGTAACACCAGGGGTGAAGGGGGGCAGATGGGGGAATCGGAGAGAAGGCTCCAGGACCCTTCCCCGGAGACCAGTGGGGAGAGCACAGGTACTCCGCTGCCCACACCCTCCCTGCGCAGAAGACTTCCGCGCAGGGAGAGTAGGAGGAGACTTGGCGTCAAAGAACTTCTTTGCTGGAAGAGGTTCAAGAAACGCCCACTGACGGATTCTGCCAGCGATTGAAACAGCCACGAAGTGAAGGGCTGTCCAGACAGAAAGGGTTCAGCCAGGTAACCTAGCCAGGAGTGGCGGCAACCTACGCACGAGCAACCCCTATAACCATTACACACCTCAAGGACGGACACTATCCCTGTTGATGCGCAAGGCGTCCAAAATGCTCAGAGTGCCATAAGCACACCCAATCCTAATGCCCCCTTCCTCAGTTCCCATGTTGTGAAGGACCTCTGGAGGTTTTTTTTTGTCATGGTTACCAGTGGGCGATGGAGGAATACTTGCCATGAAAGGTCTGGTGAGCAGAATTGTGTACCCTTTGCAGAATAAAATTCTGAGCTTCCCATTGCAAAACCCCTAGGGAAACCCAACAAAACATTTAGCAGATGCTGACCTAAAATTTATGAATGGGGCTGAAGATAGTGTAGTTACTAATCTGGGGCCTACTCTGATCAGACTGAAATACTTGAAGTCCCTTTGATTTCAGTCAAAAGGTTAAGTAGGTGTAATAAAGTATAAAAGCATGCTTACAAGTATTTAATTTGTTGCTGGTTCAATTAGGCTCAGTAAGTTTGTTTTAAATTATTCCAATTACAGGGTTTTTTTTTAAGCCCACAAGCTGACTTCTGACACCATTTATAAAAACAGCTTGACCATAAATCAATTTTCTCTTGAGATTTTCAGCCTGCAAGAATTTTTTTTTTTAAGGTTTATGAGGTTTCAGCAGAGTAGTAATCACTAGATTTGTAGCTAAGTGCTTTCCTGTCCCACAAAAGCTTATGCCCACAAGTATTTTAAGCACCACAGGACTCTTAATTTGCTCTTTTTGTTTGGAACCTCTGGATTTTAATTTGATTTCACATTTGAGTTTGTAAGAGAGTCTAAATCAGTGGTCTCCAGCTGTTTTTGGACTAGAGTTTCCATCATCCCTGACCACTGGTCTTGCTAGCTAGCGATGATGGGAGTTGTCATCCAAAACGAGTGGACTCCCTGCCTTTCCACCTGTGTCAGCACTGACACACTGCTGCAGGTGTTCTGACCACATTTCAGAAATACAATAAATCTAATTTTTCATGGTGCACTAATGCTTGCTCCTATTAAGGCAGCTTGCAGTTGGGGCATTGTTCATATACTATAAACAGATTGCCACCATTGATTGCTTGATGATGGCACTGCACAAAACTTGTGCAGACAAACAGTGATGAAGCCTGAATTTCTGGTCTGCAAAGAAATAATCAACCGACCGTTTATTGTTTAATTAGCAGTTAAATAATTGCCATTACAACTTCCAGCTGTTCGTCTGAAAACTTGGACAAACCATTGGCAGTTCAAAAACAGTCAGGCAAAAAGAGTTTCATTGGTTCAGGCAGACTCTTAAAGAATCTGTGGTGGATCTTAGAGTTCATCTCATACAGTCTCTTTCATGTGCATTGAGTTCTTTTTCAACTAGAGCAGCCCGCACAGGTACACATTGCAGATTGCTACTGGGGCCATGCAGTTGCCTTGCTGCTACAACTGATCAAGAGCAAAATTTCTTATCAGAGCCAGAATTCAGTAGCCAAAGAACCTTCACCCATACATAGAGAACCACCCAGAATCTATCTGGAAAGATAGGCTTGTAGGTATTTTATTTATTTAAGACCCCACCTTTTAATTTTACACACACATACACAATAGGCAGCTTTCAGCAATAAATAATACATAGATTAACACCTGAATAGGCAAAAAATCAACATCAGATAAAATCAGCATCCCTGGGGCTTTTTTTAAAAGGCATCAATTATATTTTATTACCGTATTTTTCGCTCTATAAGATGCACTTTTTCCCTCCTAAAAAGTAAGGGGAAATATGTGTGCGTCTTATGGAGCAAATGCAGGCTGCACAGCGATCCCTCTTGCTGCTCTGGCTTTTGGGATAGCAACGCAAAGCCTTTTCAGGGCAGTGGGAAGAATGCTCCCCCTGCCCTGAAGAGGCTTCGTGCGGCTATCCCAGAAGCCAGAACAGCAAGAGGGATCGCTGCGCAGCAATCCCTCTTGCTGTTCTGGCTTCTGGGATTCAGAATATTTTTTTCCTGTTCTCCTCCTCCAAAAACTATGTGTGTCTTATGGTCTGGTGTGTCTTATAGAGCGAAAAATACGGTACATTTCAGCATTTCTAGCATCCACAGTCAAAACACGATTACATCTTTCTTATTTTTGTCGACTTCCCACCTCATTTGTTGTTTTTCCCCTTCTGCTGCACCTTAGCTTCTAAATCAGCATCCCTATTTATTAAGAGCACGGACAAATAGACACACACAGAGTCTTAAAACAGAAAAAGGTTTGGTCTCAGATTAACATTTCTAGAGCGGGAATTCCACAGCCTGGCACCACTCTGGAAAGGGCCTTATTGATGATTGTCACATGCCTAACCTCTGAGGTTGGGGACACCTGGATATGACCTTAACTGTCAAGTCAGGTTCATGTGAGAGCTGGAGGTCCTTGAGATATCAGGGATGCCGCCAGAGGCAAGGGCTGTAACTCAGCAATAGAACACCTGCTTGGCATGAAGAAGGACTTGGATATCCATTGCCTATGCAAACTGGGCTGCGGCTGACTCTTCACTGAAATGCTGGGGAACTGCTGGTAGTCAATGGTATAAGGCAGCTTCCTATGTACTTATGCATAGCCTCAGAAACCAAAGTGAGAATGAGTAGCGCTGCCCTTTGTTAAGAGAACAAGCTTCTGGTGCACTGCAGAGTCTGTACGCCGTTCCCCACCAGCAGAAGCACTTATACAAGTAAACAAAGCAAACATGCTTGCATATTCTGTACAGATCACAGAACCCGGCTCTTTTCTCGAGGCAGCGTTTCGGTCTCCCTGGCCTAATTCTCCGGGAGGGTGCTGGAGGTAGAGAGAAATGTTTATGAAATGGTAGCAGAGGGAAGACTCTTCCGAAACATCATCATTTCGAAGCTCCTTCCCTGATCAAAGAAGCACGATTATTTGGGCACATCCAAGGCTGCAGAGACATCACCTTGCCAACAAAGGTCCATATAGTTAAAGCTATGGCTTTCCCAGTAGTGATGTATGGAAGTGAGAGCTGGACCATAAAGAAGGCTGATCGCCAGAGAATTGATGCTTTTGAATTATGGTGCTGGAGGAGCCTCTTGAGAGTCCCATGGACTGCAAGAAGATCAAACCTATCCATTCTGAAGGAAATCAGCCCTGAGTGCTCACTGGAAGGACAGTTCCTGAAGCTGAGGCTCCAATACTTTGGCCACCTCATGCGAAGATAAGACTCCCTGGAAAAGACCCTGATGTTGGGAAAGATAGAGGGCACAAGGAGAAGGGGGCGACAGAGGACGAGATGGTTGGACAGTGTTCTCGAAGCTACCAGCATGAGTTTGACCAAACTGCGGGAGGCAGTGGAAGACAGGAGTGCCTGGCGTGCTCTGGTCCATGGGGTCACAAAGAGTCGGACACGACTAAACGACAACAACAAGGCTGCAGGGCTCATCCCCTTGGGGTTTCAAGATGAGAAGGAATTGTTGGGAATTCCATTCCTCCTGCACTGCAGATGTGTGGGAGTGTTACATGTCACATGTCTGTTTACACAGATTGTTGGAGTCTTGTGAGCGGAACATCCGCTCTGTATTGCTTTTGTGTTGTCTCTCTCCGAGAAGAACGACAAGGAGAGAAGCCATGTTTTCTTTGTCCTGACTTATGTACAATAAACGTAGCCTAGTATCCATGCCTCGAGCCAGATCTGTTGTGTGCTTACTCTGCTGAGTAACGTGTGCTCATGCATGCCAGCATGAGTCGCAGACGCACGTCGGAGGAGGATGACTGATGGATCTCTGCAGTGGCAAGGCTGAGAAGGGGGATGCTCCAGTTGGGGCCTGTCCATCTGCTTTCCATCCCACGGTTCCGACAGGAATGATTAGCAGATTAAAAAAATAAAAATGGCACTGGTTTTAGTGTGTTCGTTGAAAACACGTGCTATACTTGTAGGCCCTTTCTGTGAGACTTTGGCACATAATCCCAAAGACTCTTCATATTTTGTGAAGGTTCCATTAGCTATTGTTTAAGGAAAGCTATTGTGGGGAGGGGAGTAAATTGGCAAAAACAGGGAGGGTGGGGGGGTGTAGATTCCATTAAGAATGGCTTTCTCCCTGCCATAATAAAATTTGAGCACTGTCCCAAGTACATGGCCCACTGTTTATTACTTCATGCATCTTTGCTGAATGAGAAGCAACATGTGGCAAGTCATTCAAATCCTTCCTCCTTTTGGAATCTGTTATGTACCGAGTTGAATAGGATCCAAAATGCAGCAGTCTGATTGGTCCTAGAACAATAGGATTCAGAATGCAGCAGTCTGATTGGTCCTAGAATAATAGGGTACAGAATGCAGCAGTCTTACTGGTCCACAGGAGCCACCCAATCCAGCTCCAGATGGAAGTGAATCCGCAACCTGATTGGCCTACAGGAGAATCCCGGAATTAGCCAATCACGTGGGGCCCATTGTGTAAATAATGTATATAAAGCAGACATTCTGGGGAAACTTCCATTTTTCCTCACCACTATGAGCTGAATAAAGAGCATGAAATCCACTCTCAACTCCGAGTATATTTCAACTTCAGAAGCTTAAAAATAGCATTTTTCACAACTTGTTTCTACACATTCCTCTATGGTGGGTAGTCAGTAGTGGCAGTGGCTGAAGAAAGGGAAATCTCCATCACAGGAATGGGTGCGACTGCTTCTATGTAGTCTGTTCCCCTCAGTAACAGAAGATTTCCATTCCTCCTCACCACTATGAGCTGAATAAAGAGAATGAAATCCACTCTTGACTCTGAGTATATTTCAGAATCCTTGCTGATGGAAATGCTCTGGGGATGGGTCAATTGCTGCTGTTTCCTAGACAAGTGAGGACTCAAGACATCCACAAGTGCTCTCTGTGAAAGCCGTAACATTTGGAAACAGCTTCCCATGCACTTGGTGCTGTTGTAAAGCCTTATAATACCAGCACCAGGAGCTGCCTGGGAAGGTTTGGCTTATCATCCAAACTGGGGATCGGGGCGAAAGCCACTCTTCCTTAACTATGATCTTCAATGGCAACAGATTGTGCTTAAAGGGGAGGGAGTTTAACCACGATCCTGGATTCAGGTGATATGCTAAATTAATCTTTGTTTAGGTGCCATACCATGCTTTGCTAGAAGGACAGGGGAGAAACGGATGTGAGCTCCTCCCTGGGAGCCAGAATGGTTGAGTGATCCTAGTAAACCAAAGTTTGATTTCGCTGTGATTTGTGAACCAGGCCAGTAAATGGAGCTTCTCATTTTTCAATGTTTGTTTTTTTTTAAAATAATATTTATTAGAGTTTCCAATTATAACAATATAAAAAAACAAAAACAAAACATTCCAATTTATAATCTTATTTTCCATAACATTTTTCCAAGACTTCCCCTCCCCTCCCCCTCTTGTATTCCAATTCTTACAAATAAATTCAGCAATTTCTTATCCCAAGTTTTGAACTTATTGTCATTAACCCAGTTTAAAAATATTTTCCCATCTCCTAAAATCGACCTGTTCCCTTCCACGCGTTCTTCCCTTTAATATACATAATAGATTAAAAAATAATAAAATAAAATATAATTTTACGCCCTTTGGATTCCAAATTTCCCTCCCCCTTTTCCCGGTTGCGTTCCCAATATTTATCAACATCTGATGTCTTCCTGGAGCTCCCACATTTATTTAAGCCATAGTCCTTTACCAGTCATCTTTAATTTTAAATGTCCAATCTTGGAAGAAGTCTATCTCAAAAAGGTCCATTTTTTCCATCCAGATTTTTATATACTTGGGAGTAGAAACTCCAGTTTTACTTCTTTTTACTTTTTCAAATCTGGATGTCCCAAATGTTCCCACTTCCAACTTTGTCCAATTCTTGTTGTTCATGTTGTTCTTGTTGATCTCTCTCCTCTTTTTCTCCCTTTTCTCTTCCTGTTTTCCTGCACAAATGTTCTAATTCCAAAAGCCTCTGAATTCCTCTGCAATGGCTCTGTTATTCAGGAACAAAACATAATGCCAAGTCCCTTCCATTCTTCAATAGATAAGTCTATTGTCTGCTTTAAGTATGTAAGCCTCTGTAGCCAAAATAGTGTTCCATTTCTGCAGTTTCCCAGGAGATAAAAAGTTCTGTTCAGATTCAATGCCAACAACTTGTAATATCCCTCAGTTCCTCTAGGTGGATTGCAATAACTCAGTTCCCTTCCAGATCACGTCCACCAGTCAAAGTAACTTATTATTCCTTGTTTTAAACATTTTAAAACCAAATTGTAACAAATGTAACCGGCAAAGTCCTCGTAACAAATTTCTCATTTTTGTTCTTCTGCTTTGACAGCTCTTTGACAGCTGTCAAAACCTCTCCTTGTCTTCTCCCGGCGCTCTAACGAAAACGCTCCCAGGTTCCGTGGGGGGGTTACTTTTTTGATCCAATTCCACTATTCTCCTCCAGCTCAGTCTTATAACTTTCCATCGCGAAATTTAGTGACTTTATCAAAATAGGGTTGCGCTAGATCTTAGATATTAAATCCATTACTTTAGCTCCTCTACAACAGGGGGGGGGGCTGACTTCCTTTTTACGCCTCCCCCGCTCGTTCCGAATTTTTTATAAATTTATCGCCTTTTTTAATCCAAGTTCCAATTACTCACGGGTTGTACTTTAAGTCCGAATTTCCAATAGAAGAAGTCAGCGCTCTCCGTCGAATGGCATGCGGCTTCACTCGGCAGGGGAAGCGGAGGACTCAAAGCACCACCCCCCCTCCGTCACCCGTTCCGTAGCCTTTAAAAAGGCTCCTTCGCGGGTCGGGGGGGCTTAAAAGGTGCCAGCCGAGTCACCATGTCCATGGGTTTCAGCGCCCATGGTTTTTAAGGGTCCCCGCGTCGCCGGCGCGGTAGGACCCAGCCCCTGCCGAGCAGGCTCCCTCCGGAGCTCGGAGGGAGTCCGCCATTCGGCGATGGCGCCAACCCGGAAGTGTCCTCATTTTTCAATGTTTGCAGGTTGGAGTAATGCATCAGCTGTACTCTTTGGGTTCTTCTAGGTTACCTGTTTATTAAGCATTCATCCTGACTTGTTTGCACAAAGCTTACATGATGGTTCCATTGCACATGGTCTTTATTTAATATTTATTCTGATTCATTTGTGGGAAGGTTGTAAGACAATAAGTATTCATCCTCCATCCATCCTGATTTGTTTGTGGGCTGTTCTAAATCTTCCCATTCATTATTTGTTCATTACTTTTCAATGCATTTTCCCATCACCTTCCTAACCAGAAAAATCTCAGTTTCTTTTTAAGAATTGAGTTTGTTGTGCTAGGGCGGCAGAGTGCTTTAATCCACTGTGCAAACCTAAGTTCAACTGTTTGCTTGAATCCTTGCTGCAAAGCGCTGATAGTCAGGAGCCTCTAGAAAAATATTTTCACTAGCTACTTAAGCATTACAGAATTCTGTGCGGCTCATCAGAGTCGGAGCACTTTTCTGAAGTTCCTAGTTGAAGTTATAATCATCTCCTTTCTGTACTGACACTTATAGCCTAGGATAGGTTGGTATTTGTTGCTGAAGGGTTGAGGGTGTGTGTGTGCATGTGTGTAATAATCATCCATAGCCTTTGGGAAAAGGTAAGCTATGAAGAAAAAAACCCATTATTTGATAGACAGGCAAACATCTCATTTCTGTCCTTGCAGGCCTTTGGAGCGCTCTGGTGAAGATGTGGATATTATATTCACCCGGCTGAAAGAAGTGAAAGCTTTTGAGAAGTTTCATCCAAATCTTCTCCAGCAAATATGTCTCTGTGGCTATTACGAAAATCTGGAAAAAGGAATTACACGTAAGATGTTTTTTCTCTCTTTCTGTGGATAAGAAAATCTCTTAGCAGTAACCAGAAATCACAAGGTCTCTGAATTATTAGAATGGTAGTAGCATAGAACATTCTTTGTAGCTGTGGTTAGTTTGACTACAGTATTATCAGTCTTTTAAATCTTACTTCCATTTCCGCTATGTAGTTTGCGAAAACTCTTATTTTTAATAGGAAATCCTTCAGTTTTATGTAAATAAACCCTTTACAATTGTTAGAATAGTCTACAGCAAACCTGGGTCTCCAGCTGTTTTTGGACTACAATTCCCATCATCCCTGACCACTGGTCTTGCTAGCTAGGGATGATGGGAGTTGTAGTCCAAAAACAGCCAGAGACCCAAGTTTGGGAAAACTCTGGTCTACAAAATCTTTGCATAGGGGCCTGGTAACACTTGACAATAAACTTCCAGACTCTGGCTGAGATGCTGCCTTGACAGCAATAAAGGCTAATGACACAGGGAGGACACACAGTTAGCCCCATCATCAGTACTACATCTGTGCATACTTGTGAGACTTTCCAAATATTGTTACCCCCTCTCTGGTTTTCTTAAAAAGCAGCATTGATAAACTACAGCAAAACCTGCAGAATATTATGTACATACTTCTGTCACATACAAATAAAACTGAGCAGGGACACTGTCAAACTATTGAGTCATTGATTGCATCACCAAGGCTTCAGCTATCTGTGGCATAACCTTGTCATAAGGAAATGTGAATGGTTGGAGGTCTGGCATTAACACCACTGCTATTTACTTATCTGGTATAGAGGAACCATACCTTGTCAAAAGGATCGTTTGACAGCTCTAACAACCCCTCTGTGTTGCGTTAGGTCAGGGGTCAGCAAACCTTTCCAGCAGGGGGCCGGTCCACTGTCCCTCAGGCCTTGTGAGGGGCCGGACTATATTTTGAAGGAGGAAAAAATAAACGAATTCCTACGCCCCACAAATAACCCAGAGATGCATTTTAAATAAAAGCACACATTCTACTCATGTAAAAACACGCTGATTCCCGGCCCATCTGTGGGCCGGATTGAGAAGGCTATTGGGCCGGATCTGGCCCCCGGGCCTTAGTTTGCCTACCCATGCGTTAGATGCTCAGGAAGAGCTGGAACCCAAACTTTCCATTGCCATCCTTTCCGAGATGGACCTTTGAAGTGATCTCTTTTAAGTGGCCAGCATCGTACAGTATAGCAGTTCTTTGCGTACAAGGGGAGGTTCCTAATAGGTGTTTAGTGACAGAAGGGCCAGGAACAGGGCTCTGGAGGGAGAAGGAGAAGGGAGAAAACTGTTACAATGCTAAGATTACTAGAATGCCGCTTAAATATCAAGTGATGACTACTTGTAAACTAGCTATCGCTCATCAATCACCATAGACAGAAAAGTCACATATGGCTTCTAGGTTGCCGTCTGGAGAGACAAGCCACACAGCTCTGAAAGATAATGCTACCACAGTTTCTCCTGACTCAGTCCTGCCCACCCCACATCTGTTTTCCTGCCTCCCCCTCTCCTGTTTGCTGAAGCAAGAAGGATTCTTGACTTGCTGCACAGCAGATGGGAGATGAATGTGAGAACAGGACCATAACACAAGCAAGGTGAGAGAAGCCATGGCTTCATCCTCTTCCACATTGGTGGGACATGACAGTTTTCAAGGATGTGGCCTAACAACCCGGCTCCATCAGTGGCAGACTTTGGGCTTTAAAATTTTGGCAGCCCCCTGTGCAATGCCAAAATTTCGTGTGTCTCCCCCCCCCCCTTCTGTTGTTCATTATTGTTATGGTGCCCTCTCGGCTCGGCACCCAGTGCGGACGAACTGATTGTGCTCCCCTAAATCTGCCTCTTGCTCTAGACCCCCTGCCCATCATTCCAGACACAATGCTTTTCAATGGAAACAGCTTCTGTCATGACTTCTTCTCCCATTGTGGTGTTTTGGTCATCTGTACTCTTTGTTACCCTCGAGGCATGGGTTTTGCACCTCTTCAAGGGAAGAAAAGTCAATCAAGGAGGCTGTATTTATTTCTGGGATTGTATCGGCATAGCGCAGAGATGAAAAACCAATTTTTGGCTCCATGGGGTAAATTTAAGAAACATTGGGGCCACCCGCCTGTCAATCACATGGCGTCATTATTTGACATCACCTCTCTACAGTTTCATGTAAATGTTTTGAAAGCCCAGGAAACCAGAAGAGATCTCTGTAGAATTCCACAGAAAGGTCTCCCACAGGAAGCAACAACAAGCTCCACTTACCACTTCATAGAACAGGCATAGGCAAACTCGGCCCTCCAGATTTTTTGGGACTACAACTCCTATCATCCCTAGCTAACAGGACCGGTGGTCAGGGATGATGGGAGTTGTAGTCCCAAAACATCTGGAGAGCTGAGTTTGCCTATGCCAGTCATAGAATCCTGCAGTGAATCCTGCATAGAATCCTGCAGTAGAATAATTGCAGAGAAGCTCAACCCACACAGTTGTGTCCTGAAGGTTACTAAAAGCTGCCAAGAGATCTAGAAGAACCAGCAAGATCCTACTTCCCCAATCCATATCTCTCCTGGTAAAGGTAATTAGCCGGGACAAGCAAAGCCATCTCTGACTGGATGCCAAATTAAACAGCTCCAAACTGAACTTGCATCATGCAAGAACCGAAGAAGTTCCACAGCCACCATCCACCTTGGCCACAACGGAGTTCTGGCGTGCATTGTCAGCAATATGCTGACGGCACGCAGCTCTGTTTCTCCTGTACGTCTGCAGATGTGGCAGGTGTATACTGGACTGTTGTCTTGCCTCAGTATTGGACTGGATAAAAGCTAACAAACTGAAGCTCAATCCAGATAAGACTGAGGCGCTGCTAGTGAGTGGTTCCCTAGACCCGATAGATGGGAGGGTGCCTGCTCTTGAGGGTTATAATCCCTCTGAAGGGACAGGTACGTAGCTTCTTCATGTGTTTCTGTGAGAGGTCCAGAGGGCTGGAACACAAGAACGGGCCTTTTTTGTGGTGGCTCCCCATTTGTGGAATGCTCTCCCCTGGAAGACTTGCCTGGCCTCTTCATTACATATCTTTAGGCACCAGGCAAACACATTCCTCTTCCCCAAGGCCATCAACAGTTGATGACCTTTTAAACTGTGTGTTTGTGGGGAGGGGGTGTTCTTTCATTTGTTACTGTCTTATGTATTTTTGTATTTTAATATTTTAAATCACCCTGTGCTTCTTGGATGAAGAGCAGTATAGAAATTAAATGAATGAATAAAAACAAAAGATTAGCCTGTGGTTCTCTTTAAAAAAAAAGAGAGAGTACTGTCTCTTTTTAGCTGTATCCACCCCCAGTGCTCGGTCCCAAGGAAACATTGATTATATGATGCAAATAGGCCAGGCATGTCTCCTGGATCTTCAGGTCTAGACAAGATGAACCATGGGTTGAACAGACATGTTGCGGGCATGAACTGAACCATGTACCCTGCCCACATTATTGGGTGTCAGAAACTGACGCTCATCCAAGACAAACACAAAATTAACATGAAGAGAATGCCTCTGCTATTAACTCAACACCAGTGGTGGAGTCAAGGTCAGAGCCATTGCAAATGCATCTATCTGAAAGAAGAAAAGAAAAGTTTGGCAAGTTACCAAAGATTCTCTAACCTTTCCAAAGACAGGGTGGGGGCAAAATGCAAAAGTCCAGTAACTATACAAACAAGAATGTAAAGACCCAGAGATTTCTTCTCTGCCTTCACCACTACAGAGTAGGCTTTATGATGCACTCTAGGCCATGGGTAGGCAAACTAAGGCCCAGGGGCCGGATCTGGTCCAGTCGCCTTCTAAATCCGGCCCGCGGACGGTCCGGGAATCAGCGTGTTTTTACATGAGTAGAATGTGTGCTTTTATTTAAAATGCATCTCTGGGTTATTTGTGGGGCCTGCCTGGTGTTTTTACAGGAGCAGAATGTGTGCTTTTATTCAAAATGCATCTCTGGGTTATTTGTGGGGCATAGGAATTTGTTCTCCCCCCCCCCAAAAAAATAGTCTGGCCCCCCACAAGGTCTGAGGGACAGTGGACCAGCCCCCTGCTGAAAAAGTTTGCTGACCCCTGCTCTAAGCCATGTTTGAGAAAGAAGAATAAGAAAGGTGGGGGGGGGGGTTGAGGGGAGATACCAAAGTAGCAGTAGAGATGGGAAAACACGGGCAGTAAAAAGGCAAACTTAACCCAAATATAGAGGTTTTGGAAACTGCTCTGTCTCCTTGAAAGTATAACTTCTGATCTGAACATCAAAATGGGTGAAATGGTTCATTGTGCAAACTTTGTGCACTGATGGTTTAACCTGTACACACCCACCCGTTTTGTTGTTTATGATGGGATATCGGTAGAAAGCAATAAGGGAGGGTCTACATTTTAAAAAAATTAATAATTTTTTTTAATTGTCAAACTTTAAGTAATCCTGAGGGTTGTAGTTTGATGTGGGTGCTAAACATTCTTTTAGGGGTTCCCTATCCCCACCCATAGTACTGTAGAACCCATAGTTTGTTTGTTTTTTAAGGAAAGAGAAGTAATATTAATATAGATTTGCCCCTTGTTAGAAAGCAGTTGTCACACATTAGTCAGCATCAACCATATAGTTACTATATGGTATGTCAACAGCTATGGTTAGTCACCTTACAAGTTAAGAATCAGTTGTTCGGAAACAGATGTAGTCCCTGCACAGTCGTATAGTAATGGTGGTTGAATATACCTTTTAACCTGAGTCCTTTTCTTTTTCTTTTCTTTCATTCTTTCTCTTTCTCTTACAGTATTTCGCCAAGGTGATATTGGAACAAATTGGTATGCCGTGCTGACGGGATCTTTGGATGTTAAAGTTTCTGATACGAGCAACCATCAGGTAAAATTACATCTCTGACATGGCTTCAATTGTCTGAAGAAAATGTTACCCTACAACTGGATAAAACTGTTGAGGGGTTTTGTCGATATTGTGCTCTTTCTCCCACCCCTCAGCACACACACACACATTGACACTGGTGTCAAATATCAAATGTCTGCGGTAGCAGTGTGAATTGCTTTCAGATGTGAAATATTTTGTGAGCGCTTCTCAATTTCTTTTCGTTACTACTGTGGGCGAGGGAGTCTGTGTCATGATCCTAACCATCTGTGACTTGGGCACTGATTCAAAAGCCAGAGTTTAGCAACCAGGGACCACCTGACTCTGAAATGTGCAGATTGGAGCTCAGAGTCGGACCCTAACAAGGAATCGGAGCCTTGCCTCCCCCTCCCAAGAAAATCATGCTTGCTTACCACAGACATGTCCTGAAAGAGAAAAAAAGGAAAGCGATCCAGTCCTCTACTAAAAACCAGAGGGTTGACTCTTCAAGGATTTCCATTCTTCAGTGAGGAGGCAGGGCCTGCCTAAAGGCCTGGAGCGCCTCTGCCACTCAGAGTAGACAATTTTGAGCTGGAAAAAACCAATGATCTGCCTCCATACGAAACAGCTTCCTATGAAGGGATCTGTATTTTTATGATAATTTGCAAAATGCCATGTATACAAGTAAATATTGTGTGTGGGGGGGTGGACAATTAAGATAGAGCTGAACTGCAAATGTGTGTGTGGGGGGGAACCCATCACTTTTGTTTGTTTCTGAAAACAGCTGTTTAATGTTATATGGCTGATTTTTATGGGGACAGAAGTTGAAGCAGCAAGGGAGGAACTCAGCAGATGTTGGTATAGTGTTGGAATCCTCTTGGATTTTCATGCTCTTCCTGTACAGGTCTCAGTGATGGGTGGATGCTTCTGAATTTCAGCCACTGGGAATCACACATGGGAAGAGTGCTGTTTGGGCTCAGGTCAGCTTATGGGCTTCTCATGGGCATTGGTGGCCCACCTTGAGAACATGAAGCTGGTCTAGATGGGCCACTAGCTCTTCTTACATTCCTAACTTCTGGCTTCTCATATGCAGTGGCATCTCATATGTTTAACATTTTAAACCAAAGGATCTAAGCTTTTCCCCCCTGGAAGAAACGGTGGGGGGAACTCGCCACAAAGTTTGTTTATTGCGGGCCTAGTGGCAGCACCACCTCCCTCCCCTTGCAGTGGCTAAATGTAAGATGTGATTCATAAACTCAAGCAGACCACGATCTGGGTTAGAAATGGCCACAACTTTACGGGGACGCTGGTAGTGCTGTGGTTTAAACTACTGTGTTGCTTGGACTTGCCGATCAGAAGGTTGGCAGTTCGAGGCCCCGCTATGGCGTGAGCTCCCGTTGTTCAGTCCCAGCTCCTGCCTACCTAGCAGTTCGAAAGCATGCAGTGCAAGTAGATAAATAGGTACCCCTCCGGCGGGAAGGTAAAGGGTGTTTCTGTGTGCTGCTCTGGCTTCGCCAGAAGCAGCTTAGTCATGCTGGCCACATGACCCAGAAAAACTGTCTGCAGAAGCGGACAAACACCGGCTCCCTCAGCCTGTAAAGCGAAATGAGCGTAGCAACCCCAGAGTCGTTCGCGACTGGACTTAACTGTCAGGGGTTCCTTTACCTTATTGATTACAGATATAGGTGGATTTTTGGCTTGGGTGTTGGGTGTGTATCCATTCCAGCCTACCCGCCCTCGACAAAACGACTACAGTATTTTTCGCTCTATAAGACACACACCAGACCATAAGACGCACCTAGTATTTGGAGGAGGAAAACAAGAAGAAAAAAATTCTGAATCCCAGAAGCCAGAACAGCAAGAGGGATCACTGCGCAGCGAAAGCAGCGATCCCTCTCTCTGTTCTGGCTTCTGGGATAGCTGCGCAGCCTGCATTCGCTCCATAAGACACACACACATTTCCACTTACTTTTTACGAGGGAGAAAGTGAGTCTTATAGAGCAAAAAATACGGTAATTGTTTAAAGTAAGGGAACTCAGTTCCTTCTTAAAAATAAAAAAACCCAACCTGGATATGTGTACTAGAAATCAACCCGCCTCCAGTTTAGACATGAAATATACGGTGGTACCTCGGCTTTCGAATGTAATCCATTCTGGAAGTCCATTCGAGATCCGAAACATTTGAAAACTGAAGGTGGAAGCCTCAAAATGGAAGCCTCAATACAGAAAAACTCAAAACAGAAGCCGCGTTTCCTGTTCAACTTCCGAGGAGCGTTTGAAAACCGAGGTATTTACTTCTGGGTTTTTGGCGTTTACGTTCCGAAACGTTCGACTACGGAGGCGTTCGAAAGCCGAGGTACCACTGTACCAGCAGTTGGTTTAGGGAAATAATAAACTCAGAATTTCACAGGCAAGTGTAATACTGGATTGTATGAATATCTGTAGAATGATGGCATTGCCACAAGAGGGCAGTACGAGAATGCATTAAGTTTTTTTTCCTTTTTTTAATCGCTTGAAAATAGGCCAGCTTAAGCGCCCATGCAGTTATAGCATTTTTCTTTCTATGGGAATTCGTGCTTGTTTATGGGACCAAACCTACAAAGTTTACGAGGCAATAAAATCTAGCCTACCTAAATCTCTGTGGGCATACTATAGCTGTCCAAGTAGGATAGCGATGGCAGTTCATGGGTACCAGTTTGGCCACATTAGGGGTGACAGTAGCTGCTTCTTCTTCTTCTTCTTCTTCTTGTTCTTGTCATCTTATTATTTTTATTATTATTAAACTTGTATACCACTGTATACCCGCAGGTCTCAGGGCAGTTCACGACATTAAAATCTCAATATAAAACCACAAAATGCACAATAAAAACAAAAACAAGGACAGCCCATTAACCCCCCTCCCGAACACATTTTAGTCACTTGCACATATGCCAGCTCCCCACTCGTTGTTACAGAAGCAGCAGAGGAAACAGGAAGCCACAACTGCCCGTCTGATTTTGCCACTGTTGGCATAAGCAAGGAGATTGTTGGCATTCTGTTTTTTAAAAAAAAATATATTGACGTTTCAAGGATTATACAAAAAGAAAAAACAAAATATAACAAAAATACAAAAAATACAAAACTAAAACAATTTAAAAACACATAAAATTCCATTCACTTATTTTCTTTTAACTTACTTCCCAGACCTCCTCATACCTCCCCTTTTTGTATCCCAATTCAAATTATTAATTCAGCAAATCCTCGCCATTAGTTTTCACTTAATTTTCAACCTTTCTTTCTTTTTTTTCTTCCCCAATTTATCTTATTCATTACAGCTGAAAACCACTTA
Source organism: Podarcis melisellensis (assembly GCF_964234715.1). NCBI lineage: Eukaryota > Metazoa > Chordata > Lepidosauria > Squamata > Lacertidae > Podarcis > Podarcis melisellensis. Next base: position 115,635,931 of record NC_138528.1, on the reverse strand, counting down.
ATTTCTAACCAACATCATTCTAGCATTCACTAATTTTATAGTATTTCCCCAGATAGTCCTTAAATTTCTTCCAGTCTTCTTCCGCCGTCTCTCTTCCCTGGTCTCGGATTCTGCCAGTCATTTCTGCCAATCCCATGTAGCCTATCACCTTCATCTGCCATTCTTCCAGGGTGGGTAGATCTGGCCATGTGCAGTGTGGGATAGAGGCGGCAGACCATTTTAGGCATGTCCAATTGATGCGTATGTCCTTTTGGACCCAGAAGAGGGCAGAATGGGGTGCTGGGGGCAGGACATGGAAGCCCAACCTGAAATGGTCATCACCTGTACTTCTAGCTCCTTCGTTGCACTTGGCAGAAGAAGTGGTACCTCGGTTTACGAACTCAATCCTTTCCAGAAGTCCGTTCTTCAACCAAAACCGTTCTTAAACCAAGGCACGCTTTCCCTAATGAGGCCGCCGGTGCCCTTCCACCGTTCTTAGACTGAGGCAAAGTTCTCAAACCAAGACACTATTTCCGGTTTTGCGGAGCTTGTAAACCAAGTCGTTCTTAAACCGGACTGTTCTCAAACCGAGGTACCACTGTAAGTTTGGGAACTGGCAGGGGGCGAAGAGGCAGCAGAAGCATATAGACAGCAGGTAGAATGCCTGCGATTCTACCTGACAGTCACCCAGAATCTTGTCACAGGCATTTTAGAAGTATCAGATAAAGCAGAGAGGAGGAACCTCTGGGCCTTCCAGATGTTACCAGACTGCTGCTCACGTTACTCTTGATAATTGTTCATGCTGGTTGGAGTTGATGGGAGTTACCTAAGGAGACCACAGGCTCCCCAGCCCAGAAGTAAAGGATAAATGCTAAGCATTTTTTCAGGATGGAGAAAAACCTGAAAGGGTTTCTAAGAGGCAAATCGTTCTGCTTGCCTACTCCACTCCCCCCCCCCCACAGAAAAAATAATGATTTTTGCGCTTTTTAAGACCTTTTCGGTGTAAAGATACTGTATAGGCTTTATGTGCTGGTTAACAGACAATAGCTTATTGGGATCAAAGGGGTCTAACATTCAAGTATTTTCCCCTAAGATATAGAATATCAGCTTTTGAAGTTTTTCTCCACCTCCCATTCCCACCTCAAGCAATTTGTAACCTTTGTGGCCCAGAGAAGACAATAAATGAGTTAGGACAGGCTGGACATTGAAGATTATGGTGCAGTTTGTTGAATACACCGTGTGAAATAAATTTGCCTGGTGGCTTTTAAAATGGCTTTTAACAACACAAGCCTACTCAGAAGTAAGCCTCACTGAGTTCAGTTGAATTTACTCCCTGGAAAGTATGTATAGGATGGACCAAAGCTTTTAAAAAAAACATTTCCCATAAGACGTTTTTGTAGGTTGTTGTAAAGGTACAGGGACCCCTGACCATTAGGTCCAGTCGTGGCCGACTCTGGGGTTGCGGTGCTCATCTCGCTTTATTGGCCGAGGGAGCCAGCGTACAGCTTCTGGGTCATGTGGCCAGCATGACTAAGCCGCTTCTGGCGAACCAGAGCAGCACATGGAAACACCGTTTACCTTCCCGCCGGAGCAGTACCTATTTATCTACTTGCACTTTGACATGCTTCCGAACTGCTAGATGGCCAGGATTGGCTTCCTATTGCGCAGGCACTCTGGAAACAATAGCAGAAGCCCAGTGCCGATATACGTATAAGCTGAAGAAACTACTGTATAGCTTAGGGCCCTGCTCTCTTGCCCCCCCCCCCAATATACTACTTCTTAATTGTATTTCACTATTACTATACTACTTCTCAATTGTATTTCAGTTTAACAATTACTTTGATAAAATACATACTTTGTTATGTGCAAATGACTTTAGATACCTATTAGGTTCATAAATAGCATATATTCAACACAAAAAACAGTGACAATTTGTTGTTGACAAAGGACAGCTGGACATATAAAGGGCCCCATTACCTTCAGTAGCTTAGGGCCTCATCAAACCTAAATCCGGCCCTGCAGAAGCCGCATCGGACGTTTGGCTTCCAAAATAAGTTCGAAAACCGGAACACTCACTTCCGGGTTTTGATTGTTTGGGAGCCGAAACGTACGAGTATCAAGGTATTCGACAAACATGGTACGACTGTATGCTATTCTACAAACTGTACAAGTTAGCCTACAACTTTCATATTAGAGTTTGCAGTAAGGATCATATCCAGGGTGCTTGCCAGAACCTGATAGCTCGTGCAAGATCACTGACAACGAAACAAATAGAAAACTACCTGACTTTATAAGCATAAAATACCATATTTTTTTGCGCTATAAGACTCACTTTTTCCCGTCTAAAAAGTAAGGGGAAATGTGTGTGCGTCTTATGGAGCAAATTCAGGCTGCGCAGCTATCCCAGAAGCCAGAACAGCAAGAGGGATTGCTGCTTTCACTGCACAGCGATCCCTCTTGCTGTTCTGGCTTCTGAGATTCAGAATATTTTTTTTCTTGTTTTCCTCCTCCAAAAACTAGGTGCGTCTTGTGGTCTGGTGCGTCTTATAGAGCGAAAAATACGCAACTGCACTTACCTGCTGCTATGAATGATTTTGCAAGGTGTTTCAAAATGAACATTACAAAACTGGGTGATGTGGTTTTTATTTATTTATTTGAGCTCGAGGCTATCTGGTCTCCTCTTGAAACCACAACACCGACCTTTTAAAGCCAAAAGGTGTCTGTAGGATTTGAGGCATTCAGGTGTGCTATGTAATGCAGGTTTGAGATTCGTGATGTGAACTTCACGCTTTGCCAGAAGAGCAAATCTGTGGGTTGCAAAACAAACACACCTTTCAATGTGTGTGTGTGTGTTTAAGAAACGCTTGCCTTCTTTTTAGACGGTTCTGTGGCTGACCCAGCCATCCTGTGGCACCCAGGAATGGGGATCCCCTGCAGCTTCTGGGGTTGCAGGCGGTTGGGGAGGGGGAAGCGTAGAGCAAGGCATCTGATAACATTCTCAAAGCCAATCCATGGGAACAGCGGGGGTTCTTTGGGAGCCATCTTAACCAGCCTATAATAGGCCCCAGGTGCCCCATTTTCCCAAGGATGGTAGATGCAGAAACAGGGAACAGAAAGAAATTAGGACTCTGAAGTCTAGGGTGTCGAGTGGGCTTGCTTCCTGACCGAAGCAGATTTTGTTTTAAGCCCCTTCTTTCCTAAAACCTCAGATTCTTTTTCTTTGATATATGAACCCAGTTTCCCCCCTCTCCACTTCTCCATTCTGATCTAAATTGAACCTTCGATTTATGTCACCAGGTTCATGGATAGTAAAATAACAAGAAATTACGGACTTTCCTGTGTTGTTTACTGTTTCCTTTTTTTTAAAAAAAAGAGGTTTTCTTAGAGAAGAGAGAATTTGAGATTATTACATCTTTTTTCCAGGAAGAAGGAAGGCAGAATAAAAAAAAGCTTAGATGTTGTCGAGAGCAGGAACATCCCTACCTCAGTTGAAATGGATGATATGTTGAATTCGGCTACCTTGAGTGAAACCTGTACATCTAATTTATCTTTGTTTTTGAACTGTGAATTCCCCTCTTCAGACAAAAGCAGAGAATTGGTTGTCAGCCCTTATGATGAATACTATCAGGGAGAGACAGTAAATGTTATTTCTTTTAATAAACCTTATCTGAGTATGTGGCTTTATAACTGCTCTCGACCGCAAAGCTCAAGACTATTGTTAAAAGCTATATATAGGTGCTGGTTTACGGTTGGCAGCAGCTGCCCCTTCTCTTAGCTAAGCTGCTATAGCTTGTAACATCATTATGGTATATAGGAATTTAAGCAGGGAAGGGTTTTCCAGGTGCTTTTTATTCTTAATTTCTGTATGTCAGGTGCTGTTCTGTATGTGGCCAGCAAACCTAGCTGGGGTTTGGACATGCATATAAGCTGTTCGCTCTGATCTGAAACACCCAATGCCTGCCTAAACCAAAAGTACAGTGGTGCCCCGCAAGACGAACGCCTCGCAAGACGAAAAACCCGCTAGACGAAAGGGTTTTCCGTTTTGGAGGCGCTTCGCAAAACAAATTTCCCTGTGGGCTTGCTTCGCAAGAAGAAAGCCCATAGGGAAATCTCCGGGGACCTCTTTTAAATGCTAGCGGTGGGGAGCAAAGCCTTTTCCCCCCCCTCCGGCCTTCAGAAGAGGTCCAGGAAGGCCGGCGGGGGCCGAAAGGCTTTGCTCCCCACTGCCAGCATTTTAAAAGCAGTCCGGGATAGCAGGGAAGCGCTTCCCGCTATCCCGGATGGCTTTTGAAGGCAGGCGGGGAGGGAGCAAAGACTTTTGCCCCCCGCCCGCCTTCAGAAGAGCCGGCTCCCCCCTGCCTGCCTTCCCGGGAGAGCGGAGAAACGCCAGCATTTTAAAATCGCCCCGGGACAGCGGAGAAGTCTCCGCTGTCCCGGGGGCTTTTAAAATGCTGGGGGACGGCAGCGAAGCGTTCGCTGCCGCCCACCAGCATTTTAAGACCGCCCCGGGACAGCAGAGAAGTCTCCGCTGTCCCGGGAAGGCAGGCGGGGGGGGGGGAGCAAAGACTTTCGCCCCCGCCGGCCTTCAGAAGAGGTCGGGGGACAGACTGTCCCCGGACCTGGTCTGAAGGCGGTTTCCATAGGAATGCATTGATTGATTTTCAATGCATTCCTATGGGAAACCGTGCTTCGCAAGACGAAAAACTCGCAAGACGAAAAGACTTGCGGAACGAATTAATTTCGCCTTGCGAGGCACCACTGTATTTGAGGGCTGACAATGGCAGAACTTAAATTGTGATAGGAAAAAGTGGGGTGAAATCCCTAAGTTTCACTTCTTGAGATTTCCCCCTAGGTTTATCCATATTGTGGTCCTCTTAGCTCTTTCTAAGAGCTAGCGATATTGTGTTCAGCTTTCTAAGGGCCACTATCAGGGTGGATTTCATTTCACAATTTAAATCGATAAGTCAGTAAGACTTGATTTAATTAATTAATTTTACAGAAAGACTCATCTTTGCTGGTATAATCTTAATATTTACAACCAGATGAAGGTTTCATTTTTGGAAGAATAAATTTTCAGAGTAGTTTTTACAATTCTATCAAAATTACTGATTTGGTTATACTATTAGAAATACATAGACAGATAGTTATGAAATTATTGTGAGGTTCAATAAGCCAGCTGTTTATATTTGGATAACCTTTCTGCTGTACTTTATTTGAAGGCGAAGAATAACCATTTACTTAATAACTTCTAATTTGAGCACTGGGCAGTGGTGATAGAAAGCTATTCTCTCATAGGCAAAAATCTCTGTGATTTGCATTGGGCAGACTAATTCATTCTGATGCTGAGCTTTGGTTCAAATTAAGACATGGTTTTGCTAAAACCCCACTGTGCTGTGCATGACTTGGACAGGCATAGGCAAACTCGGCCCTCCAGATGTTTTGAGACTACAATTCCCATCATCCCTGACCACTGGTCCTGTTAGCTAGGGATGATGGGAGTTGTAGTCCCAAAAAACATCTGAAGGGCCGAGTTTGCCTATGCCTGACTTAGAATATTTGTTTACAAGCGAAGGCTGCTGCAAATCTTTTAACAGGACTGTGGCGTTAAACCCTCCAGAACCTAAAAGCTTATAAGTTCATGTCTCTTGAACTTCACAGGATGCTGTGACAATATGCACATTGGGAATAGGAACAGCTTTCGGAGAGTCAATTTTGGATAACACCCCTCGCCATGCCACTATTGTTACAAGGGAGAACAGCGAGCTGCTGCGGATCGAACAGAAGGATTTCAAGGCACTTTGGGAGGTAAGCTCAAAAGACTACTCAATGAATTATAACATGGGGAGAAGACATGGCGCTTAAGGAGCCTAGCTGTGTTATTAGATGTATGTGGAATGCACAGGGAACCTTGACTAATACAATGGTACCTTGGTTTAAGAACAGCTTAGTTTATGAACAACTTGGATTAAGAACACTGCAAACCCGGAAGTAGATGTTTTGGTTTGTGAACTTTGCCTTGGAATAAGAACATGTTTCGCTTACTGTTGAGTGTGTTCCATTTGTAAATTGAGTTCCCCGATGCTATGGGAAAGCACACCTTGGTTTAAGAACGCTTTGGTTTAAGAGCAGACTTCCGGAACAGATATAAGTTCGTAAACCAAGGTACCACTGTCAAATTAGTTGTTAGGCCGGCTCTGAAAGTATGTGTTTGTTACATAAAACAAGAATATATAACATGCATACAAGTGATTGCTGAAAGAAGAAGGTGACATATTTGTACCAATGTTATGAAACTTAACAAGTCATAACATACTAGTTCATAATCTGGAAAAATATATATATGGTTGCCCTTTCTTAAAAAAACAACCCCCAATGGCCATTTCTTCATATAGTTGTCTGTTTGTGTACTGTTGTAACATCACATAAAATAAATCGGTTCGGTCATTAAAGCAATCTCCCATTTTCTCTCGAGCCCTAAGAAATTACTGAATTTTTGTACTTTTATCAGCGCCTGCTCCATGCAGGCCTCAATTGCACTCACCTCTAAGCCAAAACATGGCTTAGCAAGAGTGAACAGCCAGGGCAGAAATCACAGCCTCTCTGCTTGTCCCTTGGTCCTGACTTGCTACCCAGAGCTAAGCCATGGTTTGGCTTACCATTACATCCAAACCAGGGGTCTGCAACCCACGGCTCTGGAGCCACATGTAGCTCTTTTACACCTTTGCCGCGGCTCCGGGGCGGATAATAGCGAGGGGAGGAGGCGCATTGTTCGCCCCGACACTCCCCACTGTGGCGGGCGCTGTACTGGCTGTGACGTCGCATGGGGGTGGTGCGTGCGTTAGTCACGCACTGTCCCGACGTCACCTTCCCACCCGCCCGCTACATTGTAAGGGGCATGTATGCTGGTCACTGTTTTGAAGGGGAGTGAAGAACACACACACAAAAAAAGGTAACTTGTTAATTTAACGTTTATTTCTATGAGGAGGAGTAATTCTGAGGGGTCAAACAAAGAAATAATAAAAAAGTGACAAAAAAGTTATTTTTATAATGACGAGTTTTGCGGCTCCCAGTTTTTTTTTCTTCGGAAACGGGTCCAAGTGGCTCTTTTTGTCTTAAAGGTTGCAGACCCCTGATCCAAGCCATGGCTTGCGGATTGGCTCCCCTCCCCCCGCCAACAAGCCTTGAACTGTAAGCCAAGAATAAACTTTGATTACAGCTTGTGATTTATTGGGAGAGAAACAAACCATGGGCCTGGGTTTCCTACGTAACAATAAACTGAACAATGGCTTAACTCTGGGTAGCACGGGGGTAGTAGGACCAGGAGAGGAACAAAGCAGCCGTGGCTTTTGCTCTGGGTACCTGTATGCTTGCTCATCCTTGCTTAACCATGGGTTGGCTTTTAGTGTTGCGTGCAAACTGGACCATATTTTTGCTGCCATCCATGAATCAAATATTTATTTTAAATCCACTGATACTAGTTTTCCTTTAGTTTATGATAACGAGGAGAAGATTTTGAATTTGTTTGTTGCTTTTTACAATAAGCAAGATTTAAAATGCAAAAATGCCATTAATAGAGAGCAGTGGAAGCATATGTAACGTTAGGTAAAAGATGAAATTATATGGCTTTAAGAAATTTTGCAGAGGTGTAGTTATTTTATCTCCCCACCCACTCACCCTAGTTTGCTAACTGGTGTTTCTTATGAACATTCCATAACATAGTTTCTCGTTTTAATTAGCTAGCTTTCCATACTTAATTTGCTGAAATGAAAATGGCTTTGTATTAAACACCTGTAGTGTTAAAATGGCCTTTTATCTGCAACATGACTTTTTATTTGGCAAACTTTGTTTTTCTTCTGTTGCTCTGCCCCAGATGTATGGATGCCGCTAACTGTTTCTCATGTTGTGGGGAGAATCCTGATGTCAGACCTTTGTTGAAGTTTAGAATTGGCAGGAAGATGAAATTGAGAGTACATGAGTGAGAAACCGTTGAAGCTCTTGCTGCTTTTAATTAGTCACGTCTTCATGCTCAATAAGCATCATTCATGTGTTGACGTACTAATCTGGCAGGCATTTCAGAGAAAACACTTTCAAGGTTTTAAAATGTGACCTAAAAAGTACTGGGAAAGGCATATTTGTGTCTCACTAAGAGCTGCATAGCCTGTAGGCCTTACATCATTGAGAAGGGACTCCATAGAAGCTATAACATTCTACTTTTTACCTGTCAGGCTATACAATACAGAACCAAAAATCTATTATCAATCCATTATTGCTCAGTTTTGGAAATTTTACTTAATGTGCTTGAGGCCATGTACCTGATAGCATCTTAGCCCTTCTTAATGTGCAAGAAATCAGAGTTTGACACTAATTCCCTGGCCAACATTTGATGTCAGTTTGTGGAAAGAGAGTTGGCCTTTTGGCTCTAGGCATGTTTGGACAGCACCTGATTCTCGCGTCTTGTTCTTCAAAGGTCACCATGCAGTATGACTATGTGACAGCATCAGAACAAACACTCTCTACTGGTTTCTTTGCATTTTATTTAGCTCAAATTATACTTTCGCCTTTATAAATGCTGTATTGTTATGCTCTGGGCAGAAATTGCAAATATTGCAGGTGGTATTCAACTAAATATGTGCACTAGGATTTCTTTCCCCCACCCCTGCATGTATTCTGCACCATCTCCAAAGCTGCTCCAAAGGCTTGAAGAACCCCCAGAACAAATTTAGAGGGCGTTGGGAGGAGGTTGAGAAGGGGGGCGAATGTTCCATTGCACAAGAAGAACAGGCAGAACATTCACCATAATGCTAAGTTGAATACAACCCTCAATGTCTGCTTGAGGAACTTAACCAATTGTAGAGGATAGTGGTTCAGTTCAGAACTATGAGAACTGGAATAAACTTTGAGCTTCCATGCTCTTGGTCACTTCCGGCTTATTTATTTAATTCAATATTTGTATTTGGCTTTTGAAAGTGGCTCAAGTCACTGATAAAATATGACAGGAGCAGACCTGGTGGTCTCTTCATCTGCGCCCCCTTCCCCTCCTGAGTCTTTGCATAGGGCAGTTGTCCTTTTTTTTGGCAAACCATAGTTTGCCATTGCATTTGAAATAACAAACCATAGTTCCATCTTAATAGTTTCCCTGCTATTAATTTTCAACATTATATCAAAACAACCAATATTATCCTTCTGGCAGCAATTATTAGCAAAAATAGCTGTCTCCTCCCGCATTGTCTACTTCTGTTTGAGTAACACCCAGCCGATGAACATCTGCTTAGCCACGGATCATGTTCTTCCTCAGAGACATCTAGTTTTACAAAGGCAGCTGTTGAAGCAGCTTGTTAAAAAGCGAAACATTTGGTTTTAAGATGCCCGGTCCCTTATCTGCAAACCAGGAAGCTCTAAAACTGGTGAGCTCATGCATCCTTAGGCTTTTAATTTTTAAATTGCACCAAGTTTAGAACGATAGGCTGCTCTCTGCAGGCTTTGAAATTGGCTTCAAAGGAATATGAATCCAAACACAGTATTATTATTATTATTATTATCATTTAGATTTTGATTCCATCCTCCAGTCCAGAGGTTCATGATAGACGATAAAATGTATAACCAGTATAAAAGCCATGGAAAAAATATCAAAAAACCCGAAGTACTAAAACAAAAGTGAACCAGAAATTACAAGCAGTCTAGCAACCAGTCTAAAAGCTCTCAACCACAATATACATAAAAGAGGAGCTTTTGACCGCTTGCTTTTGGGAAGAAAGGATGGCAGAAAATGAGTTTATTTGTACACATTGCAGGATGTTGCAGTCGCTCTGCTCACTCTGTGCCCATGCATTTTCCTTCAGTTCAATCACATAAACTCAGACAGGAAGGGAGTGAATCCACTAAGAGATTTACTTATTTTTAGTGCTTACTTTCCGTAGTGTCCCTATCGCCATGCATGGCTTAGAACTTCCCCAAGGTGACAGCAGAAAAAAACGAACATATTTTCTCTTACGTGGAATAAAAAAATAATAGTTTGGCACAATTGGAATCTGTGGATAAGAGTCTGTGTACAAGGCATAACCAGAGTGTTTTCCAGGGAGTGATAGCGCAAGTTTTCTTCCTTGGGTATTTGGAAAGAGATCACGACAGGACTTCGGCGGTGGTTTGGCTCTTCCTTTTGGCTAGGTATAGTAGCAATGAACTGAGTGATTTGATAAGTGATGCCATATCTCATTTTCTTTTGATTGTTATGTGTGTGTCTCTTGCTAAGCCGTAAATCTGAAAATTAAATTTCCTGAGCCAGCCTAAAAGCAGCAACAACCCATAGTAGAAATGTGTGGCTTTTTTATTTAAAAAAAAATACAAATTGCACGGTGCTGGAACGGTTACATAACATCAGATTCGAATGCTTTTTGAAAGGATCAGGAAGATTTCTTAAAACCAAAATACGATTAAAGGCCTTGACTCAAATATACCACTCGTTTGAAGTTTATATCCTTGCGTACATAGCTTTTAAAGAGAATGGCAGCATTATACCTACATTTTTTAATATAAACTAATGAGAATTCTGTTTGCAGCTCAGGAAGCAGATTAGACAGTGTAATAAGCTTTGTGACTGGAAGGATGAAGTCTACTCCACATTTCAAAAAAATCTGATATATTATGGTGGTGTCTAATGGCTATGGTGTTGCAGTGGTGCTGATGATGAAATTGAGTTTTTGCTTTTATTTGTATATATTTAAATTTGGAATTTTATAGTATTGTACCATGCCATGAGATTGGTGTCAACAAGGAATGGTTTAGAACTATGCAAAATAAAGCCTAATTTCAGTCATGTATTTTAGATATTTGTCTAAACAGTACTTGGCACTTCAGCTGGTTTTGAAATGTACTAGGGGATGTTTGTGTGTGTTTAATGATGCAATTCCTGTTCCTGTGGATATTTGAAATGAATGACTCAAATGTACAGTACTGTTGACCATTTGACCATTTGTTTGATCATTAGCAGATTGGACATAGTATGTGCTAATTACAATTTAAATACAACTAGAAGTAGCTACTTTACAACAGTAGCTGTGGTTTGAGGAGCAATTGGAGTGCTGTGTCAGTAAAATATAACTTATATTTCCCCCTTATTATTTTTCTTCTTCTTCTTCTTCTTCTTCTTCTTCTTCTTCTTCTTCTTCTTCTTTTCAAGCGTTGCACGTCAGCGAGTGTTTTACAGTTCATTTGCGAAGGAGATTAAACTTGATATAAGACCTGAAAAATAGCAGTAAAAATTCAAGAGGAACTTTTGATGCTAAGGCTAGCCACTCGAAATTACTGGGTTGATTTATGGGGTGCTGTTTTGTCAGTTTATTACACAGTAATCAACTCCAGAGATTTTTGCTAGGATTTAGTGATTTCTCCCTAGGCAAGCCCTGTACAGATACAAAACCCAGAGAGTTAATAAAGTGAGGAATATTGGGTTTTATGGGATGATCATGTGATTTCAAGTAGTAAAGTGTTTAGAGACCCTCAGAAGCACTAAAAACACAGCCAAGAAGCAGGCAGCTGCTCTGTAGACACTTAACGGACACGCTCTGTGTAGACTGCTCTGATTCATCTATTTGTTGTGTTGTTTAGTCGCGTCCGACTCTTTGTGACCCCATGGACCAGAGCACACCAGGCACTCCTGTGTTCCACTGCCTCCCACAGTTTGGTCAAACTCATGTTAGTAGTAATAATAATTTATTTATATGCCACCCATCTGGCTGGGCTTCCCCAGCCACTCTGGGCGGCTTTCAACAAAATATTAAAATACAGTAATGCATCAAAAGCTTCCCTAAACAGGGCTGCCTTCAGATGTCTTCTAAAAGTCTGGTAGTTGTTGTTCTCTTTGACATCTGATGGGAGGGCGTTCCACAGGGTGGGTGCCACTACCGAGAAGGCCCTCTGCCTAGTTTCCTGTAACTTGACTTCTCGCAGTGAGAGAACCGTCAGAAGGCCCTCAGCGCTGGACCTCAATGTCTGGACTGAATAATGGAGGTGGAGACTCTCCTTCAGATATACTGGACCAAGGCCGTTTAGGGCTTTAAAGGTCAGCACCAACACTTTGAATTGTGCTCAGAAACGTACTACGGAAACATAGTAGCTTCGAGAACACTGTCCAACTATCTTGTCCTCTGTCATCCCCTTCTCCTTGTGCCCTCCATCTTTCCCAACATCAGGGTCTTTTCCCACCAATATGCCTTTTTTCTCCCTCTCTCTAAATGCAAGGCGGGTGGTGGGAGATCACCAAACAAAAACTGATTGCATTCAGCAAAAGTTAAGCAGCTCACCTGCTGCTGTTGCTCCCATGTTGTAATAGGATTGCCACAGACTGCAAAAGAAAAAGGAGGGAAATACACCCAAACACAATGGATTTAAGCAAACAGAGACATACTTACCCTTTCCACACCATTTCACATAGAATCGGTCTGCAGGCTGGCCCTACTGTTCAGTAGAGGAAGACAACCACCTTAGGCTGCAGCTGTTGGGCATGGGGGGAGAGCAAACAATGATGAGACACAGTTGTTTGTGCCACGCGGCCTACCCTGTATCCTTTAAGCTAGCCTGCTGCCCTTAGCCTGGATGATGCTATGTCATTTTCAGGATTTAACTGCCTTCCTGCTTGGCTCCTGTACATGGAACCGGTGGTGGGAGGCATCTTGCCTTATGCCTCAGGCAGCAAAACGTTTTGGGCTGCGTTTCAATTGGTAGCAGGGGAAAGTGGAATTGTGCCCACTAGCCTCACCCATACAACCTTATCTTGGTCCAAAAAGGCGTGAGCAGAGGAATCCGCTATAAAGCTTCAAATATGATGTTTTAAGTGCATTGTGCAAATGTGACACAAGATGGTGAACTAATGGGGAATTCCATATATATTTTAAAAGTTTTTTTTAAAAGCATTTTCACAGCGTTTTTTAAAATATATGTCTAGATTCAGCCTGTGTCTGCTCTGCGTGCAGATTCAATTTATATGTGCACAGGGTTTGTAACACCTACAGCTGAACTATTCAGACATCCGAGGGGCATGATGTTGATTGACATGGAGAATTACTGGACAAAACGGGCTGGTGTCTTTGGTGACTTTAAGGCTGAAGACAGACACAAGTTTGGTTTGTTTGGGTTTTTTTAAAAAAAGAAAAATAAGAGGCAGTATGATAGTACCATTGCCACCCCCGGCACTTGAATACGCTTTTTTTTCTGTCCTGGGGCAGCCTCTAAGAAAAATATTTAAAAAACTGGTTCTGTAGGTTCTATAGATTTGAGGAGTATGAAAAATGATTCTGAAGTTGTTGTGATTTTCATAACTTCAACAAGACACAATTTCAGTTATCCTGAGACAGATCTACAGCTAATCCATCGTTTCTGTGGTGAGATGATGTGGGGTCTTGGGCTGCCATTTTATTATTTCTGTCGCGTCTTCTGTTTTCCATGCTTTTTGTTCAGAGGTTTGTAGTCTTAGCAGGTATTCCTCTGCTGGTTGGATCTACATTCCTCTGGAATTAGAAGCTGGCACACTGTCTACAATTTATTGCTGACAATTTTTTAAAGGGCGTCGTCAAAGTAGTGTAACCCTGAATGATTTTAAGTATTTCTAATGTTTTATTTTTAGAAAATGACCTTTAGATGTAATCAGATTTTATGCAATCTCAGTGCACAATGTTGCACACAAGGTTTATCGATCTACTCTTAATGTTGTGCTTCTGGTGGTTATTGCATTTTGTGACCGCTCCAACTGCAATACCGAGAGGAAATGTATATCTATGGCAATTTGCTCTGCAGAATGCGGTTCCACAGAAGGAATAGGAGTCTGTTAGATATTATTCACAATTTCATGAGCAATGAGCAACACATTTCCCCTTACACACCAGGAATTGGAAACCTGAAGCCTTCCAGATGTTGCTGCACTACAACTCAACAACTTTCACTTTTTGAAATATGGCAGCCCTAACTACAATATCCCTGGACCATTGGTCGTGCTGCTTTGGGCTGATGGGATCTGGAGTCCAGTAACATCTGCAGGGCAACAGCTTCTTCAATCCCATAGTCGCCTTTGACTGGACGTAAACATCCAGGGGTCCTTTCCCTTTTTTTACCTCCTAAATTACAAAGGGAAATGGCTAGATTGGGACTTTCAGGAGTATTGCACCCAAAAAATAAAGTGTGGTCGGAGGACATGCTTTGTTTGATCACAGTAGGGAGGCCTCTTTTTCAGCCTCTTAACAAATGTTAACATCATGAGTGTGCTGGCCCCGTGGGTTACCCGAGAGGCAAGGTCCAAGTCCGGTCCGTGGTCAAAGGTGCAACGTGGAGGCAGTCCGTAGTAGCTGAAGCTGGGTGCAGGGCAGGGAGTCGGGTGAAGTCAGGAACAGGCATGCAAGCAGGGAGCCAGGGCAGGTCAGGAGCTCAGGCAGGAACTAGCAACCAACAATGTTGCTCCCGCAACCTGGGACTGGGGCTACTGGCTTTTATCTGCCCCGAGGTATAGGGCGGCCCCGATCCTCTGGTGACTCGCCTCTCCTGGCCTGGAGGCGAGCACTCCTCCTGCGGGAACTTAGTTCCCTCCGCCTCTCTGCCCTGAGCCTCTGCAGCTCAGGAGAGGCTGGAGGGTTGCCAGACCCAGAGGCAACCTCAGCTTCCCCTGACGGGGCTGAGAGTGGACCACCTGCAGGCAATGGGTCCTCCATCACCTCAGGGGCCAGAGCAGACTCAGCTGGTGCCTGCACCTGAGGATCCAGCACAGGTGAGGACCCTTCAGGCTAATGCCCCAGCCCTGGCTCAGCTGGTTCTGGAGGCGGGGAATCCTGTGCAGGCTGGGATTCCTCAGGTTCAGCATCTGAGTCCAAATCCCAGGCCACCACAATGAGATTGGGCAGCTCCCACAAGACAAAAGGAAGAGAAATAGGAAGTTGCCTTATAGTGAGTCAGGCCATTGGTTTAATTCATTGACTGTCTCCATTGACCGGCAGCAGTTTCTCCAGGGTTTTGAGCAGAATTCTCTCCCTACCCAGAGATGGCCGGGATTAAATCTGGGACCTTTTCCTACTGAGCTGCAATCTTTCCCAATCAGGAAATGTAAGCAATAAGAACAAAAATACACAACACTCAGTAGCCCAGTCTTTAGCGCCAAAACTCCGCAAGAGGGTCAGGGAGAAGGCAAGGGAATTCCGCGAGTAAACTAGTCAATCCCACAGGCTTCTCTTTTAGCTGTTTGGTTTAATCTGATAGGGATATTTAGGTTTTGACTAATCATGCGGAGCTCTGTGAGGCGCACCCCATGCTGAGTTTTTAATTAAAATGTAAAGCTTAGGGAGAGAACTCCAGGAAAGAAATTCTAATTCAGGACTCTTGGGGGTAGATACAAGCTAAACCTGGTTATTTTAAGTGTAACAGTATACGCGCCGGGGAAATTTGTGTGGGATAAGATTGTAGAAAGGATTTTTAGCAGCTTGAATTTTTAAAAAAGAAGTATAAACTCTTTAAACACATGACTCTTCAGTCCTTTGATAGCTAAATCAATCCTGCATAGTCTGCACATACAGCAGATTGTGAGGGTGGATTGTCCGCTTCAGACTCTGGTGGAGAAATGTGTGTGAGTGTGTTTAAAAAAAACCCTTAGCTTGTTGAGGAGAAATGATATTGCTCAGCCTACTACTTGCTGGGCTAGCTTTCTACTTGGATGGAATTTGGCTTAGTGGTGGGTTTTTACCATATGAATCCCCGCTTGCAGTGAAATAGTCTGGCCTATTCTACTTCTTTAGGATTCTACAACATTCTGCTGTGTACAAAGATCAAGCCTGCCTTAATTTCTTAATCCAGTGGAGCAGTGCATAGATAGATAGATAGATAGATAGATAGATAGATAGATAGATAGATAGATAGATAGATAAATAGATAGCTAGATAGATAGATAGTATGACGGATCCTCATTTTAAAATATGGCATCTCCTTACTTTGTTCTTAAACACATTTTGCAAAGCACAGCTGAAAACATAAAAATTGCATATTCTGTATTAGTTCTAGCTTTTTTGATAATTGATTTTTCGTGACAGAAAAGATTGTGGCAAAATACATTATGTTTGCATTTATGTCAGAAATGCTCATTTTTATTTTTATAATATTTGTTAGATTTGATCGAAACTTTGTGTTGTTGTTTTTAACATTTGACTATTAGGAACATTGACTGCTCTTCTGAGAATAGCATAAAAAGTACTGGTGAAAGCCTACACTTATATTTCTGGAATTTGCAGTTCACCCAGTCACGCTAATTCCCAAGGTCATATGTGACTGAGGTTATTTCAGGGACTGAAATTTCTAATCTCTCAGCTACTGTTCCCATCTCACTCCCCTTGGCTTTTTTTTTAAAAAAAATAAATCTTGCTACCACAAAGGATTAATCTGCATGTATTGTACTTGTACCAGCATAATTTTGTCTTGTTTCAAGTAACTATTTCATTTTGTAATGGAAAATATTTTTTAAAATATACCGATAATGGTGGCTCTTATAATATTTCATGCTTGGTTTAGGAAGGGTACTATATATACATTTACAGTGGTACCTCAGAAGTCGAACGTATACCGTTCCGGAAGTCTGTTCACCTTCCAAAGCGTTCGAAAACCAAAGCACGGCTTCTGATTGGCTGCAGGAAGCTCGCCGGACGTTTGGCTTCCAAAAATAGTTTCCAAACCCAAACAATCACTTCTGGGTTTGCGGCATTCGGGAGCCAAAACATTCAAGAACTAAGCTGTTCGAAAACCAAGGGGAATGTAAACTGACCGATGAATGTACATAATAACCAGCTATTGTGCATATTCACCAGGCGTCATAGATGATGTGCACATAACCCTTCCATGGAGGGAGAATTGTGCACATGTCCCAGTCAATATGCAGATAACGCGTTTGTAGGCCCCCTTAAGCATATTCCCAGTGCTCAACTTTTATCACACTCCACACACAAGGTTCTAAATTTTCTGGCGAGCACCAGTGAGCAGAATCTCTCATGTAGAAGTTCCTCCATCCCACACGAGGGATGCTGAAGCTGAGCGACAGGAGGGGGGGGGAGGATAAGCATGTACCCACTCTCTCCTCCTGCAATCCTAGTTGTGGGGGGAGGGAGGGATGGGTCTCCCCAGACAGGGCTATAGATATCGTGAAGCTTGAATTGCAAATCTCTGTGTGTGTGGTTTGTTGGCAGATCAGAGACTATGGTTTCCTTAACCATGGTTTGGTATGATGTCTGAACTAAGCCAGGAACGTTATAGCTGTGATAGGCGGCAGCAGCAGCGGCGTAGCGTGGGGGGTGCAGGGGGGGCCGGCCGCACCGGGCGCAACATCTGGGGGTTAGGGTTAGGGGCGCAAATCCACGGGTTAGGGGGTGCAAATTACTTGCCTTGCCCCGGGTGCTGACAACCCACGCTACGCCACTGAGCAGCAGGAAGACAGTTTAAGAGGTGTAGGATGAGGGAAGCAGTGTTTGTGGGACTGGAGCATTCTGCTTTCTATTTCGATGCATTAAAAAATATACACTTGGAAAATAGCATAATTGGGAAGAGAGCATGATGAGGCTAAGCAATCTTCTGTTCTAGTTCTGATTTTTGAGCTTCAGGTGCTGTAATTTTGACAAAATATTTATCTGGAAATCTTTGCAGAGTGGATGATGATATAAGGAAACAGGCTGAAAAACAAAACTGCATCATTTAGGCTCCATCGTACTGCTGCTGCCGCCCACAAAAACTTGTCAAAGGACTAGTCTATACAGTACTTGTAGAGAACTCCCCCCCCCCCATATCACCTACATAGCTTAGCTCCTTAGTTTGAAACTACAGGCAGAACAGAGGGGAAATTAAATTAGTCATAGAGAAATAATTTTTTGGGGGGAGCTTGGCTGGCCGAGAATTTTACACTTAATTTGTCCCCAGAGACAGTTCTCCTCTCGGCTTCTCTCGGTACTATTTAAGTCTCTAGCTCATTATAAAACTCTTTTCTCTGCACCTCTTTCAGATGGGTCAATTTCTCCATCTGTTTGAAGCCCACAACAATTTCCAGAGTTTCTGTTTGAGGGAAATCTCCATGAACTGAAGCTATGTTGACAGGTTATCAGTTTGAAATTCTCAGTTTAGAGCCTCAAAATTTTCTCAGTTGTTGTTGAGGCTCTTGGTGGACCTTCGTCACCACCTTATTCTTCCATATTCTTTCTCTCGCCTCAGGGCAGTCCTATGTGGGTGCAGTTCCAACTGCCCCTCAAATCTGCTGTCCCTCACACTGAACTTATTTTAAAAGCGTAGGAAGCTTCTTCCCTTTCCTTTGCCAAAATAAAACCCCCACAGTGTTTCCAACGCCACTTGCCCATGCGTTGCCTGGATTTTTCTCTCTCCTCACCACTTACAGGCCAAACAGCATTTTGATGTTGATATCATTGATTGTGATATTTGAAAAATATCACAAGGAAATGTTAGGCTCCCCCCACCTCAGCGCCCCATCATAATTGAAAAAAGATCGATACTCGTGTCAGCAAAATGGAGGCGTATAGGAATTGCTGAGACCATTGTCAGATCTATAGTGCAATGGAAGCAAGTATGGAAGCAAGTATATGCAGGTGGTCTAAACCACTGAGCCTCTTGGGCTTGCTGATCGGAAGGTTGGCGGTTCGAATCCCCATGATGTGGTGAGCTCCCATTGCTCTGTCCCAGCTCCTGCCCACCTAACAGTTCGAAAGCACGCCAGTGCAAGTAGATAAATAGGTACCGCTCCGGCAGGAAGGTAGACAGGGTTTCTGTGCGCTCTGGTTTCCGTCAAGGTGTTCCATTGCGCCAGAAGCAGTTTAGTCCTGCTAGCCACATGACCCGGAAAGCTGTCTGTGGACAAACACCGGCTTCCTCAGTGTGAAAGCGAGATGAGCGCCGCAACCCCATAGTCAGCTTTGATTGGACTTAACCGTCCAGGGGTCCTTTACCGTTACCTATATCACTATAACTGCCAGGACTGCCCCAGAGAATTGTGGGAGTTGTAGTTTAGTGGTCAGAATTCTGTTAAAAACCCCTAGTCCAGACCCTGCTGCCTTGACCTTCTGTTTTTCGTAGTATCATTCATGTTTACAGTATCTCCGTTAGCAACCATGATGTGTTCTCCAGCTCCAAACAGCACTCTTGATCCAGTTGATCCTATTGGCTGACCATGATTCGCTTTCAAAAAACCCCTGTTGTTTACATAGTTATGATTAAAAAACAAAATAAAATGCAACAGTGCGTCCTGATGGGCAGGTCTGTACTGCTTTTGCACGCTTCAGCCTTGACTCATGCTGCCTCCAGAGAAGGATGAGAAAATAAAATGATGCTTACACCATTACTGTTAATGGGATGCAAACAAACAAGAACATCTTAAGGAAAGAGGGTTCACCTCAATATGCATTGCACCAATTCAAGAGCTAACGCTCTTGGATGAACTGCGTATGTATGAAAAGTAAGAACGAAGCCCAAGGACAATGAGCACTATGCCATTGGTTTATTGCTGGAGGTACCACTTTTTTATTTTTATTAATATTTTATTAGAACAATTCCATGTATAAAAAGAGAGTGAGAAAAGTGAATGAGATTGAAAAGAAATAAATAAATACAGTTACAGTACCATATATTAATATACAGGTGTGTATATTCTTATCCTTTTTTAAAAAAATTACGGTACTTTTTTATTCAAATTTAAAACAAAACATATCATCCTTATTTTCCCCCATTTTTCCTCCCTCCCCCTCCCTCCCCCCACAGAACCCCCCACCCCCGGCTTCCCTCAGTTCCAGTCTTTGATTTCTCTAAAAATTCTGTTTTCTGCATGTTACACAGTTGTATAGATCCTCAAACTATTTAAGTAATAATTATCAATAAAACGTTTTTGAATGTTTATTCAAAACCAGCCAAGGAGTCCAGTTTGCTTTGTTGTGTCTTCAAATACTTTGTAAAGTGTTCCCATTCATCTTTAAAGTCACAGTTATCCTTGTCCCATAGCTTATATGTCAGTTTTGCCAGTTCTGCATAGTCCATCAATTTTTCTTGCCATGATTCTTTAGTTGGGGTTTCTTGAGTCTTCCATCCTTGTGCTACTAAAACTCTTGCGGCTGTTGTCACATATATGAAAACATTCTTATTATCCTAATGCACATATAAATGTCAATAACCTAATATATTCTGTGTAAACTCATTCCAAATATTGTTGTATCTATCCAAAGAAAGTCTATAAGTTGTCTGTTCATTTGTTGACAATGTTGTCATGTCAAGCCATTGATTAAGGGGAATCGTGTCTCTATTATTCCTTAATGATGGCCCTACCTCTGTGGCAGACTTCACATGTTACGTTAAGTGCTGTTATCACTGGAAAAAAGGGTATCAGGAATAATTGACTTTTTAAAATCTCATGCATTTTTATACTGCCCTTCATTGTATCAGATATCAGGGTGGTATGTACAGCTTGAGAGAAATACCACCAGCGGCCCAAACAGGAAAGCAGCTGGTAAAGCTTTGAGACAGACTAAAACTTGTCCAGTTCTTAGCATAGCAGGTATGTTATCTGAATATATGAATTTGGAATGGGAGGAGATAAAAACTACCACAGGGGTTCTCTTCACCTGTCACAGCCAGTTGGTGACCCACAAGATAATTCTGTCTGCTTCCCTAGTTTGTCATTTATGCAGCTGATCAGGAACTCTTGGGTGTGGGTCTCCATTTCCACCTATTTATGAGCAGTGATAACAAAGCTGAGAAGTGTCCAGGAATGGCCAGGACTCTCACAATCCTTTCTGATTGTGATGCTCCAGTCCTTACAAAGCGTGATGCTCCAGTCCTTCCTGCTTCGCAAGTGCACAAGTCTGTACATTTTCTTAACTGTGGGTGGGATGGAATAAGATTAAATAAAACACAAGCAGTGCATAACTCTTGCGCACAACAGCTTGCAAGCCTAAGTTACCTTGCTTTCTTGTTTCCATATGCTGTCCCATATGCTTTTAATTTTATTTTTTGGCTGCTGTTGTGCCTGGAAATATCTTTAACTAAAATTCAAGTTAAAAAATAAAATAAATGAGCAAATGATATAATTACTCCAACTGCAAAGAGGAAGCATAATTTCCTTAGCATTATTTCAGTGCGCTGAATTCAAAGGAAACTCTTTAAACCCCACCCGATAAAACAAGCTCATGGGTTGTCTGGGGGCAAAATAAACCAGGCAATCCATGAGCAGTAAGCCATAGAACAAATCTTGGCTACAGAATGTGACTGCTTTGTTCCTCCTCCAGTCCTGCTGTTGCCACGCTGCTAGAAGCTAAGCCATGGTTTGGTTTAGCATTACATCCAAACCCAGACTTATTGCTTATGTCATTCCAGCCAAGGAGTCTGAGTTTGGATGTAATGCTAGGCCAAACCATGGCTTAGCTTATAGCAGCACAGCTGTACTAGGACTGGAGGAGGGGGAAAAGCAGTCACTATTTTCTCTCCAGGAACCAGTATGTTTGCCCCATGGTTTGGCTTAAAATTCCATGTGGTCCAGGTCAGATCCTGGATGAGGTACACCCAGGCAACTTGTTTGCTTAGTAAGAATTGGAGTCCTGGTCTTCCCAGGATTTTTAATCCCTATAGCATGCCAGTTTTCCAAGGTTTTAGACTATTTATTATTCTTTATTCACTGTATTCTTTATTTTCTGTTAACTGTTTCTTTGTTTTAGCCATTTACCATCGTTTTGCTTCTGCTGCTTGATTCTATTGGTGGGGTGCAATACTGTTGGTAGAGAAGTCATTCTTTGTTAAAATATATATATACAGTCATACCTCATGTTACGTCCGTTTCATGTTAACGTTCTTTCAGGTTACGTCCCGCGGTGACCTGGAAGTACTGGAAAGGGTTACTTCCGGGTTTCGCTGCTCGCACATGCGCAGAAGCGCAAATTGATGCCACATGCATGCACAGAAGCGGCGAATCACAACCTGCACTTGTGCAGACGCGCCGCTGTGGGTTGTGTTCTTTTCATGTTGCGAACGGGCCTCCGGAACGGATCCCGTTTGCAACCAGAGGTACCACTGTATACCTTTTTCTGTCTATAAGATGCCCCCATGTATAAGACGCCCCCTATTTTGGGGGACTTTGATTTAAGAAAATGGGGAGAGATTTATCCGTGTATAAGATGCCCCCCCCAATTTTGGACATTCTTTTTTAGGGGGGGAAACCTAGTCTTATACACGGAAAAATACGGTAGTTACAGTAGGTGTGGTAGCATGTTTGACTTTGCCACCTGTTGCCCTGAGTAATTTCTCATTTGGTAAGTGTCCGTGTCCCATTTCCATGTCGGATGTGCCAAACATCTGCACAGCATGTACACAAAACTCTTGAGCAAATGGGAGCAGGCTCCTTCTGTAGCAAGTGGGGATAGGATACCCTCCTATCCTAGCCCTCTTTGAATGCTTACGGAAGTCAGTTTGCATTTCAAACTGGATGCCATGCTGGCAGTGCTGCACTTCCCCAGAATATCAAAGCCACCCGTGACTCGTTTTAATAATTAATTATGAATTTAGCAAATAGCAAATCAAATGACTCAAGGGACAGAAATATTCCGGTTGTTGCTGTCGACGTTAAAGTTAAGGTGATTGCAATTTCTCTTAATATTTCTAGTGGTGCTTTGCTTTTAAATAAATGATGTAGCAGCTTATAATGCTTGGCACTTCAGTTTTATTGTAAAAATGGATGTGAAAGCTGCTGTGGTGCTCTGCGGCAGTTGTGTTGGGAGAGAGAGGTTCGAATCCCCGCTGAGCCTCAAAGTTTCTTGGCTGGCTTGGGCAAACCCACTTTGTCGGATATCCCATGGAGCCTGCTAGGGAGGTGAAATGCCACATCTAGTACCCCAAGCTTCTTGGAGCAAGGGAACAGTGGCTCAGCTGTATCCCTCCAGATGTTGTTTGACCACAACTTCCACCAGCCCCAGCCGACAGCAACATCTGGAAGGCCACAGAAGAACCACCTGCTGGAGTAAGGCCTGGATAAAAACGTCACAAATAAATAGGAAACAAATTGCAAATAGCTTCTTGTACCGTGCCAGAAAACAAAAAAGACAGAAGCTACCAGCATGAGCTTGAACAAAATGCGGGAGGCAATGGAAGACAGGAGTGCCTGGTGTGCTCTGGTCCATGGGGTCATGAAGAGACGGACACGACTAAACGGCTAAACAACAACAACAAGCCCCATCGGCCTCCCCTGCCGTCTTCTACCTTGGATTTCAGTCTAGATAAGGGAGTTCACATATGCAATGTGGAAATCTTGTGCGTCCTGATGCCTGGTAAACAAATTAGGTACAGAACAGACCCATAAAAGCTGAGCTTCCTTTGGCTTTTTTAAAGAAAGCCTGGGCTGGAAAAAAAACCAACAACTGAGAAGCAAGTTGGGAAAGTGGGTCTCAAATGAAACAGCGGGCAGGCATGTGCTCTGCCACTCCTGCTATTGAACGGTATCTTCAAAGGGATTGTAAAACAAGGAAGATCTTCTTTGCTTCCAGCCACTACGGATCCCATGACACGTTTGCTGCAAGAACAGAAATTATTTCTCTCCTCCCACTCCCCTCTCGTGGCCAGAACTAATTTCTGTTTGGATAACTTGCTCTGCCAAAGCTAACATCTCCCCGGCAATCTCAGTTGGTTACAGTATTCCTCCACATCTCCTGCCCCTAGAATTGTGCAGCATTGCTAGTTGTTGTCAGTTGCTGGAAATCTGCCGAATCAAGAGGCTTTAATTCAAGACAGAAGTGAGAACATCCTTCTGTACATTCATAAGATTCTTCTAGTGTTGGGATAAAAGGTGCTAAATCTTTTTATTGTTACTATTTGAGGAAGTTGAAAGATTAACAACAACAATAACAACATCAGTTCATGGTGCATTTTGAAAAGCTACCATTTTGGTAATTCTCTGCATTTTTTTGTTTTTGCAAGATTGTTACATCCAATAATCAAGGCAGCGCTGATCTTCTCAACTCTTCAATGTATATTTATTTATTTAATACACATTTTCATCCTGCCTTATTTCCAAGGATCTTGAGGCAGAATATGTTGTTTTATCATTGCAACAATCGCCCTGCAATGTAGCTTTGGCTGAGAGAGCCTGGCCTGAAATCACATAGTAAGGGAATTGAATGAAGTTTCCCTAGCCTTAGTCCTCCTACACTGGGATGCGGGTGGCACTGTGGTCTAAAAACCACATCCATCAGTGGACTCTCTCTGACAAGAGCACCCTGGAAGTTAAGCAAGAAAGTCAAGAAGGGAGAAACAATTCTTGGGAGCTTTAACTCTTTCTCACTTTATTACAATGCTGTGCTGTGTTTCTCAGGATTAAGTCCCACTGTGTTCAACAGGGTTTACTCCCAGGTCAGGGACGCGGGTGGCGCTGTGGTCTAAACTCCTGAGCCTCTTGGGCTTGCTGATCAGAAGGTTGGTGGTTCTAATCCCCGTGACGGGGCGAGGTCCCGTTGCTCTGTCCCAGCTCCTGCCAACCTAGCAGTTAGAAAGCACACCAGTGCAAGTAGATAAATAGGTACCGCTGCGGCGAGAAGGTAAACGGCATTTCTGTGTGCTCTGGCTTCCTTCACGGTGTTCCATTGCGCCAGAAGCTGTTTAGTCATGGTGGCTACATGACCCAGAAAGCTTTCTGTGGACAAACGCTAGCTCCCTCAGCCTGAAAGCGAGATGAGTACCGCAACCCCATAGTCGCCGTTGACTGGACTTAACCGTCCAGGGGTCCTTTATCTTTACCTTTTACCTAGTCCTACACTCTGACCACAGCACTGCACAAGCTCTCTGTACGAACAAGAGTTCATACAACAACACTGATGCCTTGAAGATAATCTCATGTCAACTGGACATTTGCTGTTATTCACAGAGCAGGTCTATTTCCTTCAGCTTCAGATTTCTAGTAGGAGGGGTGGAGAGCAATTAAACTAGGCAGAAGCGTGGTATGGATTGATTTAGACAGGGAGCAAAGTTGTCAGGCTGTTCAGATTTTTAAAGGAATAAAAGCTGTGGGGCATTTTCTATTTCTTGAGTGTTTGAGAGTGCTTATGAAAATTTTAAACTTAAAAAAAATATATAAAATCTTGTGGTGTCTTGGCCTGAAAACATCATGAATAAAATATGGTCCCTTATTGCTAGGACACTCCTTGATTACTCGAAAGCCTGGAAGAACGTAGCAGCAGTTCCATTCACTTTGTCCTTTGCTATTTGCTGTAGTAAACTTGTTGGCATCTTCGGAGGCGCAGTGTAAAACATCAGGCGTGAGGACAGTTCTTAAGAAGAACAACTTGCAGCACACTTTAAAATGTCAGTTGTTCCAAAGCGGAGCAGGGCAAGAGGAATGGATTTGAGCAAGAGAGTGAGTGTGTAACCTATGTATCCTGTGCAGTGTAATTAAATAAAACCTATTTATGAGCACGAGCTCATGGCCGCTAATGGATGTTAAATGCATTAAAGCCTGACCCACTTTGTATCCGGTTTCCCCAAAACACTATTACACTGAGCAAATAGTAAATCTGAACGTGTATGGCTATTATCAATGAGTTACACATATCAAAATTCCTGCATGCAAATTATTTGCCCGAGACCATCTGTCTAAGCTAAATCTATTTCAGAAGAATAAATCGCAAACAGACCTTCGAACCACAGCAGCCTTCTTTTGCAGGAAGGGAAGGGCACCTATGGTGACTACTTCTTTCCCAGCAGGGAAATTGGAAGTGAGAATCAATACATCCAAACAGTGTGATTTCTTGTATGCCTACCAGTTGTTTCAGAGGGGATGGGCTGGGTGGGGAGAAAGAGGGAGAGGGAGAGGGAGAGGGAGAGGGAGAGGGAGAGGGAGAGAGAGAGAGAGAGAGAGAGAGAGAGAGAGAGAGAGAGAGAGAGAAATCTATGCTGCATTGGCTGTCTAATTTGGATTGCCAATGGTAATGCAGAGCCACTCGCTTAAAAGAAAGGTAGGATGCAGAGGCAGGCACATTAGTGCTAATCTGCAGCAGAAAGACTAGATAAATCAGCAGAGCTCGCCTCTCGTACATCACTAAGGGAGAAGCTGAGTGCTACTCGACCATGTGCCTGAACAGTCACATCATTAAGAATGGAGCATGGATGCAAAATCTAAAATTCACTTTTAAGGCTGCTTCCTGGGTTGGACTGATAAGAACACTACAGTGTAAGTTTTTGAAATTTCATCTAGGTGGGGGCAGCGGCAGGCTCAGCATTATTTTCTAATTGAATCTTGTTCTTTTCACTTTTGCTATATTTGAGCTCATGCCTTCTTGATATATAATTGGCATTGGTTGACTAACGAATCGGAGTTTTCCATTTTAACATTTGTTTGTGCTTAGCCAGAAGAGTTTGGATATTTTCCCCCACTCCCCATTAACTCTCAATTTTTTAATGCTGCAAATTAGTGGGGGAAATACTTGAGAAGCAAGAGTAATGCTTCTCAGTGTGTGTATGTTAGTGCACCAATGTTATAAGTGTTTTATTCTTGGCAATGCTTGCTAATGAAATGATGCTTTCTGTAAAAAAAAAAAAAAAAAAGGTTATGAAAATGTAGTATAGGTATTTTCCATAATTACCCCCCAAAAAACTGAGCAGTTGTATTTAACATCACTTTTACATCTGCAACAGAAGAGAGAAGGGAGGGAAATGGCACAGGAACTATTGATTGCCAACATGAAATCTGCATTTAAGAAGTTTTTGAACAGATTTGATTTCACGCTGGTTCCTATCCTCCAAAGCAACCAGATTAGATTATCATATTTAATCACCGCATAGTATGTAGCAAATAAATGCATTTGAAACTCCTCAAATATATTATCCTGCGTTAAGCTAAAACACTGCTCTCAATAGATGTTTAAAAAACTAAGCCTGACGCTACTTTTCAGAAGAACATGATTTAATAATAGATGTGCCTAGTGCAAAAGGAAACAAATGGAGTTTTGCTGTAGAGATTCAGAGGTAGTGATTTTAGTTCAAAAATGCAATTTTTGAGCCTTAAATGCTGAAATCTAAAGAGCACATGTCCTTTATGGCATTAGGAAAAGTCGTTATGATACTGTTAGTCACAGTATGCGCCCCAAGAAAGAAAGAAAGAAAGAAAGAAAGAAAGAAAGAAAGAAAGAAAGAAAGAAAAAGAAAAACAGTTAGTTTATTGGATGAAGTGTTGTTTGGATAAAGTGGGTTCTAATTTCACCTCATTTAAGAATGCACTGGCTGACTGTGTTAGCATTATCCCGGGTTCCAGTTTTCTAGTCTGGAAAGTATGAAAGATGATCTCTATATTTGCAGGGCTGTTATAAGAATGAATGTTTGTCACCTCAGTGGTTGTCCCAGGCTGTGTCTAGAGTTTGGAGCTCCCATGGCAGTTTGATTTAACAAATGTAGTGCTAAACAAGAAGCGTGTGTTGTGGTCGTTGGGGTCCCAGCTTCCTTATTCCTTGTACTACTGAGTTTTTGCTTACAAGCAGAAGAAACTGCTGATTTGATTTTGACTGCTCTGCAGTGCCACCCTGAAAGTGGACAGGGAGTTTCCTGGAGCCAATAAGGTTCCATCTGGCCTTGAGTAACTCCTGATTTTGGTTTCTCCATCTAAGCATTGCGTCTTTCAGTTTAAGATGAGCTGCTCTCCTTTTCCTGGGAGAACCATCAGCTTGTGTCTTAGGTAACAGCTCTAACTTGGGAAAAAAACACGTTACATATATTTATTAATATACTCACTCATACCTTAAGAGTTTCCTAGGAGACCGCGTGCTTAGAGACACTGATTGATTAGGTCATCTCAGTCCAGTATCTTCTACAATAGTGGAAGGAAAGGAATTCAAAGAATATTCTCTGTACCCACAGCCTGTGTTGCGTTGCCATAAGAGTGCCCAACATCTGGGGGAGCCAGGATCAAATCTCTACTCAGTCACGAAGTACGGTAGGTCACCAAGGGTGATCTTAGGTAGGGTTGCCATATTTCAAAAAGTGAGATTATTGAGCTATTTTTGGCCAAAGTTGCTGAGCTTTTCTTAGTTTTGCCCAAAGTTTTTGAGCTTTTTTAAAAAGGAAAATCGGCAAAAACGACCCTGCCGACATGGGTTGCCATACATCTGGATTTTCCCGGACATTTTTGCCGACTTCTGCCCAGGCACTGCATCCGACTACAGTGTTCAGAGTATGTCTGGGAAATTCCAGACTAACTGCAACCCTACCTTAGGCCAGCCTAGCCTACTACGCAAGGTTGTTGTGAGGATAAAGAATGTGTGTTAGGGGGAGAAGCATGTGATCACCTTGAGCTCCATGAAGAAAAGGTGGGATATGAAAAAAATGATAATAAATAATATGCACACACACACACACACACACACACACACACACACACACACTTCCACAACCACTCAATCTCCACTTCCCCCAAGAAGTTCTAATCTGGCATATGTACGGTTACGAAACGTAATGAGTGTTTTACTTCACTGTCATGTGAGACATCAGGTTCTTCCTTGAGCCCAATTAATGTCTACTTCAATTTGGGAGGTTTGATGCAGCACTCGTATGATTTAGATTGACTGATCACACAAATTCTGTTACAAAGTCATCGATTTTGCTTGTTATTCATCAAATAATGAATGCGTTCCACACGGCAGGGACTGCTGTCATTTCGTTTACAATACTAAATAAACTTGTTCATTCTCAAGTCTTTCTTCAGAACTGGGTTGACAAAATGAGGGTACTGCTTTCGTTTTCTGTCCCTCCTCCTTTTTTTAATGGAATGTTATCACTGAGGTCCATAATAAGACCTACCGCAGATGTGTTCCTGTTTGCTTCTGTCAGCGTCGCCATAAATTTGTCAGTATTATGCATCGTGACCCTGCGCACGTGAAGTTCAAGAGGCACTGACTGAAGACTGTTAAATCAACTACCTGGGTCAGCAGTTCAGAGTGTTAAGCCAGATGGTGCCAGGAGTTCAAGTTAGGTTCAAGAGATCCTTTCCAGGGAATTGGAAGCTGGGTGTCTGGAAAAGATGTGCAAGCCTGATAGTGTGAGCAGGAGAAGCCAAGGAACAAAAACAGGCACTAAGCAAAGACAAGAGATAATGGAGAGAGGAGGTTTGACACTGGATTAACAGTAGCAGAATATTGTCTCTTGCTGAGACAAGATCCCATAGCCAGCCTGGGTGATTTTCAAGTACAGTCATATCTTGGATCCCAAACATCTTGGTACTTGGACGTTTTGGCTCCCGAACACCGCAAACCTGGAAGTGAGTGTTCTGGCTTGTGAACTATTTTGGGAAGTCGAACATCTGATGGGGCTTCCGTGGCTTCCAATTGGCTGTAGGAGCTTCCTGCAGCCAATCAGAAGCTGTGCCTTGGTTTCCGAACGTTTTGGAAGTCGAACAGACTTCTGGAACTGGTTCTGTTTGACTTCCAAGGTACAGCTGTATCTTTGCGGGGAGGGGAAGTCTTTTGGAGAATATTCTGTTTTAATAGCAGGGTTGCATTCCTATCTACAGCCCGAAAGGTTCTGAGTTCAAGGCTAGCTGCTACTGAAAAGATTTATATGTGGTAATGTTATCCTGCCTGTATAGCATATCCTATAAAGACTGTTGACAGAAGAATCCTTTTGTGTGGTGTACATTTCTCAACCCTGTGTGTGAAATATAACAGGAAAACTGGAAACGGACATTTGTCAATGTAATTCAGAATGGAGGCCGTTGGTAGGCTTCAGACACCATACTCCTGTTTGGGATGAATTTGACCACCTCCTTTTTCTGATCTAGAGACAGAGAAGAACTTTACTTTCTAAACAGTTGTGTGATTACTTTTGGCAGGGACGAAGGCAATTTGCATGTGTAAGACCAACTGCCCTGGTTTGTCAGGCCCAAATTGGACATGGCAGCTGCAGACCTGCCTCCTGAAATGCAGGTCTGCTCTTGCCATGAGGAAAGCATGGCTGGGAGGATAGTCTCATGTTAAGAACAAAAGGGATGTATCCATGGGGAGGGGTAACACCCCTCTCTAGCCCTGTAGTTTAGAGCCCCAATATTCTCCTCTAACCCCCAGGATTCCATGCTGAAGTGAGATTAGTTGGGAGAAAAGGACCTGGGATGGAGACCCCAGGGTGAGAGAAGTGGTGAGCACCCCTCACCCAGCTTTGATGTGTGATGGGGCATTCAGAAGGACAAGTCTGTCACTGTCATGTATGTTGCCGAGCGCATTGTGCCTTGGGGGGTGGCAGGGACAGTATGGCAAAAGAAAATGTCTGGCCTGCTTAGTTTCATTCCACGAAAATGGCTTTAAGAACATAGTGCAGCTGGGGGTGGCAGATGTTTCCTCTTGACATGGAAAATCTGTGGAGTCTCGTGCCCTGAAAAGGCGCAAGTTTTTGTGGACTAGAAGCTACATCATCTGATGAGTGAAATGACATCCTAAGCTCACACCAATGCCAGGTTATTGACCAGATCCAGACCCGCCTAGCTTCAGCAAGATGCTGGGCTAATGGACTTTCAGACCATACCCTGGAGATTCATATTTTGTTCTGCTTGCCTCTGTGCGAAAATACACAATCTGCATTTTAACAAATGACACTGAAGTCAGAGGATCTGTGTCAATGCTATATTCAGTATTCAGCTGGCTGATCCTTTTGCATGGTCGAAGAGCAGGCATGTTGCCCTCTCCTCCAAAGTTTCTTTCTTCCCATTTGATCCACAACCACTGACTTATGACTCACCCAAAGAGTTTTTTTACCAGCAGTCTACAATAAAAGCTAACAACAGTAAAATGCAATAAAATCAATGGCTAATGATTAACTATGTTTTCATCACAGTTTAAACCAAGCAGTGGAAATCACTTCCATAACACCAGAATCCATTTTCTGCAGCCTAAAGCCCATCTTGAACTCAGTAGAAGTTCCCCACTCATAGGATATCCCCTCTTTTCTAGAGAAGGAAGGATCTCATGCTGTGAATCTTCACAAGTACAACCAGGGCTTGCTTTATAATGGCATATTATTGCACGGGAGAGGCGACCAGCTCTTCCACCAAGTTAAAAGATGAGCTAGCAAGGCAGGCATCTGAGCCAGGGCTATTTAAGCCAAGGTTTACTAGTGTCCTTACACACACTTTTTTTGGTTCAGCATTCAAAGCCTTCTTTCCCTTTCTCGATAATGAGACTTCGTGTTCCCAGCGAACGCTTGCCCCCAATATACAATGACAATTATTCTTTTCCCAATTATGCTGCACCCATCTGTGCAGAGGATTTCTTTTCCTCCTTTTTTTTTAAAATGAAGTTTTAATAATAATGACAGAATGGTGTCTAGCACATCTCCTAGGATTAATGATGAGCTGGAAGAGTTGATGGCTGAAATGCATCCAAAGGCTATTAACGCCAGTTAGTCATTAATCCTTTCTAAAGCCCCAGGCAGAGGTCGTTGCCACTGTTATCAGATGGGCATGAGACAAAAACAGGTCGGTAGTGGATTTTACCATAATGCCTGTATAAATTGATACGTTCAGTCTATATGCGTTATGGGTCATTTGAGATCAAGATTCAAGGGTTTGGGATCGTGTCTCCATAGCTACTATGGTCATGATTGCTTTTCTTTTTTAAAAAAAAACTAGTGTTCATACGTATTCATGACCATATGTCAAACGAACTGAAAACAATATGTACAACAAAGATTTGCTTTGCTGATAATACATTTCTAGGCTCTCCTGGAAGAAGCAGCCGCCACTGTGATAGGATTTCTAATGGGATTACCAGCTTCTGAACTAGAACCTCAACTGCAGCAATGAACAAATCTCCACGTTTTGTTCCATCCCTGAAAACCTTCCCTTTGGGCAGTGGCGTAGTGTGGGGGGTGCAGGGGGGCCCGGCCGCACCGGGCGCAACATCTGGGGGTTAGGGTTAGGGGGCGCAAATCCACGGGTTAGGGGGCGCAAATTACTTGCCTTGCCCCGGGTGCTGACAACCCACGCTACGCCACTGCCTTTGGGTTCCTGCATATCAAATCTCTGTTAAAGGAAGACGAGAAACAGCAGACCAGGGCTTCGTTTCTGGGCTGTTGGCAACCGCGTACATGAACGAAACTGCTGGTGTACTGAGTTTCCTGGGTTCGTGGGGATAGGGAAGGAATATTTGGTGCCTAATACTGGTTGTGGGGCTTTTGGCCCATTCCATGAAATCATTGTACTTGCATATGATGCTTTATAGCTTCTTTTATGGTTGTGCATTTTCACAGCTGTGCCCATTATAGGGCAACAGAGATCCATGAATATCAGGTGTCTGTACAGGCAAATGTAATGCAAGGGGGACCTTTGCAGAAGAGCTAAGATAACAGCACTACTCTTGCATCTGGGGAGGTCAAAGGTTTTGGACCATTCCCTCAGGAGGGCTGAGATTACACATCTACAGCCAGACACATCCTAACCTTTCCTCCTTATCTCTGTGCAGTCACCATTAAGCGATGTCAGTATTAATGCCGTACTGGGACTATAAGAGCTGGGGATGCTCTGATTTTTTTTGCTTGTCTGAGTGAGATGCTTTTGGGGATGCCTGTATAGATTCAGGTTTTTGGAATCTTTAAAACGTGGCACAACATAATCTGGAATTGCCACCAGCATCTCTGCTGGTTTTGCACCTGACTGCAGCAGTGGGGTGCCTTGATAGCTGCTGCTTGCTTTAATTCTACACCCGGCATGCATGCCTGTACAGAGCAACACCACTCTAGTACTGCTGAATTTCTGCACTGTACAGAAAGACAGATAAAAAATTTTCATGTAGAAACAAGAGGGCACATTTATGAAACGTAGCAGAGGCTTTTTAGTGGTGGTCACGTTTCAGCAAAGAATGAACTGAAGGGGGCCACTAAGCCCTACATACTGCACACAGTTTTAAAAACCTTATTGGGTTGCCATTGGACTCCTGAGAATCTCAAGGTTCATTTTTCCACCCTTCATGTATGCAGAGAAATGTTTTAAAATGTGATAGAGAAACAACGAATTAGAACGGGTCTCATGAAGTTTAAATGAGAAACGATCTAATTGACATTTTGCAAACCACTACGCAACCGGCATTGTTTTTTGACATTCGCTCTTCTAATTTTGTGGTCCAGTTCTGCAACCAAATAATACAGTGGTACCTCGGCTTACATATGCTTCAGGTTACATATGCTTCAGGTTACACACTCCACTAACCTAGAAATAGTGCTTCAGGTTAAGAACTTTGCTTCAGGATAAGAACAGAAATCGTGTTCTAGCGGCGTGGCGGCAGCAGGAGGCCCCATTAGCTAAAGTGGTGCTTCAGGTTAAGAACAGTTTCAGGTTAAGTACGGACCTCCGGAACGAATTCAGTACTTAACCCGAGGTACCACTGTATGCATAAAGAATGCAGGAATATGGAGAACTGAATTTAAAATTGGAAAGCAGAAAAACTGAAAGAAACCCAAGTCGACCAATTCACCCATCCGCAAGCAGGCCACGCTACTTCTTAAGTTCCCAGTTTTGGGCCCCATTAGTAACTGGTTTCCTTGTTGCTGTTAAGCGTCAAGAAGCGTTCTAGCAGTACAGTGATTTTTCACTTGAGTATCCTTGATAGGCAAGCAGAGAAGAAATTTATTTTGTGGGGCAGGATTTGCCAAAAGCACCTGGCATTACTCCAGCTTATGTTACTGAAATATGAAATAAAGAGGCTCCAGTTCAGAGTGACTCTTTGTTGTTTGCTTAGAGCTATTTCCTAGCATAAGATATTAGCGAAGTCCTGATCCCTTGCAAATCCTAGCCCTGCTTACCTGAATTCAGTGGGACTTACTTCTGAGTAGACATGCTAGCACTGCAGCCTTGTTCAGCAGCAAAAGAGTGCTTTGGCTGTTTCAAGGTTATCTAAAATTGTGCAGCTTTGAACAGCGTTTTCCACCAGCCTTCCAGCTAACTCTTTTTGTGTGTTTGTGGTTTGATTTACTAAGACGTATGCCAGTACATGCTCATTTGTCGTGACAGCTTCCTGCCTAGGCCATCTCCCCAAAGACCCAGCCAGACGGAATAACATTTTAATTTTTTATTCGCATCCTTCAACTCTGCTTAGCTGATAGTTGCGGTTCTCTCCGTGAATAAGGACCAATTAAAATTACTGTGTTGGTGAGCTTGGAGATATAGAGTAGGTTTGTGGGGGATTTGGTCTTGTGATTGCTTCATCATGTGCCTAGTCCACATGATGCTACCATTTTGCCTGCTTCATCCTGTGCCAAATTCTACATTGATCCACCTAACCCACATTCTCAACAATATTAGTTTGGTCATGTGAATTGCCCGGAGGGGAGAGAATCCCAGCAGTCAGTTTGAAATAGTCACAGCATTTATTTATGAGGCTTTCCTAGATTTGCAGGCATAGCGCAGAATTGATTTTAGGGCTGAACCAACACTGTTTGCCATTTTAGAAAATGAGGGGTGGGGAGACTTTTGAAAGTTCCTGTCATGTTTAGTCAGGCCTTCGCTATGTGCTTTTTTCCCCCAGTGACAGCAAATGACATGGGCACGCAAGTGTCACAGTGTGATGACATGGCCTAAACATCACAGGTTCAGGGTAACTAGCCTTAATCTTCATTTTGATGTTAAAAGCCACACCTTTGCTTCAGTACTTTTGATATGTCACTAGCGATTCTCTTGCTTCACACTGAGGGGAAATATTTTTCTTTGAAGAGATTTTTCTTTTTCAGATATATACATATCATTATTATTTTTAAATATATATATAAAAATCCTTCCTGGTGTGTGTTTTTTTTCCAGATTCCAAAATTAGAACAAGGCAAATTTCCTCATGGGACTCTTGGTGCAAGGAGGCATTGAACTTTTGCTGCCACTATAGCCTGAAGGAGCTTTTGCCGGTGGATGGGCCTATGTTTTTCTGTGCTGTTGCCCCTTAAATTTGACTGTGTTGTGCTTTTGGCTTCTTCTGCTGCCGCCACTGCTGCAGATTGTACTGTTTTGTAAATTGTGACGCTTGTGCGTATCGTTTACTTAAGAAACCACTGAAACCAACTCCTCTGTGATATTTGTTACTCAGTATGCCAACATGCCAAGTTAAAGTTGTTACAGATATTGTCAAAGTTGAATCGCCTTCACTTTGAGAGTCAGTCTGTGTGTGATTAAAAATGGCAGCAACATTAAAATGCAATTTGTGTATTTATATGAATTGATGGTTCCAGTGAACTCACAGGCCCAATATTTAACATGAGCAGTAGAGTTCAAGGGGTGGGGAAACTTGCTATTATATTTTCCTAGATTCATACAGTTTCATTCTGGAAACATTTTAGAAGCCTTGCTTTCAAAACGAGAGATTAATGATCCAGTCATTTGCTGTGCAATCACAGTCACGGCCAAAAGCTACAACCCACACATCATTTTAAATGAATGGCAAAACTTTCATGATAAGTCCATGATATCTCCTTTCATTCCACTTCTTTTCCTCCCCTCCCCCCTTTCCTCTGTGAAATCAACAAGCCATTCTTAATATTGCTCATCATCCCAAATATTGGTCTAACACTTGGAAAGTGGAAGAAACAAGTAATCCTTAAAAATGCAAACACATAATAGTATTGTACCCAAAATATTCAGGAAAAGTTGTAAAGTATAGTGGAAACAGAAAATAGGGAAATGATGGATTAGTTTATGCTTTCATATCTTAGTTGCGAAGCAGAAGTGTTTGCTATACTGGAGTCCCTTTGATTGGGGCACGTTAATCAACTAAAACTGCCAAAATATATTGCAAATCTATGTAGCTGGATTTGTTTTTACTTTTTTTGTGGTTTCACAAGAAAATCATGCCTCTGATTCCATGTGTACATTGATCTAAACCTTGTTCATGTAAATATACATTTTGTTCAGAATGTCTTCGTATCTGTGTGTGGAGAATTAATGGAAAAGTAAAAATGGACAAGGAAGTCAACGTTTCCTTAACCTTTACTTTCACTTCTACTCCATCACAGATTTCAGAATTGCAGGTAATACATTACTGCATTAAAGGAGGAATGACTGTCTATGGTGTTGGTAGAAATCTATGAAAGCAGAATTGCCCTTGATTTGGGAGTAAACATCACAGCTTGGTTATTAAAATAGGGTGTTGTGCAGATATTTGGTGCCAAAGCTATATGTACCAAATAAAAATCTCTCCTCTGAAAGTGAGGTGATTGATTTGTCTCCATTGATGTGCTTTGCTCTAAAATATTATCTTATATAGATGATGCGTGCATATAGAAAAGCAGTTGGACACAGCACTCCGGGTGAGATTCAACTAAAGCAGAATAAGGTGGCACTATAATTTCTCATGATTTGGTCACTATAAATGCCCATTGTTGCCGTCTAGAACTGTGTTTGCTGTTTCAGCATTACTACTATTACTCCATTTATAACTCAACGTCTTCTAAAGAGCTCAAGGTGGCCTCATTTTATCCTCACAACCAGTGCTTTTTTTCCTTTAAAAAGTGTTTAGGGGTACTCTCATTTTTCTACTCCTATTGAAATAGTGCCCCTCAATGAGGCCAAACTAAGATTCACAAAATGTTTAGGGGTATGTTCCCCCCCCCAAAAAAAAGCACTGCTAATAACAAACCTGTGCAGAGGGAGAGAGAGAGAATGACTTGCCTATTTAACCCAGAGAGCCTAGTCCAACATTTGAAGAGTTATACTACACCGACTGTCTTACACTGACGATATCATGCTGCTGACTCATTTTAAGTGAGTGGTCTTATAAGACCCTTAGTCCCCCCCCCACATGTACTACTCTCTGCCTGGGTGCCACCCACCCTATATTGGTGCATCTGGTTTTTCCTTCCTGAATGCAGTGCTTATTATTATTTATCTCCCCACTGAACTTAATTTTGCAATGTTTGATGAAATGTTGCAGGGCAGTGGGACAAGAAAAGCATCTAGCTACTGAAAGCATTTATCATCTCTCCCCCCATTTTTCCACCTTGGCCAACAGCTGCTTTTCAACAAGGCACAAATATCCTATAGCTGCTGAGTCACTGCCTTAATTAGCTTTTCAGAAGCAGGTGGCCGACTGTTGCAGTAGAGTCTTACTTATTTTTTTTTTGCCAGCATCCCTGAAATGTAACAGAGACTGGCATTTCACCTAAGGCAAGGAACCAGATCACTGCCTCTCAGGTCTCCTAATGAGAATCTGCAGGATTTGTCAAACATAGAGCAACATTTTTGAGTTGTTAGCTACCTCGCACCCCTCTTCTGTTTGAGTTGGCAGGAAAAAACCCTGTAGCACTTGTAACTATGAAATCTTGTTTCTGTTTGTAGGTTCTGTACTGTTGCCAAGTGGTTGCTGGGTCTAGATATTGTTGTGTGTAGCCATACTGCATATGACCTGGTTTGCACATCATGCTCAGGCAAATCTTAGCTCAGCCAGAGGCATAACTAGGCTCCTTGGCAAGGAGCTGAATTGGTGCCGAGAGAGATCATGGATCAAAAACACAAAAAGTTTGCTTTTTGTCACCTTGTGTGCTCCACCAGTGACACAGCCATTAGGGTGCGTCTGCTCCCCTCCTCATCTTCCTCTTCCTCTGTTGGTCCATCTGGCTGTCTTCCTACGTGATTTTTGTGCCCCCCTGGTTCTGCGCCCTGGTGGGGTCCAACTTACCCAATCCCTAGGCACACTCCTGAGTTCAGCACAGCAGGGAAAAGGATCATGGAGGAGCAAACAGGCTGTGAACTCCAGAGGCCCACACATTCAAACTGAGCCATGGTTTCACTTAGCATGACATGTGATTCTCTCTCATACTGTGATCTGTTGGAAGATACTTATGTACAGTATTAGCTGCTTTCAATGTTCCTCTTACATATTTAAGCATGATAAACTACTTTAAATATAAACAATATAAGTAACATGCTGGGTAGGAAACATATACCTGTTGCAGCATTATTATTGTTGTTGTTATTCAAACTTGAAACAAATAATAAAATATGCTGGGCAAAACAGTATGATATCGAAGTTAAATTGATGTAACTGTTAAGTGATCCAAAGGGGGGGAAATAAATAAATTTATAAGGGTACAGAAGCATTGATTTGTTTTTGAAATGTTCACACAACATATATTTGGTTTAGACAAAAAAAAAAATCTCCTGCAACTTTCTCATTTCTGGTGGGTTAGAAATGAGAAGCCTTCCTAGCCATTTTGAAGGGTTTGGTCATGTGCTTTTTTAATGATGTCATGGGCTTATCTGCATCACTAAACCCGTGCTGGTATTCAACAACTGTCTATAGTAAATACAGCGGGCAGTGGGAATTAGTGCTAGCACTGGTGTCCTCATCATTCTTGTCAGCTTCCATGAGTTGGGGGGGGGGCAGATTTCTGAAGCAGGGAGATCCTGTTCTTGTTCTGAAACATGGGTAGGCAAACTAAGGTCCGGGGGCCGGATCTGGCCCAGTCGCCTTCTAAATCCGGCCCGTGGATGGTCTGGGAATCAGTGTGTTTTTACATGAGTAGAATGTGTGCTTTTATTTAAAATGCATCTCTGGGTTCTTTGTGGGGCACAGGAGTTCGTTCACCCCCCCCAAAAAAAAAATATAGTCCGGCCCCCACAAGGTCTGAGGGACAGTGAACCGACCCCCTGCTGAAAAAGTTTGCTAACCCATATAATTATTATTTTCTTTCTTTTTTCCTTTTTTGTGTTTGTGGGGGTGTGTGTTTTGTATGGAATGTTTGGGAGGAAATAAGATGGTAAATAACAAATAACAAACAAAATATTGATGTATGTAATTTTTATTTCTCAATTACATTTTGTGGTAGTATGGTTGTAATGTTTTTTGTAAAATAAAACCATTCAATAAAAATGATTTAGAAAAAAGAAAAGAAAGAGAAAAAGAAAAGGTTTGCTGACCCCTGTAATACATAAGATCCCCTTAAGAGAACAAGAGGCTCCCCGCTTCATAGAGCCCCACCCCAACTTGTGGGCAACGAGAACAACAATGAGGGGGTGGTTCTGGTGTGCTCATCCTTGCTCCCCTCCATTGTATGTTTATTATGCATAGTTAACAGAAGGCCTGAAGACAGCCAGACTTTGTAGTCATTCCTTACCCCCCTCCCAGGGCATCATGGCAGCTATTGGTCTCTGAAGAGAGCAAAGATTCTCTCACAGAATTTGGAGCACCTCATCAAACTATGGGGAGGGAATTCCACAACGTAGTGAATGTCCCTCAGTGAATGTACTCCCCTGGGCTGCCAACCGCCCCAAACTTCTGAGGGCATTGGAACTACCCTTTCTTGATCTTAATGCCTAAGAGGGTCTCTGGTATTTGGGCTTTGGTTCTTTAGGGCTTTGTTTGGTTATATTACGTTTATATAGCAACTTCATCTTCCAAGTAGCTCCATCGTTCTGCCCGGACACTGAGGTCCCGCGCTGAGGGCCTTCTGGCAGTTCCCTTGCTGCGAGAAGTTACAGGGAACCAGGCAGAGGGCCTTCTCAGTGGTGGCACCCGCCCTGTGGAACACCCTCGCACCAGATGTCAAAGAGAAAAACAACTACCAGACTTTTAGAAGACATCTGAAGGCAGCCCTGTTTAGGGAAGCTTTTAATGTTTAGCAGACTATTGTATTTTAGTATTTTGTTGGAAGCCGCCCAGAGTGGCTGGGGAAACCCAGCCAGATGGGTGGGGTGTAAATAATAAATAATAATAAAATTATTATTATTATTATTATTATTATTATTAGGAGACTGGCCCAAGTTCACCCAGTGAGCTTCATGGCCGAGTGTGGATTTAAACCCCGGGATCCCAAGTCTTAGTCCAACACTCTAACCATTACTACACACTGACTGAATTGGGCCTGAAAACGAACTATTGAACCAGCGCAGCTGTTTTAAAAAGGGGTTATATGAGTTCTTAAATGGAAACCCATCCAGAAATCTGGGTGCTGCGTTTTGGAACAGCTGAAGGAACCAATCATCCCACCTCCTGTTCAGATATTTATATAAGACGCCAAAAATTGACTTTGTATTCGTTGGCCAGCTATATCTCCTGAAACAAAGCCTAAGTATGTGCAGCTCAACTGAAAACATATTATTCCCCTGTTACTTCCTCCTGCATCTTCCTCTCCTCCCTCTGTTGCTAACCCCATAGTGAATTGTGTATTGGAGTCTTCTCCAGGCAGGGATTTATATTTTCCCCTCAGGTTTAAATGGATCTTTATTTTATGCAGAAGTCTGTTGTCTTAGTAAATGCTGGTTTCTGCTGTCAGACACTTTCTATTATGAAGGAATGACATTTTTGCCAGGCTTCGCTCCTATAACACCACCCTCCCCAGAGCTTTGCTTAAAATGCAAAGAAGAAGAAAGTGAGGTTCATCAGATCAGTCTTCTGGAATTGCTGATCATGGGCATTATAGCTGTACAGGAATCATATATTTTAAATGGTCATATAATTCCCTTGTTAAACGTGTTAGCCTTTTACAGGATGTCCAATAGAGAATCTGTGGTCAGCGCCATAGAGCACTTTCAAAAATCCAAAATAGATAGAATTTTAAGTTTGCTCTGAACCAGAGGGTGAGCAATTTATTGCGTAGAAAAGCCTTAAGGAAGAAAGTTGAAGAGCGTATGAAATCCCCTCCCAGTTGTTCTGTATGGTATTCAAATCTTGGTTTGAGGCAAGGTGTCAAGAGATGTGCTAGACAGGTCCTTCAGAGGGGTATTAGCCACACTGACAAAGAATTCCTGAATGTGAGACTGAGTATGAAGTCATCTGTGAAAATGGAGGCATGGTGGCAATATGGAGCACGCACTGCATGATGATCTGTGGTTCTGCTCAAACACATTTAAGATGGTTCGCTGAATAGCTCTTTCCAGTGGATTCACATGGACAGTGTACATTTCTGCTGCTCTTATGGAATACCTCGCTTTTGGTATGTTCAAAGGTGTCTTTGAACAAAGGTGTTTTCTCAGTTTAGGCTAAGCAGCCAAGCAAAGTACAAGAGCCCACCTAACTGCTCTGCAGATGCAGGTAAGGTAGCGCACGAATATTTTGTGTGGCTAATAATAATGATTATAATTATACCCTGTCCATCTGGCTGGGTTTCCCCAGCCATTCTGGGCGGTTTACAGCATATCTAAACACATAATAAAAACATCAAGCGTTAAAAACTTCCCGATACAGGGCTGCCTTCAAATGTCTTCTAAAGGTTGTGTAATTCTTTATCTCCTTGACATCTGACGGGAGGGTGTTCCACAGGGAGGCCACCACTACCGAGAAGGCCTCTGCCTGGTTCCCTGTAACTTCACTTCTCACAGTGAGGGAACAAGCAGAAGACCCTCGGAGGAGGACCTCAGTGTCTAGGCTAAGCGCTGAGGGTGGAGACGCATGGAACCCTTCACAGATCTTCTCTTTATCTCTCTAGTTGTGATCCTGTCAATTCCAAAATCTTGAGGTTTGTGCCTCTTCATTCTTGGTCTGTCTGCAACATTCTTGAGGACCTGTTGTTTTTCACCTTATCTTCTTCTCTTGAAGTACAGGAGTAATTGTTTTTTGAAACTGAACTTTCGGCTATACTCTTATTTATGATGTAAAACCCAAGGGATGGCCCAGGGATGGAGAACCTGTGGCCCTCCAAATGTTGGTGGACTGCAGTTTCCCTTATCCCTGACGATTGGGCATGCTTGTTGAGTCTGATGGAACTTGGAGTTCAACAATATTGGGGATGGTGGGGGGAAGAGACAGGTTTCACATCCATGTTATATATCACCATGTTGATTTTGCAAAGGAGGGTAAAGGTAAAGGTACCCCTGACCATTAGGTCCAGTCGTGGACAACTCTGGGGTTCCGGCACTTATCTCGCTTTACTGGCCGAGGGAGCCGGCGTACAGCTTCCGGGTCATGTAGCCAGCATGACTAAGCCGCTTCTGGCGAACCAGAGCAGCGCATGGAAACACCGTTTACCTTCCCGCTGGAGTGGTACCTATTTATCTACTTTCACTTTGATGCGCTTTCGAACTGCTAGGTTGGCAGGAGCAGGGACCGAGCAATGGGAGCTCACCCCGTCGCGGGGATTCGAACCCCCGACCTTCTGATCGGCAAGTCCCAGGCTTTGTGTTTTAACCCACAGCGCCACCCGCGCCCCTGCAAAGGAGTGTACAAGCTATTAAATAAATAGTTGGGTGGTTTTTTTGCCACATTGCATAGAAAACAGCACTCCTCAGGCGGAAAGCGCTGTCTGGTGTTTTTAAGAAGCTCTAGAATGTACCTATGCAAAGTTTTACAGAATGAAGGACTTTTGTCTGCTTAAGGAGTTGTACAGCGGAAAGTTCTTGGAAGACCATCTACAGTGGTACCTCGGGTTACAGACGCTTCAGGTTACAGATGCTTCAGGTAACAGACTCCACTAACCCAGAAATAGTACCTCAGGTTAAGAACTTTGCTTCAGGATGAGAACAGAAATTGTGTGGTGGCGGCGCGGTGGCAGCAGGAGGCCCCATTAGCTAAAGTGGTACCTTAGCTTATTCCACGTTGAGCTAGGAAAGCTTGCTATCATTTGCATCGTCCTATAACTTCTTTCCTCACTCTCTTGCTTCTTATCAAATGGAATCAAAGCGGCTTCAGCTAAGTCAACCCATGCTGTTCTAAAGGCATCATTCACACAAGTGGCAAGAGGGAGATATTCTCTTCAGTACGGTACTTTAATATAAAAAAAATTGAGCAAATGCCAGCGCTCCATCAAAACAATGTAATTTCACAATATTTTTGCATGTGGAAATGTGCTTCATTAAATAAAACCACAGTTAAACTTAAGGCTTCTTTAGAAACGCCATTGTATAATTGAGATTCAGCATTAGAGGCTAATGCGACTTCTCACATGTAGATCATTTGATTCCCCGTGTGTGCAGACACAAAGCCAGTACTCTTTCAGTATGACTCAGCATGTTTTGCTTCACGAGTTCCTTTAAAAAAACCTTTAAACAATATTTAGACACGATGCATCAAAACCCATTACAGTAGTACCTCT
The DNA here is from genome assembly GCF_964234715.1 of Podarcis melisellensis. NCBI lineage: Eukaryota > Metazoa > Chordata > Lepidosauria > Squamata > Lacertidae > Podarcis > Podarcis melisellensis. Next base: position 115,592,944 of record NC_138528.1, on the reverse strand, counting down.
GGTTAAGTACTTAATTCATTCCGGAGGTCCGTTCTTAACCTGAAACTGTTCTTAACCTGAAGCACCACTTTAGCTAATGGGGCCTCCCGCTGCCACTGCACCCCCGGAGCACAATTTCTGTTCTCATCCTGAAGCAAAGTTCTGAACCCGAGGTACTATTTCTGGGTTAGCGGAGTCTGTAACCTGAAGCGTATGTAACCCGAGGTACCACTGTAGTTAATATTGATTTACTTGATTTATATCCCGCCTGCTCTCCAGGGAACTCAAGGTGGCGCACATGGTTCCTGCCCATTTTATCCTAACAACAACCCTGTGAGGTAGGTTAGGCTAAGAGGCAGTGACTGGCCCAAGGTCCCCCAATGATCTTCATTTGAACATGGCCACCACCTCACCTCACCTTGCCCTGCCCCATCCCTGTCCTAGTCAGAGGCAGCATTGCCCCTACTGCTGTTCTGCCAAACTCACTACACTGCTCTGTGTAGCAATGTTTTCCTCTTTGTGTTCTTAAAGGTAAGATACAGTAGGTCAAATCTATAAACCGTTGTTTAGCTCTCTCTCCCACAGACAATTGCGTCGTAATTGCTGTTTTCAGCTGTTCTATGATTCCTCTGTTTTAAAAGCACTTTTTTTGGGGGGGGGGTTCCTTAATGCATTTCACAGCTTCTCTTAACTATACCACCATAGCTTCAAATCCGACAGATTGGAGAAGCAAAAAAATCCCTCACTGTAAGGCAGCAAGGGAAAGGATTTTGTTTGATTATATAATATAGCATGAGAGAAAGCCGATATACTGTACTTTTCCGTCTATAAGACGCCCCCATGTATAAGGCTCCCTCTATTTTTGGGGAGTCAAATTTAAGAAAATGAGGGGAGATGGCACAGGTTTGCTGAGCTTTTTTTGGGGGGGGGGGATTGCTAAATCCGCCTCTCGTCTGTCCCATCGGTGGCAGAAGCTGCCAATCGCCCACCCATTTGCCAGAGCATCAACCAATCAACACCACCTATTGATGCAGCAACCAATAACAAACACAACAGCCGCTGTCAGCCTCGGCAGCAACCAATCAAACGTCCACCCTATGCACTACCCATGTATAAGACGACCCCCACTTTTTAGCATGATTTTAAAAGAAAGAAAAATAGTCTTATACACGGAAAAGTATGGAACTTTGTTCCATTCCCCCATCACTGTAATAACGGATCCACTTTAGAAAGACTTTCTGTAGGGCGCTAACAAGTGGCCCAAGGCCAGTGCAGACCATGTTCCCGTGACTTTCCCCTTCCTAAAAGCATCCCATTTGCTTCCTTCTTTCATGAGAGCCAGTGGTGGTGTAGTGGTTAAGAGCGGTAGACTCGTAATCTGGTGAACCGGGTTCGCTTCCCCGCTCCTCCACCTGCAGCTGCTGGGTGACCTTGGGCCAGTCACACTTCTCTGAAGTCTCTCAGGCCCACTCACCTCACAGAGTGTTTGTTGTGGGGGAGGAAGGGAAAGGAGATTGTTAGCCGCTGTGAGACTCCTTAGGGTAGTGATAAAGCGGGATATCAAATCTGAACTACTCCTCCTCCTCCTCTTCTTCATGGAAATAGATGTCCTGGCTCCCACTCTCAGATACACAGTGCTCAGACTCGTTGCTCAATGGTTCCCCAAGGAATGACATTTTATAGTTCCGTTCCTTTCATTTGTGTCTTGCCAAAGGCTCCTCTCTCCTCCTATTTATTTTTTATTTATTTGGGGGGGGGGTCTAGACCAGGCATAGGCAAACTCGGCCCTCCAGATGTTTTGGGACTGCAACTCCCATCACCCCTAGCTAACAGGACCAGTGGTCAGGGATGTAGTCCCAAAACATCTGGAGGGCCGAGTTTGCCTATGCCTGGCCTAGATGATTTGTCCATTTTCTGATGCAGCCTCCCTCAAGGAAATATTCTTCTTAGAAGAGAAGGACAGGAGAACTGTCTTCTGCCTCTACATACAGAGAACAAAGAGTTTGAAACAAAAAGGGAGAGAGGAAGCCAGGAGTGACACAGGCAGTTTCAAGCTGCTTTGCAGCAATGGGGAGCACCAGCCTTTGAGTACCAGCTGGCAGAAGTGATGGGCGAGACCATCTTTTGTGTGACAAAATTCATTTAGAACTGAGATCTGTACTCTGAGACCAGTTTGTTTAGGATAATAGGCAATCCTATGGCTACTTCTTTAGGACACAATTAAGGGGCACTGATTTTTGTATCGGTCATAGTTTTAGTTGCTTTTGACACTGCTAATTGATCTATACTGTTCCACCGTTGATTTCCCCAAGATCTCTACTTCTTCTTTTTTTACAAACTGCTTTGAAGGTGGGGTATGTTTGGGGTTTTTTTCATAGTCAAGCAGTATATAAACTTTATGAAATAAACAAACAAATAAATCTTATTTATTTATTTGTCACTTTTTACACAACAGTGTGTCAAAGTGTAGGAACAAGAAGCATTAAAACCAATTATGAAGAGGAGATAGTTACAATTGTCCATTGTGTCAGGGTTAACCAGCACTGTATCTTGTCTACTGTCATATACAGTGGTACCTACTGTCATATACAGTGGTACCATAATATGTTCCCGCAGTCCAGTTGTAAACCAAAACAGGTTGTAACCCAAGGCGCACTTTCGCCAATGGGGCCTCCCAAAATAATAATAATAATAATAATAATAATAATAATAATAATAATAATAATAATAATAATTTATTATTTATACCCCGCCCATCTGGCTGGGCCCCCCCAGCCACTCTGGGCGGCTTCCATAGAAACCAGGAAACACTAAAATATCATACATTAAAAACTTCCCTGAACAGGGCTGCCTTAAGATGTTTTCTGAATGTCAAGTAGTTGTTTATCGTTTTGACATCTGCTGGGAGGGCGTTCCACAGGGCGGGCGCCACTACCGAAAAGGCCCTCTGCCTGGTTCCCTGTAGCTTTGCTTCTCACAATGAGGGAACCGCCAGAAGGCCCTCGGCACTGGACCTCAGCGTCCAGGCAGAACGATGGGGGTGGAGACGCTCCTTCAGGTATACTGGGCCGAGGCCGTTTAGGGCTTTAAAGGTCAACACCAACACTTTGAATTGTGCTCGGAAATGTACTGGGAGCCAATGTAGGTCTTTCAAGACCGGTGTTATGTGGTCTCGGCGGCCGCCCCCAGTCACCAGTCTAGCTGCCGCATTCTGGATTAGCTGTAGTTTCTGAGTCACCTTCAAAGGTAGCCCCACGTAGAGCGCATTGCAGTAGTCCAAGCGGGAGATAACTAGAGCCTGCACTACTCTGGCGAGACAGTCTGCGGGCAGGTAGGGTCTCAGCCTGCGTACCAGGTGGAGTTGGTAGACAGCTGCCCTGGATACAGAATTGACCTGTGCCTCCATGGACAGCTGTGGGTCCAAAATGACTCCCAGGCTACGCACCTGGTCCTTCAGGGGCACAGTTACCCTATTCAGGACCAGGGAGTCCCCCACACCAGCCCGCCCCCTGTCCCCCAAAAACAGTACTTCTGTCTTGTCAGGATTCAGCCTCAATCCATTAGCCGCCATCCATCCTCCAACCGCCTCCAGGCACTCACACAGGACCTTCACCGCCTTCACTGGTTCTGATTTGAAAGACAGGTAGAGCTGGGTATCATCTGCATATTGATGGACACCCAGTCCAAACCCCCTGATGATCTCTCCCAGCGGCTTCATATAGATGTTAAAAAGCATGGGGGAGAGGACGGAACCCTGAGGTACCCCACAAGTGAGGGCCCAAGGGTCTGAACACTCATCCCCCACCACCACTTTCTGAACACGGCCCAGGAGGAAGGAGCGAAACCACTGTATAACAGTGCCCCCAGCTCCCAGCCCCTCTAGACGGTCCAGAAGGATGTTATGGTCGATTGTATCAAAGGCCGCTGAGAGATCCAGCAGAACTAGGAAACAACTCTCACCTTTGTCCCTAGCTCGCCGGAGATCATCAACCAGTGCGACCAAGGCAGTTTCGGTCCCATGATGAGGCCTGAACCCCGATTGGAAGGGATCCAAATGGTCCGCATCCTCCAGGCGTGCCTGGAGTTGTTCAGCAACCACACGCTCAATCACCTTGCCCAAGAATGGAAGATTTGAGACTGGGTGATAGTTGGCCATACTGGCCGGGTCTAAAGATGGTTTTTTAAGAAGTGGTTTAACGACCGCCTCTTTCAGCGGATCTGGGAATGTTCCCTCACAGAGGGAAGCATTCACCACCCCGCAGAGCCCATCGCCCAGCCCTTCCCGGCTTGCTTTTATTAGCCAGGATGGGCAAGGATCAAGGAGACAGGTGGTTGGTTTCACGCGTCCAAGCAGCCTGTCCACATCCTCGGGGGTAATGGATTGAAACTGATTCCATGCAACTTGACCAGACAGGGCTCTAGCACTCTCCCGCCCCAGCCCTGCTCCCACGGTGGTGTCTAGCTCCTTCCGAATATGAGTGATTTTATCTGCAAAAAACTTTGCAAAATCATTGCAGGAGATCTTGGGGTCTTTACAAGGCCCCGGTGGTAAAGGTGGTTCCGTTAAATTGCGGACCACCTGAAAGAGTCTCCTGCTACTATTTTCTGCAGATGCAATAGAGGCGGTGAAGAAAGTCTTCTTCGCCGTCGCTATCGCCACTTGGTAGGCTCGACGTTGATTAAAATGGGTTGTAATCCAAAAAAAGGGACACGCACTTCCGGGTTTGATGTGGTTGTCATCCAAAACGATTGCAGACCAAGTTACCACTGTATATTATTACAAACTTTTCTACTTGTATCCATGTATTTTATTAAGTTACTTTGCTTTTGCTCTAGTTTGGTCTAGTCCTTTGTTGACATATAAAGCCCCAAGTGGTTTAGGGAAAAAGTCTAAAGGATCGCCTTATCCTATTATGAGTCTGCCCATATACTGAGATTATTATCAGATGCCAAGCTTTTGTCACCTTTTTCCTTCTGAGGTTAGACAATCGTTACAGGAACAGGGCCTTCTTGGTGTTGGTCCCCCAGAGTGTGGAATAACCTTTCTAGAGACATTTGCTTGGTACTCATTCTTGGTTCATTTCAGCACCATTTGTAAGTACTTTTAATGCACTCTGTCCTGCACCCTTAAGATATAGTTAGTTATTTGCTACTGTTTATACTGATGCAGCATTAAGTCGTTAGTGCTTCCAAACATTTTAGAAAGAAGGGGAAGAAATGACTACAGGACTGCTAGTTTTTGTGCGATTCCTGGGCAATTTCTGTAGGGGGTGTAATGTGTAGTCTGTTAAGAAATGCAGTTAATGGGTTAATTCCCCATGAGCAGAAATTATTCATTTCCCACAATGCACCTGCAGGCATCTTGTCACTCTCTTATCTCTGTTACTTGTGTAGATTTGGCAAGTAACTCTGTGTGTAAAAGGGCTCAGGTTGCAACAAACTGGGTGGGTAGGAGATAGCTTTCAACAATTCCTGCAATCTGTTGGAAGTGCAGATTTGAGTGAAGGCTTTTTTTAAAAGGAGATCATCTGAGAAAGGAGTTGGAAAATTGCCAGGCACCAAGACTCGGATAACACTATTAGTTGTAGGACTTTGCAAGCAACCAAACTGGCTGTGGACTGTAACACAGCAAAGACTTTGAAGCAAAGAACCCTCTCTGAGCTCAGAGAGAGAAGACTTGCTTGCAGCATCTGTAAATAGTGTCTATGTTGGTGTTGGCCAAGTATAGACAACTCTGCAAAATGGCTGTTTTTTGTGGTGAGCTTAACTGCTTGACTGAGCTTCTGCAGCACATACACCCAAGAACCCCAAACTTTTGATATGTTAACTGGGTTCATTGTGCTTGAGATACTGTAAGGGGAATATACCATATTTTTCGCTCTATAGGACACACTTTTTCCCCTCCAAAAATTAAGGGGAAGTGTGTGTGCGTCCTATGGAGCGAATGCAGGCTCCTTGGCTTCAACGATAGCAAAGCGAAGCCTCCGAAGCTCTCCCTCTGCGCTTCAGAGGCTTCGCGTTGCTTTCGCTGAAGCCGCCTGAAGCCCCCGGAGCGCAGTGGGAACTCCCGCTGCACTCTGGAGGCTTCAGGCAGCTATCCGCAAGCCTTCGGAGCGCAGCAGGAGTTCCTACTGGGCTCCAAAGGCTTGCGGATAGCCGCCTGAAGCCTGGAGAGTGAGAGGGGTCAGTGCACATCGATCCCTCTTGCTCTCCAGGCTTCGCTTCTCTGGAGAGGCGCTGCACAGTTTTCCCTCTCTGCGCAGCGCCCCTTCAGCGAAGTGGGAGGAGAAATGGAAGGGGCTCGGTTTCTCCTGCTGCTTCGCTGAAGGGGCGCTGAGCAGAGAGGGGGAGATTCCCCCCCCCCGTTCTCCCCCTCTAAAACAAGGTGCGTGCTATGGTCCGGTGCGTCCTATAGAGCGAAAAATATGGTAGGAATTCCATCTGTGGTGGTTCAATCTGTGATGGGGGTTTCACACATGAAAGCCAGCTACCACTTGGTTTCAGTCACTGCATGATGAACGTATAGATTTGAACGAGCCTTAGGAAAGCAGCACGCTAAGCTGAGTTCAAGACTACATTGAAATGATTAGAACTTGAGTGTGTTTAATATTTGGGAGAATCTGACCGACTGTTTACCAGTTCCTGAATTTGTGATCTCTATGTATATCTACCAAAATGCACACTGACAGTTGCTTATGACATAATCAAATAAATTTTGAAACAAGGCCAGAAAGCATGCTTCCAGTGCAATATATACGGATTAAAGGCCTTCTTTGATACAAAATTAACCAAAGAAAGGGCTTTCTCTTGTATTTAATCATAATGGAAACAGGCTTCCCTTTGTGGGATTAGCAATCAAAAAGACTGATTGAATATTAAAAAGGCATCCAGGGTTTCTTCAGCAAAGGCTGTTTTGAGAAGTATCATCTAAGGTCAGCCCTGGGCCTGATGAACACAGGATCTGCCCTCGGTTTCAAAGAGAATTGGTTAGATACCTCATTTCCTTCCTGATCATGATGGCTTTAAAAGGCTAAACAGGGTTTTTTAAAAAAACAAAAAACTTGGGTACTCAAGATTACAATAGTCATATATAAAATTTCAACCTTTAATACTTCCTAGAAAATAATTTCACCCCAACATTTGCAGAAATCAAGGTAAATAAAGGGGAAAAGGAAACCCTCCTTAGTGTGAATATTTTTCCATTAGAAAACTTAACTGAAAGACATGGGAAAAGCAAGCAAGTATGGAATTTGAAACGATAACAGTGAAGGATTGAAGGCTCTGAGAAGGACTAGCATCAGATGCAAGGTGGTGCTGTGGGTTAAACCACAGAGCCTAGGACTTGCCGATCAGAAGGTTGGCGGTTCGAATCCCCTCGACGGGGAGAGCTCCTGTTGTTCGGTCCTTGCTCCTGCCAACCTAGCATCAAAGTGCAAGTAGATAAACAGCGTTTCTGTGCGCTGCTCTGGTTCGCCAGAAGCGGCTTAGTCATGCTGGCCACATGACCCAGAAGCTGTACGCCAGCTCCCTCGGCCAGTAAAGCGAGATGAGCGCCGGAACCCCAGAGTCATCCACGACTGGACCTAATGGTCAGGGGTCCCTTTACCTTTACTAAATATTCAGGGTATGTGTGTGATCACTATGTATTCAATATGAGAGTGTCTCTGAAACAAAAATAATATTTTTTCATGAGGTGCAACAATCGTGCAGAATAACCCAGGTTATTCTGGGTTAGTATATCCCCCTGTCATAATACATAAAAGAAGGTAAAAGGAAAAGGTAAAGGGCCCCTGGATGGTTAAGTCCAGTCAAAGGCGACTATGGGGTTGCGGCGCTCATCTCGTTTTCAGGCCGAGGGAGCCGGCGTTTGTCCACAGACAGTTTTCCATGTCATATGGCCAGCATGACTAAACAACTTCTGGCACACGGAGGACCGTGACGAGTGCCAGAGCGCACGGAAACGCTGTCTACCTTCCTGCCGCAGCGCTACCTATTTATCTACTTGCACTGGTGTGCTTTCAAACTGCTGGGTTGGCAGGAGCTGGGACAGAACAATGGGAGCTCACCCCATTGCCGGGATTAGAACCGCCAACCTTCCAGTTGGCAAGCCCAAGGGGCTCAGTGGTTTAAACCACAATGCCACCCGTGTCCCCGATACATAAAAGAAGACCTACCTAAGATTCTGCTAGAAACAGAAACAACAGGAGACCTTTAACATAATTGGTAGCAAATTGGTAGCAAAGTGAAAATTACAGGGAAACTGTTAATAATAATAACAACTCAATTAATAGGGATGCATAATCTTTTTAAAACTTAAATTATATAAATGGGTTTGTTAAGCAAGTACAGTGGTAGCTCTGGATGCGAACGGGATCTGTTCTGGAGCCCCATTCGCATTCTGAAGCAAACGCAACCCATGTCTGCGCATGCGCGGGTTGCGGTTTGGTGCTTCTGTGCATGCGTGTGACGTCATTTTGAGTGTCTGCATATGCACGAGTGGCGGAACCCGGAAGTAACGTGTTCCGTTACTTCTGGGTCGCCGTGGAGCGCAACTCAAAAACGCTCAACTTCAATCCAAGGTATGACTGTACATAAAAAACATAGTTTCATACATGATCATAGTAGCTGGAGTACATTATGCAAAAAAGGACTGGATAGACAGATGATGAGAATGCACTCATATGGCAATATTAACAAACAGGCTAAATACAGTGGTACCTCGGGTTAAGTACTTAATTCGTTCCGGAGGTCTGTTCTTAACCTGAAACTGTTCTTAACCTGAAGCACCACTTTAGCTAATGGTGCCTCCTGCTGCCACCGCGCCACCGGAGCCCGATTTCTGGTCTTATCCTGAAGCAAAGTTCTTAACCTGAAGCACTATTTCTGGGTTAGCGGAATGTGTAACCTGAAGCGTATGTAACCTTGAAGCGTATGTAACCCGAGGTACCACTGTATAATGAAAACCAGGTGTGCTTTTATTGCATATAGCAGAAGTAGATCAACATATCTCAATATACTGTATAGTTTTTTATTGATTTAGGGCTGAAAACGAGGGAATTAAGTGCATAAGATATGTCACATTTAATAATTCCTTTTGTTTTTGTTTTTCTCTGGATCGTTTGCTTGTATACCCTTTCAGGAAGTTTGGAATACCTGAGTTAAATTTTGAAAGATGTATACACATCTCTCACATACAAATATGGAGATTGTCTTCCGCATTATCACCGCCACAATGAATTACATTGGCTGCTCCTGCAACGCTATACCTTCCCATCTTAGTGTGCAAAAGGCTAGGGAGGAAAGCAGATTAAAGCCCTGTGCAGGCAGCTAAATGGGGTGGGGGTAATCAATGTGCGGATCAGCTGTCATCCACAAAGCCCACGTGAGTATAAGCTAGATGCACAAAGGGACTGTTAGCCATGTTTAGGCTCTGTGGAGAAGAGCCCATCAAGGAATGGAGGCTGGGGCAGACCATTGGGCAAAAACTAGCCTTGTCTTCACACATATCCCCACATTTAGTTGTATCTACCAGGCCTTTTTAAGTATGGGGCCCCCTGAATTGTCCCCATGTGTTCAGTTTCCAAAGTTTTACTGAATCTTCGGATTGGGTCTTGGATAATTGGAGAATAGGCTTCACGGCTGATTGGAGCCTTTGTGTAGCACTTCCAGTCCACCACTCTATGTCTAACTGCTGGACCAGTTGGCCCCACAAAATGGAAAACCTAAAGCAAATGCAATAACACCGTTCTATTGGGCCAACTCGAGTCATTACTCGTTTGCAATGTTGGTGGATTAGCTGTATTTTTGGAGCCTGTGTCCATAAAAAGTAGAAAAGCCTGATTAAGTTTGATGCTCTTTAGAACAAATGAGAAGCAGCTGAAGCAGACTATGTTAATTAGATAGAAATAATTAGAGCCTCGTTAAGAGTTATGGCTGGGGCCTTGGGTTGCATGGGCTTTCCAGAGACAACATAACACATTTAAAATTATACTACTAGTGAAAACGTAATGGCATAAGAATACAAGGTATTTTCTCAATCACGAGTTACTTTGGAAGATGATATGTGTTTTGGGAAAGGGGAAATGGGTTTTGAGTGAAGTATGTTGAACAAAAAAATCTTCTGGAACTAACTCCTCTTGTGAAAAACATCGCCCCAGCTAATGTTTTCATTGTTTGGAAGATGGAAATATATGTTCTGCTGTGAAAGTGATGTCCAAACAACTTAAAGTGTGGTTATAAGCACTCTCAACACAGAGAGATTATGCAAAATGGGACGTTGCCTGATTCAGTAGTTTGGCTCTCTGTGTGTTTTCAAGCCATGTTGTTGACTTCATCACTGCGAAGGATGATTTGCAATTGTTAGAGCTTGAAGAAGGATATTCTCATGCTGCTTGCATCATCCCTTCAATTTCCCGCTATGTTCTGATTGCGGAATCTCTACTACAGAGATAATGGAAGAGACAGAAAGGACGCAGCTTGACTTCTCAGGTTCTGTTTTCAGGCCTAGGCACTTAGATAATTCATCATTTGATTTATAAAGTGAGTGTTTTTAGTCAGCAGCTCATTCAGGAAAAACAAAAAGGCAGCATCTTCCTAATGTTATTTTTATAGTCACTTTTTCTTCTGACTTTACCTGTGTGTAAAGATCCTAGGACTGGTGGTGAGCTGATCTGGAGTCTTGTGAGTGACTTGAGCTATGATTTTCCAACTTCGTCGTGAAAACAGATAAATGGGACCCCCCCCCCCAACCATTTATATGTTTTTCTGTCCTCTTCTGGGACACAAATAGTGCCCATCCATTAAGTGCATTTACTGAGTGGGTTCGTCTGGGAAACTGAGTTAGACTCTTTCTGAATTTTCAACTGGAAGACTACAGTATGGGATTTCAATCCATAAGTTAACTGAAGCAGAATAGTACTAAGCAATTTGTTGTTTGGGTCATTGTTGCTGCATTTTGTTTCCTTGGAGATGAGTTTGCAGACCATGCACTCTTACCTTAGCATACACATCCGCTAGAAAAAGCCATCTCTTAACTTGGCACAATATCATCTGAGCAGAGCACATTTTCGCCTCCTGATTTAAGCCCAAGGAGATTGTGTGATGTGTCCACAAAGTTTTTTCAAGCATACAAGATTAATTGAAGTATTATAAAGGAAAGGCAGGCCTTGGCAAAAGCAGGGGACAGAAATATCACGCAAGTTGAATACTAGTAGTTGCATTGACTTTGGTCTCTTTCATTTCTAGTTTCTTCCCTACCCATCTAGTCCTTGTGCAGCACCCTGGGTGACTTACAACAATTTAAAAGTGTATCATATATTTAAAAAATAAATAAAAATGCATATTATATCATACACAGTTGTACCTTGGTTGCCAAACGCCCTGGAACTTGTACGTTTTGGCTCCCGAACGATCGGAAACCGGAAGTGAGTGCTCCGGTTTTCCAACGATTTTCGGAAGCCAAATGTCCGGCGCGGCTTCCGATTGGCTGCAGTATCATAGTTTAAGTAGCCGGTACTGTTTTGTTCCTGTTTGCAGGCCTCTTTAATTCCCACATTAAATACCCAAGAATTAGGATCTGGAATTAATTTTACTTCAGAACACTACTGTCAGGTAACTTAAATAAAAAATTACTGATATCGTGATATGGGCAGTTCAGAAACCAAATCTGCAACATTTTAAGCAAGTTTGCCTTTGTTGTTTATAGTATTACTATATTCAGATTTGATGCAGTTACTGCAATAGTATCTAAAACATTGTAATTGCAAGTCTAGTTTAGGATTTACTATCCAATAACAAATAGCCACAAGGCAGGTCCTTTTTATGACATTCAGTTAAGTGGCATTGATCTGCCATGCGTGTTTCCCTTCACCACTCCCATACTATTTGAACTTGCCTTGGAGAAATGCTTACTAATTACTCTAATACACTGAGCAGGCAATATTTTAAATTAGAACCATGCCAGCGAGTCCTCAGCAGATCTCGGAACATAATATTTTATTAATGCAAATACATTGGCTGGTTTTTCTCCTGAAACTGCATTAGGAGCCCTTCAGCAGATTTCTGGTGGATCTGTGCAAAAATATTTGCAAGTGATGTTGCAAAAAATTTCAGAAAGCGGACACAGTAAACAATTTGGGAGCCAAGATTCTGTCCTGCTCTTTTGATATAACATGACTAATAACTAATAAAACAAATATACAAGACATTTATATGGCCAGTAGCAATTTTATGGAATCACTTCCAGTTGAGGTAAAGGTAAAGGGGCCCCTGACCATTAGGTCCAGTCGTGGCTGACTCTGGGGTTGCGGCGCTCATCTCACTTTATTGGCTGAGGGAGCTGGCGTACAGCTTCCGGGTCATGTGGCCAGCGTGACTAAGTCACTTCTGGCAAACCAGAGCAGCGCACGGAAATGCCGTTTACCTTCCCGCCGTAGCGGTACCTATTTATCTACTTGCACTTTGATGTGCTTTCGAACTGCTAGGTTGGCAGGAGCTGGGACCGAGCAACAGGAGCTCACCCCCATCACGGGGATTCGAACCGCCGACCTTCTGATCGGCAAGTCCTAGGCTCTGTGGTTTAACCCACAGCGTCACCCGGTAAGATAGGCCTATTCTCTGCTGAACCATTAGCACCTACTGTAGATTTCGTTTATTCCATTTACTGATTTTTTACTTTTTTTGTATTGTATCCTTGTAAAGCACTCAGAGACAAGTGTAGTTAAACAGAATGTAAATTGTTTAAATCAATTTTTAAAAAGCTGCCCTATGTGTACACACAGCTAGAAAGTGCATTTGCTCCCTCCCCAAAATGCATTTCTTTTTGGCTGAGTGTGTGTACATTGTCATCTTCATTTTGTTAGTATTTCATTCATTTTGATGGTCTGAAAGAGCTTTTTGATGGAACAGTGATAAGCCAGCTTACATCTACAATGCATTCTGCAGCTGCTCTTGCCTCTTGTGGAAACCAGAGAGAGCTTGCTTGGGGAGGGTCTTACGATGTTGTCCAGCCACATTTGTGCAGCCACCCAACCCCTCTTTGGTGGAGAGTCACCTGATAAATACCTGAGCCATTTGTTGTTCTTGACTGTATTGTTATTTCACATAATTCTTCCCGTGGATTTCAGTATACAGTCGTACCTTGGTTCATGAATGCCTTGTGAGTCAAACTTTTTGGCTCCCGAACGCCGCAAACCCGGAAGTGAGTGTTCAGTTTGCAAACATTTTTTGGAAGCCGAACATCCAATGCAGCTTCCAATTAGCTACAGTTACTGATGACTTCATAACTTATAAAGTAGCACTATAGTGGTACCTTGGGTTACAAACTTAATTCGTTCTGGAGGTCCGTTCTTAACCGGAAACTGTTCTTAACCGGAAACTGTTCTGAGGTACCACTTTAGCTAATGGGGCCTCCCGCCGCCGCCACACGATTTCTGTTCTCATCCTGAAACAAAGTTCTTAACCTGTGGTACTATTTCTGGGTTAGTGGTGACTGTAACCTGAAGCGCCTGTAACCTGAGGTACCACTGTATATGCGTTGGCGGCTAAGAAGATCAGGAGAAAAGAACTAGATAAAATAGTGATCAATTGCAAAGGTGATTCGGATATTTAAGCTGGCACATTCTACCTGAGAACCCCTTGCTATTCTATTGTATGCAACAAATAATTTCTTAGGAGATGTGATTGTGGTTTATTGTATCTGCAGTGCCCGATGTTTTTATGATTATTGTTGCTTTTCTTTTAGTTCCCTTTGTGAATGATGCCATGGCCTTTGGCTAGTGCAATAAAGTTTGTGATGATAATTACTGGTTGCGCCCGCCCTGTGGAACGCCCTCCCTTCAGATGTGAAGGAAATAAGCAGCTATCCTATCTTTAAAAGACATCTGAAGGCAGCCCTGTTTAGGGAAGTTTTTAATATTTAATGCTGTTTTGTTTTTAACACTTGATTGGAAGCCACCCAGAGTGGCTGGGGAAACTCAGTCAGCTGGGCGGGGTATAAATAATAAATTATTATTATTATTATTATTATTATTATTATTATTATTATTATTATTATTGCAGGAGCTTCCTGCAACCAATCGGAAGCCGCGCCTTGGTTTCTGAACATTATGGAAGTCAAACGGACTTGCGAAATGGATTCCGTTCGACTTCCGAGGTACCACTGTACTGATAGTTAAGTCTTTGGAGAATTGCATAGATTTCACCAAAGCTTTGCTCTTTAAATGGGGGTGGGAGCAGAAACAGGCTCCAGTAGGTGTTTGTGAACTTTAAAAGGATGGGTGGAAACGGTTACCATTAACTGTTTCTTTGTACTCATTGACAATTGGAAAGGGGCATGGCTTTTTTCTTTTTTTAAAAAAGTAATCCCTTCCCTTAATCAAAATCCTGATTAACATTGGACTCACTACAAACTTTCCCCACCGCCTTGCAATAAAACAGCCATCCGTGGCACAAGAACAGGCAGCTTCTGAGCATACAGAGTGTAATACAACTTATTGTGCCTGTACAGCCTCTAGTACTGGACTTCTTGTATATCAGTAAACTTGCCGGGTAGATGTTGAAAGGAGAATGCTCACAAAGAAATGAATGGCTGCTAGCCACTGAGTACATGCCATCCATGTGTACCAGTGGCGATACTTTAACAGCTGCTCATTCCATCTGCATAGCTTGCAGGTATGGGCACTTGCAAAGCATTGTGCTTTTAGAACACCCCAAACCACAGCACTTCAAAGGCTAAAGTGTGTACACAGCCCCAGTCTAAAAATAGATGTTCAGAGCATCCTGTAAGCTTTTTTGGTTCTTTCCATTTCCCCTCTCATGTCCAGATGTTCCTGTTTTTCTTCATTTGAGGGGGGGTGGGCTGGTTGTGCGAATGCTAACGACCTTCTAACCATTGCAGACTTAGCTTTGGAACCATCCGTGGTTTGTTAAAGCAGCAGTACAGATGTCGGAGTAATTATAATTATTTCAGAAAATGAGAATGACAAGAATTTTCACACAGGAGAAGGCAAGCATAGGCAGCATGGGGGGAGTACCCCCAACAAGTACCTTACCCCCCATTGCTGAACTCCTTTCATTAATATATGTTGTTTTTTTTCTTTCTCGCCCACCTAGAAATATACTTTCCCCCTTTTGTGGCTACCCATATTTTTTTTTCCTGATGCTGGAGATAAGGGAAAAGCAATAAAGCCTTTGGGATGTTCCCAACTGCCTAACAACAGGTAGGATAGTGAACAGTTATGACTGCATTAAGTCATAGTGAACACATTCGCCAAGCACACCAATGCTTCACTTTTCCCACTTCTTCTCTTTTGTGCCCATGAGAATCAATTCAGAAACTTCTGGTTTTAAGTATGCCACAGTTCTTTGTGACATCTGAACATGGAACTGTGGTTTGTTTAAACTGTGGTTAGTGAGAACCCTCCATGATAAGGCTGTGTTTTTTTAATTGAAACTGTAAGCTGTTGCTCCTGCTGTTCCTTTACTGGCATGCAAAAGAGGAGGAGGAAGCATACAAGCATAAGCCTTGTAGTGCAAAACCACAGTTTCCCATTGCATCTGAACTGAGACACAGTATTGACAATAAGGTATTGAAATATTAATTTATTTTATATGGCCAAAGTGGGATGAAAAGCCTCAAAGCCCTTTTGGGATCTGGTTAAAAGAATACTTGCAGCATCCAGGAGGCTGGAAGGTAGCTGTATTGAGAGACTCTGGTTATTTTTCACTAAAAATAGGCAGCCTTCCTTTTAAAAGCTGTTATATAACGGTCTTTGGAAATTGCATTACTGTGGTAGAAGGAAATATAGTTATGCTGAATAGGATTTCAGATCAGCAGATAAGTAACAGAGCCCTGTGATTGATAGATCCTTTAAAAAGCATGGGGGTGAGTTTCTTTAACACCATCGGTGCATAGAGCTTTGCAGTTTCACATACAGTGGTACCTCGGGTTAAGAACTTTGTTAGCTGCCACTAACAAAGCCAGGAAACTCTTGGATCGGGCTGTGACACGCAAGGTGTTGTCATCTACCATGCAGATGGTGTTCATCTTTCTGACGACGGAAATGCAGTGGCATAGTGTGGGGGGTGCAGGGGGGTCGGCCGCACCGGGCGCAACGTCTGGGGGTTAGGGTTAGGGGGCGCAAATCCACGGGTTAGGGGGCGCGAATTACTTGCCTTGCCCCGGGTGCTGACAACCCACGCTACGCCACTGCAGAAATGATGTTTGGTTGCCCGATAATATCGAATGCATAAGAGGAGGGTTGCAAGTGTGAGGGTATTGGCGGCAAGCTTTGGGCTCGTGTGGCGGTTAGACATTGGAATAGCAATGTGGGGGGAGGGCGAGGGATGGCCCTCCCCTGCCCCTCCATGCGTAAGGGTATTCCGTTAAAGGAATCCAGCAGTGTGGATCTCATGTGAAGCCCGCGGAGGGGCTAGGGCCATGCCACGATCCCAGCGGGAACCCAGAGGGGCTTGAGTCGATCTGCGTTGGCGGGGCTCCCCCTACCCTTTCAGATTTCCTGCAAAGCAGGCAGGAGTCAGATACAGTCTTGATGCCAATGCCTAAGCCAATACCGCTCACATTCTGTAACCAATAAAGTTGTGGCCTAAATTTTGCCCATTAACATTAGCCAAAATTCTGTGTCCTTGTGTCCTTATTCTCCTGGGGCTGGCTTGGGGGTCTTGAAGCGCAAGCGAGAGAACCCAAAATTGACAGGTTGCTCATCCCTAGGCATTTTGTAAGACAGAGGAGGAGTCAAAATTGCCCCTCATGCAGAGGATATCATATTCAAGCTGGGCTACTGAGGGATACACTTGTCAATGCATACTTTGTTTTTTTTGCTTTAACCGGTGGTTAGGGATGGAGAGCTGGATTATGAGGGGAAGGGACTTTAATTTTTTCACACACACCCCCAACATGGTCCTCATCCAAAGGCGTTTATGTGTGAGTTTGGACAGACATTCAGCTTTGAAATTAATGCTGGCAAAGCAGAGTTTATATATTTTGATTAATCATGAAAAAGAAGCTATAATGGGACTTTGGAGGGTTAAATGGAATAGTAAGCTTGTAAAATATTTAGGTGTTTTTACTGAACTCCAGTTTGGATCAATAAAGTAAAATCAATTATAACCCAGTCAAAACATTAAAAAAGATATTTACAGTGATAGGAACAGTGTGAGCTGTCTTAGTTTGGAAAAATAGCATCAATAAAGTGAACCTAGAATACTCTCACTCCTCCTCCTCTTTTTGCTGTTAGGCAAAAGTTTATGAGAAAAGTGTCAGAAAGTGCTTCAGTCTTCATCTACTTTGTTGATGGGTTGGGGAAAGAGCAAGGAGACTAAATGAAGAACCTTCAGAAGTTCAAACAGCAAACAGAAGCAGTGCTTCACTGTACAGCTCAGCGTTTGACTTGGAAAGAGATTGCATCACAACTCATCCTGGATAGGTCAGTTGCTTAGGGTGTGGTGCTGATAATGTCAAGGCTGCAAGTTTGATCGCCACATGGGACAGCTGCATATTCCTGGGGTTGGACTAAATGATCCTCAGGGTTCCTTCTAACTCTACGATTCTATGTTATGCTGGGGAGAGCATCAGCAAGTAAGCCTAAAACCAGGGTGGATAAAAATCAATGATTTTAAAAAATAAGAATAAAAAAAATTGAATTTTTTAAATAAAATGCTTTTGGAGGAAAAATCTTTCTAAAGATAGCTTTCTGTTTAAGTTACATTATACAGTGGTACCTCAGGTTACAGATGCTTCAGGTTACAGACTCTGCTAACCCAGAAATAGTACCTCAGATTAAGAACTTTACCTCAGGATGAGAACAGAAATCGCGTGGCGGCAGCAGGAGGCTCCATTAGCTAAAGTGGTACCTCAGGTTAAGAACAGCTTCAGGTTAATTACGGACCTCCAGAACGAATTAAGTTCCTAACCCGAGGTACCACTATAGTCCAAAGGTTATTCATCAAGAAATAAGCATTTGTTTTAAGTATTTCTTGTGTGCTAAAACTCAGTCTAAGTTTTTTTTTTTTAAGTTTAACCACATCAGCTAACAAACATGGATACATATGTTATAATGTACAGTGCGACCAGTAATAGTCCTGACCACTTCTTCTAGTGAAGGCAGAGTTGATAATCTTCCAATATGGAAGATGTGGGAGCTCCAAGAGTCGAGTGGCGGGTGCATTATATGCAGTCAGCCGCTGAGCTTTCCCGTCTCTGACTCCAGGGCCAGGATCATCTCTGCAAGCTGGGTTGTTAAATGTCTGGGGTTTTCACTCCAGCGCTGAAGACATCACACACATGGGAAACTCAATTGCAGCCTGTTTGCATGCATCCTAAAAGATTTACACGGGCTCCCAGTATGTTTCTGAGCACAATTCAAAGTGTTGGTGTTGCCCTTTAAAGCCCTAAGTGGCCTCGGCCCTGTATACCTGAAGGAGCGTCTCCACCCCCATTGTTCAGCTTGGACAGTGAGGGCCTTCTGGCGGTTCCCTGACTGCGAGAAGTGAAGCTACGGGGAACCAGGCAGAGGGCCTTCTTGGTAGTGGCACCTGCCCTGTGGAACACCCTCCATCAGATGTCAAGGAAATAAACAACTATCTCACTTTTAGAAGACTTCTGAAGGCAGCCCTGTTCAGTTTTTAATGGCTGATGTTTTACTATTTTACTGTGTTTTTAATATTTTCTTGGGAGTCGCTTAGAGTGGCTGGGGCAACGCAGTCAGATTTGCGGCATATAAATATATTATTATTATTATTATTATTATTATTATTAGGTTCAGAGGATGATGATTTTTTCATTAGAATGGTGTTATTAATGAGATATTCTCAAACATGCATGTTGAAGTTGACATGAATATCAGTTAGCCAACGATCCAAAAACAACTCTTTATAGTGCCAAATGAAAAAGAGTGTGGGGAAAGAATAATACAGAATGATTCCTAGTTCCTTCTTTAACAGAGATGTCTTGTGGACCCATTCTAAACGGGATTAGATTGTGAGCTCATCAATATAACCACAAGGAGATATGACTCACAATGCTTTGGTGTAAGTGCCTATGGATTTATGTTAAAAAAGAACCTTGGTTGGTTTTGTTGCACACTGCTATTTGTTTCCCATGTTACTGGGATATCACTTAAAATGTTAGACAGAAAGTTACATAAGCCTGATGGTTTATTGATCATGTCTGCACTGTATTTGCCTTCAGTGGCATGGGGCATCAATGAGAGAATACCAGTTACAAATGATTGTGATTTACAGTACATCACATCAATACTGAGTTCTGAGAAGCTTTTCTGTGAGCTGCCTGTGTCACTAAATACTGATGCTAACTGAGTTGTCTGTTTATATCATGAGCCGTGGGGAAGCGGGAAGAGTTGAAAATCATGTCCCCAACTTGAGCAAATACAGTCGTACCTTGGATCCCAAACGCCTTGGTACTCAGACGTTTTGGCTCCTGAATGCAGCAAACCCAGAAGTGAGCAGTAAACCCGGAAGTGATTGTTCCGCTTTGCGAACGTTCTTTGGAACCCAAATGTCCGACGGGGCTTCCAATTGGCTGCAGGAACTTCCTGCAGCCAATCAGATACCGCGCTTTTGTTTCTGAACGTTTTGGAAGTCGAACGGACTTCTAGAACGGATTCTGTTCAACTTCCAAGGTACGACTGTACGTTTTGTTTGGAAACATGAACATATGGAAATGTGATGTATTTCAACCAGTACTCTGGGGAACAGCATCTGGATTACTTAGAGTTCTCACCCCCATGTTGGGATCCCTTTCATTTGTGCTAATCCCACAACACAGGGGAGTCGACAGCGCATCATGTAGGAGGTGGGACTAGCCTACACAGTCTAGAAAACCCTTTTGCAGATTTGCACGAGTTCACTATGACCAGACTAGTGCTAAGGTTAAAGTAAAGGTAAAGGGACCCCTGACCATTAGGTCCAGTCGTGACCGACTCTGGGGTTGCAGCGCTCATCTCGCTTTATTGGCTGAGGGAGCCGGTGTACCGCTTTCGGGTCAGGTGGCCAGCATGACTAAGCTGCTTCTGGCAAAGCAGAGCAGCGCATGGAAACACCGTTTACCTTCCCGCCGGAGCGGTACCTATTTATCTACTTGCACTTTGACGTGCTTTCGAACTGCTAGGTTGGCAGGAGCAGGGACCAAGCAATGGGAGCTCACCCTGTCGCGGGGATTCGAACCGCCAACCTTCTGATCGGCAAGTCCTAGGCTGTGGGGTTTAACCCACAGCGCAACCCGCGTCCCGTAGTGCTAAGGTTATGACCAGTTTAATTTTAAGCAGGCTTTCCACAAGTGACACCTGTATGTGCTGCTCCAATTTGCTTGGGATGTGAATGTCATGATGTTTTCATAGGTTCTAAGCAAAGGGAGGATGAGGAAAGTGGTTTGTGATGCCGAAAATAGGGCCAAGCGAAGGAACAAACAAATAGAACGGAGTTTTCGTAACATTTTTTGCAAGCATGAAAGATTAAACAGCAACAGCAATCCAGCAGGTGTTATGACAGGTTGTTGGATGTGGGCAGACTCTCTCATACACTACTGCAGGCACACGTACAGGCAGACACAAACACACACACTTCCAGGAACATAAAATACCAGGGACACACACATGGAAACCGGCACTTGCAAATAAGTACAGATAGAACAGGCACCCACAGCCACACAAACAGGTTAAAGTAACATAAACATTGTCAGAGTGCAGTGTTATACTGTGGTACCTCGGGTTACAGGTACTTCAGGTTACAGGCGCTTCAGATTACAGATTACTCCATTAACCCAGAAATAGTACCTCAGGTTAAGAACTTTGCTTCAGGATGAGAACAGAAATCATGCGGCGGGGACGGGAGGCCCATTAGCTAAAGTGGTACCTCAGGTTAAGAACAGTTTCTAGTTAAGAATGGACCTCTAAAATGAATTAAGTTCGTAACCCGAGGTACCACTGTACACCAGCATACATCTACCTCGGGACACAATGCACTGATTTTTGCTGTTTGCTCTGGGAGAGAAATGGAAAAAATGAACTCTGTTCTGGCTGGGAGTGGAACTTTACTCACCCAAAATAGAGCTTAGGGCAGCGTACAACATAAGAAAATACAGGGGGAGAAAGAATCCTAAAATATGTGCCGAAGGATTTTAAAGCACAATTACATTCCATGTGTAGCCCCAGGAATTTTATTTTTAGGCTTTATCTCATTTTTAAAAATTTGCTGTGGATAACTTTCAGCAAAGTGACGTTTCAACCATTTCCCCTCCCCTCAGAAATACCGACAGTACATGTCAGGACTTCTGGCTCCTCCTTATGGTGTTATGGAAACTGGCTCCAACAATGACAGTAAGTACCTCAGCAAAAGTATCTGTAAAATGGGAACAATGGCGATCTTTATGTCAGGCGACCCCTGGTGTCAGAGGTGAATTTTAGGGCAGCGTGGCTGGTTCCACTGCCTTGGCGCCAAGCAGAATGGGAGGTTGGGTGGGTGCCAGATTTTGCCCTCAAGCGCTGCTGAAATTTGAAAGACCAAAGTCTGCTGTGACTGATGTAAGTGAAAAGAACCATCCCATTTGAAGAGCAACATTTAATCCTCAGAAATATTGTTCTGATGTGTCTACTGTTTTCTTACAGGAATGCCCGACAAGGATAACATGTCAAGTAGTAGTCTGTGCTCAATCTCTAAAAACTGCAATAAGGTAAATAATTTTTCTTCTTCATTTTGCCTGTAAACACCAACATATTGTTACATGGGCAAAGCAATTCTTCACAAGCAAGCCTGGGGGGAACGGCCACCACATTTTGTGCCCAGCTGTTTCTCAGTGGCCAAGGTGGGTCTTTTCTTCTTCCCTCCCATTGGCTGCAATAGAGGAAAATACGGCTTGAGCTATTTATGTTGGGTGTGCCGGTGGAACAAAGGGGCTTTGTATCAGTCCTATCCCGATACGCCACCACTGACATGCTTGGATTCTCCCAACCGTAGATGGAGGAGCTAGATGCATAAGTCCCCTCAGCTGGCCTTACGATAAATGTAAGATTGCACCCTAAATTAACTTTTGTGTGTGGAAACATTAATAAAACACAGGCGCTTCAGTTGTCAAAAAACTGTAGATGCTTATGAAACTGAATATACTTTACTAAGCCTGGGTTCTATATTGCTTCTCTGATGGCTAATCACAGTAGAAAGTGTCATTGCAACTGATATTAAAAATGAAGCGGTTTGCCAGTGTTGTTCATTGGGCCATTTCTGTTAGCAAAGTTCTCTGAGTTTATACACCACAAGTTAGGAAAAAAGTAAGACGGCAAAGAAAACGGTTGTGAAAGGCAGGCAATTTGCTTATACACTTGGCACTAATAGTATATCACCCCAAGACATTTAGATTTTGCAAGTGGAAAAAACCAAATTGAATTAATTTAAGATTTATTTTATTCAGAAGTTCAGAAACTAGTAAACGAAATTCTACAGAAATAAGCAATGTAAAATCCCCTTCTTTGCCCAAAAAGCATATAGCTTTAGGCTCCATTTAGCTTTATGGAGCAACCCGGCTGTTTCCATGCCACAATGGTTCCTGCACCACTCCCAGTGATAGCTGTAATTACCGCCCAAATGGCATATTGTCAGGTTATGTATCATACTATTGATGCATCTCCTACTATGGCAAGCGACACATGATTGTATGTTACCACATAATCTGGCCTGAGTATGTGAGAAGAAATTTCAGATGTTGCCTGGAGTGAAGTGGGAACAGAGGATGAGAACACGCGAGCATACTACTGCTCCATGTATTTGTATTTACATAAAAACTTATGTGCCACTTTTCATTCGTAAAAAGTATCAGAGTAGTTTGCAACATAGAATACAAAATATATTGGAACTAAAACAATAAGCTGTCATCGAAATCAAATTAACCACACACACATTGTTTAATAGTCAGGAAATTGCAGGGGAAAGTCTTCAACTTTATTTAATGTTACATTTACATAGGATCTAAGTTATTAATGATGAAAAGCATGGCAAAACATGACATTAGCAAAGTGCTCAGTCCATCAAGTGGTTGTGGTACAGCTATAACAGCAGCAGCAGCAGCAGCAACAACATTTATACCCCACCCACTCTGGGAAACATATATCCTGTGAACAAAGCCCCATTTTTTTATTTTGGATTGACAAAAGTCTGAAGTCATTCAGCCGACACCATAAAATAGCCACAAATACATTGATAATGCCTTTTTCTGTATAACTTACCAGCTAGGGATAGAACAACAACCAAGTTAATCTGTGTTGCCTGGATTTTTATTTTATTACATTCCCCCTTTTGTTGATTAGGCTTTTTTCTGCATGGTTGAATGTATTGCTTGTGTCTTGTAGGTTAAATAATCCATATTCTTAAAATAAATACGTAGTCTGATCTGATCAGAAGAATACTTTTGGCACTCTTTACTCACCAGCTCCATAAACAGCCACACTTTTTTCTTTTTTATTGAGGTTCACTACTTCCTGTCTGCCTGTCCGTCTGCCCTGTTTCCTTAAAGAGACTGATCTTTTAACACATCTTTTTAACCTTTAATAACGTTAGAGACATTGCTGCATATATTTGCTTTTCCTCCTGTCTTGTTACATGGTATTTCCTGTCCCACCCTTATCCTGCTTGAAAACAAACCAGTTTGGGTGAAGTTTATAATAAGATGTGCCATACCAATAGCAATTTTCATTGTGGCGAGTAACAATAAAAATTATCACTCTAAAACAAGGGTTACTACGTGAGCTTACTCGAAAGTAAACTCCACTGAGCCTATGGGCATTTAGGATTGTGTTATAAGTATACTTTTTTATATCATACCACCTGAGATTATAATTTAGTATATCAGTTAAAGGAGGAATGGAGAGAAAAGGGCAGCCACTCGGGATAAAGGGAATAGTTTTGTGGTGGAAAACAACATACAAAAACTCCATTATATAGAGGGGAAGTTGCTTTCCAAAGTATATTAGGCAAAATTGCATTTTTTTAAAAGGGTAGATTAGGAGAAATTTGCACTAGAATGCTGATGAGGGCATTTAAAATATAAATTCACAAACCAATTTAGAAATGTGGAAAATGGAGATTAAGACTAGAAAAAGGAGAACTTGATTTGCCTGTCCCTAGTCCCAACAGAGAAGCATGTTGACAGGAAGGATAAGACACTTTTGGTTCCTAAATTGCCCCCAGCATCTTGGCTACATCCAAACACTCTCTCAACAGGTGAGATGGTGCATGCTGTCCTCCATGCATTCTTCAAATGCAGCCCCATGGAGTGCCTTTGCTGTGGAGTCACTCCTCTAGGTTACAAAGGCTTGAAAGGCATCTATCTCAAGCACACAAATCTCACGCAGATAGGAATTTAGAATGGTGTCTCATGATTTATCCAAATCACTACCAGCGGATTGTTTTCCCATCTCTGCCCCTTTCGGAGCAATTAATAAATAGCCCAAAGTGTTGCAGATGATCCTGAACGTCTGAAGTTGCGTCACACGCAAGGAAAGAAAAGTAAAACAAAAGTGAAACTCGCAAGGCACCAAAGTGCGGAGGAGTCTGTGACAAATGCATTCATGATAAATCCGTCTTGACATGTGTGCAGGTCTTCACTTGTCATCGGTTCACTAGTTACATAAGATAAAGTACAAAAGCACATTGAGGTTTGCATAAGCTGCTCTTATATAAGTTGAGGGGTTGGAAAGCCCAGTCTGTAAGCAGTGACGCTATTGTTTCACACTCTCCCTTCTCCGAGCACAAGTAGTTCAGAGTTACCGATATTGCAAAGAGGCATCCATGGTACAGAGGGAAAGGATGTTGGAAAGAAGATACATGACTGTAAAACCTCGGAAGATCTTGTGGGAGTATACAGCATTTCTGTAACGATCAGCTCCTGGTTTCAAGGTGTAAACCTGCTAAATTTATCTCGTAGAGCCAGGAGTGGGCAGACTTCTGGTTTGTTGGATCTATATGGCATTCCGTAGGATGGTTGCGTCAAAGCAGCAGGTACTTCGTGCCTAAATTATGGATATAATTTAATCTCCACCCCCATCGTTCAGCCCAGACACTGAGGTCCAGCGCCGAGGGCCTTCTGGCGGTTCCCTCACTGCGAGAAGTGAGGTTACAGGGAACCAGGCAGAGGGCCTTCTTGGTAGTGGCACTTGCCCTGTGGAACGCCCTCCCACCAGGTGTCAAAGAAATTAACAACTATCTGACGTTTAGAAGACATCTGAAGGCAGCCCTGGTTAGGGAAGCTTTTAATGTTTGATGTATTACAGTATTTTAATATTTTTTTGGAAGCCGCCCAGAGTGGCTGGGGAAACCCAGCCAGATGGGCGGGGTATAAATAATAAATAATAAATTAGTAGTAATAGTAGTAGTAGTACAGGAACACAGGAAATGACTTGGGGGCACAGGATTGCAGCGTGAGATGAGATACAGTCTAATATATGCTTTGTGCCCTAGCTCCTTTGCACATGTTCAGTGTGATTCCATCACCGTCTATAAAGACACACACACACACTCCATTAGCTTTTGCAGTTGGGCAGTCGGGAAAAATAGTAATTACGGTGAGAAACAGGGTCGTCCTTTTCAAGGGTCAGTTCTTCTGACAAGTCGAGCGCATACGAGCAGCACATTTGGCACTTACATTTGAAACAGTCAAATGAACACCGCCTCACCCCATCCCGAAATCTTGCAATTATTCTTTCAACTTCGGCAGAAAAATTGAAAAAAGGAAATTTAAAAAACTTGGAAGATCTCGCAGAATCTTACAAATGTGTGCTGTGAGCACGCGTCCTACAAGTAATTCTGGAAACTAGGAGTTGCAGAGTGAAAATACAATAGGAAGCCGATGAAAGAATCAATAAATGCATGCAGCAATTGTGGCAGCCATTCTTGATGTGTGAAAAGGGAGATTGGTGACAAAGATTTCAGTGATTAATAAGGAACGAGAAAATGATTTATTGTCTGCCTGACGTTTGTTTGGAGCAGATTCTTAACGTGATCCTAATCATGTTTGCTCAAGAAGCAAACCCTAGTGATTTTAGCAGGGATCGTTTTCCAGGTAAGTACACTTGAGGATTGCAGTTCTTGAGCGGGAACTATTGCATTTCCAAGGCGTGTGCAGGCTATTATCCCATTATTTCAACACTGATGCAAAAATGCCACACAAGCATGTGGAGATTTACAGCTTTTGCAACTCTACCTTATTCATTATTTATATAAAAGGAGGAGGGAGGCTTTGGGAAGAAAGCAGAAAGCACAGAAAACAGACACACCCTCTTGTAACAGCCAGGAGGAATTGGGAGCACAGACCATTCTGTGCAAACCACCTTCTCCTTAACACCCCCTTTCTACTGAATAGGTCAGGGACATGGATCAAAACCACAAGAGGAAAAAAGTGTATGTATTTCTTTTTTTTAAAAATGCATATACCACTTTATGGTCCTTGAGAGCGTTCCAAAGGCAGTTTCTAACACAAACGCACAATTAGTAGGGTATTTTTAACAACTCTGCAATTAAAGCAATAAAGACGACAGCAACTTTTTAAATAAAAAAAGCTAAATAGGAACATACAAGTAACAGGATGCCCCTTTAACCCTGAAGAATACAAAGGTCTTTTTTGTCCCAGGAGGATGAACCCTACTAGGCAACAGACATTTTGGAAAACATTGACATCCTGCCATGCCATTCCTCATGCCCTGGCAGCGGTGGCGCTTATTTATTTCTGCCTGGGATTGCCTTGCCTGGTCACCTTCTCCCAGTGTGTTGCAGGACATTTGTGAGAGAAGCTGCCAACCGTGTGACCAAGCAAAGAGGCGGGAATCCCAGGCTATGCATTCCAGCGGGCGTTGTGCATGTGTGATGAATGCTGGCACCATTGGCTTACCCAGATTGTAAGTGATGTAGTAGTGAATGAGTAGCACTGAGGACAGAGCAGTGTGTGCTGCACAGCCATAAACCAGCCTGCTTCCAAGGTGCAGTGGAACCTCGGTTGTCGAACGCTTTGGAAGCCAAACAATTCAGAACCCGAACGCCGACAACCCGGAAGCGAATGTTGCTGTTTCAAAATGCGCCTCAGAAGTTAAACGGCTTCCGAGGCAGGCGCGTTTTTTAAAAGGAATTTGCCTACCGGCAATTGTGGTTCGGTTGTCGAATGTTTCGGAAGTTGGACAATCTTCCAGAACGGATTACGTTTGACAACCGAGGTTCTACTGTACCAGAGTGGTCAGCTTCTGTATGTAGAATGGGAGGGGCACTGTCTTGACAGTGGTACCTCTGGTTGCAAAAGGGATCCATTCCGGAGGCCCATTCGCAACATGAAAAGAGCGTAACCCACAGCAGCGTGTCTGCGCATGCGTGTGATGCCATTTTGCGCTTCTGCGCATGCGCGAGCGGCGAAACCCAGAAGTAATCCTTTCCGGTACTTCCGGGTCGTCGTGGGATGTAACCTGAAAGAACGTAACATGAAGCGGACGTAACATGAGGTATGACAGTATTTGCCTCATGTAGAAAGATGTCTTGGGTCAGACCTCTGTTGTACCATTATAAAAAGCTGAGGGAAGAGAGGCCTTTGACTTAGGGAAGGAGTTCCCTTGGTTGAAGGGCACAAACAGAAAAAGCTCTCCTCAAAGGGAAAAGGCAAATATCACACTTTTTGTGGTTGACTAAGGCGGCCACTTCCTATCTTCGGCAGATTTCTGCAGTCTTGATTCTGGAAGCACAAATAATTTAAGTACCTGTGCTGTATTTGGTGTACAGGGAAGACGATCCATTATTCTTGCCTAAATTAAAACACTTCCAGCAAACCATTTCCATCTTCCCACTGAGAATGGCTATGAAAAATAGGGCCTCAGTCTGTGGACTGAGTATATGCTGGAGTTTCATCTTTGGAGCACTTTATTCAATTCATGCAAAACTGTTTTAGCAGCTGTTAACGCTGTAGCAGAGAAGCATGGAAATGACAGGAAAATAAGACATCATTAGTTGTGTTCCAATCTTTATGCATGTGTTTGTGCACAGACTGTATTCCGCCTAAGCGTTCCTTTCCTTTTGACACTGGCCGCGATGTGTCATTTTGGGTAATGGTTGGGCCATTTTATGTGTCTTAAAGTGGAAGGCATTTATAGTTGCAGCGCTCTATGTAATGCTAAATAATGCATGCCTGGTGTATCATTCTAACGTACGTTGGTTGCTCTGATTGCACAAAAATATTTTAAAAGTCCACATTTTAGCAGTTTTAGGGATAAACAGAAGCTTGTTCGAATTACTCCTCTTCAGATGAGGCGTTTCTTCAATTTCAGCTGTCAAGCAGGGGTCAAATTAGATTTTACAAAAGGTACTTGTAACTTTCCTCCCAAGGGTGAAAAGATGGGCTTTGGGGAGAGTTGTGGTTTTGTTCTGAAAAAATAGCACGGGAAAGGGTTAAGCAGCTTGCCTCACCCATTTCACCCATAGCTCACATGCTTTGCATCCCGAAGGTGTGAAATCTGCTCTGGAGGGAGAAACCTAAATTTAGGGATTTAATTGTACAAAGCTGGATCACTCGCATAGTAGGAAGCATAGAGGGAAGATGTGAATCTTTCGAACAGTTACAGGATAGTTTTAGTGTATGTGCAAAGTTGGCTGAGAAAAGGCGACTCGGAACTTCTATTAAAAAAAACCGGCATATGAATTTTCAATTACACAGGGCTTCCCTCCCCCCCCCTTTTTTTGCTACTGATATCTGCATCCCATCGCCATGTTTTAACTCAGTAGCTGTTTAGGCATCTTTCTGTTTTCATCTAAATGTAGAACCTAGTTATTCTTGATTGCGACAAATGATACTGTGGAAAATTGCATATTTCACGTCTTCTCAGACTTCCGACATTTTCAGTTTTCGTATGTTCATTTATTTATTTATTTTTCTTTTGAAAAACCCACTTCCACGTTTGTTTACTTTTATCACTGCCCCCTTCGTTTCTTTCACTTAAATTTTATTTTTCAGACTCCTTTCATTGATCATCACATCCCAATCCGTCCAGCTACAGCCAATGTAGAGGTAAAGAGGTTAGATGTACAGCAGTCCTGGGTTACTATAGAAACTGAAGTGCTTTGGGGTTATCCAATTACCCACCCTGCCATTGCAATGATGCTCTGACTGTAATATATCTGAGTAAATTAGCTTCGTGTTGTCTCATTGCATTAAGTGTGAATACTCTAGAATAAAGTGTTTACCTGAGGACTTTGCAACAGTGCCCGGAAGTCATCAGTATATGTAACTTACTTTTTTACCCGTGCTATCTAATAAATACCTCACCGTTAGTGTTGTTGCCGTGCTACTTGCAATGCAACATAACTGATAAGTTGTTTTGAATTACTAGAGGCTACAGATAGAACATAACTGGTTGGATCAATAAAATATCAGGGGGAACTCCTTTCTGTTAAGGCATTTGGCTTTCCTGGCTGCTCCCTCATCTCAGGACAGTTCACAACATAAAATCACAACATAAAAATCAGACTCGATGAAACTGCAGTGTAAACGAACACAGACAAAAGTGAGAAAGTGCACCAAGCCGATCTACACTCAAACCCAATTTTGCTCTGTTTGCTTTAGGTGTAGGCGCTCTCATAGACACACACAGCAAAGGTGGCATTTTTCCATCTCCGCCTTATTAAGCAGTTGGTCCCTTACTTTCTCGCCCTGATCTGGCCACAGTGATCCATGCGATGGTCACTTCCAGGCTTGATTATTGTAACTTGCTCTACGCGGGGCTGCCTTTGAAGCTGACCCAGAAACTCCAGCGGGTGCAGAATGCCGCGGCGAGGCTCCTTACTTGCTCCTTACTCCTTGCTGCAGGATCATCCAGTGTTTTACCAACTGCACTGGCTCCCGGTGGAGTACAGGGTCAGATTTAAGGTGCTGGTTTTGACCTTTAAAGCCCTATGCAGCCTAGGACCCACATACCTACGGGACCGCCTCTCCTGGTATGCCCCACGGAGGACCTTAAGGTCCAAAAATAACAACACTGGAGGTCCCAAGTCATAATGTGGCTAGATTAGTCTCAACTAGGGCCAGGGCCTTTTCAGTACTGGCCCCGACTTGGTGGAACGCTTTGTCACAAGAGACTAGGGCCCTACGGGACTTGACATCTTTCCGCAGGGCCTGCAAGACAGAGGTGTTCTGCCTGGCCTTTGGCTTGGACTTAGTCTGTCCCTTATTTTTCCTTCCCCTTACGGTTATGATCTATGGGCTACTTTTAAAATGAAGCTGCATTTTAAATTGCATTTTAAACTGTATTTTAAATTTTTTTCCTATTATGTTTTTTATTGTAATTTTAGTGGTGTTAGTTGCCCTGGGCCCGGCCCTGGCTGGGGAGGGTGGGGTATAAATAAAAATTTATTATTATTATTATTACACGTAGACCTGCTATTACACACACCTCGAAAGGACGGATTCATTTCAGTGTCCTTGCATGTGCAAATTCCTTGGCAGAAACTAGGAAGTGCACACCCTGTGCAGCTGAGGTGCATAGATCCCTGGATTGGTTATATCCTGCAGATCCAAGGAGATCTACAAACATGGGGGCAAATGTACACATCCCATTATGACATTAAAGCCTAGATTAATAAGCTTCATTGCATTGTCAAAAAAAACCCATATTTGTAAATACCACTGTTATATAAAAGTCTTTTCAGGAAAACAGAAAAGCTTAAAATATTTCTTCCCTGCTTCTTCCTCCTCCTCCTCCTCCTCCAGGTTCCATCAGAAAGAATCCTTCAAGCTGGGAAAGTATTACGGAACGCCATCCTCTCCCGAGCCCCTCACATGATAAGAGACCGTAAATATCACCTGAAGACGTACAGGTATTTGTGAGCAGCTGATTGCATAACGGTTTGGGGGCCCTTACATATTGCGAGCACCATCTAGTGACTTTTAATTGTAGCTTGCTGCTTTTTGAGGCTCTCAAAAACGGTCGTACCTTGGTAATAATAATAATAATAATAATAATAATAATAATAATAATAATTTATTTATAACCCTCCCATCTGGCTGGGTTTCCCCAGCCACTTTGGGTGGCTTCCAACAAAGCACTAAAATACAATAACCAATTAAACATTAAAAGCTTCCCTAAACAAATGTCTTCTAAAAGTTTGGTAGTTATTTTTCTCTTTGACATCTGTTGGGAGGGCGTTCCACAGGGCGCGTGCCACTACCGAGAAGGCCCTCTGCCTGGTTCCCTGTAACTTGGCTTCTCGCAGTGAGGGAACCGCCAGAAGGCCCTTGGCGCTGGACCTTAGTGTCCGGGCAGAACGATAGAAGTGGAGACGTTCCTTCAGGTATACTGGATTTAGCGCTTTAAAGGTCAGCACCCACACTTTGAATTGTGCTCGGAAACATACTAGGAGCCAGTGTAGGTCTTCCAAGACCGGTGTTATAAGGTCTCGGCGGCCGCTCCCAGTCACCAGTCTAGCTGCCGCATTCTGGATTAGTTGTAGTTTCTGGGTCACCTTCAAAGGTAGCCCCACGTAGAGCGCATTGCAGTAGTCCAAGCGAGAGATAACTAGAGCATGCACCACTCTGGCGAGAAAGTCTGCGGGCAGGTAGGGTCTCAGCCTGCGTACCAAATGGAGCTGATAAACAGCTGCCCTGGACACAGAATTGACCTGTGCCTCTATGGACAGCTGTGAGTCCAGAATGACTCCCAGGCTGCGCACCTGGTCCTTCAGGGACACAGTTGCCCCATTCAGGACCAGGGAGTCCTCCACATCTGCCCGTCTCCTGTCCCAAAAAACAGTACTTCTGTCTTGTCAGGATTGAACCTCGATCTGTTAGCCGCCATCCATCCTCCAACCACCTCCAGACAAACGGAATCCGTTCCGGAAGTCTGTTCGATTTCCAAAAACGTTCGACAACCAAGTCGCAGCTTCCGATTGGCTGCGGGAGCTTCCTGCACGCAATCAGAGACCACGGAAGCCCTGTTGGATGTTTGTCTTCCAAAGAACGTTCGCAAACCGGAACACTCATTTTTTTCTGGGCTTGTGATGTTCGGGTGAAAACGTTCAAGTCGCAGGGCTTTTGGGACCCAAGGTATGACTGTACCTTGCGATACGATGGCACCCCACCAAGTACAGATTGAAAACGATAGCCCTAAGTGTGTCTCATTCTAGTCTGTTAAATAGAAGAAATGATGCATGTATAGGCTAGGCAATTGGGTTCAGACAAAGAGCCAGTGTGGTGTAATGATTATAGTGTGCTGGACCATGATCTTGGAGACCAAGGTTCAAATTCCCACTCAGTCATTAAGCTCATTGGGCCAGTTGCCATCTCTTAGCCTAACCTACCTCACAGGGTCATTGTGAAGGTGAAATTGGGGGAGAATGAGAACCATGTACATGCCACCTTGAGCTCCTTGGATGAGAATGGTGGTATATAAATGCAAATAATAATAATAATAATAATAATAATAATAATAATAATAATGGCAAAAGCCATATGGTGGGGTACCATTATGGCAAATCTGTGAATTTCTCATTTTCCCTGTTAAGTTCAGGTCTCTACATTTCAACATCAGTTTGATGATCAGTTTTTTAAAGTCCTCGTGAAATTTACGTCAGCATTTCAGAGCCAATGTCTCCTAATGTGCAGATTTTTGTATGTTGCTTTTGCCTAATCTGCACACTTTACGTAGTAAATGCATTTGTGGTTGGAGAATTGCACTGCAGAATTTGGGAAAGTGCAGATTTTGAAGGATGGCTGTGTTCCTCTTCATATACAGTTTCAGGAAGTAGGTAGATTTGCCCTTTAATAGGCAAACTGAATTTCTCCTGTAGCCCAAAGTGCCACGTGAACAATAACATTCTTTAAATGTCCAATTGCATGCTTAAATTGGGCCTGTCCCCTTAGATTTGGCTTCAGTGTACTTGTAATTCTTTCTCCCTCCCTCTGTTTTAGTAGATATAGGTTCATGTTTATTATCGCTCATGCTTCTGTGTATCCTGCTGGTGGCAGCACTGCCTTGGGTAAACTAAATTATCTGTGTAGTTCTGCCTGAATAGAAATTTAAAACTAAGGATAGTTAACCTACCTTTCTTTCTTTCCCCCTACTAATAGTAATAGTAATATGGTGCACCTTCTCAAGAGGACTGAATAAATTAATTAAATGCTCTTTAGGGCTTCGCTTTTCTCTTGCTAATAGTAAATATGTGTGGGAAGTTAGGAGCTGGGGATTTATTATTTTTTCTATATTAGGAACGAAATAGGTTACAAAGATTTATTTTATGCAACTTGCAATCATTTGAATTACACAGAACTCCTCATCAGAATGGAAAACAAACCTTCATCTAGGAACAGATGAGGTTTTCTTTTTTTTGTTTTCATCACAGTGAAACTCAAGAAAGGATAGCTCTAGCCCAGTCATAGGCAAACTCGGCCTGCCAGCTGTTTTGGGACTACAACTCCCATGATCCCTAGCTAACAGGACCAGTGGTCAGGAATGATGGGAATTGTAGTCCCAAAACATTTGGAGAGTTGAGTTTGCCTGTGCCTGCTCTAGCCTATCAGAATATAGTTCCGTTGGAATTGACCCTTTATTATTGAATCAGGGGTCCACAGATTTCAATGGGCCTTGGTAGCCGGCCACTATCTGTAGTCTGATCCAAACTCTCTCCTCCTCCTAAATCCCCTGGCACATGCAGAAGACTCGAGGAAGATGAGAGACCAGCCTCACATTTTGTCCCAGGCTTTCCAGATACAGTCATACCTCGGGTTGAAGTTGCTTCAGGTTGAGCGCTTTCGGGTTTCGCCGCTCGCGCATGTGCAGAAGGTCAAAATGACGTCATGCACGAAAGCGGCAAATCACAGCACGTGCAGACACGGGTTGCATTCACTTCAGGATGCGAACTGGGCTCCGGAACAATCCCATTCATATCCAGAGGTACCACTGTATGGTGGTACCTTGGTTTACAAACTTAATCCATTCCGGAAGTCCATTCTTAAACCAAAGCATTCTTCAACCAAGGCGTGTTTTCCCATAGCAGTGGGGGACTCAGTCTACAAATGGAACACACTCAACAGGAAGCGAAACATGTTCTGCTTCCAAGGCAAAGTTCACAAACCAAAACCTCTGGGTTTGCAGCGTTCTTAATTCAAGTTGTTCATAAACCAAGGTACCACTGTACTTGAAAGCAGTGAAAATCCCTTCTGCTGCTTCTGAGGGCCTTCAAAAGATGGCACGGGGAGAGTTATTTATCACTCGGTTCCATGCTCTGAAACACACTCGCTTTTCCCTTGTGCCTTTACAGTATACAGACTGAATGGCCCTCTCTCTTCATCAAGTTCCAGGAGACTTGGGGAGGGCAGACTAGTTGCCGCTCTTCCGAGTCTGCTGGAGGAAAGGATGCAAAGCGAGTGCTTTCAAAGCATACAACAAAATGAGTGAACTGTCCCCACTTCGCTCTTTGAAGTCAGACACCAGAGGCTGTGATACAAGAGAGAGAGTGCCATTGTTTGCAAATCTCTGCAAAGCCCAGTATAAAATGAGAGAACCAAGGGAGAGTCTGTTTTTCCCACCTGGCATTCAGTGAGAGAGCCTTCCCTCTGAATTCTCTGTGGTGTGTGGAGAATTTGGGAGAGGCAGGAAGGATAAAGGAGGCCTCTCGTGTTTCCCCAGGATTGGGGAAAAATGTTTTCCAGGCCGTTTTCCTCATTCCTTAAAGCAGGCATAGGCAAACTTGGCCCTTCAGGTTTTGGGACTACAATTCCCATCATCCCTGACCACTGGTCCTGTTAGCTAGGGCTGATGGGAGTTGTAGTCCCAAAACATCTGGAGGGCCAAGTTTGCCTATGCCTGGCTTAAAGAGAAAACCTGTGATGCATAATCCTGTATCCAGTGTCTTGCCATTTTCTTCAAAGTCCCTTTCTTGACCTGGTTCCATTTACTTCTAAATAGTTATTATATATCAAATGTTTAAAACCAGCAGATGATGTAAAACATTTTTTAAATAAAAAAAATATTTATTTCTTCCCTCAGACAGTGCTGTGTAGGAACAGAACTGGTAGACTGGATAATGCAGCAGAGTTCGTGCGTTCATTTACGGACGCAGGCGGTGGGCATGTGGCAAGTATTGTTGGAAGAAGGTGTTCTCAATCATGGTAAGAGAAGCTCTTTTGCTTTATAGGAAATTCCTCCCACTCGGATCAGTGTTTCCCAAACGTGGGTCTCCAGCTGTTTTTTTTGTGTGGACTACAACTCCCATCATCCCTAGCCAACAAGACCCAGTGGTCAGGGATGATGGGAATTGTAGCCTGAAAACAGCTGGAGACTCAAGTTTGGAAAACACTTTACTAGATCCATGGCATAGATTCCTTAGCAATCCCAAAAGGGATCACAGTTCTTTTAGGAGCATAACCATCTGTGAAAATACATAATATTATGGGGTGTCTTTGGAATGTCAGTATTTTGTGGGAGGGATTTGAGTACATACTGGGAAATTTGGAATGTGCAATTCAAATGGTGAGGAAGGGGGTTGGTATGCTTTTGCCTCAACTTAATTTATTGATTTTTAAAAAAAATTATTTATTTATTTTCTATACCGCCTTTCATCAAAATATCTCAGGGCGGTTAATGTCCATTTCTTTTGTAAACTGGTGGGATTTTGTTGAATAGTTGGCTACCACCCATTGAGTTTTATAGCAGTAAGGAGGGTTTTTTAAAAAACAGCCCCATACTTACATCTGTGTAACTCTGGGTTATGTGATGCTTCGGGATTGTGCAATGCTAACAGTGTCATGGCACTTAGGAACTTGCTTATAGATAGATAGAAATGTTTGGTGAGATAATGGCCCTTTTATAATAATAGTAATTTATTATTTATACCCCGCCCATCTGGCTAGGTTTCCCCAGCCACTCTGGGCGGCTCCCAACAGAATATTAAAAACATGATAAAACATCAAACATCAAAAACTTCCCTAAACCGGGCTGCCTTCAGATGTCTTCTAAAAGTCAGATAGTTGTTTATTTCCTTCGCATCTGATGGGAGGGCGTTCCACAGGGCAGGCGTCACTACCGAGAAGGCCCTCTGCCTGGTTCCTTGTAACCTCACTTCTCACAGTGAGGGAACTGCCAGAACGCCCTCGGAGGAGGACCTCAGTGTCCGGGCTGAACGATGGAGGTGGAGATGTTCCTCTTGACTGCAAAGGCAGAAAGAACACGCCAACCCCCAACACTCCTTTGTGTACCAGCCCTACTCCTCCACTGCCAAATTCCGTGCTTATCTCTGAAGGGGCTTGCATTGCCAATTGCAAGGAGGCTCGTAAGCATGTATACCCCTTTTGTGGTCAGACTGAATTCATGAAGAGGCAAGTGTGTCTTAACTATGCAGGTACTACATGAGAAGGATTTCTGCTAACATAATGGGGATTTCCCCCTGCCCACCCCTGCCCACACACCCAGTTGGCTTTGGGGAGTTGGGAAAACCACCAGAACAGTGCTTGAGGGGAGGAGAAGGGTGCATAGCTGTCAACTTACAGATTTGAAAATAAGGGACCAGCAGCCTTGAAAATAAGGGACCAGCGGCCAAAATAAGGGACCTGCAGTCTCACCTGTTCCAGGCACTCCAGTCTTCCTGTCCTCCTGAAGTCTGGTCAAACTCATGCTGGTAGCTTCGAGTACACTGTCCAACCAACTTTGTAACCAGAGGTTTAACTGAACAGAATCTGA
This sequence comes from Podarcis melisellensis, assembly GCF_964234715.1. Taxonomy (NCBI): domain Eukaryota; kingdom Metazoa; phylum Chordata; class Lepidosauria; order Squamata; family Lacertidae; genus Podarcis; species Podarcis melisellensis. Next base: position 115,556,246 of record NC_138528.1, on the reverse strand, counting down.
ATCACATGCACCACAACTGAATCACATGCACCACAACTATGCAGCCTCAACTTAAGATGGCTCCCCGGCCTGGCTTTGCACTGCAAATTTTGCAGCAGCACGTGCAACAAAATGGCGTCCAACATTCAAAAAACCCCTCAGCTTGCATTAACTAGCCACACACAAGGCATGCAAGCTCCACCCCCCAGTCGTTCTTAGACTTCTTATTGGGTGAGCAACACAGCCAAGCAACACAGTTTGAGCCTCCCTCCTCTCTGGCCGGCAGGGAGGGAGGGAGGGAGAGGAGCTGCTTCCTTTGAAATTTAAGGGGCATCATTTAAGGGACATCCATCAATAAGGGACAGCAACGGAACATGGCGCTGGAATAAGGGACTGTCCCTTCAAATAAGGGACACTTGACAGCTATGGAGGGGTGGGGAATCTTTCTCTCTGGCAAGCCAAAATGCTTGCCCTGATGCAGTGATCAGAAGACAGTGACTTTGAAGTTCTCCCATTGAGAACTAGGCTTCCAGGCCATGATATCTTGGTTAAGCTATAATGCCTTCCTGTCCTAATTGTTACATTTGTATTGATGATGTTTTCAGTGGATCAAGAACAAAACTTCCAGGACAAATACTTGTTTTATCGGTTTTTGGACGATGAGCATGAAGATGCCCCGATGCCAACTGAGGAAGAGAAGAAAGAATGCGATGAAGAACTGCAAGACACCATGCTTCTCCTCTCGCAGATTGGACCAGACGCCCATATGAGGATGATCCTCAGAAAGCCGTAAGATAATCAACAATTACTGACTTGTCTCTGACAGCAGGTTGATACATTTCGAACCTTGAGCCTTATTCCCATTGCTAGATAACTAGGTTGCCACTTGCCCTTCAAGAACTCTATGGCCACAGTCCAACATTTGCCTGACACCTTTCTCCTGTGAGAAACCTACTTAGGATAGGATGATTTGAAAGGATAGGATAATTTGAGGTTGCTTTTCAGTTTCTTCCTTTCTTTGTATTTAAAAAGCCAAAGGTAAAATAAACGAGAGGTGCATGCAGCTTGGAGCTTGGCTGTCAGTGTAAGAGAGAGTACAGTGGTACCTGGGGTTGCATACGCTTCAGGTTACATACCCTTCAGGTTACACACTCCACTAACCCAGAAATAGTGCTTCAGGTTAAGAACTTTGCTTCAGGATAAGAACAGAAATTGTGCTCCGGCGGTGCGGCAGCAGCAGGAGGCCCCATTAGTTAAAGTGGTGCTTTAGTTAAAGGTTAAGAACAGTTTCAGGTTAAGAACGGACCTTCGGAATGAATTAAGTACGTAATCCGAGGTACCACTGTATGAAGCTGTTTTGGATAAGTTTGTTGATTTCTTCCAGCAGTGTCTTGAGGAAAGTCACTTGCAAAAATTCCTTCAGCTTTCTGGGTCCTTCTTGTCCTTACCCCTTTGCTTCCCTTCTCACCTCATCAGCCTATGAGTCATGCTGTCATGTAGCCTTTGTATTTTAAGTTGAAGGCATCTATTCCAGTATCCCTGTTGTATATGAATACCTTAAGATCTTTCTCGAAGGACCAGTTCTGCCTTTCTCCACAGTCTGCAGGATGTTGGAAGGCCTCAAAGAGGCAAGGCCTTTCCATCTTTGGCACCAGAATTGTGGAACTCCTTGAAGACATTCTGTTAATTCTCTTCCTTCCATTTATGTATACAAATAGATTTATGCTATTTGTATGTGATGTGAAGAGAAAAGAGGGTACACTATTGTTTTCACTCTTATACCCTCTGTTTGTGAAAGCCAATGAGCTATATTAATAGATTAAATAGGGGTGTCCTTTCACTTTAATATATCAGAGTCTAATGTCTTCCTTTTCTTCAGAGTAGTTACAATAACATCTGAGAGGAACAGTAGCTCTCTATAGTTTGATTTTCTTTGGTGGGGGGGATTATGTCCCAATGCATTCATAATCAGTCCATAGATCTAATATCTCCAAATATTACCTGGATACCACTGTTTGTTTTAGCCACTTCAGAAATTGATCCTATAGGTTGCTTCAGTATAAGCTAATGTATTTTTAATCTTTTGTTGGAAGCCGCCCAGAGTGGCTGGGGAAACCCAGCCAGATGGGCGAGGTATAAATAATATATTATTATTATTGTTGTTGTTGTTGTTGTTGTTGTTGTTGTTGTTGTTGTTGTTAGCTAGACTCCATGCACACCTAAAATGGTAGCCAAATTTTTTTCCAAAAGTTCTACAGAATTTCCACCTCCAACTTTTCCTTTCTATTTACCTCATGTGACCTTTTGTATTTGCATGCAGGTAACATGAAACAGGTGGCGCTGTGGGTTAAAGCCTCAGCGCCTAGGACTTGCCGATCGAAAGGCCGGCGGTTCGAATCCCTGCGGCAGGGTGCGCTCCCGCTGCTCGGTCCCAGCGCCTGCCAACCTAGCAGTTCGAAAGCACCTCCGGGTGCAAGTAGATAAATAGGGACCGCTTACCAGCGGGAAGGTAAACGGCGTTTCCGTGTGCGGCTCTGGCTCGCCAGAGCAGCGATGTCACGCTGGCCACGTGACCCGGAAGTGTCTCCGGACAGCGCTGGCCCCTGGCCTCTTAAGTGAGATGGGCGCACAACCCCAGAGTCTGTCAAGACTGGCCCGTACGGGCAGGGGTACCTTTACCTTTACCTTAACATGAAACATAAAACAGGGATGTGGGTGGCACTGTGGGTTAAACCACAGAGCCTAGGACTTGCCGATCAGAAGGTCGGCGGTTTGAATCCCCGCAACGGGGTGAGTTCCCGTTGCTCAATCCCTGCTCCTGCCAACCTAGCAGTTCAAAAGCACCTCAAAGTGCAAGTAGATAAATAGGTACCGCTCTGGTGGGAAAGTAAACGGCGTTTCCGTGCGCTGCTCTGGTTCGTCAGAAGCAGCTTAGTCATGCTGGCCACATGACCCGGAAGCTGTACGCCGGCTTCCTCAGCCAATAAAGCGAGATGAGTGCTGCAATCCCAGAGTCGGTCATGACTGGACCTAATGGTCAGGGGTCCCTTTACCCTTTACCTAACATAAAACTACCATTCTTTTCCGTCTATAAGATGCCCCCATGTATAAGACACTCTCAAATTTAAGAAAATGGGGGGAGATGGCACAGAGTTGTTGATCTTTTCTTGCGGAGGATTACCCAGAGTTGTTGAACTTTTTTGGGGGGGAGCCCCACGGTTGTGGAGCAGTTTTTTTGGGGGGTGGGATGGTGAAATGCCAAACCAAATATCACTCACCTAAGTGGCAAATGCTAACCCTCGCAAGCGACGCAAGCCAAATTGCCGACCACTGCATTGGACAATCTACCTGTGTACCAAAAAAACAACAACCCAACAACATGGGTCTCAGATGGCCTTTTCCCTTTTCGCTGGAGTATGGCAAGACCTCTGACCCAGCAGAGGATTTGAGTCGCAAACCCGGAAGTGAGTGTTATGGTTTGCAAACGTTCTTTTGGAACTCGAATGTCCGACACAGGTTCCGCAGCTTCCGATTGGCTGTAGGAGCTTCCGTTCGACTTCCGAGGATTCCGTTCGACTTCCGAGGTATGACTCTACTCCACTGTTCCCCACATATGTAAATCTATATATCAGGGAGAAAAGTTCTAATCTCCTCCTCCTCCTTCAAGTTTGAGTATGGTTCCTATCATGGGAAGTCCCTATGAATAGGGTCCCTATCATGTTAGTCCTGATCTGTAGTCCGTGGTACAGTCCAGAAACAGATTTACTGTCTAATCTGTGGGAACCTGCCCTAGTTTTGACAAGTTATCTTGGCCATACGATTAAAGTTTACAAGAGGTGTAGAATATTGGCTCTGTATTGGCTTGAAAAAATACTTGCCATTTGCATATCAGCACAGCTGCTGCCTTTGACATGCAACTCCCCAAGAGGATGCAAAAAACTCGCATAATTACCGTGAAAGAAATAATGCAATTTCAAAAAGAAAGAAAAAACATGCTGAAAAGATCACTTTGAGCATTTGATTGTATAATGACGCTGTTGCTTTAAAAGGTGCTTTCTATTGTTTCCAATTTGAAACTCACTTGCAGAATGTGTCACTTGTTTTGACAGGCAACTTTAAAAATTCTCTATTTATTACATTAACTGCTACGTTTTAACTGTCAATTGATGAAAGGAAGCCTGTAGTGTTGTTGTTTTTTTTTAAAAAAAAAAGAAGGGAGAAAAGAAAGCTGTAAGGGGGGGGGACTGGCAGACTCTTGTTGCTATTGGTAAGGTTGTTTCTCTCCCTGCCACCCGCCACATTCCTTTTTAAAAACATGCATTGCTAGAAATGTAAAATTAGCTTCCTTTTCAGTGCAAGCAACAAAGCTGCGAGTAGAAATCCATAGTTTATGCGCCTGGAATTTATTTTTTGAAAGCTGTGACTTAATGTTTTTAAAATTTTATTTGGCAATTCAGGAATGACAACCTAAATTGAATTTTTATTTACTAATCTGTATCTAGCTGGTTGCACAAATTCAAGCAGTTAAAAACAATGAATCTAATCCAGCATTTAACAAGGAAATTGCTAACTGTAATATGCAGTTGCTGTGTGACGAGGCTATGGATCCTTTCTTGCTACTTTGCCCAGTTTTCCAAGTGCCGTACTGGGTATGTTACAAGATCTCTTGCAGTCTTAAAAAATACTAATGACAGTTATGGGAAAGCCCCATTTTGATCACCTGGGGGGGAGCAGATTTACTCCTTTTCCAGCACCGTTTTTCTCATTAAAATCCCTCCCCTCCTTCCCACTATCAGCCCTTAAGGTCAAGACAAACAGCAGGCCAATATCAGCAGCCAATACATATTGGCAAGTACTGTGACCCACTGCATTCCCTTGCCTGCTCAGCCCAGTGGAAGGGGGTGCGGTGGGGGCGGTCTGACCCGGGTGTCACCAATGAGGGGAGTGACAAAATGCCGGGAAGCAGTCACCGCGGGGCCCGCAGCACGCCCAAGCCACGTGTCTCTCCTGGGAGTGACATGGTGGCTTGGCTGCCCGCAGGCTCCATGCTGCCCCAAACGGTCTGCCCGCTGCCTCCCCCTCAGCTGTAGGGCAGCTGAGTGGGAGGAGGCAGGCAGACCCCTCGGAGCATCCTGCCCTGGCTGGCCCCGCATCCACGGGCGGCTGGCCCCACCCCTGGGCACAGGCCACATGCGCCACCCCAGGCGCCCGGTTGGCTTGCTCTACTGCTGGCTCACCCCCCAGAATATTGCACACAAACACGGCCCACCAGGGATGGCGGAAGCCACAGTGCTTTTGCACTCACCAAACACCTCCCCTGATCTAGCTGGTTGGCTGACATACCCAATGTTGGCACAGGAATTGGTTATGAGGGAGCCGGGTCACCACTGTTCTGTTCATATAAAAACAGTGTGGAAAGGAAGGTGGGAAGTCAAGTTATAAGAGAAATGTATAACATTTGAAGTTTGAAATTAATTACAGTGGTACCTCGGGTTGTGGAAGACAGAAGTGCCTCGCATGCTCTGGCCCATGGGGTCACAAAGAGTCGGACACGACTAAACGACTAAACAACACCACCACCTCAGGTTACATACGCTTCAGGTTACAGACTCCGCTAACCCAGAAATATTACCTCGGGTTAAGAACTTTGCTTCAGGATGAGAACAGAAATCGTGCTCCGGCGGCAGCAGCAGGAGGCCCCATTAGCTAAAGTGGTGCTTCAGGTTAAGAACAATTTCAGGTTAAGAACAGACGAATTAAATACTTAACCCGAGGTACCACTGTAGTTAAAGTTATGAAAATGTAATTAAAAAATATTTATTTATTTTAAAAGAAGAGTTTGGATTTGATATCCCGCTTTATCACTACCCTAAGGAGTCTCAAAGCGGCTAACAATCTCCTTTTCCCTTCCTCCCCCACAACAAACACTTGGTATCTGAAGAAGTGTGCATGCACATGAAAGCTCATACCAAGAACTAACTTAGTTGGTCTTTAAGGTGCTACTGGAAGGAATTTTTTTTGTTTTGACTATGGCAGACCAACATGGCTACCTATCTGTATCTGTGAGGTGAGTGAGGCTGAGAGACTTCAGAGAAGTGTGACTAGCCCAAGGTCACCCAGCAGCTGCATGTGGAGGAGCAGAGACACGAACTTGGTTCACCAGATTACGAGTCTACCGCTCTTAACCACTACACCACACTGGCTCTCATTTTGGGACACATCACTGTTGTTGTTGTTGTTTAGTCATTTAGTCGTGTCCGACTCTTCTTGACCCCATGGACCAGAGCACGCCAGGCACTTCTGTCTTCCACTGCCTCCCGTAGTTTGGTCAGGCTCATGTTTGTGGCTTCGAGAACACTGTCCAACCATCTCGTCCTCTGTCGTCCCCTTTTCCTTGTGCCCTCCATCTTTCCCAACATCAGGGTCTTTTCCAGGGAGTCTTCTCTTCTCATGAGGTGGCCAAAGTACTGGAGCCTCAGCTTCATGATCTGTCCTTCCAGTGAGCACTCAGGGCTGATTTCCTTAAGAATGGATGCATTTGATCACAACACTACAGTTCCCTATACAATGCCTGGCATATGGTAGACCCTAAATAAAATTATATTGACTGCCATCTTTGTCCTTTTCACCCTGATCTTTTTTCTTCTTGGACAGAGGTTTATTCAAGTTTGCAGCAAGAACAGGGATAAGCAGGCACTGTGAGGCACAGCAGTGCTTATATACCGAGATACAATTTTCATTCTTGTCTACACGGCAGCAGCGGAGAAGCTCGGTGTCTGTGACCTTGATAGACTACTCAAGCAGCCAACGGTGTTTATTGATCATGTAATTTCAACCAGGCTCTCCCGTCCACTAATGTGTAGTTTGCTTCTCCCAGAACCTCCCATTTACTTTATCTTGGGTATAACTAAGACATAGCTCACCCAACGGGTTTCCTGCAGAAAGTAGGTCTTCACACAGCAGGATCCGAGAAATCTACATCATTGGTGCATCACACCGCTTAATATCTTCCCATACCTGGACAAGCAGAAGTCTGAGGTGCCTCTGCAACAGACCGTGTGACATTTTCACTCGTGTTAAAGGAAAGCTTAATGTATATATAAATCAGAACGGCATGTCTACCAGATAAAAAGCAGGTCGTTAATGCAGTGGGAATTTAGGGGCTTATACCTGCGCGGCTGCTTACCAAAACCAATAAAAAAAACCCCCAAAGAAATGCAAGCGTGCTCACACATAAAATAAAAAGCACTGTTGAAATACTGCCAGCAAATAATAAAAAGATGATATCCATACAATTAAAAACTTCTAATGAGGTGCTGCTTTTAAAAGGTAATGATGACATGGAAAGGGGGAAAACAGAGTCAGCGTTTTGATCTTGAGCCTGCCAATCTTCAAATATGCCCAAGTAGCAGTCACATTTGCAATTATCACCAGATATGACTTTCCAGAGCAGCCCTTTTCTCAGTCCAACCAACAACTGATGTGGATTTGGTGGGAAATCAAGAAAGGGCCTTTTTAGTGGCTATATCCAGATTTTGAAAATTCATTTTCAAAGATGTTCATTTAGCCTCCTTGTTGCTCGGTTTCTGGCAGGTGGCAAAAAACCTTTTTATTTAAACAGGGATATTTTTCCTTTTGCCTGTTTCGTTGTGTTTAGTCTCTGTTTTAAAATTTAACTATGTTTTTAAATTGGCTGCCATCTGATCTGCTTTTTATACAGTTTTATGACTTTTATGTAGATTGTTTATTTTTAATGGTGGAATTTATTAATGTTATACTGCAAACGTAATAAATGAATGGATAATAAAACATGCCTTTGAATGGAAAAATCTAACCATAGTCTGTTTTGCCGATGAAAATTATAACAACAAAGAAGATGTTTCAACTAGAGATACAGTTTTATATGTCTTTTCATTTTGCTGTTATTCTGTGCTACTTTTCAAACATGTCCCACTGCAAGTTAGTAAATGTTTTGCCTGCATTTTAACCGTTTTGCAGACCCAATCTCACCATGTTTAGTTGGAAGAAAATTCCACTGATTTCTATAGTATATACTTCCAAGTCTGTGTGCATAGGAGTCAAGTTATTTGGCAGAATAGTGTAGAATCAAGTCCAGTCAAAGACGACTATGGGGTTGCTGTGCTCATTTCGCTTCAGTCTGAGGAAGCCAGCGTTTGTCCACAGACAGCTTTCTGGGTCATGTGGCCAGCAGGACTAAACCACTTCTGGTGCGACAGGACACCATGACAGAAACCAGAGCGCATGGAAACGCTGTTTGCCTTCCCAACACAGCAGTACCTATCTATCTACTTGCACTGGTGTGCTTTCTAATTGCTAGGTTGGCAGGAGCTCAGCCGGTCACGGGGATTCGAACTGCCGACCTTCTGATCAGCAAGCCCAAGAGGCTCAATGGTTTAGACCACAGCACCACCCGCGTCCCCACCAAAATCTCCCTGTAGCTGTACTAAAGCAGCTTTTGCTTTATATCGACTAACATAAGACACTCATAATGTAATGCTTTCTCTCTCGCACATGCACACACAAAATGCAGTTTCCTGTGTGTCATGATATCATTGTCAACTGGGCTTTTCAAACACGGCAGTTCAGCCGAGAGATCTTGACTTTTTTGCAGACTTTTCTACCACGAAAAGGTATTCATCGGCCAGAAATTAAAAGCGACTCTTCATTCAATACATTCCAATTAGAAACCGCCACCCCAAAAAAACCTGCTTTGAGATTCTGGCTCCAGAAAAGTTTAGCAACTCTGTTATAGGCATACTTGATGAAAAAAAGCTTCCTTGACAGATCTGTGAGGTAAAGTCACTTTAGATTCCAAATGACCTTTTCCGGGGCTACATCTATTTAAATGAGAAATTCCAGCCCACTTCTTTTTTGGCTAAGATGAAATACCGTAACTGCTGAGTGAAAAGATTGCCGGGTAGTGCCACAAACCTTTCTCTCTCTCCCTCTCTCTCTTCCTCCCTCATACATTATTTATACGGTCGGTTGCAAAGCAGGGAACTTCACACAGGCAGCAAATACACCTCTATTTAGTGTGACTCTTCTGGCCAGGACGATGAGAAGATTTCTTTTGAGTTTTGAAGCATTTCAAAGCAAAGTCAGCCATTTTGCAGAGTTTTTGTTAATAGAGAGAGAGATGGAGAGAAAAGCATCCTATAAGAATGTAAAAGGAACCTCACTAGAGCAGACCAAAGACCTATCTAGTCCAGGACCCTGTTTCTCCACAGTGACCATTCAGTTGCCTCTGCAAAGCCCATAACCAGGACATAACACAATGGTCCTCTCCTGCTGTGGTTCCTTAGCAACAGGTATTCTCCGTGTCAAGGCAGCAAGCCCAAAATTCCTTACCCTAGCTATGGAGAGGTGGGAGTTATCTGATTCCAGGTAGAGATCATTTTGGGGGATGCTTTGGTGAGATCAGGTAAAGGACCCCTGGACGGTTAAGTTCCGTCAAAGGTGACTATGGGGTTACGGTGCTCATCTCGCTTTCAGGCCGGTGTTTGTCCACAGACAGTTTTCTGGATCACGTGGCCAGCATGACTAAACCGCTTCTGGTGCAACGGAACACTGTGACGGAAACAGAGCACACAGAAATGCCGTTTGCCTTCCTGCCACAGTGGTACCTATTTATCTACTTGTACTGGTGTGCTTTTGAACTGCTACGTTGGCAGGAGCTGGGACAGAGCAACGGGAGCTCACCCCGTCGTGTGGATTCGAACCACCGACCTTCCGATCAGCAAGCCCAAGAGGCTCAGGTTTAGACCACAGCGCCACCCGCGTCCCTTTACCCTTTGCCTTGCTTTGGTGAATACAGTGTGTGAATACAATTAATCTGTTTGAAGAATGTGCAAGACTGCAAAATGCTCTTGTATGGAAGCAATTCGTTTTTAAATCAGTTAACTATGGTCAGGTAGTATGGTCTGAAAGCCCGCAAAGCTGCCATCTTGCAGAAGTTGATTAGGGCTGGATCTGATCAGTGTCTGGACAGCTGACTTCCTGTAGCCACATATATATCACCTTGGGTTCTTTGACGAAATAAAGGTAGAATATACCGTATTTTTCGTTCTATAAGACGCACCAGACCACAAGACGCACCTAGTTTTTGGAGGAGGAAAACAAGAAAAAAAATATTCTGAATCTCAGAAGCCAGAACAGCAAGAGGGATCGCTGTGCAGTGAAAGCATCGATCCCTCTCACTGTTCTGGATTCTCGTATAGCTGCGCAGCCTGAATTTGCTCCATAAGACGCACACACATTTCCCCTTACTTTTTAGGAGGAAAAAAGTGAGTCTTATAGAGCAAAAAATATGGTAAATATAAGACCACAAACAAATATGGCCAAACAGTTCACTTAAATTTAGTTTGTGATATTCTGTTGTTATACAGTTTGTAATATTTGTGTATGCTTTATCATAGGCCTGGCCAGAGAACTGCTGATGACCTAGAAATTATATATGAAGAACTTCTGCACATTAAAGCTTTGTCTCATCTTTCAACAACAGTGAGCATTTTATATTTTGTGACCCTTAATGGCAAATAAATAAATAAATAGAATTGAGCGATGCCTCCCTCTATACGGGTACAAAAGGGGCATAGTATTGGATTGTGAGGACAAGCTCTGTCCCAGCCAATCATTTTGTTACACATTCATGATGATTTGTGCTCATGATGGTATCTGGGCAGTTACACACAATCACACTTTAAATACTATTTGCAGCTGAAAAATAAGTTTCAGGGCAAACTTACCACTTCGTTTTCCATCGTTTCATGTCCCGTTACTACCTGCTGAAACCCCAGCACTTTTCATATATCACGAATATTCTGGGATTGTGTGAGTTTTGTTGCACTATAGTGCCAGAGTGCCCCAACAGCAATAACCCTTGGGGAAGGGTTGCAGAACAATTTATAAAGCGGAATTAGGTGTGAACAGTCTAGTATATATATCCACCATTACTGTCTTGTTGTTGCAATGACACGTTGCAGAATGTACTTCAAAAAACAAAACAAAACCTAGCAATCCGGAAGGGCCCATACATATATAATAGTAACTAGCACTTTGAGTGCTGTCCATGTAGAAAGACTGGGTCATTATAAAGAGAATTAGTGGTTCTTAATTGATCGGGGATTTGGTAGTGCTGTATTGTATTAGTTATGCAAATTGATTTTCTCTGGAGTTAAAGATCTGACCGGGACAAACCTTGTTATGTTGAGCTCGTATTTTGCACAATTTGTATACGATGTCTGTTTGATAATGTGTGGTTTGCTATGCCTAATAAAGGATTATATATATATATATAAGAGTGACTAGGTGGGCATGTGGTGTCTGAACTCGTGTCCTCCATTTAATTGCATTTATACAAGGAATTTGTATGCTATTGGGTTTGATTATGTTGATCCCATAGCACTATGTCAGACTGCTGTCTACCACTTTCTGCTAAATCCTACCAAATTATTTAGAGAGTCATGTACTTTCTGCATGACTTCTCATACTCTCTTTGCATTCCACAACAGATGCAATAGCGACCCTACACTGACGAAGATGCTCAACGCTGCTTTCTGTGACTTGTTTTGGCACCCGTTCCCTTCCGAACCCTCCCCTACCCTTCCTATGAGTTGATATATAACTGCACAAGTCAAGGATGTAAAAACAAAACTATAATGCTTGTTGTTTGTCTTGCTTCAAGGTAAAGCGGGAGCTAGCAGGTGTTCTAGTGTTTGAGTCACATCCCAAAGCAGGAACCGTCTGTAAGTGAAATTAATTTTACCACATGTTTACACCTGAGCTAACTGTATTGACCTAATTGCTTTTGGCACTGCAATTGAAAACTCAGGACCCGAGGGCAAAAAAAGAAGAAGCACAAAAGGAATTTGCTGGGCCATTTGTACTGGGGTTGTGTATCCTATGTTAACCTGAGTGGCTGAGCACAAGAGTCTTTTACCTGATTCTGGACAATTCCACCCCCTGCCCCCCACTTCCATTGCAGTTCTGTTTAACACAGCCCACAAAGTTTGACAGATCTCCTCAAAACCCTCTGGAGAGAGTTTGGAGGTGGGGTACGAGGGGCTGTAGGGAAGATGTTAAGGAAAGATCTGTTGCATGAGCTGTCTTCTGCATGCTCAACCTTGGACAAAATCCAGTGCTGGTTTTTTTCCTAGAAAAAGAGGTGCCAGAACTCACCATGAACGCTTCCCTCATTCTTTTACAAAGGACAATGGCACCCACCAGAGTGGTGCTGGAACGGAGTTTCTCTTGAGTTCCCCTGGAAAAAAAGCCCAGGATAAATCCCATTATGTATGGGATGAATTTATTTATACAGGACTCGGGTCTTTGTTAATCACAGGGAAGGATTCAATAGTCCCTTTTTGTTCTCTGTGAATTGGAAATGCCCACTTTTCAAAACGGGATGCTTATTCCATCCATATTTATTTGGTAGTATGTCATAGGGATCTTCATAGTGCATACTTCCAAATAATTTTGCTCGGAAATACCACTGTTAAGCTGGGACTGCACATGCAGCAGAATGGATTGTACCATTTCAGACTTCAAATGGGGGGGGTGATTTTGAATGCTCCCCCATGCAAAAAAGAAAAGTCCTTTCAAGGAAGAAGTCTTGGAAAATCAGGGAGAGAGGTTCTAGCTGAACCTACTTCCTGGTGTGATGATGATGATGATGAAGATGATGATGATATTTATATGCCACCCATCTGACTGGGTTTCCCCAGCCACTCTGGGCAGCTCCCAACAAAATATTAAGAACACAAGAAAACATCAAACATTAGTTAGTTTTCTTCTCCCAGGGAGTTTTGACATACAAGAACATTGAATATTCAGGTGTCGTCTCAAGAAGTACAGTGGACGCTTGGGTTGCGAACGTGATCCATGCGGGATGCACATTTGCAACCCGCAGCGGCGTGTCTGTGCAATCGCAGGTTGCGATTCGGCGTTTCTGTGCATGCGCAAAGCATGATTTAGCGCTTCTGCACATGCGCGACCGCCGAAACCCAGAAGTAAACCCCTTCTGGTACTTGCGGGTTTCGGCGGGTGTGTAACCCAAAAAAACGCAACCTGAAGCGGCTGTAACCTGAGGTATGACTGTATCTTGTTTGTGTTTTGCATTCTACCACCTCAGAACCCCAGTACTTCAATCTTCTGTGGATTCCACCTCCCGTTGTGTTTTTAAGGTGTTGAATGTTCTTCTTTTCTCAGTAAATAAATCTCATTACTGCCTCTCCTCCCCGGCCACTTTACATTATTCTCTCCCTCTTTCTCTCTCTTCTGCAGTATTTAATCAGGGAGAAGAAGGAACTTCTTGGTACATTATTCTGAAAGGATCAGTCAATGTAGTCATTTATGGCAAGGTACTGTTTTAAGTTTCTTAGTATTTCTCATATTTCATGTACAGGTGATGCCCGGAATGGAACGCTGGCATAAAATGGTTGTCATTTGGATGTGCCTAAAATTATCACAGCTTGTATGTGTAAGAGAATGTGTGCATGCGTGTGTTGTGAAAATGTTTCTTTTCTACTGTGGAAGCAATGGGCAGTATCCAGCCAAATACCGTATTTTTCTGTGTATGAGACGAGGTTATGTTATTTTTAAAATATGCTAAAAATTGAGGGTCGTCTCATACATGGATAGTGGAGAGTTGGGATGGGTAATTGGTGGCTGCCGCAAGCAGGAGATTGTCAGCAGTGCTTTTGCGGGTGATTGGTGGTTGCTTTTGTTGAGTGTGCAGATGATTGGTGGCTTCGTCGATGTGCATGTGATTGGTTGTCGTGGTCCTGCAGGTGAGCGATTTTTGGCTCCCCCCCCCCAAAAAAAAGCTCAACAAGTCTGGGCAATCTCCCCCCCCCCCATTTTCTCAATTAGGAGTCCCGAAAAAGAGGGACACGGGGGCTTCTTATACACGGAAAAATACGGTATATCCACTAGCACAAGGATGTCAGCTTAGCCAGTACAACTTCTCCTCCCTGTTCTTTCCCTGTGCATCTCTGCTCCCTCCCTTATTCTGTGGGTACCCCAAGAACGGATTTAGGGGACGTACGCAACAGCTAGAAAAGCCTGTGAGTGAATTCCCCATTCCTAGTAGCCAGAATAGATGGATCTGGGATTAGGGGACCCAATTGTCTCTTGTCAGCATAATGCAGCTTCATCCGTCCAACCCAAGCAACTGTGGTTCCTTTTAAACCTGAAGTTATGCTGCAATTTATGTTACCATTTGCATGCTGTGAGCCACTCTGATGACATATTTAAGGGAAAAAATGGCATAAGAGATTTTTTAATAAAATAAGCCCAATACTGTATTTTCTTTGGTGTTAAGGAAAAACTAGATACAATTAAAAACTCTTCTTGTCATTATAACAAATGGGACTTAACAGTGCAGTCTGATAGCAGGCAAGAATACACATCAGAAACTGGCAGTCTATTGTTCAACAAACTTGATTTAAAAATTTTGACTTTATAAAAAAATAAATAAAAAGAAAGTTGCCACCATTAGCAGAGCCAGAAGTCTGTCTGTCTCTGAAACAAATTTCAGAGAACAAACCCCATTCTTTCTTTGCCCTTGCCTTTCTGTAGCATTAGTAATAACCAGCTGCCATGTATTGTCTTCTCATCGCTATTTTGGCTGTTAAATTTCCTGCCAGATACATTTGTTATAGTATTTGGCTTAGAAATCCTGTGTTTGCACATGGAGCGTCAATGGGACAAACTCCCCAATTACGGTTTCTCTGTGTAAATGTGTTTTTCTTCTTGTTGTTGTTGTTTTTAGGGCGTGGTATGTACCCTACATGAAGGCGATGATTTTGGCAAGCTAGCATTAGTGAACGATGCTCCTAGAGCTGCTTCCATTGTTCTGCGAGAAGATAACTGCCACTTCTTGAGAGTCGACAAGGAAGACTTTAATAGGATACTGCGGGTAAGTTAAGAGTTTGCCCAACTTTTAAGAGCTTGCTCTAGAGCTCTTGTGAACGTTTCTCAACTCTCCCTTCAGGTCTCCGCACGCCCGAGGTCCCTTCGCTCATCTGTGCACAGACATAAGCGATCGTTGGCAGCTGTTGCACCACTGCTGGTGTAAAAACAGTGGTGAAAGAGGGTGTTGTATGCTGTGGAGCACACTGCTGAACTTTGCAAAAACCATTGTGCTTACACTTGGCTGTGGAGAGAATGATTATGACTGGAATAGGCTGTCAGTCTTACTACTAGTAGTAGTAGTGGTAGTGATAGTAGTATAGTGCTAATAGTACTACTCATAATTGGTTAAGCATTAGTAAGGTATCTGAATCCAGTTTTGTACTGGGGGGGAAAGGATTTAGTTGAAGTATTGTAAGGAACCTAAGGCAAAGCCTTCCCTTTGGACCACGAGATAAGAGATCTGGGGAAATGGATTAATTTTCTATGGAGTCTGGATAAAAAGAATGTGTTTAGCACTTCAGCTGTAATACAGGAAGATTCATGGATAGATAAAGGAAGTAGAGAAAGCAGCTTAGGTTGGTTAAATCTCGACCTAACCGAACACAATGTTGTGATCTACAGTCCTGATGACCCAAGAGAAGTTTGTTTGTTTATTGAATTTATATTCCGCCTTTTTCTCCAGAGAGCTCAAGGTGGCATACATGGTTTCCCCCCTCCTCATTTAACCTTCACAACAACCTTGTGAGGGAGGTTAGGCTGAGAGATTGTGACTGGCCCAATGTGAATCACCCAATGAGCTTGATGGCTGAGTGGGGATTTGAACCCTGGTCTCCGAGGTCATAGTCCAACACTCTGAACCATTACACCACACTGACTTCAGTCGTGCTGGAAATACATGGACCTTTAGTTAGTTGCAAGTTTCATACAACTTGCCCCACAGATGCCAATAACACTAAAGGACAGCTGTCTTTCCCGGGATGGGGTCCCATACTTTTTCTAGGAGTATAAAACCATATATCAACGGCCTTTTAATTTTCATTTGCAGCACGGCTTTTTACCAAGTTGTTTCTATCTGGCGTGTTAATGATTAAAAATCATCTTTCAGGATGTCGAAGCAAACACAGTCAGACTTAAGGAACATGACCAAGATGTCTTGGTACTCGAGAAGATCCCAGCAGGAAACAGGGCTCCTAATCAAGGAAACTTGCAGCCTCCTCAGCACAAGTATGATTTAATTCCACGGTGTTGATGCAAGACTATGATTAACGCTTCCAAATGGTTTTATTTAGCCAATAGTCTTTTCTTCCTGCCTTTGAAAAGAGTGCATTATGTCGCATTTGAAAAGATATCACCAGCTGGTCACATGCCCTGCAGCGCACAACATATATCAACTTGCAAACGCATTAGCTGTGGCCCTTTAGCTGTCAAAAATCAACTCTAGGCAGGTCTCCCTGTAAATAGTCCCCACGTGCAAAATCTGTTCACAGACCATAAGGAATGTTATTACTGAGCAGAGTAATTACTGATAAAAAAAGCTTTTAAAACCGCATTCGTTTTGCTATTAAGAAAACATAATTTATTATTTTTATTTCCAATTCCTAAAGTGCACATCTATCTCGTTAGTCCCCTTGCATCAAGTTGTTTGGCCCAACTCCTGCAGGGTAGGAATTGAGGATGTACTGAAGGACTGCCTTCAGAGGTCTTCTAAAGCAGTGTTTCCCAACCTTGGGTCTCAAGCTGTTTTTGGACTACAACCCCCATCATCCCTAGCTAGCAAGACCAGTGGTCAGGGATCATGGGAACTGTAGTCCAAAAACAGCTGGAGACCTAAGGTTGGGAAACACTGTTCTAAAGGTTGCATAGGTACTTATCTCCCCTTGGCTTAGGGGTTGCATAACTCCATACCCTCCAACATTTCTCCAATGAAAATAGGAATGTCCTAAGGAAAAGCGGGACATTCCAGGATCAAATCAGAAACCAGGACCGCTTCTGTAAATCTGGGACTGTCCCTGGGAAATAGGGAAAAAGAAGGAGGGGGAGTTTGGACTTGATATCCCGCCTTTCACTCCCCTTAAGGAGTCTCAGTATGACTAGCCCAAGGTCACCCAGCAGCTGCATGTGGAGGAGCGGGGAAGCGAACCCAGTTCACCAGATTACAAGTCCACCACTCTTAACCCCTACACCACACTGGCACTTGGAGAGTCTGGAGTAATTAAGTGCCTATGAGTAATCATAAGCAACTTTCATGTCCCTGGGATAATTGTTCCCAATACACAAGGCAGCAGTGTCCAGAACTGGCTTCTTTCATTTGGGAAATGGCAAAGGCTGGAAAAGGCTTAAGAATTGGGAACAAATGACCTGAGATGCAATTTGGGTCTGTTCCATGTTCCTCAATGCTACATCTCTCTTGCAGTGTTCAAAGGGATGTTGCTAGCAGAGCCCACTGTGAAGCACTCCCTATGCCCCTCTCCCTTTACGGGCAAACACATCTTCTCTTTGCCGACTGATCTCTTGCAGAGTTCTGCTGCCAACTAGTCTCCAGGCACCGCAAGCCACTTCCACAATTTCGTTTCCACTTTCATATTGAAAGTACAGCAAGCTCTCTCTCTCTCCTTCTTTCTCTGCTTCACTCCCCAAGACACACAGTTAGTATCTCTGCAAGTATCTCTCTGTGCACTTGGCTTAACAAGGGCTTTGCATTCTTGGGACATCAATGCAGCTCTTCCCAAAGGGCTGGCAGGTAAAAGAACCGTATGATGGCCAGTCCTCAAAGTGAGGAGAAGCTCCCAGGAGCTCAGCTCCACTACTTATTTCTCAGCAGGAGCTTTTTTCTTTTTTTTTCTTTTTTAGGGGGGAAGTTTCCTAGATTTCCCCCTATACTTGAGCGCGGTAAAATGATGCAAAGTTGTAAGAAGAACCAAGAGGTTCACTAAAAGAAACCCATTTACTGCGGAAGGAAATAGGAAAGCTTAATAGATAAGTTCCTATTTTTCAGTGAACCTCAATAGTTTGATGCTAGGAGAAGTGACAAATGGGGCCTGTTAGCTTCTTTCCTGATGGCTGCCTTAGCTACCGTTTTTCGAGGGCTACTTGAGGATACGAGCCAGCTGGCTCAGTTTGGGGAGAAGGTACAGATTTCGTAAGGACCTTCCCCCTCATAATTCAAACGCTACAAGAGGCAACTCCATACATGACCCACCCCTCCTCACTTTTGGGATCACATCTTAGCTGTTGCCATTGGCCATCGCAGAGCATTGGGGTGAAAAGAGAGAGAAAGAAATCAAACACGCTTACAAATGCGTAACGTAGGAAGATGACCACACATGAAGCATCTCAAGAAAACATCATGGCTTGGATCCCATCACAAGGAACTTCGTTCTGATCAAGGCTAGCTTGACTATGAGGCAAAGTGAGATGGCAGCCTCAGGTGTCGGATACTGGGTGTCCGTTCGTGAATGAGTTGTGGGAGCCTCCTCCACCCCCCCGTCATTCCTCCTGAGATTCGCCCACCCCACCCCCAGTTGTGCACTTCTGCTGGAGGACACAACTGTGCCGTGTGGCCAGTTCTGCAACCCCTAGGTTTGTCTGTTGCCCTTGACAGTGTGGAGGACACTGTCCCGTTGCCAGTGTCGCAGTAAGAGTCAGTGGCCAGCCTGGTCTGCTTCTGTATGTAGAATGGTGGTTGGTGTGTGTGTGTGTGTTCGTGCGCCATCTTGCCTTTAAGTCCAGAGAGCAAAGGAGCTGGCCCTGTTCCTAAACGTGCCAGCGGCCATATTGACCATGCTTTGGCTCTCCTCTTGACTGTTGTAGACTGTCATGTGGAGGAAGACTGGCTTATTGGGAACAAATGGGTCACCAGCCCACCAGCCTCAATCTGCCCCTCAACCAACTACCTGTGTTAACATGCTGCCCATCCAAGGGGCAGCACAGCCTGCCAGCTTCCTCCTCCTCCTCCTCCTCCTTAGTCTCAGTGTTGCCTCTTGTAGAAAGAAGAAGATGAGGACAGAGCTAGAATGAGTTGGCTCTGTCTGTCAGTGGCTCCACCTCCACCCTACTAGCCCCAGCGGGGAATGGCTGCCACTCAAATTGTCTAGTGGCAAGTGCTTGTTTTTGGGTGTCGCTCTTGCGTCCCATATTTCCACTGCTCTGCTGGCAGTTCTGTTCCCCTTTCCTGTAGAAACAACTCACTTGTCTTTTTTTTTGGCCCTTTTTCTCAAATTGAAGCTACTAAAACAAGTCATATTGCAAGCATGTCATATTGCAAAATGTATGCTAAAATCAATCAAGATGTAAAGATATTCTACACTGGGTATCTTTCCTATGCTAAAGGTTTACATACATACATACACACACACACACACACACACACGTGTGTATGTGTGCATGTGCATATGTGCTTTGTTACACTCATATTCACCTTCTCTTTTCAACAAGCTCAGAGTGGTTTTTTAAGTCATTGTTTCTTTTCTTCCTTTACTCAGGTATATCGTGATGTCAGGAACACCCGAGAAAATTCTAGAACACTTCCTCGAAACAATGCGTCTCGAATCAGCGTTAAGCGAAGGTACAGGTAGAATGTTGAAATAAAGATGTTGGTGCAGGTGTAGATCAACGTAAGAAGTGAATGCTGCAATCCGACATTTCCAGACTGCAGCCATTCGATTTAAACTGGGGCTTAAGCACCCAGATTCTTTGGCCGAGAGTGCAGCTCGGTCTTGCTTTTGTACTGAGTGTCGCTGTTGCATTCAGTGTGTGTTAGAAAGAGCTACAACCTTGAAACAACCTTTCGGTGGTGCCCTAAAAAGTAAGGGAGGGCTAGCATGAAGTTTGCAGTTTCTCTTAGGGACATTTTGTTTTATTTTCCAAAACCTTCCAGTACAACTTCACTTTTGAAAAGTATTTTGAAACAGCCCTTTTCCAAAATATCTTGGGGCAGTATTCCATTTGTTAGCAGGCAACTAGAAATTTGAACCACAACATTTCTCTCTTTGCTTGTCAGATCACAAACATCTGCAATCACTGATTGCTCCCCCCCCTTTTGCATTACTTTGAATTTGTTTTTGTTTCGGTTAAGCTGTTTGTTTGCATAGTAGCAGTGAAAACAATGCCCTGGCAAACAGCCATCATTTTTTGTACGCTTTCCACTGAAATACATTTCCTTTTGCATTAGAGGGCATTGGGGGACCACATAAATTAGATCTGAGCCAGTTGATTTCAGGGAAAATATCCAGGATTAAAATGAGTCAGTTTTTTCCATGAAAGATTTGACTGATTGGTTAAAAACATATGAAAGTCACTCCCAAACACTGAAACTATATATTGCTCCTTCATATATCTAGCCCATACATCCAATCATCCCAGGTTCTTTTGCTTGTCCCCTAACTCCCTGCTAACAACATACGAGCCTCCTTGCTCTTCCTCCTATTCCTAAGTTCCTCATTTCCTTGCCACTTTCTTCCCTGCCACCCTTCATTTTCTTTTGCTTCCTCCATCCATCTGTCTCATGAGCCTCTGCTTCCACAATCCACTCCCTGGACCTTGTGTCTGTGTTTAATTCCCCAAATTCCTGTGACCTCTTTTCCCAGCTCCTAGTCAGAGACATCTTTAGCTAGAGCTCTGTAAAATACTTACAAGCAACCCATGGCATAGCAACAGCAAAGCCGGTGGCTAATTATTTCAAAAAACTGCCTGGCATCTTGTGTTGCCCTAAAAAAGGCAAAAGGAAGAAAGTTTTTTGGAAACAATTGTTGTGTGCAGATAAAAGGGAGCAGAAAGGAAAACCCATTTTGCAAGCAGAATGATCCTTGCAGTTCTTAGGATCCATGACAAATTACTGTAATTTACAGTGCAATTTTATATGTCTATTCAGATATAAGTCCCATGATATTCAGTGGGGTTTAAGTACATTGAGTATTGGACCTGGGAGCAAGTCCTACTGAACTCAAAGAGACTTGCTTCTGACAAGACATGTCTAGGATCACGCTGTTAATTAATTGCTTTTAATGTGCAAAACACATCTGGTATAACTCTTTTTGTGCTGTTTACCACAGAGGAGGGAACAATATATTTTGCAACAGTGGGAAATTATATTGGCATGCAGGAGTATAACGTTCTGTTACTTTTGATTTTCACAGATGCTGGTGTACTTGATTTTGTTATGATGCATTGCATATTCATGCCAAATAATCAGCTTTGTCCGGCTTTGATGGCTCAATATCCTTTTTGATTATTATTTTTTAAAAAACAACGAAAACATATTAGACACCTAATTCGGTGGTAAGCAAGCCTTGCATCAACGCTTGGCGTGGTTGGGAAACTGCTGAGCTACCACATCTATCAGTGGACCCTTTCTGACAAGAAGCCCCCTGGAAGTTAAGCAAGAAAGTCAAGAAGGGAGAATCAACTCTTGGGAGCGTTAGCTCTTTTTCACTTTATTCATTTTGTTACAATGCTGTGCTGCGTTTCTCAGGATTAAGTCCCACTGTGTTCAGTAGGATTTACTCCCAAGTCAGGAATGCGGGTGGCGCTGTGGTCTAAACACCTGAGCCTCTTGGGCTTGCTGATTGGAAGGTCGGTGGTTCGAATCCCCGTGACGGGGTGAGCTCCCGTTGCTCGGTTCCTTCTCCTGCCAACCTAGCAATTCGAAAGCATGGCAGTGCATGTAAATAAATAGGTACCGCTGCAGCGGGAAGGTAACCGGCATTTCCATGTGCTCTGGTTTCCGCCAGGGTGTCTCGTTGTGCCAGAAGTGGTTTAGTCATGCTGGCCACATGACCCAGAAAACTGTCTGTGGACAAATGCCGGCTCTCTTGACCTGAAAGCGAGATGAGCGCCGCAACCCCATAGTCGCATTTGACTGGACTTAACTGTCCAGGGGTCCTTTCCCTTACTCCCAGGTCAGAGTACATAAAATGGGAGCCTGTATTAATCATTCCATAATAATAATAATAATAATAATAATAATAATAATAATAATAATAATTTATTATTTATACCCCGCCCATCTGGCTGAGTTTCCCCAGCCACATCATTCATGGTGGAACTAAACTCTCAAGCCATCTCATTCCTAGAGCAAGATTAACCAGTATGGATGGAACATCTGCCTTAAGCCTAATGCTCTGAATGTCTGCGAGTATTTTGCAAGCCATTTCCCCCATGCTCATAAGAACCTAAGGAAAGCCCTGTTGGATCAAGCCAAGGTTTATATAGTCCTGAACCCTGTTCTCAAGGTGGTCATTGAGATGCCTATGGGAATCCCACAAACAAGGCATGAGTGCAACAGCACTTGTGATCCCCGGCAACTCTGCCTCCTATTGTTTCACTGGCTTGTTTCTCCTCCACCTCCATCCCCAACTGCTGGCTTTACCCACCGGCAGGTTATACTATATCATTTAAAATAATAAGCTCTTTGGAGGCCACCTATTTTCAAATTTCTACATCGGCTTGCATAATCACCCTGGAAACCAGATCTGTTTGAGTGCTATTGTGGTGCCACAAATAGCAAAAGTAATTAAAAACCTGTGTCATGTGTTGAGGAAAGCAACAAAAGCCACATAAATACAGCCCAGCTGATGGGGTGTGTGTGTGTGTGTGTGTGTGTGTGTGTGTGACAGGAGCAAAATCTTTTTTTCCCCACCAAAGAAACAGATGAACTAAATGTTGGAAGTACAGAAATCCTGCCTGGCTTCAATCACGTTGTGCAGAATGTAGTCCGTTTTCGTAGCACAGAACCTAGCTTAGATTTAATTCACATTCTCCTGCCTTTTTCTTTTCTTGGGACCTGACCTCTCTTGGATTTCAGCTTCCTTATTGTTCACTAAATGTAGCCTTGCGTGGTCTCCAGGGGTTGACTTAAGACTGTGTACACATTACTGGCTTAAAACAGAACTAGGTCCAGACGGGCAGGGATGTTGTTGTTGTTTTTCTGTGTTCGAAATGAAGTTAGTTTTGGGGGAAACGGATCAAACCTCAGCATTTCCCAAGGAACGACAGGATAGATATGGGTTGTGTGGCGAACGTCATGTGTGCACCACTTCCCAAACCAATGTTGGGAGCGTACTGGATTCAGAAGTGTGTGCACAGCCCTCTTCTCAGTCCTTTTCTGCCTCCTGCCTCTGGTCTTTGGTGTCAGTCTCTTACTAGTTTAATGCACGATTCTCCACCAACACCCACTCCACGAAGCCTCCAGACCAGATTTGTGGGTGGTGGAGGTACACAGTTGAATACCACTTATTGTATTATTATTATATTATTATTATTTCTGTATTGTTTTAAGAGAAAGGTTAGCATGTTACACACACATGATCTGATCCCATTCATCTACTCTCTCATGGTGATAAATATCGAACATTCGGTTCCAATGCACGTGAAAAGGAACTAGATCCCTGCTTGCATTGAGGGAGGAACGGGCTGTAAAAAATTATTGCAATTTTAAAGCAACGAAACTTGTCGAGATCGGTATTCAGTCACAACATCGTTGTTGATTAATACCTTTCAAAATTACAGCCTCTCTGTCATTTATTTATACATAACGCTATTATTCTAATAGATATGCAGCGTGAACATTTGGGGAGGGAGGGTTTCCCCTCCCCCCCACACACATCCCACGATCACATTTGCATGGGAGAAATTATTAGCAGAATTAAAAATAAGTAGATGAGCAATGAAAAATAACGGCAAAAATTACTAGTGCCTGTGGTGAGTCACTTAATAAGCAGATAGAAGGATATTAAATAATTACAGGGCTTGCATGGTAGAAGCTGCAGGGAGAGAACAGCTCAGTGAAATGCTACTTGATTTATGAAATGTTATAACTGTCCCTACAAACAGTTAAAGGGACCAAACTAGGCAATGCAATGTCTACTCTAACCCAGTGGCGTAGCGTGGGTTGTCAGCACCCGGGCCAAGGCAAGTAATTTGTGCCCCCTAACCCGTGAATTTGCGCCCCCTAACCCTAACCCCCAGATGTTGCACCCGGTGCGGCCAGCCCCCCCCCTGCACCCCCCACACTACGCCACTGCTCTCACCTCCACCAGGTAGCCTGACTTTTTTGATCTCAACCAAATATATATATATTTATAAGTTCAGTTAAAACCTTCAGTCACGACATATTGCACCATGTTCCTTAGACATGCTAAGGAACAGGTGATTGTTATTTTGTCTTCATATGTAAAACCGCAGAATTCAAAGAGGGTGTACTTTCTTTTCCCCATGACCCTAGATTTCAGTAGGATGTCCCATGTCCTAGGCTGTTAAGTAGCTGTAGCAGTGTCTAAGGGAAACAAAAACATGGCTTAATAAGCCCAGTTTCTATCCCCCCCCCTTAAATTACTGCTTTAGTCATATTGTGCATATATTCTGCAAGAGGCTCTATTGATGCATTTGTTTCCCCTTCTGATCAGCTCACAGTCTCTTGAGACATCCCAGAGATTGCATGTCAAAGCCCCCGTGCTTTGATTTGAAAGAAACAGTTTATTTTAAGACTTACATTCACCACGGCCCTGTGCTTGTCAGAACTGTCATATGCAGAAAATATTCTGGGCCATTAATTCCACATGGAACGCACAAAATACTATTATATTCAATTTCCTCCCTGTTTTGTGAGGATCTAGCTATATACGGCTGTCTGTCAGATCTGTCTGTCACTGGATCCCAAGTCAGCCTGGACTAAGTAGAATTTCAGTAGTGCTTGTCGACTCATCTCTGCTGACCCTGGACTGATAAGAGATGCATTGTGAACAAGCACGTCCCTCAAACCAAGGTTGTGCTGGGCAGTCACCATTTCTGATCTTCATGTCAAAACTTGCCCTTTCCAAAAGGGAGAAGTTTACACCTGAGTTGCCCTGTAACAGCAGAACTCTAATATATGCGTACATTTCAAAATACTGCTTGCTGCACCTGTTCTGCATGGGAAGGAACCAGGATGCAGAGAAAACTGCTTCTGACGTTGGTGAGGGTAGCATTCCATTGCATCTTCATTGCTGGCTTGCAAACAGTAAGAATCACAATGAAATTTTAATGGATTCCATTGACTTGTTTAATGATACAGATTTATATTATTGCTAACATAACTTGTCAGGGAACTCCCATCAGAGCCAGAGAGAGAGGGGGGGGCTCCAGAGGGTTTCCGGAGAGCGTCCCGGGAGGGAGAGAAGCAGCCCATTTTCTGGGGAAGGAAATCAGCGTAGCACCAGTGGAGAAGGGGGGCAGATGGGGGAATCGGCGAGGTGGCTCCATGACTCCTCGCCGGAGACCAGCGGGGAGAGCACGGGTCCTCCGCTGCCCACACCCTCCCTGCGCAGAAGGCTTCCGCGCAGGGAGAGTAGGCGGAGACTAGGCGTCAAAGAGCTTCTTTGCTGGAAGAAGTTCAAGAAACGCCCACTGACGGATTCTGCCAGCGATTGAGACAGCCACAGGTGAGTGGCTGTCCGGACAGAAAAAGTCCACCCAGGTAACCCAGCCAGGTGTGGCGCCGATTTACGCACAAGCAACCCCTAGAACCATTACATAACCATATTTACATTTTTTTAAAAAATGTGCTCTTTCCCATGGTCATGCAGGACTCTGGGTTGCAAATGCACACATATCAAAGGTCTGTGTGAGCAGAAGGTTGATGAGGCAATGTGTCTATGTGCAAAGATGCTCTGCTTGTCTTATTTTCAAAGGGCGATGGCTGTGAAAGGCTGGGGCTTCAGAAAATTCCATCATAAATGGAAGCAGCAATTGCTGCTGTTCATTGTTTCATCCCAGACCTGGAATGGAAATCAGTCCAGTGAATATGATTAGTACTCACTCATAAGGTTCTTGGGTTGGTTGGTTTTTTAAGGCTGCAACTGATACATCATGAATGACCTTTTTATTTTTATTAAAAACATTGGTTTGACGTGTCCTGTAAATCAGAACGAGTGGTGTGGAAATAATTGTGCCATTAATTATGTTGTTGAACTAATTACATATATTACATTAAATAGTGGAAAGTGAGAAATATAATATTTGGCAGAAACTGGACTGCAGCAGAAGAGAAACAGCGCTGGTTGTGACAAAGATAGGTTGGAAGAGAAATAGCTGCTTTCTTACTTCCCTAATGAAAGGACAGGCTAAATTATGTTAGGGAAGGCAAATGCCTCACCTCCACTGACAGGAAGGCAATGTACCACCACATCACAGAGTCCCAAGCTAATGTCACCACAGTGCAAGCTAGAAGTGGCAATAGAAACTAGAACCAGCCCTATGCCCTCCCCCCTGATCTGTAGCAGTGGCCTGGAAAACCAGTGGTCCTTGCTTTCCCTCCAATGCATACACAAACACAAACACACACACACACTTTCATATGCCCCATGCTGACAAGCAATTAACTTGTGAACAAATCACAGCAAGAAGAATCAACAATTGTAGCATGTACATCTCCTGCAAATAGAATCACTGAGGTCCTCTCTGAGGACCTTCTGGCGGTTCCCTCCCTGCGAGAAGTGATGTTACAGGAAACCAGGCAGAGGGCCTTCTCGGTTTTTTGCACCCGCCCTGTGGAACGCCCTCCCATCAGATGTCAAATAAATAAACAACTATCTGACTTTTAGAAGACTTCTGAAGGCAGCCCTGTTTAGGGAAGTTTTTGATGTTTGATGTTTTAGCGTGTTTTTAATATTCTGTTGGGAGCCGCCCAGAGTGGCTGGGGAAACCCAGCCAGATGGGCGGGGTATAAATAATAAATTATTATTATTATTATTATTATTATTATTATTATTATTATTATTATATTATTATTATTATTATTATTATTATTATTATTATTATTATTTCTCTGCAGAGGCAAAAACCACAAGTTAAAGTTGAAGAGCACAACGACATCAGCTAAAACAGGACTATAGAAATGTGCTTTGCTACCTGCCTCCTACACAAATACAAAACCATAGAAATACCGGTAATATATCTACGTACACTGTGTTCAGTTTATTACTACAGTGGCTATCGTGCATCTTTCTGCATCTCCCTTAAGGCCAGAGGGCTTGCCTTGATCTCACTCTTCCACCACCAACGAGCATCCACAGTCCAGGGAAAGTAACGAATTGGGTCCATGTCCCTTGAACCATTTGCCAATTGTACTTTACAAGGCAAGGCCCATTGGGTTCATCTCCCCACCACCGCCATGCTAAGTCATCAAAAGCCATGAAAGTATATAAACTGGAGAATGCACAAAATGTGATTGCTGGGCAGTTGTGTGTGCATCAATTTTAAGCGAGCTTTGTTATGATGAAGCGATGGGAAATTCTGAGGGGGGTGGATGAAGTAGCAGAGTGAACGTTTTCCTTGACATCTTGGCACTTACCACGCTCAGCCTTCGCAGGGTACGGAGCAAGAAAAAATGGATTATGCCCTAAACAACAAACGGCGAGTCATTCGTTTAGTGCTGCAATGGGCTGCTTTGTATGGAGATGTCCTGCAAGAGGACGAAGCGGCAATGGCCTTTCTGGAGGTAGGGCGCAATTGCTTAGTACTGCTGTTTTGTTGGAATCAATATTAACTAGTTACGGAGGCAGGAGAGCTGAGCCAAGACTGCTTCCCAAGCTTTAGAATTCTCCTTCCTAAGGACGTTACATTCAAGCACAATCAACTATAGATGTCCTTCTTGGGGTTTTTGCATTGCTGCTGCAAACAATATCATGCCTTGTTGCCACTGGCTGCAATTTCAGGGAGGAAAGTGGGGGTGGAGATACCAGTCTGTTTTCTAATACAGAAACAATCACATTGAAAGAAATGGACATTGTGAGAATATGGAAACTAGACGTTTCCAGTGCAATCCCATGCATGTAACACTACTTGGCATTAAACAGTACTGTGTTAGGTGGTGCTGTGGTCTAAACCACTGAGCCTCTTGGGTCCGGTCGGCGGTTCGAATCCCCATGACGGAGTGAGTTTCCATTGCTCTGTCTCAGCTCATGCCAAACCTAGCAGGACAAAAGCATGCCAGTGCAAGTAGATAAATAGGTACCGCTGCAGCAGGAAGGTAAACAGCGTTTCTGTGTGCTCTGGTTTCTGTCACGGTGTTGCATTGCGCCAGAAGCAGTTTAGTCCTGCTGGCCACATGACCCGGAAAGCTGTCTGTGGACAAACGCCAGCTCCCTCGGCCTGAGAGCAAGATGAGCGCCGCAACCCCATAGTCGCCTTTGACTGGACTTAACCGTCCAGGGGTCCTTTACCTTTTTTTTACTCTGTATAGAATTGCAGTCAAAATGATGTTCTGATTAGCATACTGCCCCCTTCGTTTTTCACGGGAAAACCATGGCCGTTACCTGGGAACACCAAGCCATTTCAGAAATAATAAAATATTAAATGTGTACAGTGTATTTTTTAAAAATCCCTAACTATAAGCTGTGGTCAAGCAAAGCTCCTTGGCATCATCGATGCAAATGCAAGCCAAGTACCGCAAATGACCCCATAGAGCGGCTATCACTGTTTGACTGGTCAATTTTCAGGTGTCCATATAAAGGCTTAAAAGAACTTGCAAGGAAGAGGGAGTTTTCGTGAGCACACTATCTCTGCTGCCCTCATGGCGCTGGGTGCAAGTTCAAAACTAATTGCCTGCAGCATGGAAACCTCCTGTACTTGGGCAGGATGCATTTTGGAGCCCAGATTTTTCATGGGAGCCTGTGTGAATACAGGAGAATTCTCCCTGCAAACAGCCCCCTTTGAACTCGTGGAAGGTGGCAGTCGTGGAGCCAGTGTGCCCATTCGTTCATGTAAGCCTCTACCTGCAATCCTAAGTAGGGCTTGAGTTTACCCTGGTCTCCCCAAATGTTTCAGTCCATGAGATGGAAAATCAAAAGAGCAGATCTTACTGCCATGTTTAAACATGATGATAATAAATAAATAAAATAATAATAAATAACTGGCTAGGTTTGACCAACATGAGTAGATAAATAGGTACCACTGTGGCAGGAAGGTAAGCGGTGCTCTGATAATGTTTCCTGCTTGGCAGGGGGTTGGACTCGATGGCCCTCGTGGTCTCTTCCAACTCTATGATTCTATGGTGTTTCCGTGCTCTCTGGCACTTGTCGTGGTGTCAGAAGTGGTCAGAAGTGGCTGCTGGCCATGTGACCCGGAAAGCTGTCGGTGGACAAATGGCGGCTCCCTCGGCCTGAATAGTTAAGTTGGACTTGACCACCCAGGGGTCCTTTACCTTTACCTTTTAAATAACTGACACTGTCTCTCTCTTTAATGACATGGAAGATCTGTTGCTAGAGGTGACCATCTCACTCTGCCAACTCCATCTCTTGAGATAATATTGGATTAGAGGTGGAGTAAGATTCAGAGGGCATCTTCCATCCTTTTGAACTTTTCCAATGCGGACATTTGTTTCTCTGGTATTTTTCAGGAACCCCTATTGAACCGTTTTTCTTTGTAGTCAGCCCACCTGCAATACATATCTTGACAAGTTGACTGTCTCTTTGTATCATTGTTTGAAGGGTGTTCTTTTTCATTTAATAGGAGTTTTATGTATGTGTATCAGATGATACGAGGATGATTACAGCCCTCAAAGAGCAACTACCAGAGCTAGAGAAGACTATGAAACAAATGTAAGCATAACCTTGAATTTGTTCATCTCTATACTAGCTTTTGCAAATGTGTGAAACCAGAGAGAAAGCTTCACTGTATTCCATCTCCCCATGAGCAAAGAATTTAGCTAGAACTTTTTTTTAGAGTTTGTATACCAAAAAGAGTAGGAAGACATATAGTATTATGAAATGTCATTGTGCTATTGAGCAATCAACCACGGTTTAGCATGATGTCCAAGCCAGGCCAACGAAGTGGAGTAGGGAAACTGGAAGTGCTATGGCATCCTACCATACATCTGTGTTTCTAGATGTTACAGGAGAGAGGAAGAGGAGGACTGCGGTTTGCAAACATGCATTTTGAATCCTGCAAAGGAATTCAGTACGTTTCCGAGCACAATTCAAAGTGTTGGTGCTGACCTTTAAAGCCCTAAACGGCCTTGGTCCAGTATATCTGAAGGAGCATCTCCACCTTCATCGTTCTACCCGGACACTGAGGTCCAGCGCCGAGGGCCTTCTGGCGGTTCCCTCACTGCGAGAAGCCAAGCTACAGGGAACCAGGCAGAGGGCCTTCTCGGTAGTGGCACCCGCTCTGTGGAACGCCCTCCCACCAGATGTCAAAGAGAACAACAACTACCAGACTTTTAGAAGACATCTGAAGGCAGCCCTGTTTAGGGAAGCTTTTAATGTTTGATGTATTACAGTATTTTAATATTTTTTTGGAAGCCGCCCAGAGTGGCTGGGGAAGCCCAGCCAGATGGGCGGGGTATAAATAACAAATTATTATTATTATTATTATTATTATTATTATTATTATTATTATTAGGCTCTTGGGTGAAGGAGCTTCCACCTGCCACTGCTTCTTTGCTCTAGATTTTTGGGGAAGGGCCACAGCTCAGTGGCAAAGGATCTGCTTTACACGTAGAAGCCAATACCTGTCTTTTCCAGGTAGAAACCCTGCCTGAAACCCCACAGAGCTGTTGCCCGACAGTGTAGAAGATGAACACTGAGCTTAATGGAATCTACAATCCACTAATGGACTCACTGGAAACGCAGCAACCTATGTTACTGTTTTCCTCCTCTTGAAACAGCTTTGCTTCAAAAAACAAACCACCTTGATCTCTTTTTTCATACATAATGCAAAGCAAGGATTCTTTGAATGATTAATTAAATGCTAGAAGAGTTCTTTTCCTAGCCTCGTGGGGAGAAGGAGAGTGGCATGCACAAGCCTGAGGCTTCACTTGCGTTTTGCTTGTGCACATAGTGCCAAACCATGGTTTAGTGTTACGTGTGAACCAAACCACTGTTGCTAAAATCTTCCAAATTTCACCCTCCATAAATAGGCTGTATTTTTTCTTTTTGCAGATCAGAGGAAGCTAAAGCACCACAGAAAAAGGTAACTATTTTGACTGCTCGGCCCACATAAAATGTTAAACTGTTATTTTCCCAACCACTAAAGGCAAGTGCACACCTGTGGATTGGCAAGTACATCTTTACTATTGTATCCTGTCCGACGCATCGGTATCGTTTATACTTTGGAAAGCACATTGGTTGTGCAGACGTGCTATAGTTTTGGGTGTACGCATAACGTTACATGCATGCGGTTAAAACAGAAGATGTGAAGGTGCCCTGAGAATTTAGCCTCCAAAGAAGAAGCAAGCCCACGCAATGAAATTCGATCAGATCTATGGGTATTCTGTTATTCTTTCTCCCACACGCACCATCAGCTGTATAACACATCACAAAGTTAAATGATGGGATTCACCACCACAGCATACAGTGGCGGCTGCCAACTTGGATGGCTTCAGAAAGGGATTAGGCAAACTCATGACCAATAGCCACTAGCCACACAAAGGCTTTGTGTAGACTGCCTCCAGTATCAAAGGCAGTATGTCTCCAAATCACTGAGGTCAGCTCCCTTAGGCCAAATGGTCCACTGTCCCACCAACCTCAGGTTGCTCTCGGCCAGCCCCCACCCACCTGCCTTCTCAATAATCTGTCCAGGTGGTGGCGCTGTCTTCTCAGCTTCCTCAGACCTTGTAGAACTCAGCAGGAAAGAGGATGGGGACAAAAGGATTCTGATACGGGCTCTGGCTCCACCTAGTGTTGGTCTTTCTGCCTTCTGCCCCACTAGTCCCATTGAGCACCAGCCACCTCTGCTCTGAATGCCAGTTGCTGGGGAGGGCATAGAATTGTAGAACCGTTGAAAGGGACCACAGGGGTCATCTAGTCCAACCCGCATTCAATGCAGGGATCTTTTGCCTATCGTAGAACTCGAACCCATAACCCTGAGATTAAGAGTCTCGTGCTCTAGAGCGAGGAGAGTGCTTAATAGGCAAGGTGTTAAATTGTTTTTATATGCAACAACTGCGGCAAGAGTATTGTTAGCCCAGAAATGGAAACAAGAAGAAATTCCGACGAAAGAAGAATGGCAGACGAAATTAATGGACTATGCAGAATTGGGCAAAAAAGACAGGAAGGATTCGAAACCTGCGGGACCAGAGATTCACAGAAGATTGGAAGAAGTATATGAATTATTTGAAGAGCAACTGTGATCAAAAAATTACACTAGTAGGACTACAAGAAGTTTTGTAAGGAGAAATATACGAAGTGTTACAAAGTAGAAAAAGAGATATTGGTTATGAGTTTGAAATGAAATAGGGAAGATAAGAAATGCATAGTGAGAGATTAGATTGGAAAATTTTCAGGCAGGATTGATGGAAGTCAGAAATTTGAATAAGATGTAAAAGTATGTTTAATTAGTGTTGAAAATGAAATGTTAAAAAAACTAATAAAATACATATATATAGCGAGGAGAGTGCTGTTGCGCTCATGCCCTGTCACGGGCATCTGGTTGGTCATTGTGAGAACAGATTGCTGGACTAGGTGAGTCTTGGGCCTGATCCGGCATGACAACTCTTACGTAATATGCAGTAGCTTTCTGGAAAAGTTTTCTGCTTGCATTTACAATCATGGCGTTTTGTCGGGTTTGTTTCCCCAGCACAAAGTTCTCTTGCAGCACTTCAACACGAGTGACGAAAGAACGCAAAAACGACAGCCCATAAGGGGAAGCGATGAACGTAAGTCGTTGAGTACGATCACAGGACTTGGGTGATAGAAGAAAAGGACCACCAGCCCCGGGTGGAATTTTGTCCAGGGTCTCTTCTCATGTTGACACGGCCCCTGAGCTGGGTTAGAAGTGGTCAGGATTAAACCATCTTCTCCCCCCATGCAACTCACCACCCTTTCTTAGTCTGCCAAGCATCAAGGACTGGTATTTACTGGACCGCCTCTCCTGGTCTGCCCCGCAGAGGACCTTAAGGTCCATGAATAACCATGGTTTAGAGGTCCCAGGCCCTAAGGAAGTCAGACTATCCTCCACCAGGGCCAGGGCCTTTTCAGTGATGACCTGGTGGAATGCTCTGTCCCATGAGACTAGGGCCCTTCAGGATTTAACCTCCTTCCATGAGGCCTGTAAGACAGAGCTATTCCGCCTGGCCTTTAATTTGAATTCAGCCTGATCTTTTATTTCCCTTCTCTTCCCTCCCCCTCCCCTTTTATGAAGATTACCCACTCTGAGACCCCACAGCTAATTCTCCCCTGGCCTCCTCGCTGGCCCAAGTAGGACTAATTCCGCCAGCTAGCCCTTGGGATTATCTAATGCAGTGTTTCCCAACCTTGTGCCTCCAGATGTTTTTGGCCTACAACTCCCATCATCCCTAGCTAGCAAGACCAGTGGTCAGGGATGATGGGAATTGTAGTTCAAAAACAGCTGGAGGCACAAGGTTGGGAAACACTGATCTAATGCTTATTTCCCCTAAATTGATTTCTGAACTTTGAATTTTGTTGTTATTCATGTTTTTATACTGTATTTTATGCTGCTTTTACAATTAAGTGTTTTAAATTTGTGGTTAGCCACTCTGAGCCTGGTTTTTGAACCGGGGAGGGCGGGGTATAGCTAAATATTTATTATTATTATTATTATTATTATTATTATTATTATTATTATTATTCACAAGGATAAAGATGCATGCCTACTGCCAATCTCTGGGACTTTCTGGTTCAGCTCCTACTCCTCCTTGCTGTTGGTGCCCTGCTCTCTCAACAGCATGTGGTGTGAGGTGTGAGGAGCAAGGAGAAGCAGAAGCAAGCCTCCATAGATCTTGCCTCCTCCCTCTTGGACAAAGATGGGGATCCTGTGGTTTTCCAGATGTTCTTGGACTCCAGCTCCCCTTCGCCACAATGGTCGGGGGTGATGGGAGCAACATCAACTTCCCCATCTCTGCTTTAGGATTGGGCCTAGGAGAAGCAAGAAACTGTGGGGCCCACTAAGAACACCCTCCCCTTTAACAAAATAAAATAAAATAGGGCAGTGCTAAGTTGCATATAGTTGTAACGCAATACCTCAAGGACCACCTCTTTTCATATGAACCTACTCGGACCCTGAGGCCCTCCTTCGTGTGCCTCCTCCTCGAGAGGTTCGGAGGGTGGCAACATGAGAACAGGGCCTTGTCTGTAGTGGCTCCCGATCTGTGGAATGCTCTTTCCAGGGAAGTTCACCTGGCGCCTTCATTACACACCTTTAGGCGCCAGTCAAAAACGTTCCTTTTTAAGCAGGCCTTTGGTTGATCCGATTTACATCCTATGCCCTTTTAAAATGTATTTTTTGTGTGGGGAGGGGCTATTGGGTTGTTGTTTTTATTAGGTATTTTGTGGTTTTATATCTTGATTTTATTCTGTGAACTGCCCTGAGACCCCAGGGTATAGGTCAGTATATAAATTCAAATAACAACAACAACAACAACTGAATTCATATATTGTATTTTAATATTTTGTTAGAAGCCGCCCAGAGTGGCTGGGGAAACCCAACCAGATGGGTGGGGTATAAATTATCATTATCATCATCATCATCATCATCATCATCATCATATTCTGCATCCTACCTTGTTTCATCTTCTTACAGCCCTTATTCATGATGTGCCTTGTTTCTGAAGTTTTGTTCAAGGTGTACTGCATCGACCAAACCTACACTACAATCCGCATTCCAGTGTTGTCTTCCGTAAAAGAAGTTATCAGTGCCGTAGCTGACAAGCTGGGCTCTGGAGATGGCTTGATATTAGTAAAGATGAGCTCGGGAGGAGGTAAGGGCATTTGCATAATCTTTAACACTCCTCATTTACCTTTGGGGCAGCAGACCATGAAGGAATGGGGAAAGCTCGCACTGATTGCTTTAAAGACTTTTCGTCTTTCATTTTTAATACCTGGCAAACCGGACTGCTCCTTTCGCTGTGGGCAAGGGAATCTAAATTTCTGCGCCTTGGCTGTCATCAACCTCCCCTCAGCCCCACCCCAAAATCTGCAGCCAGAAACCTCAGTCTGAAGCCGCAGCACATTACACAAATTAGATCCATGGCCAGAGTGTGAATGTAAGCTTTCAGCCTTTAATTGTAGATTAATCCAATGGATTGGTTTAGTTGTACATTAATCAGCTAAAGCTTTAGTTGATTACTTGGGAGGCTGCGCATTAACGGCTCACCTGTTTATTTTTAAGGCTGCCCCATGTGTCTGGTTTGCCACTGTTGTGTAGAATGATGAAGAGAATATTAAAGATATTCTTTCCATCTCACCATGATGAAAATCATTAAACTGGAAATCACCTCACGGTTCGTTTAATAAATAAAAAAAAAGGCACATATGTACCCTGTACGTTTTCGGAAATAAGCAAGTATGTTTAAACTTAATTGATTCATTGGTTTAAAAGCCAGGCGATGAATCAGCTGAAAATTATTTAGTTGGTCGATGGACATTAAACTTGATTCAATAATTTGACTGATGTATATCTTCCCTGATATTTTTAAATAAAGAGGCTTTTTAGTAGTATATCTGTGTTAGGATTGGTGAACTGCCCTGAGATCTGTAGTTACAGGGTGGTATATAAACTGAAATAATAATAATAATAGCAAAACAGCTTTGTAGTAATAAATGAGCTCTGTCTGGTGGAAAGACAGGATACAAATTTAACAAATAAGGATTCAGCCCTATTTACACTTAGCTGACATGGTTCTCCTGCTTTCCGTTTCCTCCTCACAACAACCCTGTGAGGTAAAAAGGTAAAGGGACCCCTGACCATTAGGTCCAGTCATGACCGACTCTGGGGTTGCGGTGCTCATCTCGCTTTATTGGCTGAGGGAGCCAGCATACAGCTTCTGGGTCATGTGGCCAGCATGACTAAGCCGCTTCTGGCGAACCAGAGCAGCGCACGGAAATGCCGTTTACCTTCCCGCCAGAGCGGTACCTATTTATCTACTTGCACTTTGACATGCTTTCGAACTGCTAGGTTGGCAGGAGCAGGGACCGAGCAATGGGAGCTCACCCCATTGTGGGGATTCAAACCGCTGACCTTCTGATCGGCAAGTCCTAGGCTCTGTGGTTTAACCCACAGCGCCTACCCTGTGACGTAGGTTAGGCTAAAAAAAAGTGATTGGCCCAAGGTCACCCAGTGCGCCTCATGGCTGAGTGGGGATTTGATCCTTGGTCTTCAAGTCCAAAATTTGAACCACTACACCATGCTAACTGCCATGCTGCCTTTGGGTGGCCTATGAATGTATCTCATGTCCCCATTCAACCCACCTTCTTTCCTTAGTATTTAGGTGTGGGTAAGGCTTGAGGTGGGGGGAACAGGGTTCTATAAATCCTATGGGAATCCTCCTTGCATGGGTGGTGTGCTCAAGATGGATGAGATCATGCCCTATATGTTTCCATTTGGTAAAATATAGGGTGGGTGGGTTTTTTGGGAGAGGGGAGGGAGGGTCTTATGGCAAAAGCTTTGTTTTGATGGAAGATTAAATATTTGACCTTTAAGGCCGAGCATTAGTTGAAGGGAAGTCTTTAAGAAAGGTAGCGCTGCGTTGAGGTACGACTGCTGGTTCCAATTTTGTGCAGCGCTGTGAATTCTGACAGAGTTAATTAAAGCTACATTGGAACGCAAATAGAAACTGTTGTCGGGGACAATTCTTTTCCCGCAAATGAATTGATACCAGGGGCGTCCCTATTCTGTAATTTCAATAGGATTTCTTTCACCAGAGTGGGAGGCATTCTGGTGGACCTACACTGGGACAAAAAGATTTATAAGGCAGTTAATTAGCCCTTCTGAACCAATCCGTGACGTGCAGGTATCTTTTGTTGATGGGATTGCGAGAGCTAAATATAACTGACAGCACAATCTTACGCATCTCTTCCGAAAAGCAAGCCAAACCATCGCTATTATATTCCGAGATGAATTATTACATTATATGTTAGGGTTGCTGTGGTAAAACTTTCCCCACCTTCATCTGAATGTGATAAATCTCATTGACAGCTCTTTAGACCCATTTCCCTGAACAGGAACATCAGTGTTTTTGCCATCAGCCTTCTTCCAGCGCTGTGGATTAAACCACAGAGCCTAGGGCTTGCCGATCAGAAGGTCAGCAGTTTGAATCCCCGCGACGGGATGAGTTCCCATTGCTTGGTCCCTGCTCCTGCCAACCTAGCAGTTCGAAAGCACATCAAAGTGCAAGTAGATAAATAGGTACCACTCCAGCGGGAAGGTAAATGGCGTTTCCGTGTGCTGCTCTGCTTCGCCAGAAGCGGCTTAGTCATGCTGGCCACATGACCCGGAAGCTGTACACCGGCTCCCTTAGCCAATAAAGCGAGATGAGAGCCGCAACTCCAGAGTCGGCCACGACTGGACCTAATGGTCAGGGGTCCCTTTACCTTTACCTTCTTCCATTTATAGAGGATGCCAGTGAAGTCTTTCCAGCTCAGACTCAGAAACAAGCTTCAGGTACTTGGGAATGCTCACCTCAGGTGAACACAGGAAGGCCTCAGATACTTCCTTTGAAGAGTTCCCTACCACCACACTCCCCAGGGTCTAAGCAGGCCCCATGCAACACAGTGGAGAAATCTCTTGCTTTGCTGGAAGGCTTTGAAGAGCTTCCTCTAGGACAGCTGGCAGAGTTGCCATCACACCAAGGGCAAATAGCATAGAGTGGATTTTCTCAAATCGCTTTTCCTATGGGCAATGAGAAGTCTTGACAACTTGCTTTTCTTGTGATAATGGGTGTGCGTTTTCTGTAGTATATCCCATGCTTTTCACGTTCACAGAAAAGGTGGTGCTAAAACCAAACGATGTTTCGGTGTTTACAACGCTCAGTGTTAACGGACGCCTCTTTGCTTGCCCTCGGGACCAGTTTGACTCACTGGTATGTAAGTATGCTAAGCCTCTGAACGCCTTTTGAGTCAGAGGCTGTGCTTTGTACTCCTTACTTGAACGCTATATAACATACGCATTTCTTATCCTGAAAATTTCTCCTCAGCCTTTCTGCATAACTATCCGCAAGACATATGAAGGCAGCACAGTACAAAGAAGCGTTTTAATGTTTACTGTTTTGTTATGTTTTCATATATGTTGGAGTGGCTGGGGCAACCCAGTCAGATGGGTGGGGTACAAATTTTATTATTATTATTATTATTATTATTATTATTATTATTGGAGATTTTCAAAGCTTGGCAAGAGGGCTGCAAAGAGTTGTGTGGGGAAGATCCATACTATGGGAGTGGATAGCATTCTCTGAGTAGGACGTCCCCTGATTCAGACCAGGTTTTTTAAAATGAATTTATTTAGAGAAATTTATATACTGTGCGTATTTTCAATATGAGTACCAGCCGCTTCTCTCATCTTTCACTCAAGAGATACCCTAGTGTCACACCCTCAACCTAGAGAGGTCTAGAAATCAACCACATAGCAGTGGGGCCTCACAGAAAACAATGGCAGGAACCAGCAAAAATACAGTACAGCCATACCTTGGAAGTCGAACGGAATCTGTTCCTGAAGTCCGTTCGGCTTCCAGAACATTCGGAAACCAAAGCGCGGCTTCTCATTGGCTGCAGGAAGCTCCTGCAGCCAATCGGAAGCCCTGTCGGAAGTTCAGCTTCCAAAAGAAGGTTCAGAAACCGGAACACTCACTTCCGGGTTTCGATCATCCGGGAGCCGATTCGTTTGGGAGACAAGACATTTGAGATCCAAGGTACGACTGTATTGAGGTGGTGATGGCCTTGGGGCGACCCCAATGATATCCTTTGGTGTTGCCATGTGTGGGGTTGCCCTGCTGGCAGGCAGCTTATTACCCATGGCAGATCTGGCTAAAGACCCCTAGTCCTGGAAGCGCCAAGAACAGTCGCCTGCTTACCCAAATGATGAGCCAGGTATTTTCAGTGAACCTGTAGGGACAGGAGAATAAAACTCCCTATGCTTGTGGCGTGAGAGCATATTTCTGTCCTTTTTTAAAGTGCAGTAAAAAGAAGTGTACAGTGGTACCTCGGGTTAAGTACTTAATTCATTCTGGAGGTCTGTTCTTAACCTGAAACTGTTCTTAACTTGAAGCACCACTTTAGCTAATGGGGCCTCCCGCTGCTGCCGCACCGCCAGAGCACAATTTCTGTTCTCATTCTGAAGCAAGGTTCTTGACCCAAGGTAATGTTTCTGGGTTAGCGGAGTCTGTAACCTGAAGCGTATGTAACCTGAAGCATATGTAACCCGAGGTACCACTGTAAATGTAATTTTTTTAAAAAGCATTATATATAGGCTGGCATATTATGGAGGCACAGAATAAACTCTTTCAAGTCGTTCCTCAGGGCTCTATAATTAAAACCACTGTTCTCATTAGAAAGTCTGGCTTTCCTTAAAACATTTGAAATGTTTGTGAGTGCTAACAGCAGAGTAATCTCGCCATGCTCTCCAGGGGTCCACTTCTAGAGACCTGGATTATTATTATAAAGTGCTTTTTGCTCCTTTCATTCAGAGCAGTTTTCGTTGGCAGGCCAGCATGAATTAAGTCTCTCGCTCCAAGCCTTGATCCTGGCTCTTGTCCCCTCCCCATGAGACACTTTGTAGGATTCAATCCATTACGGAGGAACAGTGAAATGGAAGCTTTGACGTCGCTTCAGATACAAAGATAGTTTTGGATCGCGATTGT
Organism: Podarcis melisellensis; assembly: GCF_964234715.1. Taxonomy (NCBI): domain Eukaryota; kingdom Metazoa; phylum Chordata; class Lepidosauria; order Squamata; family Lacertidae; genus Podarcis; species Podarcis melisellensis. The sequence goes on along the minus strand of NC_138528.1, from coordinate 115,516,771 downwards.
TTAAAATATAAAGGCAGCAACTAAATTTAAATGCGAATATAAATTTTGTTTAGGCGGTAGTGTGCTTCTGGCACGCCGACGCTTGCAGCCTTCTGTATTTTGGACACAGCAGGCAGGTTGCAAAGAGCTGTAGGCAAGAGTTTTGGCACCTGCCTAGCAAGTGGAGTTTTGGGGTTTTTTTGGAGAAGGGGTGGGGAGCCTTCCTTTGCAGTCCTTTGTTTTAAAAAGTTTGGGAGATCTTAAGAGTAGATACAAATGTAGTTGAAGGATAGCCAAAGATGGGTACATCCATGGAACTCTCTCAGTCCTGGTTCGTAATCATAGTAAAAGGCACTGTCTCATTCATTTTAACAACAACAAAAAAAATGAGTGCCTTCTACTGAATCAGTAAAATTTAAAAGTGCTTAACTTGGCTTGGGTTGTGCCTGCGTTTTTTGGTGCTTTCGACCATTATTCCTTCTACTCCTTAGGAAAGCTCGCGTTTAGGATAGCCTTAAATGTGCCAGGCGAAAGCTTCCAGTTTTATGTTAATGTTTAGTGAATATATTGCAATATGGGAAAAAATTGGAAAGGGAAACGTTGTCAATGAACTGCACTGCCCTCTAGTGGAGTAAAAAGCAACTAGGAAGGATAGCTTCACCTATCGTTGGGCGGCTGCCAGCTCAAATTACTGGTAACTAATATGCAAATGGTGTTAAGTTAATTCTTCTTAATGCAGGACTGTAGATATCAGCTCCGCTTACAAATTCAAGTGGGGAGCCGATTCTGATCAATTAAAATCCTTCAAAATGGAACATCTCATACCTTGCATGATTCTGCCTCTGCAGCTATGAATGGCAACCAAAATGCTGTCTAGTCTCTAAACCCTGTTTTCCCAAGGTCAAAAGAATCCTCATAGGAGCCCCGTACAATCCACTCGCTGTTGCATCACTCACAAGCTGAGAGAGATAGAAATGCCATTTCTTAGCAGATGGAACATTTCGCTGTAGAGTAATGCAATGTTAACATTCCTTAGCATTTATAGAGCGCTTTAGAGTCCGAAGTATTTTGCATGGATTATCTCAGTAGCTTTAAGTGGTTAACATTGTCCTGGTTCTGCTTACTGAGTTAGGGTGAGGCCAGCATAACAGCAGCATACCTAAGGCTGCGCAGAATTTCAACCCAATATTTTCAGCTCACATCTTCATCACAACACAGCATTATTTCTCTTTAGGTCATCTATCCAACATACAAACTTTCCATTCGCGCACCAGGCGGCATCTTCATTCCTCGCGTTACATGGCACGGAAAAATGCCGTTTTGATGTTTCTTGTTTGTTTTAATGAAAGATGGGAACAATTAAGATTAATTTAGCCCGCACTTTGTATGTGCATATCGCTGTAATTAATATAATTGTGAGTGAAGGTCATGTGGAAACAAATGGCAGATAATGAATGGTATATTTATTCATGAGTGTACTCTTCCTATGTCAGAAGCCCCTGGTGTCAAGTAAACAAAAGAAGACTCCCCAGATGATTCCTAGGTCTGGAGATATGTGCTGTAAATGGCTTGTAAACGCGCAAGGATTTCTCCCCGGCCTGTTTCCCAAAGTGATATTTGCCCCACTGGGGAAAACACACAGTGGGTGCAAAAGAAGAGGAAGAGTTTGGATTTGATATCCCGCTTTATCACTACCCTAAGGAGTCTCAAAGCAGCTAATGTTCTCCTTTCCCTTCCTCCCCCACAACAAACACTCTGTGAGGTGAGTGGGGCTGAGAGACTTCAGAGAAGTGTGACTGGCCCAAGGTCACCCAGCAGCTGCAGGTGGAGGAGCGGGGAAGCGAACCCAGTTCACCAGATTACGAGTCTACCGCTCTTAACCCCTACACCACACTGGCTCAGTCCCTGGCAACTCCAGGAAGGAATGGGTGTCCCCTATTAGGAACCATGGAAAGCCACTTCCAGTCAGTGTATACTGGGCTAGATAGACCACCGGCCTCACTTTTCCTGGCAGCTTTCTCCTGTATGCTTCCCCCCTGCAATGCAGCAGGAATGATGCAGGAGAGGGAAAGAGATTTATATCATTGTATTTTAAGGCTGCTTTATTTCAGTTATTCGACCCGACCTGGCAACAGTGATCCATACGACGGTCACCTCCAGGCTTGACTAGTGTAATTCGCTCTACGCGGGGCTGCCCTTGAAGCTGTCCCAGAAACTCCAGCGGGTGCAGAATGCTGCAGCCAGGCTCCTCCCAGGGTCTCTGCCATGGGAGCATATTCACCCAGTGCTTTTCCAGCTGCACTGGCTCCCGGTGGAGTACAGGGTCAGATTTAAGGTGCTGTTTTTGACCTTTAAAGCCTTTCACGGCCTAGGACCCTCGTACCTACGGGACCGCCTCTCCCGGTATGCCCCACAGAGAGCCTCAAGGTCCCGGGCCCTAAGAAAGTTAGATTAGCTTCAACCAGAGCCAGGGCCTTTTCAGTACTGTCCCCAGCCTGGTGGAACACTCTGCCTCATGAGACCAGGGCCCTGCAGGCTCTGATTTCTTTCTGCAGGGCCTGTAAGACAGAGTTGTTCCACCTGGCCTTTGGCTTGGAGCCAATTTGATTCCCTCCCCCTCTTTCTTTTTTCTTTTCCTTTCTCCTCCTGCGATGAGGCTACATTTTAATATTTTAATGTTGTATTTTAATTTTGTTTTTAAGTTGTATTCATTCAACTTATTTTTATTATTGCTTGTTAGCTGCCCTGAGCCCAGCCTTGGCTGGGGAGGGCGGGGTATAAATAAAAATTATTATTATTATTCGTTTCCTGCAGCAAGGAAAAAGATGAAACCTAGCTCACGTTGTTGGCATCCACCTGTCTCAAGAGACAATGGACAGAGCCTCCGGGGGTGAAGTCAAATCGCTGTGTTGGCAGCATCAAAGTGACCACCCCAGAGCACAAGCCTGGGCAGTGTGTGTGGGGGTCCTGGGCTGCCCGGATGAAAAGGCCCCCCTCTCAGCCTCGCTGATGTGGTCCAAAGGAAAGCACAGAAATACATTTGGCACCAGCTTGGCTGCAGGAGTTGCCGGAAGGAGGTGTGCAAGGCACCATCCAACCATCTTAGGGACTCCACTCCAGATTTGTATAGGGTTTACTGCTTAGCCTTTTCTTCTCTTGAAGATATCCCACAAGGCAGTAGAGGTTTAGGATCAGAGTTTCCCTTCTCCTAGATGGGCTACCTTTGCAGGTTGACGAGTCCTGCTTGCCCTTACGTAGCTCACAGTGACTAATAATAATAATAATAATTTATGATTTGTACCCCACCCATCTGGCTGGGTTTCCGCAGCCACTCTGGGCGGCTTCCAACAAAGACCCCAAAACACACTAAAATGTGTATCGTACCTGTATGCATTTCTGTGTGTGTTTATGCGGCCATGTGTGTGTTGTGCATTTAACTTTGAAGCCATTATTTTTGTTTTGTGCTGTGACTAATATTCACACAGTCAATTTTATACAAGTGCCATCGCATGCAAAAAAGCAAAACAGAAAAAGAGCTGTTAAAACAGAGTGAGAGATCAGGTGGATAAGGATGTTTACAGAGAGCTTCATTGTTATTTTTCCCAGGTTCCACTGCAGGAACAAGAAGGCCCATCGACTGGGACTGTGGGAATGTTTGAACTCATGAGCTCCAAAGACTTAGCGTATCAAATGACCATTTATGAGTGGGAGCTTTTCAACTGCGTGCATGAGGTGAGGAGAATTCTTGTGCTTGTCCCATCGTAGGCTGAGACAGAAGTGGCTAACACCTTCCAGTCCCTGTCTATCTTCTCTTTTGAGACCCTTCCAATTTCTCCCATTGTTTTGGATATATTGTAATAGGGGTTTAAAGGATACTTGCAAAACCATATTGAAAAATCAGAACTCCTATTAGAATAAACAAGTTCCGTTTTAAATACTGGAATACTAAATAAGATGGATAACAATGTGTAATAGAAAAAGAAGCATGAAATTAGGTTAAAGGTGTGTGAAAGAAAGTCACAGAAGTGGAAAGAAATTGCAATTGAGTAGATTGGAAGTCTAACACAAAGGTGGGGTGAGGGGTGGTGGATAGTGATGGAAAAAGGAATTATCTGTGGGATTGAGTCTAGGTATGTTTGAACATTTTTAAGGTCTGTATGAAATGTATGTTTGTATGCTTGTGTATTCACAATATGTGTGTATTAATGTTGAATTATTTTAATAATAAAAACTTTTTTTTTTAAAAAGAAGTGACTAACATGGCAGGGCAGAGTTGCAACAGAACTAGGTCTCTTCCCAGTGCACCTACACCATGTTGGCCTTCCCATTCCTTTGCCCCACACCCGTCTCTCTCTCCCAGTAAGCAGCAGTAGCACCAGGAACTTAGTCTTGCAGCTCTGACCCCCTGGACGGAGTGCTTCTGGGCTGCAAAATTCGGTGGTAAAATCCAGAGGCGGTAGAATGAGTTTTATCACTTCAGATTGCAAGTGCAGAATGCCATTTGGCACACCAGGGAGCTCTAACATTTCTGCCAATTCTTAAGTGAAAGGGAAACGTTTCTGTTTCTGGAAATATTATACAATTTGGGAGAAATTGAAATATGTTCAAATACTTTCTTATCAAACCTAATCTTACATTGTTGCTTATAAAATTTTAACTTAGGCTGCATTCACACGGCAGTTTATTCTGTTTTTATTTTTTTTAAATTTATATTTGGCCTTTCACATGATTTAAATGCCACGTCCAGAAATACAGGTTAATGCAAGTTTAGCACCCATTTACATACTATTTGCAAACAGAGCTCTCTTTGCTTCTTTTGTAGCAACCAACATGGAAAAGAGAATCAAACTTGCAGCATTTTCCACTATAGTTCCAATATAATGTGGAACTTAGCAGGGAAAGTCATGAAAATGGAATAAACTGCTTTGTGAATGCAACCTTAGTTAACAGCGCGTAATTTTGGGCTCTTACATATATCCTGGCTTGTTCCGAAGCTTTCAGCTGTATTTTCCAAGTAACAATAAAATGGGAAACTATAGTTAATGGAAGTTAAAGATTGGTTTACAAACTTATGCAAAGGTGTGGCCAGTGCACTTATTCGTAAGTCGACAAGACTCTTGTCTAGTACAAACAACTAGAAGGAGAATTTAGTCAGCTTTTGGGAAGAGAGGAGGAACAGAAATGTGATCAGAGAACACTTGCTACATAGCCACATCCAACCCTCAGACTGTTTGGAAACGTAACTAGAGATTTGTTCCAGGGCGGTTCTTTTTCTTGTTCCTTTTTTAAAAAGCACAAATCATTTGTCTAACCCTGATATATTTCCCCTCCTCCTTTCCCCCCTCCCCTAGTTGGAACTGGTCTACCACACATTTGGGAGACACAATTTTAAGAAGACTACAGCGAATCTGGATTTGTTTTTGCGAAGGTTCAATGAACTCCAGTTCTGGGTAGTCACAGAGATTTGTCTTTGTTCCCAACTCAGCAAACGCGTCCAGCTCTTAAAGAAGTTCATCAAGATTGCAGCCCAGTAAGTATAGCTCAATGACTTTAACGTTGCAAGTCCTGTAAAGTTCCCTGGGAACAAGAGGAAGTCCCATTGAACTGAATGGGGCTTACTTTTCAGTAGACATGTACAGTGGTACCTTGGTTCTCAAACTTAATCCGTCCTTTCCAAAAGCAAAGCGTTCCAAAACCAAGGCGCACTTTCCCATAGAAAGCAATGCAAAATGGATTAATCTGTTCCAGACTTTTTAAGACAACCTCTAAAACAGCAATTGAACATAAATTTGGCTATCTAACGAGATCATTGATCCACAAAATTAAAGCAATAATCAGTGTACTGTACTATAAAATAAATAAGACAGTATTGTAGATGATAAAAAATTTAAAAAATAATAATTCTTACCTGCACTGATGATAGTCACTGTTTAGATGGGGGGCTTTTATCCATTTCCGCAGTCACACAATCAATCGATCAGTCAGTCACAAAAACAAATTAACCAAAAAAGCCTCAAAAGCAAATACGCAAAATAAATAGCAAAAACAAAAGCACCAAACTTAATCTGTTCCGGAAATCAGTTTGACTTCCGAAATGTTTGAAAACCAAGGCGCAGCTTCTGATTGGTGCAGGCGCCCTGGAAACAATAGCTGATAGCCACATCGGACCTTTGCCTTCTGAAAAATATTTGAAAACCAGAACACTTGCTTCCAGGTTTTTGGTGTCTGGGAACCAAGGCGTTTGAGAACCAAGGTAAAGGATTGCACTATGGCAAGAGAGGTGTAAAATATGTCCTTAATTTGGGCTATTACACCTGCCATGAACTGGAAGCCACGGCAGACTGCTGTAGACTTCACATGGTCAGTTTTCTGTCTCTGGCAGGATGAGTAAGAATTCCTTTGTATGAAGATTTTGTTCTGCATCAGAGATAGTTATTTCTTATTGCCTCTCAGACTGCCTGTGAGAAAGGAATTGTCTAGGAGTGGTCTGACCATTGCATGATTTTATATTCTTATTTATTATATTTATTTGTTGCTTCTATATAAAAACAGATCTAACTCCACTCCACCCCACTAAAATAAAGATCCAAAGGCTTGGGTGAACGAGAGTGTTTTTGCCTGTAGGACGCGGGTGGCGCTGTGGGTTAAACCACAGAGCTTAGGACTTTCCGATCAGAAGGCTGGTGGTTCGAATCCCCGTGACAGGGTGAGCTCCCGTTGCTCGGTCCCTGCTCCTGCCAACCTAGCAGTTCGAAAGCACGTCAAAGTACAAGTAGATAAATAGGTACCACTCCGGTGGGAAGGTAAACGGCGTTTCCGTGCGCTGCTCTGGTTCGCCAGAAGCGGCTTAGTCATGCTGGCCACATGACCCAGAAGCTGTACACCAGCTCCCTCGGCCAGTAAAGTGAGATGAGTGCTGCAGCCCCAGAGTCGGTCTCGACTGGACCTAATGGTCAGGGGTCCCTTTACCTTTACTTAACACCAGCTAGTGATGGCGCCAGTCTGCCAGAATCTGGGTTTTCCCCATTTTGTAAAGTCCAAATTCTCTATAGGACACCCAGCATCACCACTGCAGGTAGCTTAGGTTATTCTTCCATTATTATCCTATGCAATGATACTGGTGCAGAATGTGGCAGGCCACATTCAGAGACTCGCAGTGCGTTAGCAGTGTAAAGAGAATTGTATCCCCGTTTTTTAGCCATTTTTTCACAGAGCTGTTCTGCATTCTGTCCAGCAGAGGGCAGTAGCACATATAGATAAGAACAAAATGTGGTTCCTTTTCCTAATCATTAGCAGAAAATAGGAATAATTTTGATTAAGCTAAATAATTTGAACAATTTCCTTATATACACTATTTTTAAAAAACACACAGCCCCTGTCCCCCAGGCACACAAATACTGATGAACATTTACTTTTAGTATGGAAAAAAAATATCAGGGAAAACATCAGCATTGCCTGAGGCAAGCAGATAACTAATATCCCAGAATCGCTACTTACAGGATTAACCTCATGTTAATTCCCATTTGACAACCTCCTGTTTATGTCAATATTCCCCCCCCCCCCCGTCTCTGTAAATTGGAAATAGCTAAAGTTCTCGGGATCTTTTTTTATTTATTGAATGCAAATACTTGGGCAGATTTGATATTCCTAATATAAAACGATGACATCTTATTTCTGTTATTTCAGTTTCGTGGAGCTGTTCTCCGCAGTAAAAAAACAAAACGCTACTATGGCAACATGTTTTTGTGTGTGTGTGTGTGTTAACTATACAGTGAAACAGGAAAATGTAATGGGATCATGAGGTCGATCAAATGTAGTTTTGCTCAAAATAGGTGAATTTCAAGGATGTGAAGGGATATTGTTTGCGAATGACTTGCCTCAAGCTGTACCCATGTGAACTTCCTATGATACAGAAAGCTCTGGAAGCACCATGTGGCCCATAGATTCGTCTGGGGTTCCAAAGAAAGGGAGAGAGAAGGAATGGCTTCTCCTGATGTTATTTGCTCCACCCACTTTTGGTTCTTGCTTGTTCCGCCATGAGGTGTGGTCCACTTTTGCCTTTCCCCATGGGTTAAAGGCCCCTCATAGGGGGGTGGGAAAGGTTCCCCAGCCTTGTCCTAAACCAGTAGCAGAGAACCTAACAGTTTAGCCCAGACGTCTCTGTGGCATTCGTACGGAGCCCCCGGTCATCTCACGGACTATTGACCCATACACCACTAATCCGCTGCCACCAACCAGGTCCTCCCTGGTAAAATCACTTCAGTCTCAGTCAGCTTCTCAATTAATAAAGAAGAGTGTATTTTATTTCAGACACAAATAAAACTTTTACGGCATTCCAAACGTGGTTGCTCTTTACTTTCTTAGTCTTATTTTCCTCTCTTTATCTCTTCTACCTCCCCACACTCAAGAACCCACTGCCCTAACTGTCTCTCTCTATTACCAACTGCCTTTCCCAACCAGCCAACCCACTAAAACCAACCATCTACCCACCAACAACTCCCAACCAACTCCTCCCAGAACTGGTTGTATAGTCCCACTGACTCCACCCCCCTGGGTCCTGTCTGTGCAACCTATTTTACTATTTCCCCTCCAGCACTCTCTCATATATGTTAACGTCACAGTCTCTTTCCCACAAACCACCTCCAGATATTTACTGAACTGCAGCTCCCATCGTGCCTGACAAGTGACATGATGGGAGTTGGAGTCCGAGAACTTCTAAACATTGACTAGTCCTGTGCTGGGGTGCTGAGCATTCTGGGGGTATTACCCGTGACAATTTCATCACAGATAAAGGGAAGGTTTGGCACGGAGAATACATATGTGATTTCCCCCACCCGAGCATGATTCAGATGTATAAAACTTATTTTTTCCCCTATAGTTTTTTGCTGCCCCATAGTTAATTTTCTGGGCGGCATACATCAAAACATAAATGCAAATACAACATTAAAAACTAACAACAGCAGAGATAAAAATTACCATGTAGGTTACCAGAACACTATAGGATCTTATGGGGAAATGTCCCCTTGTACCAACAGAAGCAACGTTTGAATTCAGCCTTTGTCTCTTAGCAGGTTATGTTACTTTTGTTTCTCTAAATTGGAAGCTGAACTTGTGCTGAACGGGACTCCCAAAACCTAGCTAAGTGAGCATTGTTTTTGGAAATGCCCCGAGGATGGTGTTTATTGAGTGGAAGAGAATTAAGAAATACGTAGAACAAAAATAAAGCAGTATGAAGAGGACTTTTAAGGAGTATCAGAATAAGACGCTAAGTGGTGACATTGTGGGTGTATTATTAAACCTTTCTTGTTTCACAATTGCTTGTGATTTGCTGTAATCCTCAAGAAGCTAACTTGGAAGTCAGTCCAGGTGATTCAGATGGTTTGCTTGTGAGAAAATATGCTCAGAATTGCAACCGAAGGAGTTAGTCTAAAATAAATACAGTAGGATATGCTTCCAAGCACGATAATAAGACTTGTCTGGATGAATACTTCCAGAATATAGAAGCACTCTAGAAGCCAGGCTTTCTGGTTCTTAGTTTGTCCCCCCTGCCCAATCAAACTGTGAACCTCTTCTTTTCTAGTTGCAAGGAATACAAAAACTTGAATTCCTTTTTCGCTTTGATCATGGGACTGAGCAACGTTGCGGTAAGCCGCCTCACAATGACATGGGAGGTGAGTGCAGAGTAAATCCACGCCTTTCATTTCTTCTTTTGATTTTTCTGCTTTTGCACATCATGGTAAATCATCATTGACAGTTCACCACGAATGCAGAGACTTCTCCCAATTTGCTCCTCCCCTATCGGGAAGAATGAACCGCGATCCCTAGCTGAGCATTACGTCTGAACCAGGCACCACAGACCACAAGATGAAGTCAAGATTTCCTTTTCCATTCATGGTTTGTTCAGAGCAAAACAAGTCACGGTTCCTAGTGATTTCATCACACTAAGCCCTGGGATAGTGGTTCTGTGCCATTACTTGTGCTAATGGAGGAGTGAAGCAGCAGTGATCTCTGCATTCACTGTAAACCATTTACCATAGTTTACAGTTTCAGTGGAACCAAACATAAGAAGGGCTGTGCTGGATCAGGCCAGTGACCCAACCACAGTGGTGCCCCGCTAGACGAATGCCTCGCAAGACGAAAAACCCGCAAGACGAAAGGGTTTTTCAGTTTTTGCGACGCTTCGCTAGACGATTTTCCCTATGGGCTTGCATCGCAAGACGAAAGCCCATAGGGAAATCTCGGGGACCTTTTTTTAAATGCTGGCGGTGGGGAGCAAAGCCTTCCCCCCCCTCCGGACTTCAGAAGAGGTCCAGGAAGGCCGGCGGGGGCGAAAGGCTTTGCTCCCCACCGCCAGCATTTTAAAAGCGGTCCGGGATAGCAGGGAAGCGCTTCCCGCTATCCCGGACGGCTTTTGAAGGCAGGCAGGGGGGGCAAAGACTTTTGCCCCCCCTGCCTGCCTAACCGGGGGCTTTTAAATCGCCCCGGGACTGTCCGGGGCGATTTAAAAGCCCCCGGACGGCTTTTGAAGCCTCCCCCCCCGCCCGGCTTCGGGGCATCATCCCGATGCCGGGCGGTGGGGCAGGAACGCCTCCCCCAGCCGCCCGGCTTCTGGGCATCGTCCCGATGCCGGGCGGTGGGGCAGGAACGCCTCCCCCAGCCGCCCGGCTTCGGGGCATCGTCCCGATGCCGGGCGGTGGGGCAGGAAAGCCTCCCCCAGCCGCCCGGCATCGGAACGATGCCCCGAAGCCGGGCGGCCGGGCGGGAAAGCCTCCCCCCCCGCCCGGCTTCGGGGCATCATCCCGATGCCGGGCGGTGGGGCAGGAACGCCTCCCCCAGCCGCCCGGCTTCTGGGCATCGTCCCGATGCCGGGCGGTGGGGCAGGAAAGCCTCCCCCAGCCGCCCGGCATCGGAACGATGTCCCGAGGCCGGGCGGGAAAGCCTCCCCCCCCCGCCCGGCTTCGGGGCATCATCCCGATGCCGGGCGGTGGGGCAGGAACGCCTCCCCCAGCCGCCCGGCTTCGGGGCATCGTCCCGATGCCGGGCGGTGGGGCAGGAAAGCCTCCCCCAGCCGCCCGGCATCGGAACGATGTCCCGAAGCCGGGCGGCCGGGCGGGAAAGCCTCCCCCCCCCCGCCCGGCTTCGGGGCATCGTCCCGATGCCGGGCGGTGGGGCAGGAACGCCTCCCCCAGCCGCCCGGCATCGGGGCATCGTCCCGATGCCGGGCGGTGGGGCAGGAACGCCTCCCCCAGCCGCCCGGCTTCGGGGCATCGTCCCGATGCCGGGCGGTGGGGCAGGAAAGCCTCCCCCAGCCGCCCGGCATCGGAACGATGTCCCGAAGCCGGGCGGCCGGGTGGGAAAGCCTCCCCCCCCCGCCCGGCTTCGGGGCATCGTCCCGATGCCGGGCGGTGGGGCAGGAACGCCTCCCCCAGCCGCCCGGCATCGGGGCATCGTCCCGATGCCGGGCGGTGGGGCAGGAACGCCTCCCCCAGCCGCCCGGCTTCGGGGCATCGTCCCGATGCCGGGCGGTGGGGCAGGAAAGCCTCCCCCAGCCGCCCGGCATCGGAACGATGTCCCGAAGCCGGGCGGCCGGGCGGGAAAGCCTTTGTCCCCCCTGCCTGCCTTCCCAGGGGCTTTTAAATCGCCCCGGACAGCGGAGAAGTCCTCCGCTGTCCCGGGCGATTTTAAAATGCCGCCCGCCAGAAGAGGTCGGGGGAAGGCTTTTTCCATAGGAACGCATTAATTGATTTTCAATGCATTCCTATGGAAAACCGTGCATCGCAAGACGAAAAACTCGCAAGACGAAGAGACTTGCGGAACGAATTAATTTCGTCTTGCGAGGCACCACTGTAGTTGAGAAGCCCTAAATGGCCTTAGTCCAGTATATCTGAAGAAGCGTCTCCACCCCCATCGTTCTGCCCGGACACTGAGGTCCTGCGCCGAGGACCTTCTGGCGGTTCCCTCACTGTGAGAAGCCAAGTTACAGGGAACCAGGCAGAGGGCCTTCTCCGTAGTGGCACCCGTCCTGTGGAACGCCCTCCCACCAGATGTCGAAGCGAACAACAACTACCAAACTTTTAGAAGACATCTAAAGGCAGCCCTGTTTAGGGAAGCTTTTAAGGTTTGATGTATTACTGTATTTTAATATTTGGTTGGAAGCCGCCCAGATTCTCTGCCTGAAACCCAGGATAGCCATGGCTAGTGAACGGGAATGCCAATGAGCTCAATGGACCTAATGGCAATGAACTCAGCACAAGGCAACTTCCTATGTTCCTGTGAGGGAGCTGATGGTCATTTAAAAACAACAAGTTGAAAGTCCCCTGTAGCTCAGAGAACTAGTGTATACATTTGTTGGAACCTGACCTTAGTCATACGTGTTCCAGTAATGATAACAAAGGAGAGAGAGAGAGAGAGAGAGAGAGAGAGAGAGAGAGAGAGAGAGAGAGAGAGAGAGAGAAACAGCGACCTTTGGTCCCAGAGCTAGCTCAGATTATATGTGCTAGTTCATATTATACAGCACCTTCCGGAAGAGCGCACTTGAGGAACGATTGGCCTGTGTACACATTGCAGAGGTCTGTTGTCCTTTAATGTAAATAATTTCGCCAGATCACTGCTCCCAAGGATGTCATTTTTTATTTCTTAAATGCGCTGCACTAAAGATGAGGCCGACGTGAAACTTGAAACAGATGTGTCTTCTTCATCCCCCCCCAAAAAAAACCCCAAACAAACCCTGCAGATGAACGCTGGGAAATCCACACTGACATGTGGATATTGCTGCTCCATAACCTCTGCGAACCAAGAGAAAATCTCTCTGGCATTTCCCAGGGTATTGGGGGTGGGGTGGGGTGTATTTTGGATCCCAAACGGCTAAAAGCTTCGTGGCTCTCTATTTATAATCTGGTTGCTAGGAGACTTACTGTATTTCCCCCCCGCAGCTGCATTGTTGTAAACCTGTGGCAAAAGAGCAAGTCTTTTTCCATCTCGGGCCTGTGTTGTAGGAACTGTGCGCTGGGGAAATTCAGTGCGCCGCACACACAGTTCAGTCCATCTTGATTCGATTACAGGCTTCCCACATGTGTGCTTGTCTCTTTTCTTGACAGAAACTCCCGAGCAAGTTCAAGAAGATCCATGCAGAGTTTGAAAGCTTAATGGTAACTGGCTTAATGCTTAAGTGCTACCTGGATTCACCCTGGTTTCTGAACACCTGATCTGAATTTGTCTATTTCCCAACGTTTTATGTGTCCTTGTGTGACTTTAAGGAATTTATGAGCCCACCACAGCACTGATAAAACAAGCATGTATGACGAATAAATTATACTCTCAGGGAGCCTATTATGAGAAGATGTATGCCCTACTTAAAGTCGGCCTGGGAAATTTAGAAAACTTTATCATCCCTTGATATTTCTGCTAGATTCTATATTCCAACCAGCATGCATTATTGTTACAGATTTACGGTTTTAGAGCTTTATAGAGATGGCTCAGCGAATGTATACAGGAGAAGCATGCAACAGTTCTCTTCTTCAGATAAGCACACTGTTTAATAACCACACCTCTAGCTGTATTTTCCCTTTTGATAATAAACACCTCTTTTGTTAAGTAATTACACTCTCGTCAGACAGCACGTAACTTATAAGGAACAGGCAGCTAATGAAATGGATGGTTGCTATCTTTCCAAAGAAGCGTTGAAAGAAGACTATCCTTATTATGAATGAAGCATAAATTAGGTTATGAAATTATTACTTTTAAAAAAAACAAAAAACTGTTAACTAACAAGTATTTGTATTTTGCTAAATACTTGCACAGGTCTGACTGTGTCTTTTTCTCCCCAGGACCCATCAAGAAATCACAGGGCCTACAGACTGACGGTAGCTAAACTGCAACCTCCCGTTATTCCATTCATGCCTTTACTCATAAAAGGTAACTATCTGAAGGGGGTGAAGAGCATGCAATAATAATGATGATGATCTCAATTTTGCAGAAGTCCTAATAAAGAAAAAAGTTCTTTCATAAATCTAAGCGTTATTGTCTAAATGTTACTTTTTTCTTTTTCTTTTCCTTTTTACAAGTACCGGTAATTGCTTTGAATGGGCAATAGCATGTAGGAAGTGAGAAATTTGGTCTATCTTCTCAGTGTCTGGATATCTATCTATCGATGTCGGATTAACTATTGCCAGTTACACAGGTGGTGCCTTTATTTGTATTGCAGACATGACATTTATCCATGAAGGGAACAAGACCTTCATCGACAATCTAGTGAACTTCGAAAAAATGGTAAGTAGGGCATATTACTAAAGCAAGATTTTCTGCAAACCCGGAAGTGACTGTTCCGGTTTGTAAAGTATTTTTGGAAGCCGAAGATCTGAAGGGGCTTCCATGGCTTCCGACTGGCTGCAGGAGTTTCCTGCAGCCAATCAGAAGCCACACTTTGGTTTCCAAACATTTTGGAAGTCGAACGGATTCCGTTTGACTTCCAAGGTACGACAGTATACTGTATTGTTGCTTTTATGTATACCACTTGGAGATTTTGAAATCCTAAGCAGTTTGGAAATGCTTTAAAGTGATTGGCAAATAAATGAACCACTGATTTAATTCCATGGATCTAGCATAAAAAACATATTTTAAAGCTACTTGCCCCTTGCAGGTTAGTGTTGCTCATCTATATACTGCCAATGAAACCACAGCAAGTTCTCTTACCAAAATCATTATTTATCTGCCTAATTTCTCTCAGTAGTTAATTTTGCTGGCAGATGCCAATGGTTAGGCATATTCTGATCTACCTGGAATTTCCTGCTTCCTTAGGAAACGGACTTCCTTGACGCACATCAGTTAATAGAATTCTACTGCTTCCTTTTTCTCTTTTTTTCTTTCACTTCTCGCTCAGACTACCTGTTCTCCAAATCAGCCTCTAGAGGGCAGCCTCTCACATACCAAGTCAATGGATTGTGTAATGGCATGTTAATAACACTGTACTATTTATTATTATTATTTTTAAAAACCCCACGTATTTTAAAACTATTTCGATTTTCCTAATGGATTTGGTACAGCATGTTGAGCAGGCAGTGGCATCCCTGGAGCCCGTAAGGACTGTCTGCATTAGACCACAGATTCAGAGGCCTTTTTGTCTGAATTAGCACCCCTATAGTACGACAAAGGCCCGGTTTTTTTAATGTTGCAGGTCTCTAACTTTAAGCATGCCAATGGAGCTCTTGTGAACGGATGGTTTCCTGTGCAAATAATAAAATAATAACCATAGCAACAAAATATTTTGAATATTAGTAAAGTGTAGCTGTCTGGAGAAATTATTTATGAGGTAAATAATATTTTTTTTAAAAAAAAAAAGGTCAGGAAGATAAAGGCCTTAGATTTCCCCTCACATGCCCATTTTCTACATACAGGGAACATTGGTTTTTGCCCGAAAGACTATTCAGTACATCCCAGAGATGAAGGTTTGCTGCTTCATCTGCTGTTTGGGAGAGTTGTGACTTAATCTGTGCCAAAAATCAAGCCCAGTGTGGCTTTAATTCCCCACCACCACCACCAAAAAAACAACAACAGAAGCCACTTTTGCAAATTGCCTGATTCTGTGAGGCTGCCATTCACCTGTCAGGCTAGTGAGTTCTCCAGGACGAATTATGCAGTCAAATATTTGGCACCGGTGCTGTCGGGGGGGGGGGGGGACTAGAGGCCTAGGAGGACAGGCCTTCTCTGTCTTTAATAGCTGCGCTAAAGAAAGAGTCCTGGCAGGTGCCACTTTTCATGCAGGAATGACAAAAGCTGCTGAAATTTGCCTTTTTGCACAACTCCCGAAAGGCTCAGGAGTCCTGGTCAGGGTTTTTTTTTTAAAAAAAAAATCCAGTCTTCACTAACCTACCTGTCACTTACTGACACAGCATCTTCTCCCAGTCCTGTTTTGCCTGATCCAGGCAATGGGGATAAAATGCAGCTGCAAAACTGTGGCTCCTTACCTGACCAAGAAAAAAAATCAAGGCTTCTGTTGTAGGTAAAGGTAGACGAAGGACCATAGCTGTCAAACGTCCCTTATTTGGCGGGACAGTCCCTTATCCCAGCGCCGTGTCCCGCTGCTGTCCCTTATTGATGATGTCCCTTAAATTTCCCGGGTTTCAAAGGAAGCAGCTCCTCTCCCTCCCTCCCTCCCTGCCGGCCAGGGAGGAGGGAGGCTCCAACTGTGTTGCTTGGCTGCATTGCTCACCCAGTAAGTAGTCTAAGAACGACTGGGGGATGGAGCTTGCATGCCTTGTGCCGATCAAATCGGCTGCGTTGCCTGGGGACTCGCCTTTGCTCAGCGCTTCCCAGCGGAGAGGTGACAGTGGTTTTCCTTGCTTCATCCCCTTTGCCGAGTTGCTGTGCTGTGGGAACCACCGCTTGAGGCTTCGTTTGGCTGCTGGCTGGGCTTTCTGCCTTTGGCTCAGAGGGGCTCAGAAGTTGAACATACCTGTGCTGGGAAAATCCCTTATTTTGGCTGCCAATCCCTTATTTTCGAGGCTGCTGGTCCCTTATTTTCAAATCTGTAAGTTGACAGCTATGCGAAGAACTGCAGGTGCATAGCTGGGGGCCTAGCTAGAGAGTTTTGCCTTTATGCCTGGAGTTGGCCATGAGAGGAACATGCCTTCCTGATGGAAAAGCAAGATGCACAAGAACAGATTCCACTGTTGTCCCTGTCTCTCTCCCCCCCCCTCCCCAAATTCCTTGCATCAGGAAAAGAGCTTCTGGTGGCACTTATCTAATGTGCTTCACGAGAATATCGCTGTCATGGTACTTGCTGAAAAGCAGCCCATAGGGGCATTCCAAGACGCCTCTGCAACACAAGCTTCTCCATCCATGGCCGTACAAAAATAGTGCCACCAACCACTGGTTCTCCTTTTTACTGAGACTCTTCACCCTTGAGGTGTGAAATGAGGATTAGCGAATTTGTGCATATTGGTTTTCAGGTTTTATGGAGCTGAACAAAAGGAATCCACGCACTGATCCTTATGGGGGGGCGGGGGAAGAGAGGGCAAGCATTCTTTCGTTTTTGGAACATAAAGATTATGCAAAAAAAAAAAAGTGAAGTATGTGACTTAAACCCTTAGTGGTTTTTGTGTGGTGTGGTATGAATATTTATAACAACATTGGAGCCTGGGTCTAGGAATGGATTAGCAGAAAATGTCCTGGCTTGCTGCCACTATTCTAGCCTGCCTGCAAGCTGAATTGGAACTGCAGGGTGAGGGTGTCGAGATGACGGGGCGAGCCTGGAGAATTCATTGTAATGTATGGTTGGCTCTGTTGTGGAGGGATCCAGATTTAGTGCTGCATAACTTTCCAGCAATGGAGTTCCAAACCACACTGGGAAAACTTAAACTATTTTTTTTGGGAGGGGGATACAAAGTTAGCAAACAGTTTGATGGTGGGGGTTGCATGTGTGTGAGTGTTGTTGGGTTGGGATTATTATTATTACAGCCGCACCTTGGACCCTGAACACCTTGCGAGTTGAACGTTGTGGCTCCCAAACCGGTTTGCAAACGTTCTTTGGAACCCGAACGTCCAACGTGGGTTCTATGGGTTCTGATTGGCTGCAGGAGATTCCTGCAGCCAATCGGAAGCCACACCTTGGTTTCCGAACGTTTTGGAAGTTGAATGGACTTCCGGAACGGATTCCGTTCGACTTTTCCGAGGTACGACTGTATTTTTTTTGCAGAACTTTGAAGTCTTTGTTATCCCTTAGACGTTTGAATTTGTAAGTAGAGTCAACAATCTGCTGCTGGGTTTCCCAAACGTGGGTCTCCAGCTGTTTTTGGACTACAACTCCCATCATCCCTAGCTAGCAGGACCAGCGGTCAGGAATGATGGGAATTGTAGTCCCAAACATCTGGAGAGCCACGTTTCGGGAAACCCTGATCTTCTGTTTCCCTTGTGAAACATTACTAAGGCCAGCTTTACAACCAGTTTCAAAGCCAGATTCCTAAATGAAAAATAATAAAAAGAACCAGATTTATAACCATAAATTAAAAAAAAAATGCAAAGGGTCCATGCATTGTACAGTTATATGTTTTCCTGAGTTGTATTGGTCTGAAAGAGTCATTGGCAAGCATTCCTCCTTGGTACAGTACCTTTCGGTAGATGTGGCTACGGGAATATTGTGTTTGTGTTCACTGCTGTTTCCAAATGTTTGGTACTGCATGGTTTTTTAAAACACTCCCAGGTAAATGTAAGAATGAAACATAAATAAACACCTGTTCAGCATGGAGGAGGTCACTGAAAAGATTTTACCGGAACAGAAAAAGGATTAAACAAATTGATTCAACGGATAGGACAGCAGAATCTTGTCTCCTTGTTCACAAGCAGTGTGTTTCTGAATAGCAGATACCTTGGGGGCAACAAAAAAAGGAAAGCAAATTGTCTCCATGTACTATCAGCCTTCTTCAAGCTGGTGTCCTCCAGGTGTTTTTTGGTTCTTTTTACTACAACTCCCATCATCCTTGACAATTAGCTATACTAGCTGGGGCTGATGGTCTTTTTGTTTCAAAGCTTCTGGAAGACACCAGGCTGAATTATAAATACGAGCCTTGGTTTGATCTCACATGGTGATTTGCTTAGGTTGCATACAAACATTATTATTTTTTTGTCATTCTTGCTGGAAGAGCATCAGAGAGCTTGTTCAGATACTGCAGAAAAGCACGTGTGGGGCATTTTGTCATTTCTGAACATAGGTGGAGCAGTCCATCTATAAATGCATCCCCATGTTAAAAAAGGCATGCCTATAGAAAAGTAGGGCTCCTGGAATGAGGAGGAAGTCTAGACTAAACCCTTTTTAATTCTGCCAGGCTTGCTTGCCACATGCAGGACGATGGTTTTAATATGGTTGGCTATTATTTTTTCCTTTCAGCGTATGATTTCAAAAACCGTTAGGACAGTGAAATTCTGCCGGAGCCAGCCTTTCAGTAAGTATCAAAATATGTGTGTTGTTACTGATACAGTTGTTCCCTCTATGCCACAAGCTTATAGGCTGCGAACACAATCTGGAATTACAGCCTATGTTAGAGGCACAATCTAATTCTACTGAAATCAGGGTGTGCCTCCTGAGTCATTTTACTAGAGATATCAAGGTTTTGGGGTTTTAATCAGGTTACCTATGGTGATAAAATAATGCACACCGTTCCCCCAGTGTTTGTGAAAAATAACATAGGAGAACTAAACGAAGCACCAATTTGTGGGACGAGGATTACAGAAGAATGCTGCAAGGTTAATTTGAAAGGGACGGAAGGACGGGGCTTTGTGAATGTGGCGTTCTGGCTTTGCATGTTTATATATTATTCTGCTGGTGGAAGGCTGCGTGGCTTGTCTTGTTCTGCTCAGATTTGCGTTTGACTAAGCGTACCAATAGCACATCACTTCTGTTTCATCAGATCCCGACGCATCTCTGGTGAATAAGAACCATCAGGATGTCCGGAGTTACGTTCGGCAATTAAGTGTGATTGACAACCAGAGGACTTTATCACAGATGTCACACCGGCTAGAACCACGACGTGCTTAAAACCTTTCAAGTGATTACACCTTCCCCTTTCCCTCCGGTACAAGGTCATTTGTTCGACTTCCTGTGCTACTGCACTGCCACTGCAAATATAAGCAACAACAGATTCTAACATCTTAGGTTATTAACGCACAATGGTACCTGCCTTCCCTGAGAAATAACAGAGGCTGTTTGAAGAGGTCGTGAGCTGTAGCTGGGAGATTACTGGTGTTATATATATACTTCTGGTTCGTTTTGAAACACACGAAACGTCTTGTATATAAAACAAATCTTTATTTAAGAAATTTAAAAAAGGAGGAGAGAAAAAGAGGACACCAAAAACAAAATGGTATAACAGCTGGTGAAAAGTTGAACCTATAACTTCTGCCGTTTCCAGTGAATGTATAGGTGGGTTCTCTTATCTAATAAAAGAAATAGCAGTATTTTCTAATACGTTATCAAATGGAAGGCCAACTTCTGCCCTTCGTTTTGCATGTTTGGCTCTCAAGAGCATCAGTAGCAAAAGAAAAATTAAAAATAAAATACCTAATGGCAGAAAACAAGGTACAGTTACGAATTGCCATGGCTTTAGTATTCAGAGAATAGTCAAAAAAAGCCTTTCCCTGTAAGAGAATTATATTTTTTAAGTCAGCTCTTAACCACATTTGCCTTACTACAGTAGAGCATTCTGGCCACTTAAGTTAACCTGAGCATTGACTGGGCCTCTAATACTTAGGTACATATTTGTTTACATTTCATTTCCTTTGGGATTTTTCTTTAAACTGCCAATCAGGATTTTACAAAATGCCAGGAAAAAAGTAATGATCGTTTGGGAGAAGAGGGGGGGGGGAGCATTAAAAACTTGCAAAAAACAACAACAACCCACAAAACTTCTTCAGAAAGAGCACAATATGCACAACATCTTTTCAAAATAATAATGTTTCTTTTTTTCCTGGGCACTGAAACCTTCGACAATCAGCTACACCTTTGGGCTGATTAGGTTTGTCTTTTCTGGATTTTAAACTTTACAAAATATCCTCCGATTTTCAGGAACCGTTTTGCACTTTTAAGTAGGCAGTATACAGAAACGTCAAATCTTTGTGAGGATTATTTATTTCTTTACGTGTTCGTTGTTGCGCCACAACAAATTACTTTAATCTTGTTTTATTCAGCATGTAATTGAAGTACAATTTGGTCTTTGTACTGTACACGCTCTACATTTCATGGCTACGAGGAGTGTGTCGTATGTTTTATGTAAATAAAATGCACTGTCTTCATTAAACGTAACTGCCGATGAAATCATGTGTGCCATCCTTTATTAAAAACGGTAGCGCCTGTTATTTGCACCTTGATCTATTACTATAGACACTATCTTTGCCCAACGTAGACAGTAGTTGAACTTTGCTATTATGCATTCAATAAGTACTTCCCTCCTCTCTCTCTTTCAGCAAACTTCCTATTTGACACTGAAATAGCTGGACTATAGCGCAAATGATAGAGCAGACTTTGCATGCCAGAAAGCTTCAGATTCAATCCGTAGTATCTCCAGGTTGGACTGGAAAGCTTCATGAGCATAGCTACTTCTGAGCTAGGTGGACCATTGGTCTGGCTTGCCTTCCTATGAGTTTGGGCTTCACTAGACTGAAGGCGTTCAAGCACATTGGAACTTCAGGTTTGCACAGTTAAAGGGGGTTCAATGGCCCTGTCACCCTAGCAAGAGAAATCCACTTCATAAAAGAATTGGGTGATTTGTGGTCTGCAGCAAATGCACAGAAAGGTGTAGGATGAACAAAACAGCCGAAAGGAAGGCATCTGAACACCCTGCAAGCAAATCGGGATGAATGCGCAACAAAAACGAGATATAATCCAACTTCAGCGTAAACTTCATGTGAGCAAATCAGGATGAATGCTCGACGAACGAGCGGTCTGCCTTTTTGAAGGTGAAAAGGACCCAGAGAGGAATTCAAGGGGCATTGCATAGAAATGGCTTTCTCAACTCCAGCAAACAAGTAGAGGCAACTTGGTGAAGGGCCACCTACTCATACGTGTTACGTGAGTCCAAAGGGTTTAATGCAGCACGCTGGGATAGGCAAGAGAGGAAAACAATGCTCTCAAAAGCCTCCTAAACTCAGGCAGGGATTGTCTCTCTTCAAACAACAGATTTGGGCATGTCCCCACCCTTTAAAAATCACGTTAACATACCAGGTTATAATCCTGGAATTTAGTCATCAGCTTGGCATAAAATGGGAAGGTGGGTGTACAATTGACAGGCTGAGGTTTCTTGATTGTGAAAGGAAACTTCCTCCAGATTTTTAGAAACCAGTGTTCTCACTGAGCTAGTGCCAAGGGTGGTGTTCCTCAGTTTCAGGGCTGGCTCAAGACACTTTGCTACCCTTCCCATAGCCCAAGTCAAGGTACGTAGGGGGCGGGGAAGGGGGAGGGGCATTTGATTCAGTTTGCATTTTAAGGTAAACTTACCTAACTTACATTTTCTGAAACGAGATGAGAACCGGAACAGACTTTCTCCAAATTCTGCAGTGCAGTTTTCCAACTGGCGTATTCAAAAACGCATACACGAGGGTAAAGTGTGCATATAAATGCATATATTCGTGAAAATTGTTTAGTAAAGGTGTGTATGGAGGAGACTCTTTAGAGTCCCATGGACTGCAAGAAGATCAAACCTATCCATTCTGAAGGAAATCAGCCCTGAGTGCTCACTGGAAGGACAGATCGTGAAGCTGAGGCTCCAATACTTTGGCCACCTCATGAGAAGAGAAGACCCTGGAAAAGACCCTGATGTTGGGAAAGATGGAGGGCACAAGGAGAAGGGGACGACAGAGGACGAGATGGTTGGACAGTGTTGTTGAAGCTACCAGCATGAGTTTGACTAAACTGCGGGAGGCAGTAGAAGACAGGAGTGCCTGGCATGCTCTGGTCCATGGGGTCACGAAGAGTCGGACATGACTAAACAACAACAACAAAGGTGTGTATAGAAAGCCAAATCACACAGAAAAAATGGGTGTGTTTTGAGAAATCTGCACTAAAATGCTCATGAATTCTGGTGAGGGCTTTTTTTTTAAAAAAATTGCAAACCGATGTAGCAATGTGGAGAACTGAACTTACGGTTGAAAAAATGGGAAGCTGAAATCCATATATTCATGCCTCCCTACATAGAACCCAAATTATTTTGGCACGTGAGGCAGAAAATCCCACATAAAATACCTCACCTCCCCTGGAAGTCCAAAAACACGGAAAATTGAAATAACTAACCATTTTGGTACTTTTTCACAACACCCCAAATTGGCTTCCTGCCTGAGGTGGCTGCCTCACTCTGCTGAGTGGTAGGGCTGGGTTTGGGTGAAGAAGAATCTTCTTCAAACCTGGAAAGAGTAAAGACACATTTATGAACCTCCTCATTTCACCCTTTTAAAATGAGCCTTGCCATATTCTTCCTTTATACTTGTCCCACAAATGGGTGCTTCGCTTAGCTTTTCAGTAGTGGAGACAGAGCTTCAGTGGCTGTTGTTTTAAATTTGGCTTTTGTCTGCCCCTCGCGTGAAGGGCCCAGGGTGGATCACAGCTGTTTAAAATACAACCGCAAAGTGCCGTCGCAGAAGCAACTTCTGGTTATGTTTTACGCGGAGCAACAGAACCTGGTTTAAGATCTGACACCTTTCCGCAATAGTCTCCCAAGGACGCCTGTGTTTCCTCCTTAATGGTATTAATTGTAGTAGCATGAATAATCTAGGCACGCAGCTGGCGTGCAGGAATTTATAAATGATCAAACTAATGCTGCTTTTGAAAACAACAGTCTTCTCCTTTGCGCTACTCAAGCCACCCCCCATGGTCTCAAAGGAGCTACATGTTGATGATAAAATAAACAGCTTAAATTAACGCTTATGACAATTGATATCTTCCCTCATTAGATTTCATGTCAACATCCACTATCAAAGATGAGACAATTTGCATCTTTTAAAGCAAATTTTAAGTATGCCTTTAACACACACACACACACACACACACACACAGTTGTTGCTAGAAGTCAGAGCTTGAGAAAGAATATCAAGAGAAAGAGGAAAGATACAGTGAAGACTGAAGCCCTTTTGAGCATTCGAAGTGTTTCCCATTTGTGGCAATCTTGCTGTAATCAGTTGCCTGGTCATCTTGTGGTGAACGGATGCCATGCTGTTCATTCAGTATCTAAGCATGGGTTTTGTATCCACATTGTTGGTGCCTGTCTCCCTACTTCTTTTGTAGCACAGACAGGGACATCTAGTCCAAACCCCTGCAATGCAGGAATCTTAGTGAAAGCATCCATGACAGATGGTCATCCAAGGTAAAGGTACCCCTGACCATTAGGTCCAGTTGCGGATGACTCTGGGGTTGCGCGCTCATCTCGCTTTCAGGCCGAGGGAGCCGGCGTTGGTCCGCAGACAGCTTCCGGGTCATGTGGCCAGCAGGACTAAGCTGCTTCTGGCGAACCAGAGCAGTGCACGGAAATGCTGTTTACCTTCCCGCCGGAGTGGTGCCTATTTATCTAGACGCGCTTTCGAACTGCGAGGTGGGCAGGAGCTGGGACCGAACAACGGGAACTCACCCCATCGCAGGGATTCGAACCGCCGACCTTCTGATCAGCAAGCCCAAGAGGCTCAGTGGTTTAGACCACAGCGCCACCCGTGTCCCTCTGCTTAAAAACATCCAACGAAGGAGAATCCACAACCTTCCAAGGGAGTCCATTCCTCCTTTCTTTTTAATGCTTTATTGTTCAGAATTATATTTGTACAGTGTAAACTCATAATCATCATTACCAAGGGAGTCCATTTTACGGTTGAACAGTTCTTACTGCCAGTAAGTTCTTCCTGATGCTTAGTCAGAACCTCCTTTCTGACAACTTGAGGCATTGGTTCGGGTCCTACCTCCCTGGTGGTGTCTGTCTCTGCCACTCTGAATTCAAGGGATCTGAACCCAACTCCGTTTTGATTGGCCAACGACAATGGAGGCAATCACCCATCCCTTCAGAACGGCATTTTCCTATCTCTTAGGACAACTGACCCACATTCTACTGATGTTCACATGGAACCCTTCTCCAGTTCTCATTTGAATGTTCGCTACTACCACCAAGATCTGCACCCGCGGTGGCTCCACCCACTTCCCATGCCCTTCCGGGCTCATCACAGCAGCGCCCCTTGTTGTGGTGTAGCCCCCGGAGCCAACCAAGGGTATAGTGAAGCTGGTAGAGATCCATTCCATATCTGGAAAGAATCCGTTGCATTCAGTGATGTGGGTTTTCTGGAAACATTTGAAGTGGAAAACTGAGTATACTAGCCCATAGCTGGGATCCAGACCCCCATGCATTCCTTGGCTTTCAATTGCAATCTGCAGAACGGGAAAGCTGAATTTTCGGTTTCCGCTGTGGAAAGTGAGGAAGATCTGGTTGCAGGCGTTGTTCCTCTTAGTTCGAAAGAAGACCGTATATCTGTCTGCAACAGAAAGACATGCATCAAGAGTCTGAAGCTCTGAAGTTCACGGAACTGCTTTAACAACATACCAATTTTAAACTCCTGCACTGTTGAGCCTCAATGCATGATTCCAGGAGAAAGTAGCTATACAGTGGTACCTTGGTTTTCGAACATCTTGGAAGTCGAACGTTTCAGTTTTCAAACACCAAAAACCCAGAAGTAACCCAGAAGTCGAACAGTCTTCTGGAACAGATTACATTCGAAAACCGAGATAGGTACCACTGTAAACACCAGAGCAAGAATCACTGAGACCATGCTGTCTCTTGTCCAGATAGGACTGCAGCTGACAAGTCAGTCTACCTAAACTGGTAAAAGGTGTTCCATTCAACAGGAGAAATCTGTGCCTCTAAGTGACAGAGATGGTTCAAGGAGCACGCCCTCAAACCGCCAAGCACTCCGGAGGGAAGGCAGTCCTATCTAAAAGCATAATGGCATTCAGGTAGCCAGATCACCAACCAACATCACTTCCATCTCAGCCCATGCTCAAGCACTATTTTAGTAGTTCCACTGCCAGGGCTGTCTTAAGCATATGCGGTGCTGGGGTACAAAGATCCGCTCGGCGCCCCCTGCCCAAGGTTGCCCAGTCCCAGACGCGCAGGAGGGCGGAGCTCGCTGGCCACCTCAGCATCTCACTGGCTCTGTCACCCCCGAACTCGCGACGCAGACAGGGGCGCCGACTTATAAAAAATATTGGGGGGGCGGGGGCCCATACCGACTTATAAAAAATATTGGGGGGGCCCAAGACCTCCAAACCGTTGCTGCTGGGGGAACGAAAGGGGCGAGCCCCGGGCTGCCCCGACCTTAAGTGAACCTGTGAGGGCCCGCCCTTTGCGGCAGCCGATTGGCTGCCGCCGTGGGCGGTGAATATTAATGAGCTAGGGGGAATCCCCGCTTCTCGCGGGGCTGACGCCAGCCCCACGAGATTGTTGATGGGTCGAGAGCCCGCAACCCCACCCCCTCTCTAGATCGGGAGTGGCTTTGTTTTAACTCATTACTGAATGTATTTTAAAAGGTAACTATTGTCAAACAAGGAAAATAAAAAATACCAACATAATTTTGTGATTTTACAAAGCATAATATAACTAATAATTTTCTTAAATTATTGGGGGGGCAGAGCCCCCCCAAACGAATTTTTGAGGGGGCTCGGGCCCCCTCAGGCCCCATGGAGTCGGCGCCTATGGACACAGAGCTGCCCGGAGCAGAAGAGCCTGCTGCGGCACTCCAACTGATGGTCGGGCTCTTTCCTGGACTCAACTCTTGGGCCCTGGACTCTCGGCCTGGTGCCCCTGAGAGCCTGGCGCCCGGGTGCCCCGCACCCCTAGCACCTATGGGTAAAGATGGCCCTGTCCACTGCGTCACCCAAATCAGTTGAAAAAGAGAAATAAAGCTGTTACGTTATCTGCATATTGATAACACCTCACCCTAAAATCTCCACATATGACTTCATTCAGTTATTCTGTGTAGCTGTTAAGAAGAAAAGATGTGCATGCCAAGGACTCTTTAAAAAATCCTGACTAGATGACTCTCACGGTCCCTTCTAACGCTACAATTCTAGTTTACATGTTATAGCATAATGCTACCATTTTCTGGAATTTGTCATCCAGGAAGGAATGGAACCACCTTAAAATGGCGCCTCCAATTCCCCATGGAGAAGAAACAACAGGGCCACACTCCCTTGTCTCCAGCCTAAGATATCCATCAAGGCAATAAAATCTAGATCTAATGCTCCACTGAAATAAATCCAGAAAACCAGCCTCATTCAAAAAATGCTTGGAATTGCCACAATACCCCTGAGCACTTAGCTCAGGAAGGGGACAGTAGGGACGGACGGATGTTTAAATCTCCCACCTTTTGTTCATTCTAATAGTATCCCATTTTATTTTATTTTTAACTGAGAGGCAAAAATCACTTTTACTGAGTCCCTAAGAGTAAAAAAAAAGGAAGAAAAAATAATAATCCTGGAAACACTGTGTTACTGTATTAGAGGATGCTGTCTGCTGCTAGGTCCTTGCAATGAAAGGAGATGAAAAGACAAAACAAAATAATTCACTCCGCTGAAAGGGAAAAGGACCAGATAATTCTCTGCGAGTCAAATAACTTTTCGTATAATTTTTAATGCCATTTAAAAAGCTAACAAAACAAGTTAAGATAAAAATCGAAGGGTTTAACCTGCAGGGGTACCTAGAAGGGATAATGAGTTTTGCTATGAAAAAATAAAATGAGGAGAAAAAAAAGAGAAATATTTTAACAAAATGTAACTGGAGAAAATTATAACTCTAAATTGTTAACATAGCTTCTTAGTAAGGTCAACTGCATAATATACGGTACCTTAACCTCTTCCAGCAATTTTTTAAACACCATGCAGCTTAAATAGCCTTCTTCTGAATTCAGAGGTATTTCTTCTGGGAGACCTGAATGCAAATCAAGAGGTAATAGTGGAAGGAAATTAAAAGATGTGCTATTCTCATTTCGGGTTTTTTCCCCCCTACTCGTAATAAGAAAAGCAGCACAGAGTGCGCTACGGCATAGTGATCCTCTGCCTTCTTGAATAGCTTTTCTTTCGCTGTTAATCTGAAATGCATTACACCCTGCCTTTTCAAATAACCATAGTGTTCTTTACTCTGATCAGCATTAAAGTTCAGCAGGGAAAAAAAAGCAGGTGTCACGAAGGGTCAACGTATTAGCAATCAAAGGAAATAATAGCCAGATTAAAAAGTTTTCCTTTAATAAAAAAATAAAATAAAAAAATCCCCAGAAACTTCTGCAACACCCTGGACCTTACTTTGAGCATAAACATTCCATGCACAGACTTCAACATTGGGGAGTCGAAATAAATTGTTAAGTGACACGGAGATCCGAATCTACGAGAATTCAGTTCGATTTGCCATTTGAAAAATAATAATTAATAGCTCGCCATCTGCAACTAAATTGGACTCAGCATTCTGGCTTGCCACAGAAGGATGATGGTAAGAGAGAGAAGAAAAATAAGAGACAAAATTGTGCCAGGCAGGGATGGGGTAACTGAATGTGGCTTCTAGCTCTGTCTATCTGGTCCTCCAGTCGGGACTCTTCCCAGGCCAGACTTATCTCTAGCTTTTTCTTGAGTGATGCTGTCTTGCTTGAACTCTGATAAAGCTCCTTGCTGGACTGGGTAAGTCTGCCGTTCCCTCACACATTTTCGGTGCCGGAGGAGCTCTGTTTGACTCCTCGCTCATGTGGAACCCTAATCTGAGGGAAGATGTGACATCCTCATCGTTTCCTCTTCAAAATTAGGTGGAAATATTGCTAGTCTTGGACAG
Organism: Podarcis melisellensis; assembly: GCF_964234715.1. NCBI lineage: Eukaryota > Metazoa > Chordata > Lepidosauria > Squamata > Lacertidae > Podarcis > Podarcis melisellensis. The sequence continues at coordinate 115,488,470 of NC_138528.1, read as the reverse complement.
CATCCATGAAAAATAAAGATGGCTAGGTTACCTTTAACAACCTCTAGCACCATACAGCACACTAAGACCCATCTAGGCCTCAGCCCAGTATACCTGAAGGAGCGTCTCCAGCCCGGACACTGAGATCCACCTCTGAGGGTCTTCTGGCAGTTCCCTCACTGTGAGAAGTAAAGCTACAGGGAGGCAGGCAGAGGGCCTTCTCGGTAGTGGCACCCTCACTGTGGAACGCCCTATCAGATGTCAAGGAGATAAACAACTAACTGACTTTTAGAAAAAGGCAGCCCTGTATCGAGAAGTTTTTAATTTTTGACATTTTATTATCTTTTTATATGTGCTGGAAGCCACCCAGAGTGGCAGGGGAAACCCAGTTAGATGCGTGGGGTATTATTATTATTATTATTATTATTATTATTATTTATTATTATTATTAAATTTCACCACAAAGTTGGCTACACCTACCCAAGGCCTGGTCACAGAAAAATTCTGTTGCTCCACCCCTTTTCTGTTGCTTCATGGATATGCCTGTTGTATTATGATTTGTATTATGTATATTTCTACAGTGGTACCTCGGGTTACAGGCGCTTCAGGTTACAGACTCCGCTAACCCAGAAATATTACCTTGGGTTAAGAACTTTGCTTCAGGATGAGAATGGAAATTGCGCAGTGGCGGCACGGGGGCAGCGGGAGGCCCCATTAGCTAAAGTGGTGCTTCAGGTTAAGAACAGTTTCAGGTTAAGAACAGACCTCCAGAACGAATTAAGTTCTTAACTCGAGGTACCACTGTATTATGATTTGTTTTCTTTTTCTTTTCCCTTTTTTATACCTGTACCTCAGCCCACATGTATTTCTAGGGAGGCTACATATCAAATATGTGTTGGATAATAATTTAATATTGATTAATTTATTTTAAAAAGACGCACACATGCTAAATGGAAAGAAGTAGCATTCTGGCATCTTTTCATGTTACGCAGATCACACAAAAATGTTTTGGCAAGAACGTACTATTAGATTAGATTAGACAACGCAAATGGATGAAACAATGAGGCGCTCAGAGTAGATTCATA